>NC_090921.1:961172665-961797621 GCF_040938575.1 Ambystoma mexicanum | reverse complement strand
AGTGCCCTTGAGCAGGGCTCTCACTGCACGCCTGCCACAAAACACAGGAGCGCCCAGCATGGCGTGCACAAACAACTAATTAACATGGGCACCAGAACCCACATCCGTGCCGGCAGGCTCAGAACACAATTCTAGCAGAAGCTTCAGAGATGGGTTGTGTAAAAAACTACCCTCTGGGATCTCAGTAAAGCTTGATCTCACAAAGGATCTAAAAAGAAGGCAAGAAAGAGAAATATTCTGACAATGGAGGTGAGAACTCTGTGGTGTGGAGAGCACCACACCGAGCGCATCATCTTACAGCACACGGGCTAGCACAGCAGGCAGCACTCCCATCTGTACCGAAGCTGCGTAGGCCTGCAAGACACTGCTGTTAGTATCCTCCCTTGGTCTCCATGTTAAACGGGCAACAAACAGACAGAAGCTGCTCGCTTCAACTGCAAGGGCACTGCCCGGGCACCCCACGCTTGCAGCCTTTACAGAGAAATTATGTCGGGGAGGAAGCTGGTCGGGATGGATTTGGCCTTTTCAAACAAGGCATTGTTTTTGGTGCAAGTGCAGCCGGTGGGGCATTTTGACCCCTTCCCATCATCCAGCAGCAGGAGGGATGCGAGGCAGAGGATGAGGTAGGCCAGTCTCCTAGAGGGGCGGCCTGCCTTCCCCATGCCGCTGCTGCGCTCTGCAGCCGGCCAGTGGTGACAGTGTCCCCACACATTAATGGGGCTGCTGCCAGTGCTGGGTGTCTTCCTCACTCTCTCTGCTTCCGCGCCTGTGTCAGTGCCAGGGGTCTTCCTCCGCCGCCTGGACCTTTGCTTCAGCTGCTGACAGGAACCTGCAGCTGGGTGTATGCAGCTCCCCTCAGAGACCTGTGCGTTGATTTCAAGGACCCACTCATTAAACAATATAGATTTCTAAACCAGCAATTTCACCTTACAGTAATTCCCGTAGAGCCCTGCTCGGTTACAAAGAAAATGGCTGCCTTGTTGAAAAAAGCAAATACTCTAGAGCCAATCAGATCATATTGACATCACTCTAGCATACTGCCAACCAATCAGGTACTGCTTACATTTCAACACACTAGACCAACACCCACGAATAAGTACATGGGCATTTTAGAGCCATTTTGCAACAAAACGTATTTATACATGTAAGTTGTTCATTTTTTATACAAAATAAATACAAATATATTACATTAATTAAAATCTCTAGCACTTATTTTTTTAAAGCATCAAACAAGTCAAATCCCTTTTTGATAACATTAACACATGGCAGCCGCCATTTTGGAAGTAAAAATGCCGACACATTCAGCACACAATATAAATGCAGGCAAAGAGTGCAAAAAGGGGTGTGGTTTGGGGTGAGGTGGGTAGGAATGGGAGGAAAATAATATAGATTTCACTAAGAGAGCAGCGTTAAATGGGTGGGACACAACCAAACAACACACATCCATCCTCATATGCCATCTGCATTGAAAAGCATTATAGACCCTCATTCAGAGCCCCTATTTTAATGACAATAGCTTTCGCTTAAAGGTAGCGCTTTCAGCACCACCTAATAGCCAAAACTATAAAAAAGTACTGCATGAATGTTTAATGTATGTCATGAGGCATTTTCTACAACTAGGAGTGTATCATTCCATCAATAGTCTTACGATGATATCACACTACCATATTGTATAGTTCTAGGAATAACGTAGCTTGGTGAATTAATGTTTATGTCGAGCAGGTGTTAAGAGGAGGCCTGGCTTCCTTTTGGTGACTATGTTTCACCTGTATTAGAAATTGTTCTTGATATTGTAGAGACTGGGCCCTCTGTGTACAGTCCTCCGCAGTTTTGTCTGTGGGGGTGCACAGGTGTTGCGGTCATTGGATTCCAAGCACAGTTGTGTCTGTGAGGGGTGGGCTCTGGTGGTTCTCTAAGCTTCCTTGCCTTCCTCTGTGGTGCCTATGCTTTGTACGCAAAACAAAAGAGATGATGGCTGGTAGGTTTGGACTTAATCTTAACCTCTGGCATTGCTCTGGGCAACCCTCCAGACCATCGTTCTTCAGCCTACCAAGCCATTACAGAAGGGGAAATACCATATGAAAATCAGGCTTTGTTCCACCTCAAAAGCAGCAGTCCAGCCCAAACTGCTAGGTCACATGCCTTCTGCACATGGGCTCCCTGGCTGCTCAAGGGGGAAATTGTGAGATGCTTATGTTAGGAGTAACCCAATGCTTTTAATATAGACAATGTTCAAAATGAACTTCAGGCATTTATGCTATGGATTGGGTTGACTGCTTGTCAAGTATATAGCGGTTTCCCTGAGTAATGATAGCAGGAGGCCGTGGTCCAATTGAGCATTCGACTAATGCACAGAATGGGTGAAAAGAAGCGTTAGATACGTTTCTGGCCAGTGTGTGATCTGGTTTCGATTAATAACATGGAAAGGATTGCAATGCTTACTGTTTGTTACAGGAAGCAAAGGACATTTTAAACCAGCCATTTTTCCAATTTTTACCAAGTGTATGCAAAAAGCACAATTGCTGCCCATCCAGAATATTAGCCAATAGTGTGTGACAAAAAGCTGTGAGTCGCTGGGAATGTGGTCCACTTTTTTGGTATTGCCAAGTGTGACCTGGTGTCAAACTCCCTGTTCTGGAAAATATGGCATACTTGGAAATGCCGGCATTGATTCATCCAACACGTTCCTCGCGTAACATGCTTTAATGGTCCAGTCTTTCACCAAAATGGCTGCTCGCCGCAACTACAAACAATGCGTATCGAGCTGCGCGTTGCAACCCTGCTGCTTCTCTTGGGAGTTAGACGCGAGTTTTCCTTGGTCTCACCATTTCTCCTGCCTATGCCTTTGCGCTTCTCCTCTGCTCCGTGCCTGCTTCCCCTGTGTCTTCCCCGTTACCCCTCTCCTGCTGCCCTTCCCCATCTGCTTCGTGGATTACCGTCTCGCTACTGATCCATTCCCGCTTACTTCTTCTACAACTCTGAAGGAGCCAGACCTGGTCTTCACGTGTCAACTTAGACTTGGGTTTATTTCTGCCTTACTGGCTTTTTCCCCATAGTGGCTGTATCCGGGAGGGAGGCCACTCTTCCCAACTGTTCCCACCTGGCAGGGCGTATTGGCTACCTCCCGGAATAAACCGTACCTCTTGGAGAAGAAACGCCCATCCAGGAGAAGAACTACCCCTCTCACACCAGAAGGATCGGCTCATTCCTCCTCTTCTGCCTCCTCAGGTGAGAGATAAGGGGCTATTCCTGAGACCGGGAAGAATTCGACACTGACAGACAGTTCCTCCTACACTGCCCTTCACACGGGGACGTGCGTTTGTTCACTTTCTGTGCGGACAAAAAGACTTTCTGAGGCAAAACTCTGAAACGTTCTTGGTGAAACACCAGAAACAGTAGACAAAAGAGCAAACCATTTCTCTGTAGGTCAACAGAAAAGAGGCGCCAAAGTAAATGCCACGCAAGTCACCGGAAGCAGCTTGGTGCAGCAATGGAAAACATGTTAGACATCATTTCATGTAGCAATGATCTTACTACGGCATTACTTGTTACACTTTTCACAACAAAAACGTATTTTGTATTTCCAATTGTGTTTGTACCTCCATGGGAAGTTAAAGGGCCCTAGCAAGGCCACCAGTACTGCCTAGTACAGTCTGCAGGGTAGCATTAAGCTACTTGGAGCTTTACTTGGCTACTTCTGACCGTGCCTGTTCTTTAGTTGTTAAAATCCTGCATGCCAGCCTGCCCTCGGTGGGCATGGTAGACCCCCGTTATGTTCTAGGCAGAGACCCTGGAAATAACGTTCAAAGTGGCCCCATATTGCACATTTGAGCAAGCCCAACCCTTTGGCAATGAGAAAAGGTGAACATAAAATATGTTGCCACACAGAGGCCCAGGGTGCAGCGGCCTAACAGGAGATGTCCAGAGTTCCCTATAGGCCAGTCCACCCCTGGTTCCAGGAGGCACGTGCCAGAAGCCATGCTACCAGAATAATCGGGCACATGGGTGCATTGCCGTGATGTGTGGGCACAGGTCTGGCACTGGGCTGACTGATTGCAGGCTGTGGGAAGGATTGGGCCCTGCTTATCCCTCCTGGCAGGATTGGAGGGTCTGTGGCCAAGATGGAGGCACTTTGAGGTTGCGGGTGTTGTAGGACTTCACTGGACAGGATTGTGGGTGCTTTGGGTCGGGATGATATGCTTTCTATCCGGGTTGCTGGTCTTCTGGGCTGGATTAGAGTCACGGAGATGAAGCGCCGGGCTGTTCTATGCAAGATTGGTGGTGCTTTGCTCAAAACGGGGTACGCTGGAGATAAGAATCGGGAGGCAATGTGAAAGGAAACCTGCAGCCGACAGGAGTGGGGGTCTTTTGGGCAGGCTTGGGCTTTTGTGTGGAGGAATGGGGTGCCAAGCAGCTCTGCTAAAAGATACAGGGTATTGCGTGATATGATTGGGGTCCTTTGGGGGCGTATTGCGGTGGTCTCGAGCGTTGTGGAGTGTGCTGCAGGCTGGGCTTGGGTGCTTGGGAGATGAGGGGGTGAGTGCTCAGGGGAGGAGTGGCCGTGTGCGAATGTTCGTGGGCACGAATGGGGAGCTTAGAGAAGGAAGGGCTGAGGTTCACATGTCTGTGAAGTGTAAAGAAGAGTCGTTTGCATATCCCACACTTGGGCAAACGTATAATGTGGGAGCAAAGACAGAGCTGGATAGAGTCTATGATGGTGGTGTCATAGTCAGAGAAATGAGCAGCTTTGATAGCCCTTCAGTTCTTACCAGCCATCAGTTTATACTGGCTATGGACATATAACAGAATATAATCAGAGAGCAAAGACAGGGCTGGGGACGGAACAGAGTGCAAGGTGTGTGGTAGTACATCTTTACATTAGGTGTGTCTGCTGGTCCTTACTTTCCCTACATGTCTGTGAATCTATCTGTACGTGTTATTGTCCTCATGTAGCAGCACAGGCTGAGCTGGGGACTACCTGGGTTGCATGCTATGGCCTGGAAACGGGCAGACTAGATAGGGAGTTACTGTAGTATGTGGCTGTCCGTCCCTGGCCTGTCTAGAGGGTGTATAGTGAGTGGAAGGCCAGAGTGGAGGTAGGGGGAAAGGGTTCAGAGTAGGGGTCGAACATGTGCATGGAAGGGAATTTCTGCAAGTCCAGCGTTTAGCAAGAGGCCTAGCCCTTCGAAACATTCCAAAGGTTGCCCCCAAGTACAACCCCTTCACCCTGACACTGCCAGATGCCAGCACATACACATACATGTGATTATAGTAGGGGATGATGTGGGCATATGGAGGGCTGCTGTAGAGGCAGCTCAGAAAGGGGGTCTAGAGAGGGATGGGAGATGACAGCTGCTTTGGTAGGTGTAAACGTAGAGAGAGAGAACATGTGTGTGACTGGGCTTGAAGCATCACAAAAACTGGAACTCCGCACAGATATGTCTAGGAGCGGGTTGAAGATGTGTTTACATTGGCTTTGATTATGCTGTGTTCCTTGAATTCGAGCACACACATCCACCACTAACATTATGGGACTGTAAGTGTGTCACTGAAACTGAGGATTGGCATGTTTTGGCGGCTGGCAGTTGGGAAAGGGCAGTAATGCCCGCCCGAGGGTAGGGGTGTAGGACCCTTTTTGGCAAGCACTGAAGGAGGCCCCTCGCCCTTTGGTGCTATAGGCCTTTGCTCCATCCACGTCAAAGTACCGGCCTGGTTTCACCGTGGAGCCTGCTTCGGGTGTGTTTTGCTGCGTTGCTTTGAAGCTGCTCCATGGCTCTCTGCATCGCCACTATTGTACCCACTGCATTGCTTGTCCTGTAGTCTGCAGCTTCCCTGCTGCTTTGCCATCACTCACATCTCACAACAGGTTTGGTGTATTTACGCAGGGGCGGGCACATTGTTATCCCTCAACAGTTCGTCCCCTATTTCTAAAGATTGTGTTCGCATTTGTAATTATTGTGCTCACATGTTTTCCTCATCATGGCTCGCCACGTAATGAACCCCATGGAGTGGTCCATTTTATACCTATGTATGCTGCCCGCATAGGTTCTAATGTAGGGAAAGGAATCAGGATGGTGCATCCCAATGAGAAGTACACGTATTAGTAGGTTTAATAATCGATGGATTGACTGGAGGGCGTTTATGAAATAGGCATGGTTGCTCACTATGTGGTCCTCTAGATGTTTGGGACTACAACTCCCATCAGGCCTAGCCAGCAATGTCAGTGGTTGGTGATTGCATGGCCAGTTATGATGAAATCTGGAAATACTTTGTAGAGCTGTATTAAAATAATATGCACTGTGCATTGCTTTAGCTGTCACAGGCGACTCCCATTCACCCCAGTTCCAATGTCCCGTGCCTTCCCTTCTCACGAGTGACTCCCATTCACCCCAATTGCAACGTCCTGTGCCTTCCCTTCTCACATGCGACTCCCATTCACCCCAATTCCAATGTCCCGTGCCTTCCCTTCTCACAGGTGACTCCCATTTACCCCACTTTCAACGTCCTGTGCCTTCCCTTCTCACAGGTGACTCCCATTCACCCCACTTTCAACGTCCTGTGCCTTCCCTTCTCACAGGTGACTCCCATTCACCCTAATTGCAACGTCTTGTGCCTTCCCTTCTCACAGGTGACTCCCATTCACCCCAATTGCAACGTTCTCTGCCCTCCCTTCTCACAGGTGACTCCTATTCACCCCAATTCTAACGTCCTGTGCCTTCCCTTCTCACAGGTGACTCCCATTCACCCCAATTTCAATGCCCTGTGCCTTCCCTTCTCACAGGTGACTCCCATTCACCCTAATTGCAATGTCCTGTGCCTTTCCTTCTCACAGGCGACTCCCATTCACCCCAATTCCAATGTCCCGTGCCTTCCCTTCTCACAGGTGACTCCCATTCACCCCACTTTCAATGTCCTGTGCCTTCCCTTCTCACAGGTGACTCCCATTCACCCCAATTTCAATGTCCTGTGCCTTCCCTTCTCAGAGGTGACTCCCATTCACCCTAATTGCAATGTCCTGTGCTTTCCCTTCTCACAGGTGACTCCCATTCACCCCAATTCGAATGTCCTGTGCCTTCCCTTCTCACAGGTGACTCCCATTCACCCCAATTGCAACGTCCTGTGCCCTTCCTCTTCTCACAGGTGACTCCCATTCACCCCAATTCCAACGTCCTGTGCCTTCCCTTCTCACAGGTGACTCCCATTCACCCCAATTTCAATTTCCTGTGCCTTCCCTTCTCAGAGGTGACTCCCATTCACCCTAATTGCAACGTCCTGTGTCTTCCCTTCTCACAGGTGACTCCCATTCACCCCAATTCCAATGTCCCATACCTTCCCTTAACACAGGTGACTCCCATTCACCCCAATTCCAACGTCCCATACCTTCCCTTAACACAGGTGACTCCCATTCACCCCAATTGCAACGTCTTGTGCCTTCCCTTCTCACAGGTGACTCCCATTCACCACAATTCCAATATCCTGTACCTTCCCTTCTCACTCCAGACCTTTGTCATCTTGTCAATAGTAAATGATCTGCCTGCCCCCCTCTAAGTGTGGGGCACTGAGGGAGGAGGTATTCTGAACATCCTGGACACTATTACGATAGAGAGAGGATGTTGCAGTCACTGCTCACTGGTATGTGTTCTAGAGTTATTAACCTATATATTTATTCTAGAAAGAAAGGACTCCTTTTTAGTTTGTGTATTAGGTGGGAGTCACCTAGAAGCCAAAACGATTGCATTAGGGTGCAGCTAGCGAGAAAAGGCAAGTAAGGAGCTTCTAGGTGTTGTTTGGTTATTTACCCACCCATTGAACTGCCCATGCTAATCTCTATGTCCATTCCCACCCAGTTACTGCCCCTCCCGCCAAAAACACTTCCTTGTGGGAAATCTTTGAGCTCGCTTTAAATAAGCCTTACCACCAAACTTTTCACTCAAATTGCGTGCCAATGTTTTTTCAAAGCAGCCTTCTAAAAGTTGACTTAATTGGAGTTGTAAACACGCTACTCCTGTAATAAAAATGTCTAAACCAGGTCTTCTTTCCGCGAATCAATTTATAAGCACTATGCGTGTCCTTCAGTGAAGTCCTGTTAAAAACAAGCATTGGCAAAGCCAATAGGTTTGGCTTTTGTATACATTTTAGGCATTTGCCAGACACTGCTATTAGATGCCCAAGTGCTCGCACCATTTTGCACCTGCTACCATCAAGGGCCAGTTATTACCACTACGGCAGTGCCTGGCAAGCGCCTTTCCCATGCCTACACAAAAGCCCAAACTGTTGGCATTGCCAATGCTTATTTTTATAGACACAGAACCCTAGATTCAGAGGTCTTCAATTGTCGCAGGACAGACTAAGCCCGTCGTGTTATTTCTCCTCAGTCTGGCATTTGTTTTGTTTTTCCATTTTAAACTAACTGAAGGATTACAGCTACCAAAATGTAAAGGAAATACAAGACCGGGCATAACTTGATATCTCCAATGTTGAATAGCAAGCTGTAAGCTTCTAGGCCTCAGCGTTTCCATGTATTGTATTCACTACGCTCATGAACACTTTTCTAAGAATAAAGGCAGTTGTAAAATATGTAAATCATGTCCGCGGCTTTACGCTTAACAACAACAACGCAAGACACGATTGCAATGCCGAATGGAGGGGTGAACCTAAAACTGGGCGCACGGCGCCACCTGCTGGCCTCCCGTTGAAACTGTCCTCAGAAGCGGAATTTGATGTCAGTTGAGTTACTCAAGCTTTTTTTCCAGTACTTTTTTCAGGGGGTCGTTTAATTTAATCATAGTAAATGTAACTGAGCGTATATTACAAGCAAAAGACCTGGTCATATATAGTCGATGACATCTATTTGGTAAATATCCGGCAAGGTGGAATCACAAAGAACAGTACTCTAATGCTGGGAAGCAAACCCGACCCATACCTTTCAGCGCTTTGTGGGCAATATAGGGCTCCTTAACCAGTGACCATATACTTTCCATTTCGACTGCGTATACTAAGCTCCGCTTCAGAGGGTAAACACCCGCACCCCAGTGACCCTATGGCGTTGTTACGAGTACACTGATGCCAAAATGCCCTGTTCCAACCGAGAGATGGGAGTTTAGTACGGGTTACCTTTGGATTCTGGGACTTAGTCCTGCATTTATAACTACAAGTCCTGGGATGTAAAGAAAGAAAAAAAGACAAGCTAACTCTCTACCGAATGGAATGGGGACATGAAGGGATGGATGCAAAGGGCCCAGAGAAAACCGGCTTTCATTTGCTCTTAATAATTAAACCTTACCATAGCATGGGGAGACTTTATTTAAGGGCTCTCTTTCACTTATCTCCTTGGAATGGGTGAGTGTATAATGGCAATCTATTTGCCCAAACCCTTTGAATCAGTTTCCTGTACCCTCGTGTTTGTGAAGGGCCTGAAGGGCATGGCAAAGGTCAGATGAACCTTTGTGACAGGACTAAATGCACGGATCTCGGATTTGAAAGGACACAGCTGTTGGCATTAGTTGACGTTTTGTAACGTATTCTACCGCTTTTCGCCTGCTACTCGGGGAGAGACTTGTCTGGAATCGTTTTCATGCATAAGCGGGAGGAGAACTTCCCGCAAGAGGTAGCTTTGACCAAACACTTTTCATAAAATGACCGCCCATCCAATGGTCAATGTTAAGCAGACTGAGTTTTCGGAGCTTGATCTCCGTAAAGGATAGCCCTCCAAGGTTCAACTGGGTGCCAAGGGTGACTGGTCACAGAGAGACCCAGCATAACCTGGGCATTTGTCTACATTTGTACCAACACGCTTGCTCATTCCATTCGCCCATTTTCAAAACCCCACCAAGGAAAAAGGTGCAGAATGAGACATTCTTTCTTTGTTGGCATAAAAAGGCTGCAGATTTATTTTCACAACATTCTTTATAACTACCAAACTAAAACACTGCAAACAAACTTTGTGAAAATAGTTCTGAAGGTGCGTTGACCAGCCGCCTGCCCCGTGTCCAAAACTTGCTTTCCCCTTTCACAGCCAAGTCCACTGTAGGCTAAAGCTCCCCCAACCATTCTTGTCTGAGCCCCACCTGCCCTTGCAGGTGTTCCTGGGATGGGGGGGTGCCGTTTTGTCAGGGGAAGCTGAGCTTCCATCGATACCTCCAGCACCCCTGCCCCTTAGGCCCACAAGAGCTGCTGGTCGCGAGAAGAGTGAAAACCACTCCCGCTTTTCCACGGCTCGTTATTAGTCTGTATCTTGCCACTGGTCGCCAAAACACTGCCACGCCAAAGGTGGGTCTGCGCCTATTGTGGCTCCCCCTTTCCTTCTTTTATAAAACTCCAGCAGCTTCGTGCATAAATTCCAAAAGAACAGATCGATTCCAGCTGATGACAAATGCACTCTGTCCTTTGCATAGTATTCCAGGGATTTCAAATTGATCAGCCTGTGCCTGACCTGAGGGGAACCTCTGCCCTTGCAGAATTTAGCCATTGCCCCATTTAATTTCCTCCTCGATTTCTCCACTGCAGAATGGCTTTCTGCGCATCTCCATTCCTGTCTCGGAATGATCTCGGACAAGTTAGTCTCTGTCTCGTCCATCTGCAAGGACAGTTCCTGTAGCGTGAACGTCATCAAAGACCCCATACCCAAGCTTGTCAGGTCCTTGCCACCTAGATGGATAATCAAAACGTCGGGCCTGTGCTGCTTACTCAACAACCTGTCAATGTGCCCCTGCGACTGTGCCTCATCCCAGGCACCCCATACCACCAGAACCGATAGTCGCTGGCGGTCATTCTCTCTCTTTCCGCCGTCCAGCTGGCCCAGGCCCTAGACACAAACAAATACCCCACTACCCAAATGAACCGTCTCCTCCTTCGAGCTTCTGTTAATTGGAAGGTGATGAGAAGGTGATCATTAACACTGCATTTTGTCCGACCTTTATGTACCTCCTGAAACAACCCGATCTCCAACCCCCGATCTTCATGATAGCCTCCGGTCCCATGCCTAGTTCGGCCGCTGATGTGGCCTCCCCATTCTAAAGGAGTGTGTACCAAACACCCCCTGTTGCTCCCATTATTTTCAATGCCATATCCATCACACTCCTGAACTGGAACCTGCTCAGGGCGGACCCATCTCTGTGCAGGAATAAGGGAGACCCTGCACCCGCCTGCTGCCTCCCCTGGAGGTAAGTCATCAGCCACTGGACACACTATGCTCCCCTGGATGCTATAAAGGGTGACTATCCTCCCCCTTTCCTTCTGGTCAGTCTTGGACTTTCTTAGATAAATGCATACCCGCTCTTCTGTTAATTGCACATCCTCCAATCTTAAAAACCCAGAGCCCTGTCCCTCTCTATTATCCGGAACCAGCTCACTTACCCTGAAGGCGCCAAAGAAGGCCAATGAAAAGGCTGCAGTGAAAAAAAACCTCTCCCCTTCATTACGGCAAACAGTACACAGGGTTTCAATTAAGCTGTGCAATTTCACAATATCAATGGACCGTCGTGAGTCAGGCTTTCTCTCTGTTTGCTTTGCCCAACCCTTCATTGCCATTGCTTTGTAGTGTTCCTTGGTAGGACCGGGTTTCCCCGAGCTTGTAGTAATGAGCTATTGCAGCCAAATGATGACATCCATGATCTGGTTTTCCCATCCGACAAAGGCGTGTACCGGTGCTACCTTTTGCCCTTCCATCAATATTTCTTCTTGAAAGGCCAGAAATCGCTCCCAGCACCCCTTGTACCTCCTTGCTGTGCCCGGGCCAGGGCAGTGTGGATTAGAGAGCTCAGATTACCCCAATCATGCCCCACTACTGCGCCTTGAATGGGGGTCATCCTCTTGGTTGCCTCTTAACAGTTCCCCCAAAATTTCTCCCACTGCAAACGAGAGAGAGAATTAGCGGCCACGTTTGTTATTCCAGGAATGTGTCGTGCTCTTACCTCAGTGTTTAATTTGAGCAAGCTTGTTGTCAGCTCTCTCAGTACCCTTGGCACCCTCACATTACTGGACGTCCCCTGATTGATGATTTGGACCACTGCCAGGTTATCTGACCAAAGAACCACCCTTCTATTAGTTAATGACTTTCCCCAAAGTGTAAAAGCAACCACGATAGGAAACAGCTCCAGTAGGGTGATGTCCCTGGTACTCTCCTCCTGATGCCATGCTGCTGGCCAGGCCTGGCAGCACCAGTCGCTCCCCAGAATGGCCCCAAAACTGTGTAAATCTGATGAGTCAGTAAAGAGCTTGAGCTTCTCGCTAGTGGCCCACTGCTCCCACCACAATAGTACCCCATTGAAATCATCCAGGAAACCAGCCCATATTTTGAGATCCTCTTTCACCTCTGCACCCAACCGCACATGTTGGGAGGCATGCTGCAATCCTACCATCTTGAGCTCAATGATCCTGGCGAAAACGCTCTCTTCCGGGATCACCCTATCTGCAAAGTTCAAGTTCCCTGCCAATGATTGCAGCTCCCTCAGCGTGGCCTTACTCTTGCCCCTTAATTCCCTGATTGATTCTTTAAGCTTCACCACCTTGTCCTTTGGCAATCTACACTTCCCTTCCACCGAGTCTATCTCTATTCCCAGGAATGTAAGCCTCGTGAGTGGGCTGATGGTCTTCCCCTTGGCCAAGGTGACCCCCATCTCTTCCATCAATGCCTGGAACATGCTCATGAGAGACCCACAGTCATCTGTCCCTTCCTTCCCCATGAACAAGAAATCGTTGAGGTAATGCATTACCACCCCGCCCTGAGCTCTCTGCTTCAAAGCATACTCCAGAAAGGTACTAAACTTTTCAAAGTAAGTGCCATCGGTAAGCACCTGTCGTAGAAGTAAGAGTCTTTCACCTTGAAGCCCAGCAAATGGTAGCTTTCCTTGTGTATAGGCAGTAGCCTGAAGGCAGACTCAATATCGGCCTTCCCCATCAGCGTGCCCCTCCCTGAAGTCTTCACCAGCTCTATAGCATCAACAAATGAAGAATAATGAACCCTGCACTTCTCTTCGGCTATGCCATCGTTAACAGACGTGCCTTTGGGGGGTTCATAGTGATAACATCGAAAACAAAAAAGTCGAAAGTCATAATTTCGAGAAAAAAAACATCGAAAAACAAAAAGTCGAATTTCTTTTTTAATATGTTTTTTATTCGAAATGGGGGTGTTCCCCCCCAACCCCCCTTTTTTTGTTTTTACTTTTTTTTATATACTAGAGCCAAAAAATAAACATAAATAAAAAGATAAATAATTCGACATTATTGTCTTTCGACATTTTGTTTTCGATATTTTGACTGACCACCCCTTTGGGGAAGGGAAGGGAAGGTGCTGTATGAGGCGAAACTGCCCCTCCTGCCTCTTTGGTACCAAGCCCAGGGGTGACACTACAAAATTCTCCAATGGCGGGGAAGCGAATGGGCCCGCCACCCTACCCAGCTTGATCTCCTTAGCAACCTTCTGTGACACAACCTCAGGCATTCCAACAGCTGACTTTAAATTATCTGCTTCCCTGCTCCCCACAGCCCCGTTGTAAGGGATCCTAAACCCCCACCTGAAACATTCCCACAGCAATTTAGTGTCGGCGGTATTGTTTGTTGGTTTGTTTGTTTTAATATTTGTAATGCGCACCAGACCCAGGGGTATCAGGGCGCAATAGGCATCAAGAGGGTTGTTCAGCTTGGGTTACATTGTGATATGAATTCAAGAATGGAATCATTTTATGCAGGAGTATGGGCGTGGCAAGATGAGTTTCAATTACGTTTAGGCTTCTCTTTGGGTTTTGTGCTACCCCTCTGCTTTCCCTCGCCAGAAGACGTGCTGTGGTTCCAGTGTTGCCAACTCCTCAGTAAGGAAAGTAGCTATTGGCTGTCCTAAAAGTAGCTAGAAATAGTTAAATGACGCCATCCCCTAATTTGCATAATTTGCCATGTGCATGATGGGTAATTGCTGAGGGCACGGTTGTTATTGCCTCTCATTCAATTTTTCACCCAACTAGCTGCCTAATTATACATGGCGTGGTCTGATGACCTACAGATGACAGTACATACCCTAATGCATAAGTGAGGTACAGCATGCATGTCGATATGTCATAGCCAGAAGTAAATACCCATCAGAAATAGTAATAACTATATTTTGCTTCTTTATGAATTGCAGGAAAAAGGTAAAAACGTGTAAAATTACTCTGCAGGGCCTTTGTCCGGTTTCAAACCAGAAACTATTTCAGCCCTAAATAGCTGTACAGGTTTGAACGCTATGGAAACCTCGAAGTGCCCGAAATTTGACAGTTCCAGTACTGACACAATGTACTGCTCTGCCAAAGCACCTCACATAGCTGATCTGCAGAACCTCAGCTAGGTCAGCGTCACGGTTTGATTGGGGCATGAAATTGTCTCGGGCACCAATCAAAAAGTGGCCCGCAGTTGCAAATGGCTCTTCCTTCTTTTTGTGACAGACCTTTTCAATAATATGCAACTACGAGTCTTTGATGAAATGTCATGCAAGTTGTGCAGTTTAGAGAGTATTTATTCAGAAACAATGGTCAACTACTAGCAGCACGGTTAGTGATAAATCTAGCAACTTTTTTCTATTGGTTTAGAAACCAATAGAAAAAAGTGTAAGTTTCCAAACCAATGGAAGAAAGTAGATAGATTTCTTGCTAGCCGCTTTTACAGTAGAAAGTCGCTAGGGGGGCGTGATTTCTCACTAAATATAGGGAGAAAGTCGCCAAGTTGGCAACACTGTGTGGTTCCCTGTACCTTGGCCACCTGTGTGTTTGAATCTGCAGATTTTGCCAAATGGGCAATACCCCTCCTCAAACTTCCAGAAAACTGCCTGCGCTCCCTGCTGATAACTGGATCGACCATTCCAGGAGGAGCGCCCGCGAAAGGACCCCCTCCTCCTGTCCCCATAAAACCATCTCTCCTTTTTATAATACATCTTCTCACCCTGTGCCATGTCCCCAGGCTCCGTTGATGGTACCAATTTCTCAACGTAACCCCTGACATCCAACTCATCCCAAGACATTGCAGGCCAAATCTGCATTTTAAGTCTAAAACCCCTGTCATACTTTAGCCAAGCATCACCACAATAGGGCAGGTATAAGGTATGGATGTGCTGCTAATATGCAAATAATGACCCTGCATCCTGTGGGAACATTTCTATCATGATGGATACCAGCATCCTGAAGGTAGCCAACCAGTTGTGGATGTCCTCCTCTACCTTGGCCTCCTCCCTATCCTTCTTCTCCCTCTCCTTCTCTGACAATTTGCGCAAACCCAACCCCACCGGCTCCATATCTAGTAGGCAAAAGATCTAAAAAACTCCTTCTGCCAAATCCACTGTGGTTGCTGTCACCTTGTCGAGGAGAGGGGGCCGCGCACACTCTCTCGCCCCCCTTTCCATCACGATCAGTCACCTCCTATTCCGCCTTGTCACTGGCTTTCAGTCTCCTCGCGTTCCCTTGCCGCTCCGCTCCACCAGCACCCTCTGCAGATAACGCTTCTTTCGCCGCAGCTCCTCCGCCTCAGCTATAACGGCTCCTTGCGTCGGCCCTAAGGCACACGCACTGCGGCAGTGGTCAGGCTTCTCCCAAGTGCACGACACAAGCAGCGTCCTTCTTCCTTTCGGCTTCCTTCTGCAAAGAAGTGGAACGAAAAACTGCAAAACAAAAAGAATCTGGTCCTCCTTCGTGCGCAGGGTCCTCCTGATGGGCTGCGATGATCCAGGAGGCGAACATCAGGCAGCTTATAAGCTGCCTGGCCCGCCCCCTTCCATTGTCCCATTTCGCAGGCATTTTGGCCCCTTTCGTGGGCTTCCCGGGCTTAATGCACACCTCCCCCTTACCCAGGAGGGAGGGAGGAGAGTCTGCTGCCCCGTTATTCGGGCGCCTCCTCCATTTCTTTTCGTCGACACATCCATGGCCTTCAGAGTTCTCAACAGCTCTATGATATTTGGCAGAGGAAATAGGGTGCATTAATATCAGGCTACAAGTTGGGAGGGGTAGAGAGGAGCCCATGTGTCGTGGGGAGTTTGGGGTGGGCTGGGAAACCGTTTGGAGAGAACGTTTTCTGTTTATATGGAGAATCCCAGGGGAATCTCTCAAAATTACCTCAGTAATGCCCTAAGACATGATCAGAAAGAAAAATGTGTCATACGAACCGGAGAGTGTAAGGGGGTAATGGGAGAGGATCAGTGGGACAAAACACATAGAAGGGAGTGGGGGGCTATAAAAGAGGAGGGGGATACACAGGGAGTGCCAGTGAGGACAGAAAAGACTTAATTTTCAAGCGGTTGCCTGTTACTGCAGTAATTGGCAAACGATGTATGGCAGGAATCGCACTGTGTTATCGTTGGAATGTTTACAGGGAATGATTTCTATAGGAAGAAAGGATGCCAGCAAAGAAGCTATTCCTTGTTAGCAAGATAAATTATCGCAGGAATAATAAAATCGAAAACAATAACCAATACCCTATAGACCAATGATGCATAGCTATAGTCTTTCAAATTTGCAGAGGTGGGATCTACTTCATTGGCAGTGGCTGAAGGTTAGTGGAGCCTGAGGGCCCTGGCCATGGATGTGGGGCATGGCTGGTGGGATCTGGCTAAGTACTAGGGAGGGGGGCATGGGTTTTGGCCAGTAGGCCGCGGCCACTGGCCTTACCATTTTAAGTCATTGTTGCAACATGGACAGTTGCCAGGGCCGAAGCCATGGCTAGAGGGCCCAAAGAAAATATAGCATAACAAAACCCATGAAAATCACTGAAAAAAACTTTAGTGAAGAGAGAGTTAAGGTGAGTTAATGTATTGCTACAAAACACTTGAAATTCAACAAGTTTGGGGAGTGATGAACATCTTAACTCAACGTTCCCCGGTTGCAAAGCCCATGAGCATAAACAGAAGGGATTCATGATGACCTATAAAATGACATCATGGGAGACAGTATGGGGCGGGGTTGCCAAGTTAATATGGTCATCACTTCCCATCACTGCTGAATTTCCAGGGTGTTGTTGCAATGTCTCAGCTCACTTTAGCTAACGTTTTTTAGTGATATATGTATAGGAATTCATTGTAAAATACAATGCGATTAATATAGTAGACACTATGGCAAGACCTGGGAGAGAGCATCCTGTCAACTCACGCCCTATATGGGGGTGAAAGTAAATGCCGCCAGCAGAGCTCTTACCACCAGCCCAAGGATGAATAACCTGTAGACACGCCCATTCTGCTGGCACCTGCCTAGTCAGTAGTCCCTGGCACAGACTAGTCCAGATTTCTGTAGGCCTCCCCTCTCTCTTAGGCGGATCGGGGTGTTCTATGTCTGATTGTAAAAAATCAGGGAATTACCCTTCTGCCACCCTGGAGACCGATTCCTCGCTGGAGAATACTACAGGCAATGGAATGCATTTCTTACGTTCGGATTATGCTTATCTTGGTGTTTTTTTGCATTGTGGTTTTTGTTGTACTGTGAGGCTCTCTCCAACTCTCTAGGTCCCCATCCCGCTGGGAGTACCGATGTACGGTTGTGTGACTCCTGTCTGCTCCTCCTGTGTTTCCCCTACTGTGTGACCCCCAGACCTTTTATGCGCCTTCTGTGTTGTGCAGCGGCGCTGGGCTGTGTCTTACCTTCTCTTTTTTGTTCTTCCTACGTTCCTCCTCGCACCCTCTATGGTGCTTTCCGTCTCTCCCATCTTCTCTAATTGCTACTCTATCTCCTATACGATCCCTGTCACTAAGTCTGGAAGAAAGAAGTTCAAGAGGGACATCCTGGTCTCCAACCCAGGCCTCCCTATCGCTTATACCTGCATCTCTAGACAGACTCTCACCGACATCCTCTTTGTCGTTACCTCACCAGACCTATGGACCCCTCATATGGTCTCGGTTCTCTCTCCTATCTTTTCCTCTCCCATTAATGGTGGCACTCGGTGGGAGGTCCTTTTGGCCTCCTTCCACTCCTCCAAGACCATCAATAATGTGCATCTGAATGGCAGTCCAGTGCCCTCAGCCAAATCTCCTCCTTTTCAATAGGCGTCTCCCACATCTTATCCACTTCCTTCCTTCTCCTGCTACGCCTACTAGCGCCTCTTTGGCTCCTCTGCCACCTCCTGCCTCTGTCACCTCTCTGGCACCTCCCCCCTCCTCTCTGGCTACTATCCCACCTCCTAATACCACCTCTGCCCACTCTCGGGCCCCTCTCCCACTTCCATCGTGTGCCTCAAGCCTGTACCACAACCCGGAAGACTTTCAAATGTGGCCACCTGCTCCATGTCGCTACTCTTAACTCTCTCTCTGCTGTCAAAAACTCCTCTGGCATCTGCCACATCCTTGAAGAACTTGACATGGATGTCCTCACTCTCACTGAGACATGGTTCATTTCCAGCCCTGTCACGAGTTTTGACACTCTCCTCCCTGGTGGCTACAAGATCCTCTCCAAGCCCAGAACCAACCGACCTGGAGGTGGAGCAGCACTAATCTTTCTGGAGTGGGTCCCAGTTTCTGTCATTCCTACGCAGGCCTACTCCTGCTTTGAATGCCTCGTCTGCAGGCTCTCTATCTCTCCTGGCTTCTATCTGACAGTGGCCCTCATGTACAGGCCTCCTGGCCAGGTTGCCCTCTTCCTCTCAGAGTGGGATGACCTCTTCTCCTCACTCCTTGCCTCTACCTCTCACCTTCTCCTCCTAGGAGACCTCAACATCCACCTGGTTGCTTCTAATCCCTGCTCTGGGCTCTTCTGCAACCTCTGCAACACACTCTCTTTCCATTCTACCTTCTGGTCCGGCACACTCTGCCAAACACATCTTGGATGGTCTCATCTCATCAGACATCCCCCTCTCTAAGTCTCTCACCACTCCTCTCTCTTGGACTGAACACATTTTCCTTTCCTCTCACCTAAAACTCCCTGTCCCTCAGGCAAAGGCAGCCCCAGCACTACCACCTACCTTCTCTCTCATTCACCTCATGAAACGTGTGTCAGTGGAGGCCTTTGCCTCTACTTTCTATGCTCCTCCTACTCCTTCGGCTGACTCACACTCTGACACATCCCTCTCTAACCTGCATCTTTCTATCTCCAATGTTCTGGACATCCTTGCCCCTGTCATGAGAATCCATCTGAAGCCTACCTCCAAGTGCAACTCTTGGTATGATTCTGACCTCGTCACCCTGAAACGCAAGTGCAGGGTGGCTGAGAGGAATGGAGGGCTTCGGGCGCATTCTCTGACAAACTGGCCTGACTCCTGCTCCAAAGGCAATACACACTCTCTGTCCTGTCCAAGAAGAGAGTCTACATTAAAGCCTACGTCTCTGCAGCCTCTAACAAAAATGTCAAACTCTTTAAATCTGCAAGGAGCTGGCCAATCCTTCTGCAGTCTCTACCTCTCCTGTTCCCTCCCAGGCCTTCTGTACGGCTCAGGCTTCTCACTTCACCACTAAAACCCAGGACATCCTGCCCTTGTTCTCCTCTTCCTCTCCCTCTATCTCTCTCGCCCCCCCTCTAGCCACTTCTCCCCCTCATCCTCCTTCTTCCTCTTTCTCTTTCTCTCTGACAACACCCGACAATGTTTCTAGACAAGTCCGATCTACGAAAGTGTCATCCAAACAGGTGCTGCCCCAGAACCATCAAGGACCACATTGACAACCTCGCGCCAGCCTTGGGCAATTTCTGCAATCACTTTTTTGCCACCGGTTCCTTTCCCTCTCTCCTCAAGCACTCCGTTGTGATCCCCTCCTTAAAAAGCCTTCTGCCGACCCTACCGCTCCAGCAAACTATCACCCAATCTGTATCACTACTTTCTTGGGCAAACTCCTGGAATAGCTGCCCATATCCCAGCTTACTCTCCACACTGAATCTAGTGGTTGTCTCCATGACCACCAGTCTGGCTTCAGAGCTGCCAGAGGAATGAAAACTGAACTTATGAACACCTGTGAAGACTTACTCTGAAATCTCAATTCTAACTCTCCTTCCGTTCTCATCCTTCTTGACCTTTCCTCTGCCTTTGATACGGTCAATCATGCCACCCACGGACCTGACTCTGGACTGGTTGACCTCCTTCCTCTCCGACGACCTTCCCAGGTTCAACTGGGCCCTTTTCTCTCACCAATCTCAGTCTCTACCTGCGGTGTCCCGCAGGGCTCTATCCTCTCGTCTTGGGTTTTCGACATATACCCGGTCCCTCTAGCCCATTTGTTCTCCACCTTGTCTCCTAACTTCCAGTGTTATGTGGATGACACACAGCTATCGTTCAAGCTTCTGTTCTCTGCCTCCTCCGATTCCTCTCTCATTCCTGACTTCCTGTCTGCTAGTCAGGCATGGTGCACTGCTAACAATCGCTGCCTTAATGATATTAAGACAGAGATGCTTCTCATTGGGACCCCTGCTCCCTCCTTCTCATCCACATTCTGGCCACCCTCCATGGGCCCCCTCCCTTAACCCTCCTGTGAGGCAAAAAACCTTGGAGTCATCTTCAACTCTCTCTCTCCTTCTCTCCACACATCACTGACCTTCCCAAGAAGGCCCACTTTCAGCTGCACCTCCTCAAAGGCATTCTCCCTTTCCTCACCTTCCCCAAGAAACTCAATGTCTCCACAGCTCTGGTCCTGTCCAGGCTGGACTACTGCAACAGAATATTCCTCAATCTGCCTAACTCCTCCCTTCGCCCCCTTCAACTAATCCATAATAGGACTGCAAGACTTATCCTTGGCCTCAAGTCCAGGGACCGCATCTCTCCAGCCGTAAAATCTCTCCACTGGTTCCCGGTTGCTGTGAGGATCAAGTTCAAGACCCTGTGCATCATCCACAAGGCTTTCCGGGCCTCGGACCCCGATCCATCCAACTCTCTATCCCTAAACACCTTCCTGCTAGAGCCATTCGGTTTTCTATCTCCAACTCTCTGTAGATCACATGCTTTTCTAAGCAGAGAATGGGGGATAGATCTCTCTTCCCTGCAGGTGCCTCCCTCTGAAATGGCCTTCCTGCCGATCTCAGACTTGATCCGTACCTCCTTAAATTCCAGAAGCTTCTCAAGACCTTCCTTTTAACTTCCTCCTTCGCTTCCCCCTCCCCTGCTAATGTCCCTGTCTGCCTTTTGACTGGCTGCCTGGTTCCTTCAGATTCCTAAAGGGCACCAGGCCCTCCTTTTCCAGTCCACCACTGCGCTTAGTCTCCACTGACCCCCTGACCCAACCTACACTTGCCCTTCTGGGCCCCCTCCGCCTGCACCAGCCTGGCTGGGCCTGTACCCTCGTGCCCTTGCAGCTATCATGACCCTTGCCCCTGGCCCTCACTGACAAGTCAGTCTTCCAGTTAGGGCGAGGTCAAAGGCCTTAAAACCTCATCCAAGACTCTCTTGGAGTCAGTCCTGGCGCCTTTGGCGCCAGGCACATAACCATCACGAAGACCAACATTAGAATGGGACTATTTACTTGGGACTATTTAACTTGAGGGGTTCAGCCAACATGGAGGCACACACATAGCTCAGTTACAAGGAAATGAGCTATGCGGTCTAGTCTTTTGGGGACTACATTACCTGGACTACTTTGGGTGTGGCAGGCCTGGGACTATTTTACCTGGACTACTTTACCTTAGACTATTTAAACCACACCCAAAAAGCAGAACATGCTTTGCATCATTCTGCTGTGGGCAGCATAATGCTCACTGTGTCCAGTTCTTTGAGGCCAGCTTACCTGAAACCAAGGACCTGCAGAGAGAGAAAGAACACTACGAAATTTACCTGGAACAGTATCCTGTCTTCAATCCATCGCCGACTTCAGTTCCACTCACCTGAAGGTACAAACTCCATCATCTGGCACAGCATGCATCCTGGAATACCATAACCTGGAAAGAGGAGAAAGAAAGACAGCATTAGTAAGCGTTTACTCACGTTTCCTCCCGAATGAAGAAAGCCACACAATTCTTACCTGGGTAGTCATCTCCTGGTCAGTATCATTGCTGGAACATTACCGCCTCAGCGAGGAACATCGCAACCTGCAAGGAGAGAAAAGACAAAGGTTAGCAATATAAAAGGAGAAACAGCGCAGAGCATCGCGCATTACTCACCGGACAGCATCGCGCACACCGCGCTTTTGCCTACCGGCCCAGGCTCATCTTCAAACTGCATGACAACACCAAAATACCTTTCCGTACCTAAAAGGAAAGAAGCAAGACATTATTATTCAAACTAAGAGGAACATAAGAACTGAATATAAAGACTGTAAAGCAGCAAACCTACGGTGTCGCAGCAGGCCTGGATTCCCACAGGAGGGGAGCTTGCACCAGTGAAGTAACTTGGTCACTGTTCACCCCCCACATCTACGCGCCCCTGCCACGAGGAGCAGGACGGAGAATCCACCTTTACAATATTAAGACCCAACTTTAACCAGAGGCCTTACCAAGGGACCGGGAGAGGGTTAGAGAGTGCAAATCATCCAACCAGGGCTGGGTGGTGTCCCCGTGGATACCAGGTGAGCGTAACAGAACACAAAGCCTCAATAATATTATCCACCTGGGCGTCATGTAGACTTCAGAGACTGACCAGTTAGTTCAGTTGTTGGGACAATTACGTGCTGAAGTACATTCAGCCAGGCAAGAAGCCAACGCTCTTGGAGGGATTTGATTGTTACTAAGGATCGTACCGTCGAAATAAGTACACAATTGCTCCAATCACAGGAAGGACAGACCCCGTTGCCTGGTAACATTCCACCAGCACCTGTACCAACTTCTTCCACCAATCCAGTACAAATAACCCTTCCTGGGGCAGTTCCTTTAGTTCCACCTGAACGATTTACAGGGGACCCCAAGAAGTATGCAATGTTCATGAACCAGTGTCGTCTTCATTTCGTTTGCAGACCTGGGGCTTTTTCTAACGACCAAGCGCGGGTTGCTTTTGTCTTGTCATATCTGAGTGGCAGTGCTGCTGATTGGTCGGTACCATTGGTAAGTCAGGATAACCCGTTGTTACATGACTTTGGGGGTTTCCAGATGGAAATGGAAAACCTCTTTGCTCGTCATACCCAAGGCCAAACATTAGACAACAAACTTTTGTCACTCCGTCAAGGAAGTCAAGACTTGCTTACATATATAGCAACATTTAACAGACTAGTCGTTGAAGCTGGGTGGCCTGAGGGAAAAAGGACCACACTATTTCATCAGGGTCTACGAGGGGAACTAAAGGATGTCCTTGCTCAAGTGGTTAACCCACCTAAAGACTGTGGAGAATTCATCAACCTTGTGGTACAATTAGATCACAGATTACAAGACAGAAAAGCGGACTGGATAAGGTTAGACACTCGAGCTGTGTATGTCCGGTCAAAGGATAATGTTCCACGTACATCAGAAAACACGGTAGAACCCATGCAAATCGGAGGTGTACGGCCCCTTTAACTAAAACTGAAAGAGACAAGAGAAGGCAACAGCAATTATGCTTATATTGCGGAAAATCAGGCCACTTCCTCAAAGAATGTCCAGTGAAACCACCAAGGAGAACTTTTGGAGCCACAGAGAAGGAAGGTAATAACAAGGAGTCGGAAAACTACCAAGCCCGGCAAGCGTAGAGGTCCGCTTGTCGAGCGAGAAGGATGAGCCACAGACCTCACACTTTGCATTACCAGTAATTTTGATCAATCAGCAACAACCGTCTCGGATGCATGCTGTCGAAGCATACATAGACAGCGGAGCAGTTGGGATTTATGTAGACCAAGATCTGGCAGCAGAGATGGGGCTTGTCTTATGCTCTAAGGCGACTACTGAAAAAGTTACTACTGTTGATGGGACAGAAATAGCTTCCGGACCAGTAACCCAATGCACAGCAGCACTAACCCTACTGTGCCCGGATGGACACCGAGAATCTATTGCATTCGATCTCATCAAAGCTCCTAAGTTTCGACTAATCTTAGGGATTCCATGGTTGGTAGCTCACAACCCTCTAATAGATTGGCGTGCCAAGAAGTTGGCCTTTTCCGATGATTGTGCTTGCACCTGTTATTACCAAGAAAAGGGGAAAACAGACTTATGTACATCTGCTACTCCCAGTACGGCGGGATTGTACTAGGTGTGACTAGTACTCTACCAAATGAATACCAAGATTTTCAAGACGTGTTCCAGAAAGAACAAGCCAATACTCTACCACCGCACAGGCCCTACGATTGTCAGATCGACCTCATACCTGGTGCGCAAATTCCTTGTGGTCGAATCTATGCACTTACTGAACCAGAAAACCTCCATTTGAAATCTTATCTTGATCAGTACCTGGCAAATGGATTTATCCGCCCATCTAAATCACTGGCAGCCAGTCCCTTATTCTTCGTACCAAAGAAGGAAGGAGATTTGAGGACTTGCATCGACTATCACGCATTAAACCAGATCACAGTAAAAAACTGTTATCACTGCCCCTTATTCCAAAATTATTGGATCAAGTCAAAGATGCCCAAATCAATACCAAACTGGACCTTAGGGGGGCGCACCATCTTGTTCGAGTAAAGAAAGGAGACAAATGGAAAACCACCTTTCGTACCAAATACGGCTTGTATGAATACCTGGTAATGCCTTTTGGACTTTGCAAAGCTCCTGCTGCATTCCAGTACTTTATGAATGCTGTTTTGCGGGAATTAATCGACCTTTGGGCCCTGGTTTACATTGATGACATCTTAGTGTATTCTGCTACAAGAGAAGACCATGTCAGGCATGTCCGCTCCGTCCTTACTAAACTCTGCCAACATAAACTGTATGCTAAACTTGAAAAATGCTCTTTTCATGTCACCGAAGTGGAGTTCCTCGGTTTTATCCTCACACCAAAAGGTATCAGAATGGATAGGCACAAGGTAGGTGCCATTCTTAACTGGCCGTCACCAACTTCATTTAAAGGAATCCAGAGTATGTTGGGATTTGCAAACTTTTACCGCCGATTTATCCCAGATTTTTTCCAAATAGTGCATCCAATTACATCACTATTGAGAAAAAACAATAAAAAGTTCCATTGGACCGAAGAAGCAGAGAATGCCTTTCAAGAACTTAAGAAGAAATTCAATTCTGCCCCAGTTCTACGGCATCCTCACCCAGACCTCCCTTATATAGTTGAAACAGATGCCTCTAGCATGGCTTTGGGAGCTGTTCTCTCACAAAGGGACCCAGGAACTGGCCAGTTACACACTGTGGCCTTCTGGTCACAAAAATTCTAACCTCCCAAACTCAACTATGCTATCACAGACAAAGAACTCTTGGCTATAAAATCAGCTTTCAAGGCATGGTGACACCATCTCCTTGGTGCTAGACATACTGTCACGGCCATAACTGATCATCGAAACCTGCAATACCTAAAAACAGCAAAGGCTCGATCATCCCGTCAGCTGCAGTGGTCTCTTTTCTTCGCTGAATTTGTGATCACCTATCGGCCAGGAGTACGAAACGGAAAGGCTGACACCTTGTCCCGCATGGGTGTTGATGAAAAGGTATACACAACTCCAGATCCAGTAGCCATCATTCCAGAAGACAAACGCCTGGGTCTTACGACAACATTGACACAGGGTGAACTCCAAAACAAGATCCAACTCTTTTTTTTTTTAAGCATCTTTTTATTAAGGTCTCGGCAGCTACAACATCACTCAGTCAATGCATTTCATGGTAAATTTACAGCAATAGCATCATCACATGTTAAGCAGTTCATCGTTCACATATCTGTTTCGCTGTCCGTAAGCATGTCACATAGATATGTCCTGAAAGGGCCCCAGATATCCTTCGGTAAGCTCGTGCTGGGTTGGTTAAGCACATATTGTTCCTCACATTCATTGATGTATGTTAGTTCTCGCAAGAAAGTGCTCATGGTAGGGGGCTTTGAGCTTTTCCACACTTGCAATATACATTTCTTAGCAATAATGAAGGATACATTGAACAGTCTTCTGACTTTTTCTGAGCATTTACCGAGCATTTACCGATGTCCCCGAACAGATATTTTTGGGGAGACAAATGCGGAGGAATCTGTGTGACATCATCTAACATGGCGGCCACCTGTTCCCAAAACCGTGCCACTTCCGGGCATTTCCAATACATGTGATAGGATCCTGCTTGCGGAATCCCACATTTGGGACAATTGCCTGAATCGTCTGGTGTGAATTTAGCAACCTTTGCAGGCGTGTAGTGTAACCTATTGAGAATCTTGAATTGTATCTGGCGTAGTCCCGCATTAAGGGATACCTTTTTCGTGAGTGCGCAATATCTGCCCCATTTGTCGTCAGGTATTTGCATTTCCATATCTGTTTCCCATTTCTCTTTCACCCGGTTGGCCGTGGGGGTGTGGATCTGTATTACCTTATACAATTTGGAAATACCCAGCCCTTCCTGCGTTGTAACCAGTTGTGTACAAGGGTGAGAGGTGGGTTCGTCAGGGAATGACGGCCAGCATGCTTGATTTGCAGATCTCATTCTAAAGTACTGTAATGTACGGAGTGGGCCTCCTCCCACACCGCTTGTGAATACATCAAAGTTTGCGAACTTCCCTTCTATATACATATCTCCCACTTTCATCTCTCTGTCAGGGTCCCAGGCCTCCTTTATACTAGTATCAAATGTAGGGGGGGATGTTTGGATAATTCCAAAGGGGAGTCTCGGGGTTTTATGGCATTTCTATATTCAGTCTTTTAAATATCGCCCCCAGGCCCTAACGGTGCAGCTCACAGGGTCAAATTCACATGCATCTCTGTGTCTCGTATCATAAATGACTGATTTGATATCTGTGGGTGCAGTGGTGTACTCCTCTATCCAGGTGTGTGGTGAATTATCTACCTCATCATACCAGTACCTTGTAAACTGAGCCTGCGCCACTATGCAGTAGAGCTCAAAATCTGACGCCGCTATCCCCCCTGTTTCATATGGTTCTGTCATCTTTTCCCAGCTGATCCTGGCCGCCACCCCCCCGTTCCAGAGAAACGAGACCGCCATGGACCTAAGCCTGGAGAAGAATTCCTTTCCCGGCCATATGGGGATATTTACAAACAGATATAGCAGTATCGGGAGTACTATCATTTTAAGGATTGCGATTCTGCTGTGCAATGAAATTGGAAGGTGTCTCCAGACCTGTAGTTTGGTATTGATTGTTTGCAGTGCCAGTTCATGATTGTCCATATAAAGGGTTTGCTTATCACCTGAAACCAACACCCCCAAGTATCTAATGTTTCGGTCCGCCCACTTGAGGTCGCATGTCAGAGCGGGGCTTTCCGTGGAAGGGGTGAGTGGAAATACCTCTGACTTGGAGTTGTTTATCGTGTATCCGGAATACTGTGCAAATTCGTTAATGTCTGCCATGATGGGGTCAATGTTTTTTTCCGGTTCGCAGACATAAAGCAGTGTGTCGTCCGCGTACAGTGATAATATTTGGGTGGCTCCTTTCAGTGTTATACCCCTGTTGTTATGTCTCAACCGAACTGCAGCTGCCATGGGTTCTATTGTTAAAGGGAAAAGAATGGGGGAAAAGGGACACCCCTGTCTGGTTCCTCTGCCCAGCTCGAACAGCCCAGACATGGTTCTATTTGTGTATACTTTCGCCCCAGCGGCGGTATATAGCAGTTTGACATACTTGATAAAGTGGGGGCCCACTCCAAACGTCTCAAGCACCAAGAAGAGGTATTCCCAGGAGACTGAGTCAAACACTTTTTCGGCATCAAGAGACACCGCCACAGCTTGTTTGTTTGGGTTGATTTGTGCCATTATGCCGAATAACGTACACAGGTTTAAGGCAGTGGACCTTCGGGGAATAAACCCGCTTTGGTCTGCATGTACCAGCGTGGGTGTAAAGGGTAGCATGCGGTTTGCTAGCATCTTTGCAAATATTTTAGCATCCACATTTATCAGGGATAAGGGTCTATACGATGCCATATCTTGTGGCGGGCGTCTCGGTTTAGGCAATACCGTAATTATAGCCTCTCGCATTGTGGGGGGCAGTATTAGCTTACCCAGGGCCTCCTCCCATAGTTCCAACATCATCGGGACCAGCTCCTCCCGAAACTCTTTATAAAATTCAGCGCTCAGTCCATCTGAGCCCGGCGCTTTGCTAGACGTGAGCTCCTGATTGCCTCGGTAAGCTCTTTTGCTGTAACGGGCTGCTCTAGTATCAATTTGCTCTCCTCTGGGAGCTTGGGGAGGTCTAGCGCCGCGAGGTAGTGTCTGATCTCAGCAGGGGATTTCCTATCTATGTTCGTATAGAGATTTTTGTAATATCTGACGAATTTGTCATTGATTCCTTGTTCGTTCGTGATTGTTTCATTCTGCGCCATTTGGATTGCGGCAATCGGGATTGCTTGTTTCTCTTGTTTGACCATGTTGGCCAACATTTTCCCTGCTTTATTGCCCTCACCATATCTGCGTGCCCGGGTCGGGGCTGCCACGTATTGTATTTCCCGCTTTGCTAACTTGTCGAAATCTCTATTTTGGCCAGTGTGTCCCCGCTATGTGTGTGGCTATAGGTTTCTTCCAGTTCTTTCAATTCCCTCTCCACCCCCTCCAGTTCTGTGCGTATGCCCCTCAATAAATCAGTGGTTTTGGACATCAAGGCCCCTCTCGCCCAGACCTTAAATGCTTCCCATACTGTTGATATCTGGGCTACCGACCCAACATTGTCTTTAAAGAAGTTAGCGATTTCTTCAAGCAGGGTTTTGACAACATTTGGGTCACTAAGTATACCTCTAGGCATCCTCCATCTTCGCGCCGGTCTAGGGGCCTCTTTCAGTATAATCTCCAGTATGACCGGGGGTGGTCCGTGCGGGGCAGGATATCATAATTTTGCAGCGCTGGTGCCATGCCTGAGGACACGAACCAATAATCTATACGTGACTCACTGTCATGCACAGAGGAGTAGAATGTATATCGTTTGCTGGTGGATGGAGTACCCTCCAGGCATCAATCAGGGACAATTGCGAGAGGATCTGCTTCAAGGTAAATGCTACTCTGGGAGGTGGCCTGTTCCCTTTGGGAGATCTATCCAGGGCCTGGTCTATCGCAACATTGAAGTCTCCCCCCCATATAACAGTGGTCGCATCATGTTTAGCCAGGATCTCAAGCATTTGCAGGTAAAAATCAGAATCGTCTAAGTTGGGGCCATAGGTATTCACCAGGGTTATTTGTTTCCCCACGATTTCCCCCCAGACCAGCACATATCTTCCCATTGGGTCTGCTAAGTGGCCCTTTGCAAGAAAGCCCAGTGAATGGTGTATGAGGGTGCACACGCCTCTGGACTGTGAGGAGTAATTGGTATAGTGTCGTAGTTTACCCCATTTAGCTAGTAAGTTCTCATTAACCAATTTCTGTGCTTGCGTTTCTTGCACCATCAATATGTGTGGCCCATGCCTGGTGACATAGTTGCCTATCTTCCTGGCTTTCATTGGATTGTTTAGGCCTCGGACATTCCATGACATTAGTCTTATTTTTAACCCATCACCCATTTTCCATGCAAACATATCGAATATTACTGCATCGACCATGATCATGCAATTTATTAACATCTGAGTGGCGTCGGCGCCCGCAAGACGATGTTACAGTTAACATACAACTTTCAAACAAACTTGCTATTCCCCCAGACTTAAACTCGTCTAGGTGGTTGCAATTGTTCAAAACATCAACACCCTCCCCGCCCCACCCTCCACCCACATCATCTGCCCCAACTTGACGATGAACCATGACAACAATTAGGAACATTCCTGAGGGTGCTACTGTTAGGAAAGATTTGGCGTTCAAAGCGCGTTTTCTGCGCTTAACCCAAAATGGTGGCCTGGCTCCCAAAATGGCCAGACCACGAGGCTCCTTTGTCCTGTCCGCTGACTGTCGAGTCGACCCGGGGCCTTCCTTATTTGGGCATGTACTTTCCCGCGAAACACGGATGCTTTCGTGGGCGTCTACATGTCTTGTGTGTGCCTCCAGGATGTGGGCTGGGATGTCTGCGGTGGAGGAAGTTGGTCAATCGCCCGGGCCTGACGAGGAGGTGGCGATGCCTGAAGTATTTGACCCCAACGATCATCCTGAACTAAAAGACTTGTTAGTTGAAGGAGGTCCTGATAGGGACGAATTCAGTAAAGGCCAACGTGAGTGCCCATCTCTGGAAGGCCTAAGGAGACAGGCCTGCTCCCAGCTTGAGGGTGAACCTCCTGGGACGCATAGGATTTATTGGGAAGGTGGACTAGAAGGAGACCATAGGAGGTTGGTGGTTCCCCTTGCTGTTAGGCCCTTCCTCCTGCAGTTGGCGCATGAAGTTCCCCTTGCTGGTCACCTTGGTATGAAGAGGACCAAGCAAAGGTTATCCATGCACTTCTACTGGCCCAAGATGGGGTTGCAAGTAGAAAGTCACTGCAGGAGTTGTGCCTCCTGCCAGTTGTCTGGTAAGGTTGGCGCGACAATCCAAGCTCCGTTGGTACCGCTCCCAGTTGTGGGGGTACCATTTGAAAGGGTAGGGATCGACATCGTTGGTCCCCTTGACCCGCAAACATCCTCGGGCAATAGGTTTATCCTGGTGCTGGTCGACCATGCAACCAGGTATCCTGAGGCCATCCCATTGAAAACTGTAACTGCCAAGTCAGTTGCAAAAGCTTTACTCGGCATATTTACTAGGGTTGGCTTCCCTAAAGAAGTTGTGTCAGATCGTGGCAGCAACTTTATGTCGAAGTATATGCAGGCTATGTGGAAAGAATGTGGGGTCACCTACAAGTTCTCTTCTGCATACCACCCCCAGACCAATGGTCTGGTGGAACGTTTCAACATAATGTTAAAGAGCATGATTGGGGCTCTGGAGGAACCTCAGAGAAGAAAATGGGATCTTCTTTTACCATGCTTACTGTTTGCCTACAGAGAGGTACCACAGGAGGGTGTTGGCTTCAGCCCTTTCGAACTTCTGTTCGGTCATCCCGTACGGGGACCCTTAGCCATAGTCAAAGAGGGATGGGAGATGCCCACTCCCCCTGTTACTACCAACGTAGTTGATTATGTGCTAGGGCTCAGAAAACGGATGGTACTTCTGATGGGCTTGGCTAGTGATAAATTGAAGGCAGGGCAAGTGCTGGTGAAACATTGGTACGACCAGAAAGCTTCCCTCATCAAATTTACACCTGTTCAGCAAGTCCTGATCATGAATCCCATAAGGCCTCGAGCTTTACAGGACAAATGGTCAGGCCCTTACACAGTGGTGGAGCCCCTGGGTGATGTTAACTATTTAGTGGACCTTGGAAGGCCTGGACAGGCTCCAAAAGTGTTTCACGTGAATAGGCTGAAGGCTTTCGTCCCAAGAGTCGAAATCGCAGCACTGCTACTGGCTTCAGATGTTGAGGAAGAGGAGTCTGAACCTCTCCCCGACCTGTTCCAAAGCGGTCCTTCAGATAGCTCCTTTGAGGGTGTCCGAGTGGCCTCTCACCTGACTTCTGATCAGCAGGCTGAGGTGAAAACTTTGCTTAGGCAGTTTTCCCCCCTGTTTTCACAGTCGCCTGGTTTGACACCTTGGTGCAAACATAACATTGACACAGGAGACAGTGTACCTACCAAAAGTAGGGGATACAGGATGTCAGATAAAGTACGGTCTTATATTAAGACCGAGGTCAACAAGATGTTAGACCTTGGGGTGATTGAACCCTCTAGTAGTCCTTGGTCCAGCCCTGTGGTTTTGGTTCCAAAGGCAGGCACTTCGGAATTGAGGTTCTGCGTGGATTACAGGGCTCTGAATGCTGTCACCAAGACAGATGCACACCCCTTGCCTCGAACAGATGAGCTGGTGGATCCAAGTACCTCAGCACGTTTGACCTCACTGCTGGCTATTGGCAAATAGCTTTAGCAGAACATGCCAAGGAGAAGACGGCATTTTCTACTCCAGACGGCCTTTACCAATTCCGGGTAATGCCGTTCGGGTTGAAGAATGCACCTGCCACTTTCCAGAGGCTTGTGAATCATGTGTTGAATGGGTTGGACGAATTCTGTCTTGCATATCTGGACGATATAGCAGTTTTCAGTGCCACCTGGGAAGAGCATGTGAAACACCTCGGGATTGTGCTCCAGGCTCTTCAGAAAGCACACCTGACCATAAAGGCTAGTAAATGCCAGATTGGACAAGGCGCAGTGGTTTACCTTGGACATGAAGTAGGTGGAGGGAGGATACAGCCTCTTCCCAGTAAAGTACAAGCAGTACAAGACTGGCCTACCCCCACTACGCAAACCCAAGTGAGAGCCTTCTTAGGACTCACGGGGTATTACCGCAATTTTGTGGCAGACTATGGCACCATAGCTGCTCCTCTGACTGCCCTCACAACTCCGAAGAAACCCAAGAAGGTAACTTGGACCGACGAGTGTGAGAAGGCCTTCAATGGCTTAAAAGACTCCTTGTGCCAGGCCCCTGTCCTCAGGGCCCCTGATTATCAAAGACCTTTTATCGTGCAGACGGACGCCTCTGACACTGGGATAGGAGCTGTACTATCACAAGTAGATGAGAAGGGTAAGGAACACCCTATCGGTTTTATTAGTCGCCAGCTTAAGGACAGAGAGCTCAGATGGTCCACGGTAGAGAAAGAATGTTTCTTTGTTGTGTGGGCCCTAAGGAAGCTGAGGCCCTACCTCTATGGGACCCACTTCACTGTGCAAACTGACCATAAGCCGTTAAAGTGGCTAATGAACATGAAGGGGGAGAATCCAAAGTTGCTTAGGTGGTCCATAAGTCTACAAGGCTTCGACTTCACTATTGAGCATAGGCCAGGTGTCCAACATAGCAATGCTGATGGGTTGTCCACAATGTTTAACCGACCTGAACAAGAGACTCATCCAGGGGTGGATTAGTTCCCCCTGTCCATAGTCTGGGAGGGGCGAGTGTTAGGAAAGATTTCGTAATTGTAGGTAACTTTCCTTCCATGTGGCAACCCCTAAACTTTTTGCTGTTGTTTTTCACCTTGTTATTGACTTTGCCAGAGAAGTGCAGCCTTCTGCTGCACTCCTCTGGGCTTTCGCTCCTTTTCTTATGGGGAAACTGACATGCCCTTAAGACAGTCAGTACCGGGAAACGCTGTTTCCCGTAGTTTCTTTTATCATGTTGCGGCTTTCGTGCAACATGACACAAGAGGGCACTGTAAGCTAAGTTACAGCTCTCTTGGGTCTCTAGCCTTCTACAGGCCCTAGATACTCGTTTGTATTTGATCGGTGCAAGTGATTCAGGGACGGGAATGGTGGCAGCAATCGTTTCTTTGTATTTTGAGCTCCTTTTGGCGTTCTAAGCGCGTTTTCTGCGCTTAACCCAAAATGGTGGCCTGGCTCCCAAAATGGCCAGACCACGAGGCTCCTTTGTCCTGTCCGCTGACTGTCTTGCTCCCTTCACCTTCCCCAGGTCGAGTCGACCCGGGGCCTTCCATATTTGGGCATGTACTTTCCCACGAAACACGGATGCTTTCGCGGGCGTCTACATGTCTTGTGTGTGCCTCCAGGATGTGGGCTGGGATGTCTGGTCCCAATACACATCCTGGGTGCCAGAGAGTCTAGGGTGGTGTGAATGCCTGGGACCACCGTGGTCCGTGATTGGTCCACAAATGGTGTGTGTTGATGAGCGGATCTCCCATTGGGTCCCCTCCGTTTTGGCGCGAAGGGAACCGTGGATAAGAGGGGGCTGGAAACACCACTACCATGTCGATCTCCTGAGTTCTCACGAACGAAGGAATACAGGAGCCAAGTATCCTGCAACCAAGAGGCTGGACCGAGGAATCGCTGGTGACCCGCTGAAGGACTTCTCCTCTGCACTGCTGTCGCCTTGTGAAACCCTTTTCACCTTTGATCGAACCAGAAGGCCTGTACTGGTACTTCGACCCTTTGGAATAGCGGGAACAGCTATTCTCGGCATCTTCACCATCCCCTGCCAGTAAGCCTTCGGAAGCGTCTCTGGGCCATCCAGCTGACTGACCCGCTTACACGGGAGTCTTGCTCTGTAACCGCCGCCAGGTTGTGTAGTATTTCGAGTCCTTGTCACTCTCACACGCTTCGTACACTTGGCGTTCCCAGGTCGGAAGTGAGTAGTGTACATTTGGCTCAGATACACACGGCCGCTCCATTGCCCTGCTGTGGTGACAAAACTGTGCAGGTTTCTTCGATTGGGACGTCTTTTTACTCAACACGATGACGAGGCGTTCCCTGCTCTTCTGAACCTGCCAGCTGCTGAAACTGACGCGGAGAAGCCTGGGTCTGCTTGCATCGGGGACCGGTGAGTAGTTTAGCTAGGATCTGGTCGCCCTCCTGCAGGAGCCCATTGCTTTTCCCAGCTGTGTAAAACAGCACCCTTTTGCCGTACTCGCGCTCTGCTTCTGCCCACTGTGGAGGCTGCGCTTGAGTCGCAGAACTTGTTCTTCTTCTGTAAGCACTACACTGAACTGCCTGACTTCCTTCGAAGAGCTTCTCCTTTTGCCCGTTGGCACCAGCATGTGCAGGTACTTTTGAGCACAAGGCTCCACTCTTCGCAGGGCACGGACTTCCATCTAGTTAGGTGCCTCTGAAGACGAACTGAGTCTAAAGCATTGTATTGCACTGCCTGTTTTCCTTCCCTTGCAGGTGGACTACACATTTCGTGCATATAACGCTTGCAACTGTCGTATTTGTATATATATTGTGTTGACATGGTATGTGTTGGTTTACTATCGTTATATTGTGATTTTCTCGCTACGGTCATTGTTTTAAAGGCCTTAAAATAAATGTGTATATATTTTTTATATAACACCTGTTTGGAGTAGTTTGTAAGTGATCTTGCTTTGTGTGCTCATTGCGGGCTTTCAGTCACCCTCACCCCTCTTGAGACCTAGTCTTGACCGCCGCGATCGCTACCTTGATTGGTCTGGCTCGTCCAGAGGTTACCCTGTTCCAAGTAATTAGGTTGGCCTTCTGAACTTCTGCGCCACCAGGACAGAGTTCAGAAATCCGTCTTAACAGCTACGTTGCATCACAAGACTACCCGACCGGCTCACAGCCCGCTTCTCAGTACTCGGAGCCCTTATGGGGGCCAAGCAGTTCAAAGAATGATACTTGCATGTGTTGTGTTCCGTAGCTGGGCTTCAGTCTGCATCAGCAGGAGGGTGTCCCCTGTTCTGGTCCGGTCCGCGACCTTTAGGAGGCAACGGAATGGTTGCCTCCACATAGGCCAGGGCTGCAGCCGGCGTCTCGAAGAAGTGTGCCCTCCCTCCGTATTGGATCTGTAACTTGGCTGGGAATACTAATGCATATGGGACTTGTCTTGCTCTTAGAAGTTTTTTAACTGGCTGGCTCATATGACCTACGACTCACCTGGACTCCAGTGGCAAAATCAGGGTAAATGTGTATACGGTTTTCCTCGTAGTGTAGTGTCCCATGCTCCCGTGCCTGTCGAAGGATCGTGTCTCTGTCCCTATAATTTAGCAGTCTTGCAATTATCGTGCAGGGCGGCGCTCCAGGTTTCGGCACCGGGGCCAGTATGCGGTGTGCACGTTCAACTAAGAAGTGGTCGGAGAGGGAGTTTGCTCCAAAAAGGGTTTGGAGGAGCTCTTCAACTCGCTTTTCCATTTTGTCTTTGCCGAATGACTCCGGAACCCCAACTATGCGTACGTTGTTCCTTCTTGAGCGTGATTCCAAATCCTCGCATTTGTTCTGCAGCCTATTCAAGTTCTCCCTGAGCTGGGCAATATCTTGGTCATGTCGTGCGACTGTGTCTTCCGTTGTTCCAAGTCTATTCTCTGCCTCTGTTAATCTCAGGTCTTGTTTATCAACTCTGGTTTTCAGAGTCCCTATGGTCGTTATGATGTCGTCCAGTTTCACATTCAGGGACAAAAAGCCACTTTGGACTATATTGGTCAAGTATTCAACCCTGTCTCCATTCTCCGCACTCGTCACAGGATTAGTTGTCGCTTCCATCTCGCTGCCCCCCGCCTGGCCGCTAGTATATGAGTCCATTGGCCCTTTCCTCTTAGCTCCTACTCCATCGGCCATCTTGTCTTGCTTCCTCGTGTTCCCCATGCCCTTGTGGTCGACAGTTCGTTGACCTGTGGTTTCGGGTGTTCAGGCAGCCCCGGTACTTCGAGATCCACACGTGTATCTTCAAACGCAGCCAAATCGCAGCCAAGGCTCAATGATCCACACACCGGGGTCGCTTGAGGAGTTAGTCAGGGATATATCCGCCTCACCTTGTCCCCTCAGTGTGTCCGACTCACAGGCCAGCCCTCCGCGTAGGGTTCATAGGGACCTCTGCACCCCTGCTACCTTGTCGCACTCCCGCAGGGAGCTAGGCCGTTTAGCCACCACCCAGCTCGCCGTACAGTCCCAACAGTCAAGCGGGGGCCTTAGGGGGCTGCGCGGGGCATCTGCGCGAGGGGCCGGCCTTGGCCGAGTTGTGTGTCGTGAGGGCAGGGTCTGTCTCACCTCTAGCCACAGGTTTCCAGCAGCGCGGTGTTGGAGTCGCCTCTCATCGGGTAATCGCGATGTTCGACCGTTTCTCCGTGGCTGGGTCTGGTGTAGGTATGAGAGGGAGAGGGGAGCTGGGTTGCTCTGCCGCAGCTCCGGTCGTTTTTCGCGGGCTTCGCTCTCTATGGCCCTTTGGCTAGAGTGTCAGCGGCTCCCAGTAGAATTCTTCTGGTTCCGCGGGTCGGCGCGCGCCACATCTCTGCCCGGCTGAAACCGCCCAGCCGTGGATCTCCGCAACCAACGCCCTGCTCGTTCCAGGATTTTCAGTTCCGGTGTGCTCAGCTCCCCGTTGCGGGCTCCGAAACAGGATCAATTTAATCAACGGATAATTCTCGGGCCGGAGCGTTCTGATCAGGCAGCCATTTTCGAACATGCGCAACAGCGCCCCCAACAAGATCCAACTCTTAATGGATCCCACTTTCTCACAAGAGTGGTGTACTCAAGGAGAACATTACACCATTAAAGACCAGTTACCATATTTCAGGAACCGTCTATACTTGCCAAGTAAAGATTTACAAGAGCAGGTTATTTCGGGTTGTCACGACTCCCTGATTGAAGGTCATCCTGGAATTGCCAAAACTGTAGCTAAAGTAAAACAAAACTATTGGTGGCCCACATGGCGTAAAGACATCATACAATTTATCCAATTTTGCGGTGTGTGTGCACAAAACAAGTCCCAAAAGCAGAAACCAGCTGGTCTTCTCCAACCATTGGAAATTCCTCCCGCACCATGGCACACACTGTCCCTTGATTTCATTACAGATCTACCTCCCAGTCAAGGATTCAACACCATGTAAGTAGTTGTAGAGTTGTTCTGTAAAATGGCACACTTTATTCCTTTTAAGGGTCTTCCAAATGCATCCAATTTAGCAAAAGTATTCCTGGAGGAAATCGTACAGCTACATGGCTTTCCATCCGCCTTGATCTCAGATCGAGGTAGTCAGTTCATATCCAACTTCTGGAGGAAATGCTGTTCAATGGCCCAAATTGACATTCGACTATCCACAAGTCACCATCCTCAAACAGATGGCCAAACAGAAAGAACAAACCAAAACCTCGAGCAATACTTACGTTGCATGTTACATTAAGTGGAAAGAAATTGGAAAGACTTGTTATGGGTAGCTGAATATGCCTATAATAATTCATTACACACCAGCACTGGACAAACCCCTTTCTATACTATATATGGTAGACATCCACGTACTTCAGAATTGGATCTCCCAACCCCTTTGGAAATGCCAGCGGTTAAAACCCTACATACGACTATTTCCCAGGCCTTCAAAGAAGCAGCAGAACATTTACTCCAAGCCAAGAACAGACAAAAGAAATTCGCTGACCCACATCGTAGTAAAGCCCCCGACTATCAAATTGGAGACAAGGTCTGGTTAGCATCAAAATATGTGCCCATAAAAGGGACTCGGACCTTTCGTCCCCGATATCTGGGACCTTATTCTATTGAATCCATAATAAATCCAGTGGCAGTTAAGTTGGCCCTAACACCCACTATGCAGATTCATCCTGTGTTTCATGTATCACTCCTGAAACCGGTACAACCCGGTACTCTGGTTACAACACCACCAAAACCAGTATTAGTTGACGGAGAACCAGAGTTTGAAGTAAAGGATATCCTAGACTCAAAATACACCAGATCCAAACTATACTACTTAGTTTATTGGAAGGGGTACGGCCTTCAAGACAGATCATGGGAACCTAGTGAATACATCCATGCACCATGCTTAATTAAAAAGTTCCATCAGAATTACCCAGCCAAACCAGGACCAGACAGAAGTGCCACCGTGAGAGGGGCCTTGGGGGGGGAGTGCTGTCATGACCCTTGCCCCTGGCCCTCACTGGCAAGTCAGCCTTCCAGTTAGGACCAGGTTAAAGGCCTTAAAATTCCTCATCGAAGATTTTCTCGGAGTCAGTCATGGCGCCTTTGGCGCCAGGCTCATAACCATCATGAAGACCAACATTAGAATGGGACTATTTACTTGGGACTATTTAACTTGGGGGCTTCAGCCAACATGGAGGCACACGCATAGCTCAGCCAAAAGGAACTGAGCTATGCGGTCTAGTCTTTTGGGTGTGGCAGGCCTGGGACTACTTTACCTGGACTACTTTGGGTGTGGCAGGCCTCGGAATATTTTACCTGGACTACTTTACCTGAGACTATTTAAACCACACCCAAACAGCAGAACATGCTTTGCGGTATTCTGCTGTGGGCAGCGTAACGCTCACTGTGTCCAGTTCTTTGATGCCAGCTTACCTGAAACCAAGGACCTGCAGAGAGAGAAAGAACACTACGAAATTTACCTGGAACAGTATCCTGTTTTCAATCCATCGCCAACTTCAGTTCCACTCACCTGAAGGTACAAACTCCATCATCTGGCACAGCATGCATCCTGGAATACCATAACCTGGAAAGAGGAGAAAGAAAGACAGCATTAGTAAGTGTTTACTCACGTTTCCTCCCGAATGAAGAAAGCCACACAATTCTTACCTGGGTAGTCATCTCATGGTCAGTATCATTGCTGGAACATTACGGCGCTCAGCGAGGAACATCGCAACCTGCAAGGAGAGAAAAGACACAGGTTAGCAATATAAAAGGCGAAACAGCGCCGCGCATCGCGCATTACTCACCGGACAGCATCGCGCACACCGCGCTTTCGCCTACCGGCTCATGCTCATCTTCAAACTGCATGACAACACCAAAATACCTTTCCATACCTAAAAGGAAAGAAGCAAGACATTATTATTCAAACTAAGAGGAACATAAGAACTGAATATAAAGACTGTAAAGCAGCAAACCTACGGAGTCGCAGCAGGCCTGGATTCCCACAGGAGGAGGGCTTGCACCAGTGAAGTAACTTGGTCGCTGCTCGCCCCCCACATCTACGTGCCCCTGCCACAAGGAGCAGGACGGAGAATCCACCTTTTACAATATTAAGACCCATCTTTAATCAGAGGCCTTACCAAGGGACCGGGAGACGGTTCGAGAGTGCAAATAATCCAACCAGGGCTGGGTGGCATCCCTGTGGATACCAAGTGAGCGTAACAGCAGCCCCTACTTCGCACGTAGCACATGGACCTTCCTTTCCCTGCACTCTCTGCATTCCCTGGCTCTGTCCACCTTTCCGCCCCTGGTACTCAATTATACTAAGGGCCCTCCCACCTTGACCGGCACTTTGCCCTCTCCCCTTACTTCCTGTTACTGCACTTGCACGATCTGAATGTCTTAAGGCCTAGTAGGACCGTTTTTGTCATTCCCCCCCCCCTTTGTCTTGTTGTGCCTTGAAACACATGGGGCCTCATTACGACCCTTGCTCTCCCGTAATGAAGGGGGCCGGTACGGGACCGGCACCCTTCATTAGGGGATCGCCGATTACGAGGTTCCCTTTGCGGGACCCTGTAAGGACACCTGGTAAAACCAGTCGTCCTTTCCTGGTCCCGCGAGGGGAAGAGGGAGGTAATAACGGGCCAGTTGTTATGTGCCTGTTATGACCTCCCTACCCATTCTCATTGAGCCCTATCGGGGCTCAAATGGGAATGGGGAAGGGTTCCTGTAAGGAGGAATTACCGGGTCCTCCTATGTCGGAATGACCCGGTAAGTCCTCATTGCAGGAACCCGGTAATGGAGCCCAGTTTGGAGGCAGCCATGGTGCTAATAGCACCATGGCTGCCTCCAAACTGGTAATGAGGCCCATTGTGTATAGGTGCATTATAAATACCCAATAAATAAATAAATAAAACCCTGGCAGCTTCAGGCCCGGGACAGCCCTTCTCCAGGCTATTTTTGAAGACTTCCGTGATATATCGGAACTGGCTAAGAATTTTGAAGGCCTGGGATTCCAAAATGCACTTTAAGGGGAGAATGAAATGAGACACACCTCTGCAAGTGCATTTCTCATTTCCTCTCTCTTTCCCCTTTTGTTTATACCTTTGAGGATATAAATATATGGCAATAGCATAGATGAAGAAAAGGTTCTGGTGTACAAGTAAGACCATAGGCCTCATTACGAATCAGGCGTTAAGGGGTTAACGGCGCCGTAAACGGCGCCGACCCTTAACGCCTGATTCCGAGGTCCCTTAGCGCCATGGTGAGTTTAACGCCTGCTTTTTGCAGGCGTTAAAATCCATGGCGCTAAGGGACCATGGTGCTAATTACGCCACCGTAATTTACGCTGGCGTAATTAGCGCCTTCCCCACTCCCATTATGCCCTATGGGGCAAAAATGGGAATGGGGAAGGGTGAAATGGGGATTTACCGCCCCACTCACCTTGGAATGGGGCGGTAAATCCGCCATCCACCATGGTGTAAACGCAGTTTACACCATGGTGGTAAGGGTATGACCCAGGCGGTAACTTACCGCCTGGGTCGTAATGAGGCCCCATATACTATCACTGTTTTTTGTAGGTTTCTTCAAGATCCATATTCCAGGCACGATATTTACCCGACTGCCTGGGACCAGTGAGTACAATAAATACAATAGTATTTCTTTAATAAACTAGAATTCCTAAAACACATAAGTCAATTAACGTGTACTGATTTACAGAATGATAAAGAGTTTCCTGAAAATGAAAATGAAGCATTGTTTAAGGAAAGAAAAGGATCAAGTCCTAAGGAAAACCATCACTCTTCGGGGAATATGGTTGAAACTAGATTAGGGAAGATCAGGACACATCCCTTCTTGAGCTTGTCTTAGAAGACAAACGTTTACACCCTGGGCCTCATTCTAAGTCTGGCAGTCTGGAAATAAGGGTGCCGGTAGCAACGTACCAGCACTCTTTTCAGACTGCCAGATTACAACGATGCCTGCAAGGGCTGTTGCTCCCGGAAGACCTGACCTGCAGGGGGCACCGGCCCCTGCAGGCAGGGTTTTCACGGAAGCACCGGCACCGTTTGTAACGGTGCTGGTGCTTCCGTATCTCCATTCCTGGGACTTACACTTTCCGCCAACAACATCCTGGGCCGGCGGGACGGTGGCACCGGGATATCAGGCGGCGGAGCAGCGTTACAAGTTTGTTACAGGTTCGGCGGCAGGTTACCGCCGAACTTCTAATGAGGGTCATTGTCTCTGCTAGAAGACTGATTTATTGCCATTTTGTTTTGACTGATTTATTATTCATTATCATATCAAATGACACAACATCTTTTATATCAATTTTGGGTTGTTTTGAGTTCAAACTATGAATTTTTGATCTTGGATTATAGGATTCAACTGTTTGCACTCATCTGTTGTATCCCTTGCAATTGAAGTAAGTGCATTTTTTGTGAATTTGTACATGTATGTGATTTTTTTTATCTATGTACCGAGCATTTGTTTTACACATGTTATGATATCATGATCTGTATGCTTATGGGGATACCTTTTTTTATTTGAAAAAATCTTTTTGGATGAATGTTGGTTTTGTCAATTTTGAATTTGTTGTATCATTTTTTCAACCTTACATACATTTGTGATGTTTTATGACCTATTCATAGGACGCCACCAAAGTGAAGTGAGATGGCTGGGCTGAGAGCACAGTTGTTGTGCAACAAGGCTCCACTAGCAAATGTCAGTGTTGGGCACCCGCCTAACACTGACCTAGGCATTGGACCAAAGCGGGCGGAGACATGGGCCCACGCTGACATCGGTACGCCCCTCCGTCTTCCACCCTTGTGATTGAGTGTTGTGCATTTCAGGTAATGGGTGCTATTTCTACAGTTCCCCCCCTGTTTTAGGGGTGGATATGTGAAACTGAATAGATATGGTCATGTCTTGGTTGAACATTTCCATTTTGGGCAGTGCATGCAGGAAGGCATCTGGAAAGACTCCTCCCACTCCCGGCTCCATACCTGAGGCTCAGAGTTGGCACTAGGGACTGGCCCGATCCTGGGATCACCCCTTACAGGCATTACATAAACCTCTGGCCATGAACAGCGACGGACCGCTGCCACCCGTGTGCATTCCTAACAGTAGGTTATCACATCCCTAACAAGAATCCACCTTCGGTTTGTACTTATTCACATCAGAGCTCATCCCCACTGGCCCGCTCTGCCACAGGTTGCAAGGTGGGTCACCTTCCTATGTGCATCAGCACCGTGAATGCCCACGGGGTCCCGGGCATGCCTTTCGATGCTCTACTCCTTTCCACGAGAATGGGTGCGGTTGGTGCACAGTAAGGCTGTGGTTCCCAATGGGGACCTATGACTCTACTGGTATATAGAAAGGAGCTGTAACTAGCGAGCATCATGTACGCTCTGTGTCCGGCTCCGCTCCACCTGCAGTGTACTTACGGTGTCATGGGGTAGTTTGAGCACTAGCCGCATTCAGGGTACAGTTACAGCCTAACCCAATTGGACACTAGTGTGAAGTCTCTACAGCGCTCTTCTACACAAGGGGGGTGGGGGGGCACTGCAGTTCCCTCTCGCTGGTTCACCCTGCTCCTTCAGTCCTGTGGGAGGCGCCCCCAGCACAACTGGCTCCTTCAACATTTCTCCCTGGGTACTAACCTGGTGGCAGCTGACCCGGGCCCCCAGACATCAAGCACAACTTCCGCCTCAAACACGTGTCAGCGGTGGCACCCCTGCCTGGAAGTGTGCCTGTGGATTGCTCCTCTGCATGCGTCATCCCTCCCTCTAAGTGGAAGGATCATTCATTGCTGATAAACATCCTATGGTCCCTGGGGCCCTGGGCCCGCCGCCAACCAACCAACCAACAGCTCCTCCTAACTCGCTCCCCTCCACAGAACTGTCCTCTGTCACTTGGGTGACCACCTAAGGGGTGGCCATTCCTCAGGCGGGTGGCCGAAACCTTCCATCAGTATCCCACTCAAACTTACTTTTAGTGAATTTTGCACAGTGTTTATTTTTTAAATTACATTTCTTTTGTTAGCTGGAAACAAAGACTTACTTTTGTTTTCTACATTAAAGAAAACGCTTTGAGCATTCTTGGCAGGAAAGGTTCTGAATGTCTGACATATTCCATTCATTTTCTACTCTATGTGCCTTGAAAGTGCTGACAGAGCAATGCCTGACCTCTTCAACCCACTGTGCACAGCAACATTTCATCAGCAGGAACTGTCACAAGCATAACCAGAGCCTGTTTAAAGGTTTTGTCTGAACCCAAATCACCCTAAAATATTGAACATGCGGGTGAATGTATTCATCCATAGTTAATTGGTATATCCCTATCTGCTTATAAAGTCAGAATAGTCCAAATATAGTCAATAACATTAGTTATTGACTGCATTCCGAACAATGTGACTGGCTGAGATGAAGCCAATCATGATCTCCATGTGTGATGCTGCGTCTTTCCTTTTGCTTAGTCATGCGGCTCTTGTCGGGAGGAGCCGATTCCCAGAGTGCTCCGATCAAGAGCAGCACCCAATGAACAACCCTTGGCCTTTACTTGCTTCGGAGATTGGATGCTCTGAGCATAAAAAGGCATGGGGGCTTCTTCCATGTTCTTTCAAGTGACCTCCAAAGGGAGCATGGTGGCGACCCCCAGTTGGCTCATGAAGTACTTGCATGGTGACGGGCTGGAAGAGACTTATTTGGTGGAATCCAGGATAAGGAGGAGAGGAAGTAATGAGGAGGCCATTTTGCTGCAAATATATGATCGGAGACACCCCAAGAACCCCCTTTGACCCACCTGATTTATTACCCGGCCCCACGTATATTTGCGGCAAAATGTGGGTGAAAAAGTTTGATGGATTTGGCTGCGACCACATCTACAGCGATGAACCCTGCCGTTACCATTTAGACGTGGCCACAAGTGGAATGTTCTGGATGGGACAGGGAGAGGCTCTCACAGCAATACTGCTGCTCTCATACCGGGAAAATAAATAAGCACGACACGGAAGAGGGCTACATTGGTTAAAGGGGGACAAGGTGCAGGCAGGAAGCCGGGTGAATTAGATTGTTAAGCTCTAGTAAACACAAAATTACCGTGAAAACAGAGATTAAGGAAGACTTGTCAAGAGTGGGCTAGTGATGAAAGGATGGAGAGAGTACCGATATACGCAACACATGTAATGCAAGCTTTGCTGAATGCTCAGAGCTGACATTTCTACTGAGAATAGTAAAGAAGCGTAGGATGTTTTGGACACAGTGTTGAAGCTGCTGCCTACCCTGCCTTTGCGCAGTGAGCCGAGCTGATCCGCCTGCCCTTTCTAAAAGCGCTGCATTTTCATGTCTCTCGCAGTCTTGTCCGACCAAAGGAATTAGCGTCAGGCTCCGGACCCGGGCTGGCATTTTGGGTTTCAGCATCGCCTTACTGTTCGCTTGTCCGTAGCAGACCTAAAATAGACAAAGAAGGGATTGTTGCCAGAACATTTCAAGTATTTATAGGTCAAAACGTTGAGTGTCGCATGCGCGAGCTGCATAAGACAGTATGACCCGGAAAAAAGATTCGAGTCTAGAGGTTGCCACTTTTTTCTTTTTACCACCACAAATCAAGGAACCATCAAAAATCATGCGGCTCGTTATTTTTTTCAAATCCCATAGGTCTCCAGTTGGTGTAGTGTGTAGCCCCACACCAGGCTAAGGGGGTCTTTTTGTGGGTCGTCACTGTCCCTTACGCAGGGCTTCACACCATCATCAGTCATTCCTTGAAAACGTCACACGGCATGGGAAGTGCAGGCACAAGGTCTATTCTGGTGGTCATACGGGGGCACACCTGGGCACAGGAGACTTTCATGGGCACAAATGTCAATATGGCCGTCAGATGTTTGCACTAACACTCTCATGGTCCTTCGTTTGCAGTACCCTAGTCCTTGTGATTTGTTGACTTTAGAAGTCTCTGAAATGGTTGTTACTTTTCTATACACCTTGCATGGTGTGCTATGATTTTTCACAGCCGCATTGCTGCTTCTGTTTTGCACTTCTATATTGACTCACTCATACTTAATTCACAAGGAACACCAACAGTTATTAGGGACTAGTCCTGTGTACCAGGATTTCTTTGCATACAGTTATGACTCAGCACCATAAACTAAATATATTTGCTAACTTTTTTCTTCCTCCATTTAATATTTTGTGAATATATTTACAACAAATTGAAACTTTGGCAAAGAGATGTTACTAAGCTGTTCTTATTTCTGTTATTTTTTTCTTTCACAATGCAATCACTCTTCACTCTCAGAAATTAAAGTAGAGGAGGTAAAGGTCTTCAATACTTTCAAAACAAGCACTGTCAATGCCAACAGTTTGGGCTTTTGTGTAGGCATGGGAAAGTCATTTGTCAGGCACAGCCGCAGTGGTATTCACTGGCCATTGGTGGTAGCAGCTGCACAATGGTGCGAGTACCAGGGCATCTAATAGCAGTGCCTGGCAAATGCCTAATACTTATACACAAGCCAAAACTGTTGTCTTTGCCAATGCTTGTTTTTAACAGGATTTCAGTGAAGGACAGGCAGAGTGCTTATAAATCGAGTGGCTGAAGGCACGCCTGGTAAGACATATTGATTACACCAGTAGCGGGGTTACAACTCCAATTAAGTAATTAATATGTCTGGCTGAAATTGTGAAATTCCATTTGCCATCCGCATAAGCAAAATCTGCAAGATTTTGATCTGTTTCACCAGCAATCCGCCCATCCGCCACCTCTGCCTATCGAAAAGAGTGGCGCAAAGTTTCTCGTGCCGTCTTGCTTACCGAAACAATTTGCACAAGATTTCTGGTGGTGCTGCATGAACCTAGCACAAATCAAAAACAGCTGCGTAAAGTTCCTTGTGCTGCTGCGTGACCCTACCTCAAATCGAACACAAAGTTTCACAATTCGAAAAAAAATTGAAGTTTCTTGTGCCGCAATGCGAAACTAGTATTGATCTAAAATAAGCGCATGCAAAATTTCTCATGTCACTGCGCGGAACTAACAAGGATTGTGGAAAACCACACAAAATTTCTCATATCGCTGCACAAAACTAGTATGGATCGAAAAAATTCCCACATGAAGTTTCTTGTGTCGCAAACCTAGCACGGATCGAAAAAAGACTGCACTAAGTTTCTCGTGACATTGCGTGAAATTATCATGAAATGAAAAACCGAGAGGGCGCTTAGAGAGCCCAACCAAGATGGCGGCTCTCCTGTGAGCTCCGTGCAGAGCTCCCATTAATCCTGCGAAATCAGAGGCCTGAGGTGGAAAATACTTCTTTCTGCCACTACAGAAAACCTCGTCAAGCTTCACTGAGTGCAGCGTGGTACCTGCAAAGCCACAAGGAGTCCTACAATCATGGAACCCATAGAGCGGCCGCATAATTAATCAGCCTGCAACCTGGAGTGAACGTTCGCAGCTACCGGAGGACTGCACAAAGCCGATCCTCGCCAACAACGCCCCAGCAAATGACAGGAGTCCCTAGCCGGAGCACCAGTTCCATAGGACATCATGTGCCTTCTCATCCACATGGGGTGCGGGGCCCTCGGGTGCTACCAGCAGCCATACCGTAGTCTCACCGCCACAAGACACTGACAGTGGCCGCGGTGCCCCCCGCACACAACGCTGGGGTCTGGCTGGTCCCTGCTTCCCCCTGGCCATGCACCAAGAGGGTCCGAGAACCTGCACACCCGAAGCAGCGCCTCCTGGCGCCCCCTTTGAGCAATAACCAAGGTGCTGTGCCCGGAGCAGAGGTGGTGGGGAGCCCGCCCCGGCTCTGGGCCTTCTTACAATTTGGCCTGACGCACGTGGCATCGGGGCCCTCGTCCACCTACGGAGCCATCCCCGGTTCGCAGAGACGGAGCCGGCAGTTGTCCCTCAGCAACACCACCAGCGGACAGCTCTACAGCAGCCCCTGCAGCACACGCGAGGGACGGCTCCGGAGGGGGTGTCCCCGCTGCGCTGGCCTGTTCGGGTCATACACCCAAGAGAGGGACAGGTGGGCCGTGCATGGCGGCTCCTGTGCCCTGGACAAACCAACATGGTCCCTGATCGGCGACTGCACCCACCCCTCACTCAACATACCAAGACACCAGCGGCACTGAGCATGGGGCTTTGCCCGGAATATAGCCACCGCACACCGTCGGAATAACAGTGACCCAGGATCACAAGAAAATTGAACCACTCATCGCTAGCTGCGTTGACCTCTCGTCCGGTCCAGGTCCTGCCCACTTTAGTGTGGCTCCACCATATGCATTACGGCGGGCCCGGGGCGGGCTCCGCACATAACCATTGGAACGCAGGGCCCATATCGGAGGCGTTCCCTCAACAATGCTCTGGCAGGTACCACAGAGGCCACCCCTCGGATTACACACAGAGGGCGACTGGGGAGGTGGGCGCCGACCACCCCAGCCTTGTCGGGCCTCAGGCCCAGTGGGGGAAGAAGAACCTGGCACGCCACAGCCCTCAGGCCTCAGGCTTCGGTCGGGCTGCTGGGTTCCACTATTTGCCACCACGCCTGCCGCCCACAGGACACACCAGTCCGTCGATAACCCCGGGCCCGAGACTGGATTGGGGACTCGCCCAGAGCACAGGACACGGCCATAAACTTTAAACAACGCAGTCGGAACACTGCCAGCAGAAACCCGGAGCGCCCCCCCGCCTGCAGAGAATGGCAGACTATAACGGCAAATACACCCATTGTCACACCGAGCACGACCGAACTGGCGGAGCGAGACACACACTTACGAGGTACCCGACTAGTGAAAGCAGAGCCCATTGGAAAAACCAACCTTGACAACTCCAGTGTCCCAAGCCAATTCCTCAGCCTGACTGCCTTGCATCAGAAGCAATGGGCCGCTGCAGTCAACCAGCGAAGCAGGTAGGGGGAATTTCCCACTTGCACCCTTGTGCCCAGACCTCCAGGTCCCACTTCCTGTCCCCCTGCCCGCCTGATAAAGTGCGCTACCACACAATAGCCTAACCAGCTCTTTCCCAGCTCCTGCCGGCAGTCTCCCCGGTGACGCTCAAGGACAACCAGTGGTCTCTACAAAAGCAGACAACCTCAACAGCAAGGCCTGGGAGCTGACAACGTCTTGCGCCCAGCTTACAAATACCTCGAGCAGCATATCCACTGGGGCACAGCCCTTCGCCAAGACACACAGCACCGCCTAAAGGGCTGCCCTGACCTCCTTCCACCATCTGCATACACGTAGAAGACCCGGGCGAGGTACCAACTATCTGACGAGAGCCCCAGCCTCCTTCGCAACTGTACTAGACAATCCCCGCCACCGCAGCGTCGCTGGACAGGGCCCTGAATTCAACCACAGAACTCATACTGCCTCGTCTAAAAAGTGGTAACAACAGATGACAGCTAATTATCATAAAATATAGCCCGGCGGCAACATAATCCCAAACTGAAAAATATTCACGCCGGCCAACCCGGCCGAGGTGACCCTGCGGTCTAAATAGTACAAAACAACGATTCACCACAGGGCAGTGGAACACCATATCTGTCAACTGGACTAGATTCAGTCAACTGCCCCTCTTGGCGACCAGGAACACAACAGGCACCGGTTGCCCCGCCATAATCCGCAGCTCCTGCTTCTCTCATATCGAGCGCTATCACCTCTCCCCCACAGTGAAACGCCCCTCGAGTACCCAGAATGCAACCTCAACCGAAGCATAGAGTCAAGGCAGCAAGCTGTGGTGCACTACACACAGGCTCCAGCATCCACCAACAATGACTGACGGGAGCCCCCTTCACCTTTTCCAGGCATAGAACTTAGCAGAAAACCATCTTCCGACGACCGTTCTCAGGGATTAGAGCAATCCCCGGGCAATAACCACAGGACACCCTGGCCCCTTGTTGAAGTCAACAGATCGCGGCACCAAACAGACCTGCCCTGAACACTGCCAACAGGATAGTCCTCAGTCTCAACAGGGCCCCAGCTCCACCTTCTGCACCGCAAAGGCCCAACTAAACTGTACTTCCACCCCTCCTTCTTGAATACAAGTCATCTAGCATGGGCAAATCGGATAAATCCCAAAGGAAGTTGAACTTCGAGCCTGGAGCCCTAGTCAAAAACCCCAAGCTGCACGCCTAATCGGGAGCTCCCATACCAACAATGGAGCAAGACAAGGAGTCGACTCAAGCTCCAGCCATCGATATTCGATAAAACCTACTTGAACTCAAAGCAGGCATAGGCAACCTCGACTTCAAACTTGATACCCTATCATCAAAGGTTGATTTACTGCAACACCGCCTTGACAAACACAGCTATAGACAAGACTTGGTTGAGCAGTCTCAGACTTGGACGACAAGAACGCAACACTGATGACCAGGGTGTCAGCACTCAAAGTCAAAATGAAAGCGGTGAGCGCTAAGAACGAGGACCTAGAGGGGAGAGCCCGGCGCAACAACATCAGGCTGGTGGGGGTGAGAAAGAGATGAATGGAAGACTTTGTAGAAAATATGTGCAAAGAACTGTTTGGTGCACCCGCACCATCCCAGCTATTTGTCGTCGAAACAGCCCTTCGGGTGCCTATCAATCGGCTGATCCCTGGGGCTGTCCCACGGCCTATCATTGAAAGGCTGCTCAATTGCAAAGACCGGGATACGATCCTGAGACTTGCCAGAGAAAAGGGTGAACTACAATTCGATGGCGACAATATTCAAATTTATCCCGACTTCTCACCAGCGGTCCAGGCCTAACAGAGATCCTTCACTGGAGTAAAACGTCGCCTCCGGGACAGCCAAATGCAGTATTCAATGCTATTCCCTGCAAAGCTGAGGATCCAACACACGGGGAAGGTACAGTTTTTCAACTCACCATATGAAGCAAACATCTTCCTGGACGAACTGGGCTGCCGACCCCTGGGCAATAACCCACGGCCAGCAAGAACAGAGAAAGGAGGAATCCACCCTGCTGAGGACCAACATGTGGGACACCCCACACAACTCTGTGACCCTAATATCACAGGTTCAAAGACGGTGCCGCCTACATCGGCACATTGCTAAACTGCATTTCACATTCCATGCCTGACACCCATTGTATACCACCCCACACTCGGGCACAACTGAATAGTTTGCCAAAGGGAGCTACTGAACTTGGATGGGTACTAGCGCCCTGAGCTCAGCACTGTTTGTTAGTTATCAGTTGAGGGGGTGGGTTATTTGGCAGGCAAGTTGGGGGTTTCCCGTGTGCAGGGGAGAGGGTATCAGTTAGGGGGGTGGGTCAATTGACGGGTGGGTTGGGGGTTGCCCGTGAGAGGGAGGGGGGACGGGAACCTGGCAGCTACCTATGCTAGATAGGAAGCAACACACAGAGAACAGGAAACCAGTAAGGGAACGTGCCATGTGTGAGCCCAGCCACCACTGACTGCCCCGTGTTTATCCATTTACAGTCAGCACACACGTATACGAATAACTACAGCACCAGCCAAGTATGTCATCTGCATCCGATACAATAATAACAGTTCCCTACTCCATTCAAGCTAGGGGGGGGGCAACAAACCGACCAAAACTTGGAAAGCATCCCAGCATCTTAGGAGACATAACATTGACGTAATCTTGATACAAGAAACACACCTCTTCCCAGCCTCTGAGAGCCGCTGGGCACCCGACTGGGGGTGCCACAGATACTTCTCCTTCTATTCATCTTATGCCAGAGAAGTGGCCATACTAATCAATAAGAAAGCAAAGTTTAGACTACTGTCAACAGACAGCGACGGAGAGGGCAGATAGCTCCTTGTGAACTCCTATGACCCAAACTTAGACGGGGCGAACACCTTTGACTGGGAAATGACACGCCTGGTAGAATCAACTCAGCCACGATCATATGGGGTGGAGATCTGAATACCACACTAGACCCCAAAAGGGACAAGTCGCACATGATTACCAACACTCCCTCCAAGGCGAATCTCCAGATTCACGATATCTGCAGGGCCTACGACCTGGTAGATGCATGGAGACTTAGTCACCAAGGCTCACATGACTACACCTTGCACTCCTGGGTCCACAATACCAGCTCACGGCTGGACTACCTGTTGGTGTCTAGAAATGGTCGATTCCAATGGGGAACCTGCCTGATACTTCCAAGAACACTCTCTGACCACTCCCCTGTCACCCTCGAATGCATCCCCTCGGATAATAAGCAGGGTAGACCTCACTGGAGATTCAAATCCGGGGCCCTCCTAGACCAGGTGTTGGGCCAGGAACTCCGGTCCGAGAATACATCCTTCTTAGCTATCAATCATGACTCTGTAACATTGGATGGGACTCTCTGGGAAACACTAAAGTGCTATGTTAGAGGGGTATATATGGCCAAAGAGAACGGGATACTGAAAATGATTAGGAGAGAACTCGCTGCTAACGAGACACGGCTGAAAGAACTTGAACTCACATACGCCGCTCTAAACAAACCCCACGCCCTAGCCTGCCTCAGGGAAGAATTAGTTCAGGTCCATTGCCGACCGTGAAACCCGATTCCTAACACAAGGCCACCGCATCCGCCAGTACGGGGAAGGCCAAAAACCGGGGGCCCTTCTAGCAAGGCTGCTGGCAGTGGATAGAAAGCCCCCGCAGGTAGAATGCATCCGAAACCCCCAGGGCACCCTAGTTTACACAGAGGATGAAATAGCTGAGTCCTTCCGCGCTTTCTATCATGACTTATACAGCTCGAAACAAACAAGCAGCCCAGAATCTCTCCAGCAATATCTAAAAGACACAGAACTGTATTGGGTTGGTAACGCTCTGAGGGAACCCCTAAATAAATCACGAATGCTCGAAGAAATTTTGGGAGCAATAAAAGAACTTCCAAGCACCAAAGCCCCAGGCCCCAACGGGTTGACAGAGGAGTTCTACAAAGCATTTGCCCCGATCCTACCACCAATTCTACTATGGGTATTTGAGGAGGCATTAGAAAAGGGTTGCTTGCCCCCCACCCTCTGCAAATCAAACGTGATCCTTCTCCATAAAGCCGGGAAACCCCCCGAAGATTGTGCCTCGTACAGACCAATTTCACTAATTAATGTAGATAACAAAATCCTCGCAAAGATCCTCACCTCTAGATTTCTCCCCCTGATGCCGGGTTTGGTGCTCACCAACCAGGTAGGCTTCATCCCAGGTCGCAATACAACATTTGGTATCAGACGCTTATTCGTTATCATCGAAGCGCTTGACCCATCGTCTCAAGCAATAGCAGTTCTGCTTAACGCAGAAAAAGCCTTCAACTATGTTGAATGGCCTTATCTCTATGCGGTTCTGAGGAAATTGGGTCTGGGCAAACGCTTCCTAGACCTGGTCTCCCTTCTCTACAAACACCCACTGTCCAGTATCATACTCGGGAAAGTAAAATCTGCATGTACAGAACTACAAAGGGGGACCAGACAGGGATGCCCCTGCAAGCCCTATTGTTTGCACTGGCGATGGAGCCCTTGGCCGCTGGCCTCAGGGCCAGACAAATGGAGAGAGGTCTTTCCCTGGGCCCCCATAAACTAATACTATGTCTATACGCCGACGACGTAGCCCTATTCATTAGCGACCCAGTAGAGAACCTAAACCCAGTCATGCGAGAAGTCATCAAATTTGGTGCCCTTTCGGTTTTAAAAGTTAACCACGCAAAATCTGTCATATTTCCGCTAACTCCTGGAACTAAAGAATACAGAAACGACTACGAGTTCAGGTTGGAACACACAGGAATTAGATACCTAGGGATCCTAATGTTCAGAAACCACCAAGACCCTTTTCGAGATAATTACGGGTGGGTAGTTGAAACTCTGCGTGACAAAATATCCAGGTGGAAACATCTTCCGCTCACACTATGAGGCGAGTTTCCATAGTAAAAATGGTAATCCTGCCCAAGCTCCTCTACCTGTTTGTAAATATCCCCCTTCTACTGTCGCATACATTTCTCCAACTATTGCGGAGCCTAATACTTGAGCTAATCTGGGCTGGCAAACCAGCGAGAGTAGTCCATGCAACACTCATGCAGCCGATTGCAAAAGGAGGTCTAGCACTACCTGACCTGGAACGCTACTACTGGGCTGCACAGGCCCAATTCCTGGGACATTGGTACGCCACCCATTTCATCAGATCTCATGTCCAAATTGAACAGGCCCTAATAAACCCAACTTACTGCATGCAGCCATTATATGCGTTATCCTGGTACCACCTACAACCCTGAACATAGTACACTCAACGTACGCGATATGGAAGAAAATAGAGCAGAAGTGTAATGTTCCAGTCAGGTTCTCTCCCCTTATCCGTGCGAGATTCATCCCAGGGATCTCACTAACAACAGAAAAGGTATACCTCCAGTGGGCCGACATGCTACAGACTGACAATCTAAACAACCTATTTGTAGACAGGACCTTTTTAACACCCCAACAAACACGGGAATGGGGAGCCGACTCGGCCCTAGACACATTCATATGTTTCCGTCTCTGGCACACACTCCAATCGTTTTTTCCCACATTTCCGGCACAACCACCCGTTTGGCAACTCCTACATGGGCTGATTCAGTCCCAAGGGGAGGGTAGGCTGGTATCCACGATCTACAAAAACCTCCTGTCAGACACTACTATCCAGTCGACAACCCCAAAAACAAGATCGGAAAAATTACTGGGGGTCACGATTCCGGACGAAGACTGGTCATACATCCTGTGGCAAACCCAGAAAGTGTCCCTAAACTCACGCCATAAGCTGATACATTTCAATTTCCTGCACCAGGTGTACCACACCCAGGCCAGACTTTACAGTAAATGCCCAACCATATCAGCAATGATGCGAACGATGCGGTGCACCAGCAGCAGACTTTATACATCTGGCCTGGGAATGCCCGACAATCAGTCACTTCTGGAAGGAAGTGCTGCAACAAACCTCTGCAATAGTGAGCAAACAAACCGAGCATTGCCCCAAGGTGGCAATGCTAGGATACACAAAAGACATATCGACTTGGGTGATGAGGTTGACTGGCTTGCTGCTGGTATTAGCACGAAGGAGTGTCGCCATTACATGGGGGAGGGGCCGCCCCCCGACCCCCAATTCACAACTGTGGCTACAAGACATAGCATACTGTCAAGACACTGAATCGAATTTCATCAAAACTCTGCTTCTTCATGCAAGCCCCCCAGATATATAGGGATCTTACATCAACTATCTAATGTCCGCACCAGACTAAAACGGTCCACACGGCCTACATCATTAGTTATTGTATCATCAAACTTTTCACCTCCTTGGTGGGTGCCATAAGCCGATTCTATTGCACAACCGTATGACTGTTGTATATCCTTATATCTCACCATCGGGGGAGGTGAGGGTGGGGAACATGTGGCGCACTGTTGTTATGATTTAAAAAGAACCAAAATAAAGTTTAAAAAAAAATAATGAATCGAAAAACCGCACAAAGTGTTTCTCATGGCACTGGCCAAAACTAGTATGGATCTAAAAGAAGCCCACACAAAGTTTCTTGTGTCGCTGCACAAAACTAGCACAGATCATGGAAAACTGTGCAAAGTTTCTCGTGCCGCTGCGCGAACCTGCCCAGAATCGAACAAAAAGCGTACAAAGTTTCTCGTGCCGCTGTGCAAAACTAGTATGGATCTAAAATAAACCTGCATGAAGTTTATCGTGTCGCTGTGCAAAACCAGCACGGATCGTGGAAATCCATGCAAAGTTTCTCTGCCACTGCATGAAACTAAAATGGATCGAAAAAAGACCTGCACTAAGTTTCTCGTGATGCTGCACGAATCTATCATGAATCTAAAAACAGTGCTGTTTCTCGTGGCACTCTACGAAACTAGCACAGATGGTGGAAAACTGTGAAACTACAGCGAATCAAAATAGATCTGCACAAAAACTAGTACGGATCAAAAAAAGACCTGCACAAAGTTTATCATGTCACGAACCTAGCACACATTGAAAAAAGACCCTCACATTCTTGTGATGCTGCTCAAACCTATCATGAATTGAAAAACCATGCAAAGTTTCTCGTGCCACTGAGCGAACCTAGCATGGCTCGGGAAAACCCACAAAGTTTCTCATGTCACTGCACGAAACTAACATGAATTGAGAAAAAAGGCCAGTGAGAAGTTTCTCATCACACTTCACAAAACTAAGATGGGAACGAAACACCATGCTCCACACAAAACCACAAAAAAACGAGCGAAATTTCAGTAGCAACAGAACTGTAATGCTTATTTTGCGGAGTGTTTTTTGCCAGTGTTTTTTCAAAGCAGTCTCAAAAGACTGCTTTGAAAAAACACTGGCAAGCACTTGAGTGAAAGGTCTGATGGTAAATTGATTAAAGTGTGCTCAAAGTTCCCATGAGGGGGTGCTTTGGACAGCGAGGGGCAAGAACTGGGTGATGTGGCCGGTCGGGAAAAGAAGTCAGACACACTAGGAAGATGTTTACTTTCTTTTTAATAAAATGGTAAAGTAAAGACCTATCTCTCCCTATAGCTATGGGGATTTCCTTGCCCAACTAAAGGCTGTCTGTCGTCATGAAGTCTAAAGCCAAATGTCCTCAGTCCAAACCTAACGCTATCTGACTCTACCACTAATATGAGCAACTCAAAGTGGCCCAAAAGAAAGGATCTCTTCTTCTGGTCACTTTCCTTGATGCCTTCTCTCCTTCAGCTTTCTCTCAGGGTCTTTATCTTGTATCTGGTGTATTGTCCATACACAAAATGTCTCTGCTTGAACATGTATTTCTTAGGATGGATGATCTTTCTTGACACACTTTTGGGTTTTTATTAATGAGCTCATGTAGCTTCTCCCAAACGTTCAGGGGTCTTGTAATCTACTTAATGTTATGTTTATAACGAGTCTCCTTGAAATTCTGTCTCACACTCTTTCCCTAGGTTTTATATTTCGCACTTTCTTGAGGTTCTATCCTTCTGAGGTTTCATGTGACTTTTCCAAACTCAGGAACCTCCTTTCCCTGGGTTCTCTCTACTAGATTATGTTTCTTATTATCTGTTTCACTTGCCAGTCTTAATTCACAACACTTGTTACGGTTGTGTGTGTATTGTTTTCCCCACTCTTCAAAACAGACTTCTTGTGGCCATTCCCCTCCTTCCTAGTGTGCTCATTTCCACTTTCCTTTCGTTTCTCATGCAGCCTTATCCGTCACTTTATTTATCTGATTCTCATTATGTTTCTCATTTGTCCAGTAATGCTGGTTAATTGTTCGAAAGCGCCACTGTGGCTTTGATGAGTTTTTCTCCTCATAACAGTTTGCCCCGGTGGCCTCCCACTTCTCCAGTTCACCCCGGTACCTTTGGTTGTCCAGGGGAATGTCGCAGTCCTTGGCACTCGCTCAGATAATCGAGTGCAGAATTCTGACGTCTACAAATTCTAGCGGATGGGAGCTGACAGCGCTTCCTTCTGAAAAGGTCTTGGCATTGTTCGACGGGTGCTTGGTCCTACAGGGTATGGATGTGGTCATGCCACCACATTTGACGGGTCTTCTCTCCCCACCTCTACAACAGACTGCCTGTTGTCTGATTTGCCGTTCCTTTGGGGTCTCAAGTTGGCATACTTCACCTTCTGAATTGTCGCAGGCTCTGCGGCTTCGTTCTGCCCCCCTCTTCAAGGCGTGATTACATCAGAGGGCTTGGCCTGTGAACCGGTCTCTCTCTTCCTCAGTGATCCACTCATCGCTCTTATGTACAACACTCTTCTTAAAGAGATATCCTTTTTTTCTTTGGATGGCTCTGTTGGTTCAGCATTGCCTGAAGCCACATCGAAGGAGTTCACAGTACTCTTCCTGGAAGGAAGTCCCATATGGGCAGATACAGTTGTTGGTCTACGGTATCTTGTGGCAATGATAGCCCTTGTCCCCTAAAAGGAAGTCACTTCCAGGGAGGTCCCACTTGTCCAGACCCCGAGGGAGGCTCTTGCTGAGTGGGTTCCCTTCCCTAACCTCGAAAGGGGAGGCTCCCTTCTGGGGAGAATGGATGAAGAACCTTGATTCATCACAGTGGGAATGGCCATAGGGATTAGCATGGCCATTGGCAGTCGATTGGTGGGTATATAACCCCAAAACACCTACAAGCTTTGTATCCCTCCTCATCTGATATTCCTCCTTATCTGTACTATAATGCAATCGTTTTGGCTTATAGGTGTCGAAACTAAAAACAGGATAGACTATGTGGAAAAGGGAGATCTTAAGAGCAGAGAAAATCCTGTTGGTATGGAAAATATGTTTGTGAAATGAAACAGAGATGTTGTAGACATGTCATGCCTTCAGCAAGAGAGGGGTCTCTGGGGAGTCACAGCCAATATGGCCGCTTGATCTGTGTGCTCTCCTGCTGGGTTCTTATAAAACACCACAGTTTTGCTGACATCTCTGCTCTTCGGACATGGCAATGGGGAGGATGCACTATATGCTGTGGTAGGACGGCCCCCTGAGAGTGTGCCGATTCTTTAGACCTTGGACTCTGTCGAAACAGGCCAATGGGTATGTAGTGCTCACTGCTCGATATCACTGCTCGATATCATACTTTCCACCCTCACTGCCCTTGGTGGAAACTGGAGGACGTGATCTGCGCACAAAGTGCACATTTGCTGTCACCACATTTGAGGAATGCCCCAGGGCCTGCGGGACTCCGTCTAGCAACACAAAGCAGCCCGATGGCTGGATATTGGATAGCATGTGTGTGGTGTGGGCTGCTCGGATCTATGCCCCCCGCCCCCACTCAGCTCTTCTGCTGTGCTGCATGGCCTGATCCCCTGTAACACGGCACAGGGTAAATCTTACCTGGACCCCACAGTGCTTTAATGGTACTGTACTCTCACGTGAACCCACAGTGCTAGATTTCACCAGAGGCAAAACAGCATATTTAAAACTACCATGCTGTGGTGTTGCAGCACTGATTGTATATCAGATGCCATATATATATATATATATATAGCATATACGTATGGCAGAAAGAATAATTGAGAACCACACAGGATGCTGGATACCGATATGTTCAAAGCTTGGTTCATACATTTTTACTCTGATCTCTGCCTATGGCCCCAACCACTTTGAAACTTCCTTTTTCAACGACCTAGTAGGACCTTATGTTCATGCTCAGGCCATTCTATCATTGGTGGAGACATTTAACACCGACAGACCCTCCCCAAATCAGTTTCTGGACACTCTCAGAAGAGCATCTTTCAAATGCCTGTTTGAAGACCAAAGCCTAGTAGATGTGTAGGGTCTATTGTATCCAATAGGGAGAGATTATACATTGTTCTGGAACAGATATAAGACTTTCCACAAACAGATGTTGTGCGTAATGCAAGTCAGTTTCCATCTCATGCCCTTGACTGCACTGTTTTTGCTGGGGACTTTCTGATCATTTTCCTACAGGCTTTTTATACTTAGTTGGGGCCTCCTTGAAACCCCCTGTAAGTATAATACCTGTTTGTTCACGCATAATCCTGACTTATCAGATCTAAACTCTCAATTTTGCATGGGATGCTTTTAAAGCCGTAGCATGGGGGACAGCAATACATAAAGGCTCATCCTATAGAATGGCATATCAAAGTAAACTTTAGACCATTGGAGGCTGATATACAGGGTAGTGTAAATAAAATCATCCTCTGGGGTTCACCTGGTGATAAAAGGCCTCATTTAAAGTTTAAACTTTCTGCCTTTCCACTGGTGGACTCCCACAGGAAAGGTGGAGGAATATCTGGCAGTGGGTATTCCACCAGCGGAGGATCCACCAGTTCACATTGCTATGCACGGGGCTGGCCGGATTGTCCACTGGCAGATTGGCCCCTGGCGGGTATTTCACCAGCTTTCATCATGGAAGGCACCAGTAGAAAGACAGAAAGACAAACCATTAAATTCGTTTTTTTCCACCGGCGGAACCCTGGAGGATTTTATTCACCCCACACTCGAAATCAGCCCCTTGAACTTTCACCCTAAACCCTAGAGCCTTCCTACACCCAGACACCATTTCCAGCGACCCTTAGGAATGTCACTATTTGGAAATAGGAGCCCAATAAACTGAACATTCCAAAATCTTTGTTTGCACATAAAAGGCGTTTTGCTTATTATACGAAATAGGAAGTTGGTCATGTCACCTTTAGGCCACTTAACAAAACAAAGGCAACTGTCAAACTACATACCCGCTACACTTTACAGGACAGGGCTCTTTATGCGCAGATCAGAAGACTATTAATAATGACAATCCCCACGATTTACAAAGAGTATAATTAATCGGAGATGGGAGTTTGACAGTGCAGAATACTTTCAGGGTCTTACTTTGCCCATCCTCCTCCATGACAATACTGAGGCACTTATTGGTCCAATGTTTTCGAATTGGAGGAAAGTCATGTTTAAATTACTAAAAAAGGTAAAGCTCCAGACCCAGACGGCTTTCCATCTGAACATAATAAAAATGACCCATCGTGGGTACATCTCATCACACTAAGTTAAATAATTGCATTTCAGTAATCAGCATTATTCTGGACAATATGCAGCAGACCAACATTTCCCTAAGTTTAAAACCCTGGAAGGACCCTCCATCCTGAGAAAGTTACAGTTCCATTTCTCTTCTTAATATGTATTTGAAAGTGTTCACAAATGTTACTGAGTGCAGATTACATACACTAAGAAAGCCACATACAGCAGGTAGGTGCTATTAATACTTTAAATCTTTAGACCATTTTAGGCACATAATGCATATAATACACCAAGGCTATTATTTAGCGTTTACCCCTACTTTGATTTCAATTGATGCTGAAAAGGCATTTGATAGCGTTGAATGGCCTTTTCTTCGCCAATACCTAATTGCATTTGGCTTCCCATCAACCTTTATTACATGGATACATGCACTACATAGCTTTCCCAATGCTCAGGTTTCCACAGGAAATATTCACCGACCACCCTTTTTCCGAACAAATAGTACTTATCAGGGTAGTCCCACCTTCTTTTTGCTATCACCTGGGGTCCCTTTGCAGTTAAGCTCTGGGCTGCCCGAGACATTCAGGCCATGTCGCTAGGGAGTGATGAAAGTAAACTATTGTTACATGCTGATGCCCTGTTATTTACATTTGCTAACCCAAACATGGAGACCCCAAAGATACTGTGTTTACTAGAAAATTATGTGTCTGAACTGTTATCCTTGTCCTGTAGAAAGCTGTCCAGTAGCTTCTGAGAAACAATCGGCCATGATAAACTGAAACACTTCAATCTCTGGGGATAGATCTTCATAAGAATGTACGATTGATAGTAAAGATCAAATTCAATAACTTATGGAAGAAGCTAGCCAATGATTTTAAGACATCTGCTACAATTACGGTATCTTTAATGGGGAGCATATCTTTTTTTCAAAATGATCACAGCATCACAAGTAAACTATCGTTTGAGGTGTATCCTGCTTCATGTAGAAGCTAAATACATTGAAACCCTGGACAGGTTGCTGGGTCAATTAAGGTGGACCCTCCTTAAACTGATAGGCTACTTTAAAGACCATAATAGGAGTAGTCTATCTAAGAATGTACATGTAGGCCACTAGATTGACACAATTGGCCAGAGTTCACATTTCTAGAGCAGAGAGACTAGTTTGGCCATGCTTTCAATTGTTCCTACTGTAGCCTTTCTTTTCTCTGCAACGGCTATGATATTCAGCCCCTCTTACTTCTCAAAATCCCATTTTGACAGGTTCTATTGAAGTATGGCTAGTCATATATAAATCGCTAGGTTTGTCTTCTTATCTACCCTATAACTGCCCTAAAACTCTTGCCTTTGGCTAAATGACCAATTCAAGATTGGAAAGCTACCATTGTTCAGGGGGCAGTGGGCGGAATGAGACTTCTTATTGGTGCAATGCTTTGAGAATGGTTCCTTTGTCACCTTGAAACTGGTTTTGCACTGGTAATAAGTGTGCCCTTAGTAATTCATTTTACTACTACTGCCTTCGAGATGTAACAATGTATGTTTGATGCATATCAAAAGCATGTTTAGAAATGCAACTGAGACATAAAAGTGATGTTGAATCACCTACATTGCTGGTGATTAACAAACCAGAGCAACATGACTACATCCTGGACAAATACATCATATCCATGGGCTTCCGAAACATAGCATATCATATCATGGGCTCATATGATTCTCCATTCTACTGTCGACCACCTGATGGAGAGCTTAACAAAAACATGGGGAAAAGAATTGGCTATGGAATGTTACCAAGACACTGTATAGGGAAGGGTGTATGGAATGGCATAAGAGGTCTTGAGATGCCAATACACAGTTAAGTTCATTCAATGTCTTACACAAGTCTTACTGGCAACACGCGACATTGCATAATATTAACAACACTGTTTCACGACACTGCAGGCATGGACGAGGTCACAATGATACATTTGTACACTCTCGTTGGAATTGCCCGATCATTTTTCAATTTTGGTCAGATATTTCTTGTTTAATGAGAAATGTTTTTCCTATGCTACTGTGCACTGCACCGAGTTGGTGCTGTTGGGTATTGATAGGCAACCTGCCCACCGTTTGGCTGTCACAGTCAAGTGGATTAGTAAGCCTGTAGCAACCGGAAGACAGATAGTCTTGAGGCACTGGAGCGAGGACAATTCAGGTAGGATGAAAGAACGGATGTTTCTGATGGCATCAATAGTTGCATATGAGGGAATCCTGGCTAAAGACAAAGGGTTACTGTATGAACCTTCTGCGCTGTGCTCTAGATGCCTGGTAGTGCAGGTTATGGCAACGTTTATGCTTGCCCTGAATGCTTTTTACCACCAGCCTAAAATCACAACATATGGTCTTTCCTCTGATTTTCCTAGCGTATGTGCTATTCATTATCCACTTGGCAGGAAGGGGGATTCACCTGGGTGGGCGGAGAGGGGTACAGGATGGATGAGCGACTTATTTTCATGATTCTTGGTACTTTATGTGAGATATTCTTTTTATGCCTTACCACAGGTAGATTCCAAACTTCAAAAATAATATGTCTTAAAAAATTGGCAAGAGAAATGAGGTCAGATAGGTGGCAGAAATGATCAATGCAAAAAAGGACTGCACTCTGGAGGTGTGAGAGAACCAAAGAAGCAAGCTATTAGAGACACATCTTCAGAAAAGCAGGCAGATGCCAACAAGGCATTCAGAAGAGCAAACGCACAAAGGGAGAAGGAGAAAAGCAGGCAGACGCCAACAAGGCAGTCAGAAGAGCAAACGCACAAAGGGAGAAGGAGAAAAGCAGGCAGACGCCAACAAGGCAGTCAGAAGAGCAAACGCACAAAGGGAGAAGGAGAAAAGCAGGCAGACGCCAAAAAGGTAGTCAGAAGAGCAAACGCACAAAGGGAGAAGGAGACAAGCAGGCAGCAGACGCCAACAAGGCAGTCAGAAGAGAAAACGCACAATGGGAGAAGGAGAAAAGCAGGCAGACGCCAACAAGGCAGTCAGAAGAGCAAACGCACAAAGGGAGAAGGAGAAAAGCAGGCAGACGCCAAAAAGGTAGTCAGAAGAGCAAACGCACAAAGGGAGAAGGAGAAAAGCAGGCAGATGCCAACAAGGCAGTCAGAAGAGCAAACGCACAAAGGGAGAAGGAGAAAAGCAGGCAGACGCCAACAAGGCAGTCAGAAGAGCAAACGCACAAAGGGAGAAGGAGAAAAGCAGGCAGACGCCAAAAAGGTAGTCAGAAGAGCAAACGCACAAAGGGAGAAGGAGACAAGCAGGCAGCAGACGCCAACAAGGCAGTCAGAAGAGCAAACGCACAATGGGAGAAGGAGAAAAGCAGGCAGACGTCAACAAGGCAGTCAGAAGAGCAAACGCAAATGGGAGAAGGAGAAAAGCAGGCAGACGCCAACAAGGCAGTCAGAAGAGCAAACGCACAATGGGAGAAGGAGAAAAGCAGGCAGACGCCAACAAGGCATTCAGAAGAACAAACGCACAAAGGGAGAAGGAGAAAAGCAGGCAGACGCCAACAAGGCATTCAGAAGAGCAAACGCACAAAGGGAGAAGGAGAAAAGCAGGCAGACGCCAACAAGGCATTCAGAAGAGCAAACGCACAAAGGAAGAAGGAGAAAAGCAGGCAGACGCCAGCAAGGCAGTCAGAAGAGCAAACGCACAAAGGGAGAAGGAGAAAAGCAGACAGACGCCAACAAGGCAGTCAGAAGGGTAAACGCACAAAGGGAGAAGGAGAAAAGCAGACAGACGCCAACAAGGCAGTCAGAAGAGCAAACGCACAAAGTGAGAAGGAGAAAAGCAGGCAGACGCCAACAAGGCAGTCAGAAGAGCAAACGCACAAAGGGAGAAGGAGAAAAGCAGACAGATCCCAACAAGGCAGTCAGAAGAGCAAACGCACAAAGGGAGAAGGAGTATGATACACGTGTGCCTCTAAGACCCAATAGGTTTTCAGTGATATCATTAAAAGAAGGGGATGTAGGGACTGAATTATGATCCTGAATGCAGAAAGGCCTCAAATGCCTAAAGACAATTACAAAGAAAGAAAGTGTTAAGCAATCTTTGAATTCCGTATTTGTGTACTCCCTATGTGAAGGGGGTTACCCAAAGAGTGGTTCTGTACTCAGAAATGCCATTATCATAATCATGAGGGGTGTATGTGTGAACTATCCTTTATTCTCATTCGAGCAGCATTCTCTAATTAGTATGTTTGTGTAAACTGATTCGTACGTTGTGCTTATACTGGTGGTTTTGGTTTAAATATAATATATTAGTACCCGGTGAGAGCCAAGTAGAATGTAAAACACAGGAGTTGTGAGAGAACCAACGAAGCAAGCTATTAGAGACACATCTTCAGAAAAGCAGGCAGACGCCAACAAGGCAGTCAGAAGAGCAAACGCACAAAGGGAGAAGGAGAAAAGCAGACAGACGCCAACAAGGCAGTCAGTAGAGCAAACGCACAAAGTGAGAAGGAGAAAAGCAGGCAGACGCCAACAAGGCAGTTAGAAGAGCAAATGCACAAAGGGAGAAGGAGAAAAGCAGACAGATGCCAACAAGACAGTCAGAAGAGCAAACACAAAGGGAGAAGGAGAAAAGCAGACAGACGCCAACAAGGCAGTCAGAAGAGTAAACGCACAAAGGGAGAAGGAGAAAAGCAGACAGACGCCAACAAGGCAGTCAGAAGAGCAAACGCACAAAGTGAGAAGGAGAAAAGCAGGCAGACGCCAACAAGGCAGTCAGAAGAGCAAATGCACAAAGGGAGAAGGAGAAAAGCAGACAGATCCCAACAAGGCAGTCAGAAGAGCAAACACACAAAGGGAGAAAGAGAAAAGCAGGCAGACGCCAACAAGTCAGTCAGAAGAGCAAACGCACAAAGGGAGAAGGAGTATGATACACGTGTGCCTCTAAGACCCAATAGGTTTTCAGTGATATCATTAAAAGAAGGGGATGTAGGGACTGAATTATGATCCTGAATGCAAAAAGGCCTCAAATGCCTAAAGACAATTACAAAGAAAGAAAGTGTTAAGCAATCTTTGAATTCCGTATTTGTGTACTCCCTATGTACTCCCTATGTGAAGGGGGTTACCCAAAGAGTTGTTCTGTACTCAGAAATGCCATTATCATAATCATAAGGGGTGTATGTGTGAACTATCCTTTATTCTCATTCGAGCAGCATTCTCTAATTAGTATGTTTGTGTAAACTGATTCGTACGTTGTGCTTATACTGGTGGTTTTGGTTTAAATATAATATATTAGTACCCGGTGAGAGCCAAGTAGAATGTAAAACACATTCTGATTGGCTCTCGCCGGGTCGTTACCAGGCCGAGAATCCCTCGGCCGCATTTCCCTGCTTTGTCCAGGGCGGGGGGCGTGGTAGCCCCTCAGCCAATGAGGAGGCTTGAAGCGGGGCCATCCTGCTCCGAGCCTCCACACGGCTGGAGGCTGCCATCGCCCCCCGCCGGGGACTCAGGTATGTTTTTTCCCCCAACCCCACTTACCTTCTTATGTTTATTTTTTCGGGAGCGGATGCGCAGGGAACAGAAGTGTTCCCAGCGCGTCTGTTCCCGATGGCCGCCATGGAAAGGGAAAACGGACTCCATTTTCCCTTCCCCGGCGGCCATTTCCTCTGTTTTTATTTCGAAACGGTACAGCGTTTTGGGACAGAAAACAATGCTTTTAATACCCCGGTCTTGCAGGTCTAGTGGCCCGGGGTACTAATAGCAATATGCCCCTCGCGGTGGGGGCATTACCGAGTCAGGTAATGTCCCTGCCTCTTGGGGCATATTGCTTAATTATAACAATGCAGCATAATATAACCTGTCAAACCTCACTATCAGAAGTTCATTAAGAACACTGTTCTTCGCGAATCTCCCTTTGGACAATCCTGCCTTCCAAAATGGGACCAACTGCCATGCCCCCTTTTTTTAAAAAACTTACACCACTCTGAAGTGGACTCTGACCTGAACGGATACTCTACCAAACCTCTCAATACATACATTGAATGCATTGTCTCTAGATAAATACAGTCCCTCAAGACCTCTGCATTTAACTTTCAGAGCATCGGTTTTGCAGCTGAATGTTTTTTTTTTTTTTTTAAACTATATACATTGGAGGCCACGTGCATTTTACTCTGTTTACAATATTTTCGATTCTTATAGCAGGCCATAAAAATTCCAAGAATAACTGCAAACCATACCGTTTTTCTGCAGCACCCGTGGTTTACTGAAAGGAATTTCTACAACTATTTCACAAAATTCGCAGGACGATGACACGTTGGGAACAGAGACTGTATCAGCTTAGTACGTTGAAAGGACCCGGAAATGGCTTAGAGTCTGACCATGTATCGGGGCCATTTTCATGGGGGCGGAGTCGGGCACAGGTCGTAATTTAAAGGCAGGAACTTGGGCTCTGCCAGTAAAATAGGATCTGAGTCATATTCGATGGTTCTTGCCGCCCCCAGCAGATGCGCGCTGTGAATCCCTATGCCTCTCTGCCGCATGCCCACGGAGATGCTGGAATCCATAAGGAGTCATGGGAATGACACCGCACGTATATGGCGGTCGGCATCAAGAGTTTTTGAGAAGGGGTGTAAAAAGGTACTGGAACTCAGGGCCCCCCGGATTTCCATGCCTCAAGTACACCCCATCCCAAAAACAACCAAATTGCATGATGGGTAATCATACATGCAAATAGATGCAGTGGATGTCCTTACAGTGTAATCACCCCCCCCCATTTTTTAAATGACACCTCCTGTGTTTTATCTGTCACATTATCCTCTTTGGATGTAAGTTGGAAGGTGGGTTTTCCTTGTAGCCATGTGAACTTTGGCACCTGAGATATTAAGGTCTCGATTTTTATGTTTTGCCGAACAACACTTTGTGAACTGAATTGAAATACCACTGGTGGAGGTGAGTGAGCGGCGTAGGAAAGAAGAGATTTTCAAAAAGAACAAGCCCTGTAACGGCCCACTTTCATGTATTCTTTAGCAGCAATCTGTGGGAGGGGGGAAGAGAAGGTTTTCCCAGCAGCACCAAACCTCACAACCACAGGCTAAGAGGCCGCTACACCAAAGGTCTGGAAAAAGGAAAAGAGATTGAAAGTGCGCCCTGAAAAGAAGGAACTCACAGTGAAAGGGTTGCACGAGGGGTGTGGGGGGCGGCACTGAACCCTGAACAGGGCTGGGTTTCTTATGTGCTGAGACTAATAAACTGGAAAGTGATGTGTGGGTGTGCTCTGCTGAGAACCCACCTGGTAGTGATCCCTTTGGCGCTGGTGGATCCCTTTTAAATCCAGGAAAAAAAGCCCATCAACTTCCAGAAAATAGGCGGCAGGAAGTCAAAGCTGTCCAAAGAGTGCAACGTGTTTAAAATATGATTTCCGGTTGTGAAGCAACAGAATTATTCTTAAACATGCTACTGGCCTTTTAATGTTCCCTGAAGGACTCTGCACCCATCCTCTCCATCTCGTGAAGAAGTAAGAGCCCATTGCAAGCGGCGTTTACTAATAGATTCCTATGGAATCTGCCGAGTTTTCACTAGGTGAAAAAAAAAACAGGCGGTTTCCATAATGCTCACACAAGATGGAGGAGGAGAGAACGGCAGAGAAATCATCTCCGCTCTGTGCCCCTCCTCCACCAGGTACACAGGAACTGCAAGGGCGTGCCTGGATGCTCGCCTTGTGTTTGGTGTAGGTTTGCTGCCTTGTTCCTATTCTGCGCGTTGGCTATTGCACCTCCCTGAGGACCTGTCTTCCTGATTGACCAGTTCCTTAGTGCCTTACCTTTGCCAGTCTCCATTTGTATGCATCCTATGGAAATCCCTCGGGCTACCTGCCCCTCTGTTTTGTGTCACCTGCCGGCGGTCCATCTTTTCTCACGGCATTTTCCTTTCTCCATAGGGGGACCCTCCTGTCTCATACATGATTTTAATAATTCCATACCCTAATATTCCACATTCTGCATGCATTGCCCTACGGGAAGGTCTTGGCCTGCTGGCTCAAACATCTGGCCTGGGTCTGCTTTCATGGAGTGGTCCTCAGGTGCGTTTGCACCTGTGGTATTAGGGATGACAAGCATATAGCTAGAGAGCCGTATATTGACTGAGTTCCCTCCACCTCAAAAAACAGGGCCATGCATTTATTATTATTAAACTCTCTTCTCACTCTTGCTCCTGCTCAACACAACAGACCTGATGGTTGTGGCCCTAAACCCTACAGGTGTACTGTCTGCCTATTGGCCCGATTGTACCATGTGAAGGGTGGGGGTCAGAGGCCATACCACATCCATTCAATTTGTGCATCTCGACTCTGGTAAGTTCTGCCTTCACACTTAGGTTCTCTGCTCTTCAGAATTAATCTATCTCTTTCATGCATCTAAATTGCCAAGGACATCAGACTCCATTTGTCACTCATGTATTATTTGTCCTCTTTCCTCTGCATAACTTCTTTGTTCTTAAGCAGTGCTTAATTTGTAAGAAAAAAGTGCCAGGGCTAAAATATTTTCTAGCACACTTGTTACTCTGTGGGCGTCCATTTCCCCACCATCGCTGCCACACCCACAGCTGCTCCCCACAGTGTCGACACAATTTGGGTTAAACTACAGCTCGCAAGTACTCATTGGGGTTGATGGAGGCTCTGGCTATCATCACTTCATAATCAATCTGAGTCTGAGACAATAAGTGCCGGGGCTCAGAAATAAGTGCCAGGGCTGATCCCTGGGAAACACCCACAAAGATTATGCACTGTTCTTAAGTCTCCACAATAAGGCTAGCTCCCATTAGTCCTGCGTGGATCAGAGCACACGCCAGAGCACTGGGATTATGCATGCATATAGGGAACCTCAGTACCTTTCACGAGCTCTTTTCATTCTGAGAAGGTAGGACACTGGAAGAGACTGAAAGAAATCTGGAGAGCTGCTTTGCGATAACGACGTATAACCTTTGAGGCTTGTGGGTATGGGTGTAGGCATGCAGCGGAAACACGCATCTTGTCGTAACACATATTTAGACACAAGAAAGATACAACTCTTTTATGAACATAGGTCAGAAATAAAAATACCATAGGATGATCATCCAGACAAATAGACTCACTGCTAGATTATGGAGGTCAATCTGCATAGAGTGAGGGTCCGATGAGGCTTTGCAGGCATTCACCGCCTTCTCCTGAAAGACAAAGACACAGTCAGTTTTCTATGCAGGCACACGTGATCTTTAGGAATACAGGAAGTGGTCGTTACTGTCATCACATGCGGTGCCCGGAGAGGCACACACCCATCACAGGTTTACTGCTTCTCTGGTGGGACAGCCATCTTGGGCATCTGGTATTTCTGAACACCTCATGCAGTAAAGACATTATACCACATGCAGTGCTCCTGAGGTATCCCCGTTCCTGGCTTTGGGAAGTTATACAAACGCCATGTAATCCCTGGGCGAGGTTTAGGAATGCATGTGGAGTAGAAGCAGTCCTTTGCAGAAGCAATGCACGCATGGCCATTAATGGCTCCTATGCACATTGCGGAATTCCATCCGAGATGACGTTCAGCTTGCGAGGGATCACCTCACTTGCTAATTATGGGGCAGTAGTTCCCCTTTTTAGGAAGTATTCAAAGCCTCAAACCTTTGGTGTTTGCAGCCTAAATTATTTCCAGAATACTGCATGAAGTAAATCCCTCAGTACTCCCATTGAGTCAACCCAATGTTTTTTTTATTTTTGTTGAGAGATCGGCTGCATAATCTCCTCTTTAGATCGGGTACCCTGCTCCTTAAGAGAGGTGCGAGAGTAGCCATCAATCCTCCTCTATTGTATGATCCTGTACATTGATTCCTTCTGCGAGGGCCCATAGGACCTTCGCCCAGTTCCCGCATTTTGCTCCAGTACTTTAATACCAAGGGCACACCGTTTACCTCACACCCTGTTCTTCTTCTGGACCCCAGTGCTGGCATGATTAAGAAGGTTCACAAATCTCCTGCAGAGTTCTGTTTTCTCCCAGAATCCTGGGTGCTGGAACTTGTATAGCAAGGGGGCGCGGGGTGGGGGGCTCGACAATGATGCTGTCCGGACCCTTTTTTCTGCACCTTCTTATTGGTATGAAAGGATGAAGGTTTGTAAGTACTTCTGCCTGGTTCCTTCCTGTAAGCTTTACATCCACTGCTTTACTGGTGGTTGTCATGGCTTGTCTTTAATGAATTGCTCAGCAAAGAGAACCTATGCTGCCAACACCAGAGACTATACGCATTATGGAAATCAATATTGTTATGGGAAACCTTCCGTACCTATCCTCTTTCATGCCCAGGATGCCCTTGGCCCCATTACTCTATTATTCTGATGGAGTCCGAGTCTTCAATCATCTCACCTCTGACACCTGTGATCCCATTGGACAGCACAGCACCTAGCGTCCCAGGCCCATTCCCAGCAGTGCAATAAATCTCCCTGTTTTCTTCTTCTCTTGAGCCCCGCTGACCGTGCTCCTATGATGATTGATGGATGCTGCACACCTATTCAGATTCTTCTTGGCTATCTGTGCACCGTGGACATTTTACCCTTTTTTAATCTAAGAGGACAGTCTCTTCAAAGCAACCCTTGCTTATGAATTCAAAGTCAGGTTACATCCAGGTATAGCCTCTATGTCTGAATGGACTGACATAACTTTCTACTACATCTCTACTTTCTTGTCTTCCTAAAATCGTTCTCCCTTTTCTGGTGAAGAGGGCTTTAGAGGAGGATGGCAGTTACCGCAACCTGTGTAGTTTCTCTAGGTTTGCCACAGGGTCTGAGGCTCCTGGCTCCAGATCACCAACTGCACCCTTGGAAGGAGGAGCCACTTATGCATCGTGCAGCTGCCACCTGTGGCCAGTCACTGCTGCTGAGGAAGACACCCTGATGCTCACAGGAGTTTAGAAGCCCTGACGTTCCATGATTATTTTGAGATCAGCCTCATCTAAATTGTGTTCCCCTGCTGAATTACATTTTCAAAACTGAAGTCTGATGCTGGACGATTGAGAATTAGCCATAACCTTTGGCATTTCTGTAGGCAACTCTCCACACCATCTATTTCCAGTCTGCGAGGCCATTAGAGAAGGTTTAAGACCATATGCAAATCAAGTTTGGTCCCACCCCAAAGGTGGCAACCCAGCCCAAACTGCTAGGCCACATCCCTTCTGCATGAGAACATAAGTAACCCCATACATGTTTCAAACTGAGTGTATGTCATCAGTGAGGTGTAACCTGGGGCTGAAGGCACAGCATGCTCAGGAGCCAAGTCTGGGCATACCCATCCTACTCAGGGTGATATTTTCAAAATTGAAGATTGACAGCTGAAAGATTATGAATGATCCCTGGAATAGCTAGGTATATCTATCCATTCAGGCTTTCTGTCTCTCTTCGTGCATCTGTGATGGCACCTTGTTCTAGGTTCTCCTCCCTGCCCACCACTTGTCTTGGCGATGAAGCCTCTGTCCTGTATCTGAGAGTTTCTGCTACAAAAGTAGAAGCAGGTAGTGTTCTACGCTCCATATAGTGTTCTCCCCGTGTATGCGGGGAGTAGGATGTATTACTGCCAGGTCCACTAGAGTTGTGAAGCTAGTAGTTGGAGGAAGGAGTGCTAAAGGTGGTCCAAGGTAGCTGCAGTGTGTTTATGTTTGAGTTCTGAAGGTGTTGTGAGATTTTTCTCAAAGAAGATTAAGCCTCTCCCATTCTCAAGGCTGGAGGTTTGGAACTTTGACTCAGGTTCTAAACTGCTTTTCATCAATCTAAGTCAAGGGAACCAGCCCCTTTCTTAACCTTTCCTCATGGAGAAATCCAGTTGAAGAATTAAAGACATGTAAACAATAAAAATCTAGAGTGAAGTTTTGTGGGACATACACCATTATAATCCAGTGGGGCAAAGCGTAGGCATTAAAGAAGGAAAAATCTTGCTTAGCGCAGTAGCTTGATCTGCCAAGTGTTTTCAAGGAAGCTTGTTTTAAGAGAAAAATATAAGAAACTAAATGAGATGAAAGACTACTGCTCAGAGCTGGATGTCTACTAGTCCGCCACATCTTACCAAGAGTATAGTCTGGAGCAGGTCTTAGGTGTGGAACAGGTCTCTTGCTCACCAGGAACTCTGTGAGCAGGACAGCGCTTTCGCATCAAAGACAAGGGAAGCAGAGTTTTCATTTCCACGCATGCCCCATGAACAAGCAGGGTACTCACAGAGCAAAGATAGATTGTCCCAGACCTACTACAGCACAAGCTCCATGAGCTAATGTTGACCAAGGAGCGAAGGGGAGAAACACTGTTTTCTGTATCTCAACCGACTCATTACTCTAAGATCCAAGCACCATGGTTAGGACACTAACCTAGAACAAGGAAACAGAACTAACAACTGCTCCATGGTTGAGACAACGCTCGGAGGGAAGAGCATGGTCTCCATTTAACAGCGTGTCTAATTCATGAATCCAGTAACCAGGGAAAGACACATTTTGAGGTACGTCCTCTCTTGAAAAGTGAATATATATATATCAATGTATCACAGCAAAGATTACGCCCACCACCTTCAAAATATACGTATTGCAAAATATGTATATGGCAACCTCTGAATGATTATGTAAAGTTTGCTGCAGTTTTGTCAAGGGGGGGGGGCAAAGTTATAGGGGGTCCCAAAACTTTTGAAATCCTCTTAGACATAATGGAAAAATGTTTTGCTTACACCTACAGCCCAAACAGCTGGACAGATTTACACCAAACTTGCACGAGGAGCAGCGACTTGGACCCAAAAGCGTGCTTTTGCACATTTGATGTAAATCCGTCCAGTAATGTTTTAAATAATTGCCAAAAAATAGGTCAAACTAAATTTGTGATATCTGCATCCGGTCCGCAGACTCATTTTCTGATTCGGTGTCCGCAGACACCTCTGGACCAATCAGAGAGCCGCGTGACGTTCACGGACATCAAGCATGCACGCTCATTGGTCAATTAAAATAGTGCGGTGCGTCAAAACCTTTGAAACGGACGCCATGTGGATTCGCAGACTGCTCCCATGGTCTGCAAACGTCACAGTAAAAACATTGAAAAACACAACATTACACTTGTCAAACTAATCAAACAATCACTTGGGAGGTGAAGGGTTATGAGGATGGGATGGGATATGGGCATAAAAAGCCAAAAATTTGGTGTTTCTTCTATGAAGTCCTCGAACAACTCAGATGTTCAGGGGCATTGCTGGGATGTTTGCGAACTTGACAAAAGTTTGAGGACATCCATGCATATTTCTGCATTATAGGGTCAGTGAAAAGATGTTTTTGTATGGCTTATAACTTTGGCGCCACTCAATGAAACTGCATGAAATGTTTGTATATTATTTTAAACACAACCCCGAATAGTTCTGCAAAGTGTGGATCTGTGTCGCCAAGAAGGGGCAAAACTAGAGGGGGGCCCCAAAATATTTGAAAGGCTTAGATATTTGGTAACATTTGACGAATCTGCACAAAGGTCTGCAAAGCAGATTTTAGACCCAAATTTGACTGTTCTTGCAAAGTTTTGTGGGGTTTTGTCAAGAGTGGGCAAAATTAGATGAGTGTCTCAACATCTTTAGATAGGTTATAACTTTGGTGCAGTTTTACGAATCTGCACAAAGGTTTGCAAACAGATTATAGACACAACCATGAATGTTTGTGCAAAGTTTGAATGGATTTTGTCAAGTGGGGGCTAAGTTATATGACTATTTTGTGTACGTACACTTTGACACGTTTCAGAAAATAAAACATGAACGAATTTGCAGCAAACTTAAGCAAGGAGCATTGGCAAGGACCCGAAAGCATGGTATCGCAAATGTGTCTGTGTTTATTTTTTTAAGTGTTTTAATGTAGGTACACAAAACAGTGATATACCTTTGGTGGCTGAGGTATAGCTTGTGGCCATGGCCAGTGGCCAGATATTCCGGGTCATAGCCTTTCTTGGACAATCTGACCACTGGCCACGACCACGAGGGACCGACAATGGGGTTAAAGTGGGCATGGCCACTGGGGACCGGCTATGTGGTAAGGTTTTTTGAAATCAGGATAGGTAAAAATGGTAAAACAAATTCTGCTTGTGGCTATAGTCCGAAGTGATGGACGGGATTGCAGCAAACGTGCACGAGGAGTATAAGCAAGGACCTCAAAGCATGCTTTTGCAAATCTGTCTTGTGTTTTATTGTTTCCAAAGTGTCAAAATGTAAGTACAAAAAATAGTGATCTAATTTTGGTGCTTGGACAGTGGGTCTGGCCCTCGGCAAGGACAAATGCCTACTCTGAGTTACTTATTGGGGCATGTGGCATGGCCGAAGTCCTAGGTTTAAATGGGGAAAATAATTCTGCTTGCGGCTGCAGCCCTAAGCGCTAGACGGGATTGCAGCAAACCTGCCCGAGGAGCATCAGCAAGGACCTAAAAGCATGCTTTTGCAAACCTGTCCTGTGTTTTACTTTTTCAAAAGTGTCAAAATTTAAGTACAAAAAATAGTGATATAACTTTGCTGTCTGGGCAGTGGGCCTTTCCCTCGGCAAGGACAAATGTTTACTCGGATTTGCTTATTGGGGCATGCGGTAAGGCCGAAGCCCATGCCCCATGGATTGTGGAGACTGGCCATGGCTGCACGCTTGAGCACTGGCCATTGGACACATTGTAAGGGTATAGTGGACACTGAACAAGGATGCAGGGTAGGTTCAGTGGATAACATGGGTGATTTGGTGGGGCAGGGGTCCTGTGTGAGCCTCATGCCCTAGGCAGTTCAACCATGACTTGCATCCCCAGCATGCACTGCTGATAACGACACACAGTATGTGTTGCAAAAAATGTCTGTTAAAGGAGGTTTATATCTTTCATATATGTTAAAAGAGGAATTATTAATAACTTATATACAATGATGTAACATCATGAAACATTTTCACTCATAAAATCCTATGAAATTCACTGAAAGAACTTTGTTAAAGGGACGTTATGGTTAAGATGCACTAATAGAAACCAATGAAATTCATTGAAAAAACTTTGTTAAAGGGACGTTATGGTTAAGTTGCACTAATACAAAATTATGAAATTCACTGAAAGAACTTTGTTAAAGGGATGTTATGGTTAAGATGCAATAATAAAAACCTATTAAATTCATAAATTCATTGAAAAAACGTTGTTAAAGGGATGTTATGGTTAAGTTTCACTAATATAAACCTATCAAATTCAGGGAAACAGCTTTATTAAAGGGACGTTATGGTTACAAGTAAAAAGAAAAAAGAAATTCACCAGTTACGGTAAGCTATGCAAACATAACTCGTGTCACCGCCATGCACTGCTAACACTAACACCCAGGACATCAAAGATGACGTCACAAAGGACATCAATGATGGCATCACATATCCGGGGTGGTTGTTTTTGTTCAGTGACAGTATTAATTTTAAGCTGATGACTTCATGTGGTTATACTACATTGAAATCATGATTGACAGGGTGCTATATTCTGAAGTTCTTTTCCCTACGGTTTACCCTGAGGTCATAATGCACATACATAGAACAAGAAGCAGGTCCCATGCAGATAATACATTTCTCAAGAACGTGATATGCTTCGACTTATCATTGTACTACCTAAACATACCATCTTAAGAATACTTTAGTTCTATGATCCACAATGTATTCATTGTATCTCTTTATCTTATATTTGATTGCTGTACTCACAAAAAAAGTCACCACAAAGTTTCTTTTTCAGTAAGCACCTCTTATGTGACATGGAGTAATGTATTACAAAGCTACTGATCATCTTTGATGGCATAAATGAGACTGTAAGCGGTATGCCTTATAATGATGTTCCATTTGCATTGTTACGCAGTAGTAATATTATATGTGATGCCATCGATGATGTCATTTGTGATGTCATCTTTGATGTCCTGGGTGTTATTGTTAGCAGTGCATGGCGGTGGCACAAGTTATGGTTGGATAGTTTACCATAACCGGCACATTTATTTTTATTTTTTATTTTACTTGTAACCATAACGTCCCTTTAATAAAGTGTTTCTCCTGAATTTGACACGTTTTTATTAGTGCATCTCAACCACAAAGTCCCTTTAACAAAGTTTTCAGTGATATATATATATAAAATAATATTGTAGAACTAAGTAGCAATGCAGTTCAAGTAGTTATTCATCAATTCCCAAGCAGCGGAAAAAGACTAAAGAAAGTTGTGAGTTAACTATGTACGCAGCGCGGAATGAAACCTGTTCTCCTAAAAGGAGTAAATAGGATTATAGAGGCTACGTGAGGAACCTTTGGGGACTCATCCGTGAATAATAGTCAGGGAAAGCCTGGTAGACCTTAGGAAGAAATTCTCTCAAGTAGAAAAGTCTTCAAGGGTCTACATGAGAGAATCTAAACAGAGAAATGTACATACCCGTCTCCCAGCTATTGTCGGAGGCTCTTCAGTTGGTGGGACCGAAACAGGTGAGAATGGTAGCAAGAAGGTTTAGTGAAAATGAATGAGAGCAGCGTCAGCACCTGTGGAATTTGCCCAGGCTGAGATCTGACAAGCACATCTGTTTCCTTCCAGCTCCTGCCCCTTTTTGGATTTTCACAGCCCTCTTTCTACACCAGGGACTATTGGGTGTGAGTTAGCCTAGGATTGGTCTTTCCCCCGAGTGACTTGTCTCGGATCATTTGATTGGCTCTTACTCCATAGGTTCATTAATTGAGTCACTTTACTGTTATTGCTACTCACTCAGTGTTGGGTAAATGATAGATTGATTCTATTATCTCCAACTACCTGTTCTGAGGCTTTAACTATGTGCCAGAGCCCTTGCGACATCTTAGAATCTGTTACACACATGCAAGTTACACACATGCAGAGTTCCGCGGCCATGCCAGCTCACTGGGTGAGCTACAGCAGTGTTGCTGAATGGTTGGCTGGAGGTTTGAGGTCTTCCTTCCGTCTGGATACAGAGGTACATGGGCTCTCCCGAACGCTTGCAGTTTGGGTGTAACTTTACTCAGAGGACTGACTCAATCAAGAGCAAGGGCTTTTTGGATGTGTAGTCCCCTTTTAGTGTGTGAGGTGTTGGTGTACCCAAAGGGGAATTGTTGATACCATGTCTCTGAGGGCGTGATGAGTCCAGGGAATCCTGCTGCATCCACCATCTGGGAAGAACATCAGGTAGCGGATGGACCATCCCAGTCCCTTGTGACTTGGACCCCTTATAACAGTGGCTGGGGAGTGCTTTGAACTCACCAGAGACCTCACAATGGTGGCTGCAAATACTCTGCTGCAGCAGAAACTCCCTGTAATTGCCTTCATGCTATTTGTGAGCTCATTATTGACCCTCTACAGTTTCAATTGGAGCTTCTTTCTATAAGAATGATGCCCTTTCAGTTGCATTGTATCTTGGTACCTTCACACACAAATGCTCTGTAGAATTTGAGTGTTTAGAAACCAAAGGTACCAAGCACCAAGAGGCCTCTCTGGTGGTAGCCTTGTGTTTCCAAGTCCTAATACAAAATTACTTATGCCTGCAATACAATAGTCTAGGACCGGATCCTAGACTTATGAAATTGTGAGAGTCCCTTCCTATCTCCACCCCCAGCTGCATCCAGGTGAACACCTTTGCATATTTCTTTGGGCACCATTCTGGGGAGCCATAAACAATCTAATGACTTATGTACCTATAAGTTCATTACCAGACATATGATCTTTGAAAATAACATATTTCTCTCAGCCAAGAAGCAGAACTCAACTTCCAGGTCTCTCTATGTAGCTCAGTCCTTGGAGACTCTCCTCTAGTTAAGCCTCTCTGACACACACCACACTCTGTCTTATGTAATGTGGCATTTCTGGAGGAGGGTGTGTATCCATCGAAACATCTTTCTGTTATTTTGGTTACAGAAGGTCTTCCTTTCGTTGTGTGCCTAAACAACCCACCAGATAATCTACATATAGTTGGACCCAAAGACGGCCATGCATCAGTGGTCACACATGTTAGGAATGCAAATTACATCTAAGGTCCCTAAATATAGCTAGCACCTGGGGAACAGGCTCTAGCTTTTAAGACCTGGAATTGAAATGGTCCTCCCATTTTCAGCTCAGTTCTGATTTGAGAGTCAAGGTCATAATTAAATGGTAATATGAAACGTTTTTTGCATATCTATTTGATTTTTGATGCAGCCTACATGGACATCTTATATGTCAATCTACTACTCTTGGGGTCCCTCATAGGTACCTGGAGAATTTCCTTAGCTCCTTACAAGGAATTATTGTCTGGTGGTCTCCTTTCTATTTGAAAACCAACTCCAGCAGTAGTAACACTCCAGGTTCACCAACCAAGCAGATGCTTCCTCCCTCAGGACCTCGTGTGAACTAATTTGGAAATTTGACTCAATGATGGACCTTCCTTGACTCTGGAAACCTAAAAAAAAGAATCTATCTCATATTCACAAACCCTTCCTTAAGATCCTTCATAATTCCCTGGGCTTTTTTCTCCTTGAGACCTTTCCTGTAAGGGCTACTGTACAGGAGCTCATAAAACAGTGAGTTATGTTTTGGGTTGATTTTGAAACCACCGACCGAAGGGACTCATTCTCCGTAGTTGCAGCTGTTCATGTTTTCTAATAGGGACTTATTATGAAATGGATGCACTACAGGTTAGTTCTTCATTGGTTTTGTACCCTAATATTATGGTTGTGTCAAACTCCTCCTGAGGAAAGTCAATGTATTCTGGTGTCTGTTTTCTGAAATATGTGTGGTGGCACTGGTGGATTTGCACACAGCTCCAAGACTGTTTGTTTTATGAGCGCAAATTTACAGGAGGTCAGGCTGTTTTTTTATATTGAGACATGTCTTAAAGAAGCGGTTCCCATGTCTTCTCTTCCTGGTACGTTCTTCAGGAACCAAGAAGGGGTAAGTATATGACTGTTGGTAGTCAAGCTCTCGTCTGACTCCCAGCTATCATTCTAGACTCAGCTGGGGCTACTTTATTTCTGTAAATCTCTCTGTTGCTGAGGCATGCAGTGGTAATACATTTGAAGAAAGTGGGCTGGAGAAACCAGGGAGGAGCAGATAGTGCATGTAGGCCCATGTGTGGGTTGTTGCGAGTTTATTAATTTAAACCTATTTTCTTTCAGAAATTTCTTTTGCTACCCTACGTACGACCTCATTATGATTAAGACTGTAATGTTAAAAAGGTTATACCATGGTTTTTCCAACAGTAATTAGTTCGAAAACACTTCAAATTAGATTGGGGGTTGTGATTTAAGTGGTAAAAAAGGGGTGGGGAGGGGTGTGGGGTAGTAATGTAGGGGAAGGGGGAGTTTGCAGGGGCAACTCCCAGATAAAAAACAAAACTGTGAAGAGATTTTTCGAAGTAATGACTGCCGGAAAAATGACACAGAACCGTAAAAAGAGATGCTATTTCATATATTACCTTTTTTAATGGTTGCATATCATTTCAATGTCAGTAATTGATATGATATGGCATTTATAACGCGCCTGTACACAAGTGTTTCAAGGCGCGATGAGGCAAGGCAGGGGGAACAAAGGGAGGACAGACAACGATCCTACTAGGCCAGGTGTCATTCAGATCGCGCACGTGCATGGGATGGGGGACAGGGACAGTGCTACATGGGAAAAGATAATAACAATAAGTAAGCAATGGCCAGCAAGTGGCAAGTGCATGGGTAAATGCAGACACCAGGTGTCAAGGGCTGGTAGAGGGACTGTAGGGATACAGAAACAGCGCACAAGTGCCGGGATTGCCAGGCGGCAGTGCAGGTGTGTGTGACTGGCAGGGGGAAGGAACTTGGGCCAGAGGGTGTCCAGGTACCCAGTGGAGTTCCAGTTACAGCCAGGAAGTCAGCAGGGGAGAGGAGGGGAAAAAGCAGAAGCAAACAGAAAAGTTTTGAGGTGCTTCCGCAACTGGAGATGGTTCTCCTCAAGTTTAAGGGAGGCAGGAAGGCTGTTCCAGAGGGAGGCCCCAGCTGGAGAAAGAGATCTACCACCAACCAGTTGCTTGGAGAAGCAACTGACCTTGAGGGAGTTGTAGGCAGATGAGCGAAGAGCTCGGGAAGGAAGATATTTAGGAAGAGAGAGTTGAAGGTATTGAGGCCCGTTGCCCCAGAAGGCCTTGTTGCAGTAGTCCAGCCTAGAGAGAACCAGAGTTCTGGAGACAGTGAGCTTCTGGGGGAAGGAGAGGAAAGGAAGAATACCTCTGAGGAGGTGCAGCTGGTAGTGTGACTTCTTAGAGACATCAGAGATGTGAGGAGAGAAGGAGAGTGTGGAGTCGAAGATGAACCCGAGGTTTGTAGCCTTGCAGGTGGGAGCAGGAAGAGGGCCAAGAGAGGCCAGCCTGAGGGTGACAGGAAAGGAGTGAGGAGGTGTGCCAATGAGGAGAATCTCAGTCTTACTGGCATTAAGGCAGAGGTCATTGGCAGCACACCACTCCTGGATAGCAGACAGACAGTCAGAGGTGAGGGACAAAGAAGAGGTGGCCGAAGGTAGCCTGAAAATGAGCTGGGTGTCATCCGCATAACACTGAAAGTTGGGGCAGAGAGTGGCAATGCAGCAGTAATTACTTTGAATGTTTACTTCAATTATGTTTACATTTGGGGTGGTCCCCCTTACACCCTTCCCCATTCCCTACTATCCCTACCCCCAAACCACTCCTCATCCCCTTACAACTCCCTAACCCACAACCTCTTATATTTTTCTAATAACTGGTGTTCAAACCATGGGATACCATTTTGAACACTTGCCTTTTGAAATCTCATGAGGCATTTACAAAATGCTGTATTGTATTCTGTGGAAATATTGCATATGGTACATAGCGGGTTACAAGGTGAAATACCTCTGAAAAATTACTCCAGTTTAAAAAAATGTAACACCCACCCACAACTAAACATTTTGTTTCTCATTTAAGTGTAGGAAATCGATAGCATGGCGCTTCAACTTAAGGGACAAGTATGTGCTGTGGGGCTTTCAAAGGGGAGGAAAACGTGGCCTTCTCATATGCCCACCCAGTCCCCACCTTTGATTAATAATACACAGAAGGGACTTAACACCTTACATCGCATTAACATTTATTATTGCAAGCAGTAATTGGGTTAAAATCTGCAGGAATCACAATGAGAAATGTACGAAGGTGCATTCTCATTGACAAAGGACTTCACTTCGCTTCACTGCATGTTGAGGATTTAAATGTGCGTTGTGTATAATTCACGGCCTTGCTTATCAACATTACATTACACAAATGACAGTTATTTATTTGCATGCACTACACAGTCTCTGCAGCTGGTTCACGCAGTGCATACTTCTTGGGGGTGGTTTGCTAGGGCCGAGACTTGCAAGGCATTTCTGAGCACTGACACTTGTCTCGGATTTAAATCAATTATGATGGGGTGTTTTGGCAACTTTATTTTTTTAACTATTTGTCAGATTCAGTCACAAAACAAGCACAGAAGTATGAGCCAAGCCAGCAAAGCTGTGCTAGTTATCCAGCTTCATGAATAACAAGGGGCCGGAAACTGACAGTGCTGGCTGCTCGTGCTGGTCATCCCGGGACACAGCTGTAGTCAGTCTGCGTGATATTGGCACACACCGCTACTGTAATAACTGTCAGCACAGCTGTACCAGAGTGGACGCCTCGGGCAAGCCGGCAACCAGGGTACCAGGGGTAGCTCTCTAGCTCGGCCGACAGGGAGTCTCGCCAGAGGCGTAGACAGGGTATGGTCTGAGCAGGCAAGACACACCCAAAATCGGGAAATGCCCGCTCAGCAGCGCTGTATGGGCATTTACATATGTTAATGTTACTGCAATGAGCACAACTGCATTAGCTTCAGGCCCCACTTGTTAGACAATCCTGGCTATGCCTCTGAGTCACGCACATCAATATGTGCCAGTGTTAATATGAAGCTGGCTTTGCTGCACCTCTAACGGTAGGGGCACTCTGCGGGCACATGCAAGGTTCTATTAATCTAGGCACTTCCGATTTCTTTCTGCCATGCAACAATTTATTTCTGGCATGCAACTAGCAAGGGGTGCACCAGCACGTAGGTACCAAGTCACTGAGTCTTAAACACACACCGGCACGTGACTGCGACTAGTGCTGCACAATCACCTATGCCATTAGTTGGACAGAAGGACACCAGACACAAAGAGGCGCCCAACAGCCCCACAAGAGGGGCACCATCAAGGAAAAGGGACACTGCCAAGGAGGAGTGGCTGTGCTATAGAAGTTCTTTCTGAGGTGTGTGATGGGTAAGTGTATCAGTTCAGTAATGATTGGGTCTGCATTTGGCCACTACTTTACAATAGGAAGAAAGCACTTTAACTCCATTGGCTGTGGAGAGATGGTCAAAATGTTCTACTTCCCAGCTTTGGAATCAGCGAAAATTGGTGACAGGAATTATGTGTTCAAAGAAGCATTTAAACTTGTGATGCCTCATTACAAGACACGACTACTATAGTGTGTTATTTTTATTGCTTTTCGTAAATCACAGCTGTTTCCCCAAATATGGTGACAATGCATGGGCAGCAGTGGGGGGCAGCAGTGGGGGGCGAGATTCCACCCTGGTGTTGCACAAAGATGCTACATCATATCTGTGCCCTGGAACTTATTTATTTACAAATTAAGCACTGCCAGTCAGTATGCATGCCGGCGGTATATTAGCACCTACCTTTGCCTGAATAAGACCGTAGACTGCACTGGACATCATTTCTCTTGAAAATGTACCCATGATTCTTTGCAGCATGTGCACGCATTCTAAGAGGAAAGAGAGTGGAAGTCTCAGATTGCATTTAATGATGTTTATCCTGCAGCTTGGGTCGTCAACATACAAGGGTCACTCAACACTTTACAGTTCACACCTGAAGCACACGTACACACACACACACACACACACAGACGCGCGCGCGCGCTTTGCGAAATATACAATGTTCTTCTGTATTTTTCACACAAGGGCTTCTGCATCAAAAACAGCAAGACCTGTGGAATCGAGTGCTTAGTGATGCTGCAGAAACCCTAGAGTCATGTTGAACTTGCAGCTGTTATTGTCTGCTCTTGGTGGTGTAACCTGGTGGGAACTGATGTAGTCCAAACACAGACCAGCTGCAAGCCACTTTAGTATGAAAAACCTCCATATTTAGTGCCCGGACCATTGGTAATGTGTGAAGGCAGAATGAAGACCCGGTCCTTCCAGGAGCCAACTGTAAGCACACTGTTGGTGCCCTACATCAGGGAGGCGGGCACTGGGCATGCAATGCCAGTGCTGAAGCCTGCAAGTGTGGATTTGCTTATTCAGAATTAAGGGCTTAACTGAGTTTGCAGCTTCCTAGAGTCACCAGAAGGATATAGCATTGCGACACTCTCCTATGTTAAATTCAGTCATGCGCTTGCAGGGACATGGATAATAAATATCGAACACAATGAAAACGCCCTACCACGTGCATAACCACTTCCCTGAAGAAGGAGCATTTAGATAACCACTAAACAGCCAGGAGAAGCTAAGTGTGTCACACAGGACATGGAACGGTTGTCCCCTTTGTCTGCAGCCATTTCCTAAAAGATTCTGCACTGGTAGAAGCAGCGGCTGCACGTGCCTGTGGACGGAGTGCAGAGGTGTGTCGTGTGAGCGCTGAAAGGCTCCCGAGGTGCCTTGCCACTGCTATTTAGAAGGATAGCACAGCCTGTGAAGGGTGGTATTATTGCGAGAAAGGCAAAGGTTCTGGCCATGGTTTCAGTCCGTGGCATATGCACTGTTCCTTGTGCATTTTGTGGATGGTTATCTAACGCCCTTGTAAAAGAAGGCGCCATCTTTGATTTTCATGAACATTTTAGAACAAAAAAATTCAATGCAGCAAGAATTGTGTTGCTATTTGTCCTCGGTACTCACCACCGATCGCAGGTCTAATATTGGGGTCAGCGTGCCAGCACAAGTTGATCAGCTGAACAAGACTGTTTCTCTGGGACGCGGTGCTTGGTACGGCTATAAACTCTTCATCGGTACTCGGCCGTAGCCCAGTGCTGACTCCGGTCAGAACCTTCAGCATTGTGCTCTTGCCTAAAATGCAATGGGAGGAATCATCATCTCTAAAGGAACAATGGTTTGTTTGTTTATTGTTTTTGTATAGCGCACCAAACCCAAAGGTAACTGGGCGCAAGCAGTAAAGAAGGCTTTAGGCTTAGGGTACATAGAGTTACAATCATAATATTACAGGTACAAGGATGGAGATATTTACAGTTCACATATTGCAGTTAAGCATTAGAAATATATACAATTGCAGCAGTTGTAAGGATTACAGAGAGCAATATAGGAGGTAATTACATTTGCAGGATTTAATGATAATTTGTTGGCAGGTAGAACGAGGACAGCAGGTAGGCACGCAGAGGCATAGGATGCATACCATAACAAGTACTTGGCTCGGTATGTTATTTAACATTAGGTGCTAGGGTGAGCGTTATTAGTTCTGATCCATTTCTGAATGTTGGGTCTGAAGCTAGTGTAGGTTTGATCAACCCCGAGTGAGTAGGGGAGTGAGTTCCACGTTTGGGCTGCCATAACTGGGAAGCTTCTGCCGCCAGATTTGGATACGTTGAATCGTGGTACACTGAGGCAGCATGAATTGGTAGACCTAGTCAGGCGAGTCGTTGTTTTTTTGACTATCCGGTTGGAGCGGTACCGTGGTGCAGTGTTATTCAGGCATTTATGGGTTAGGGAGGTTGTTTTAAGCAAGATTCTATCCTTGATTGTCAGCAGATACTTTGTGGTCAAACTGAATGTGGCCCATATCACAATACATTTTGCTAACTGTAGGTCGTTAATGCAAACAACATTTTCTCACCGTGAATAACGGGCTTTTGACTGGCGTTCATTGTCCAGATAGTCCTCTCTTTCTGTGCAACGCTGCAACGCAAGCAGGGAGCACAATATGTTTCAGACTCTCTAGTTCTTAGGTGGGACCCAATGGATCTGAGAGACTGAGTCCGCCTGGGAGTCCTACTTCTACTGTGACTGCAGGGAGTAGAGCTTTCTGTTCCAATTGGACTGCTTGTTGCAGAACATTGGGCTGTTGACTTTATAGAAAAAGGGGAACTCAGTCTGCCAGCAATGTGGGCATGTGTGTAGATGCTGCACCACTGAATTTTCAGAAGGAAAGTGACCTTGCTTGTTTGTTGCCCATGTGGCTGTCCTCCAGGAGCCAGGATGGCTTTGAGCTGTCTCTGCAGGGATTTCTCAGGTCCATTGTCTGTGTGGCTGAAGTTCTCCCGTCAAATCGTCCCTTGACACACGGCTTTTTGCGCAAGCTTTAGTGCCCAGATGGCAATTCGGTGCAGAAGAGCCGATCATTAAAAACACGGTTTTATGATAGGGAAATGGAGATTTCTCGCTTGCCCGCACACTGCCCTCCCAACCACCATCATGAGTTGATTTTTTGGCAATATAATTCTGTCACCAAGGTTTATCTGACGAATCTTCAACGTCTCGGTGTTTCACATTTGCCAATTACTTTCTGCACTTCCAGAGGTCCAATATTGGCATTAGGGACCGTGTAAATCTATAACTGGAAGTATTGACAGTAGTGGTCTCCATGGGAGCCATTGTTCCAGTACAGTCTACATGTCTGTCATTGTGTTATGCCGACGTGTTCAGCCTATTGATATAATCCCTTTCTTTACCATTGCAAACATCGCATATAGAAGATTTTGTGTTATTGCTCTCTATTGATCTTTGTGGAATGATTGCTGTCAATGAAATGTACAAATAATCTAGATGATTTTGTTCTTAGTATAGCCACTCACTTGCTTTAGTTAATTATGAATATTGTATATGGAATACTGTATCCCGTGTTATTATGGGGCTGTAGCCCCTGGCCCAATTTGAGCCTGGCTAGGTGGGGCTAAATGGTTATCCCAGGAGGAAAACAAAGAAATCAAGATACAGAGGGTGGGGTAGCAATGTACATATTGTGTTTATTTAATATTGTGTTCTGGGCATATACACATTTATCAATTCACTTACTTGTGTGCAGTGGACTATTTCCATCCAGCCCCCCCATTGGGCTGGAAGGAACGTAAAATAAAAAATAAAAGAACAATGGAAACGCCTGCCCTGCCCAGGAGTAGACTCGGCAGGGGGGAGACCGTTGAGGGGAAAACAGAAATAAACGGTTGGAGGCAAAGGAAGACGCAGGAGGCAGAGACTGTCAACTCCCTAGTGGGCCATGGCCTCGAGCAGTCCCTCCCTGAAGGGACTTAATAAGCTTCCTGTGCTGGATGGCGAATGTCAGTGGTGAACTCAGAGGAAGTCCAGGAGATCTGCAGTGTCCAAAGCATGCCCCGCCCAGTGCAGGCGGGCTCGGCAGTGAAGAGGTCAAGTCAGGGACTGCCATGTCCTTGCAGCCCAAGAACTCCAGTGGGCATGTCGGAGCACCAGGAAGATGGTGGGCCCACCTATTGTAAACAAGGGGGGTCCTGGGAGTCTCTCTGCCAGACATTAGTCCTGGTTGCGAGAGACTTACCCAGAGTCTTTAGCTCACTATCTTTCACAGAGAAGAAATATCCTAAACATATCAGTCTTTGTCCTGCCCTGGGGCAGTCCAGCACCGAAATGCTTGGCAATTCTCCTCTGAACAAGAGTACCAACAGCATCCCCAGACACGTGTTTCGGTCTGGTTGGACCTCATCAGTAGGGAGGAGCTGTGCCTCTCTAAGAATAGTGAGCAAGGGGTCCACGTCTGGATTCCCCTAGTAACTTAGGGTGAGACCCAAAGTTACTTGCATATGCAAATTAACAAGGGGGGTCCTGGGAGTCTCTCTGCCAGACATTAGTCCTGGTTGCGAGAGACTTACCCAGAGTAACCAGGACTAATGTCTGGCAGAGAGACTCCCAGGACCCCCCTTGTTAAATCTGCATATTTAAGTAACTTTGGGTCTCACCCTAAGTTACTAGGGGAATCCAGACGTGGACCCCTTGCTCACTATTCTTAGAGAGGCACAGATCCACCTTACTGATGAGGTCCAACCAGACCGAAACACGTGTCTGGGGTTTCTGTTGGTACTCTTGTTCAGAGGAGAATTGTCTCGCATTTCGGTGCTGGACTGCCCCAGGGCAGGACAAAGACTGATATGTTTGGGATATTTCTTCTCTGTGAAAAGATAGTGAGCTAAAGACTCTGGGTAAGTCTCTTGTAACCAGGACTAATGTCTGGCAGAGAGACTCCCAGGACCCCCCTTGTTAAATCTGCAGGGCCCACCTATTGTGCCACACTGGTGCAGAACATGTAGGGGGGGGGGTTAAAAGAAAAGAACAATGGACAAAGCTTTCTCTTACCATTTCATCAACCATCTCCAAGGATTGTAAGGAATGAGTTACTTACCTGTAACTCTGTTCTCCAGCACTTGTATCTTTCATAGATTGACATGCTGTGTGAATATTCCCTGTCATCAGGCTGAGAACCCTCCTTAACATTAAAGTATTCCTTTGAATTTGAAAGACAGCGGTCACTTTAGTGTTCTCATAGTCGTTTTGGGTCATCTTGCCCCATAGCCAATAGCAGAGTCTCCCTTAGCTCCAGTGTGATTGGATGCGTAGCCACCTGGAGAAGACAGAGAATTAGGGAAAATGGAAGCAGACGGACCAAGCAAGTTCTCCCAATTAGAAGGAACTGCAAGCCATTTTTTGTACAGCTAACTACATTAATGTACGTGTAGTTTTATCAACTACTTTAACTGTAAAGAACCACAGAATGCGGATAGAGATGGGCAACAAATAAAGGGCGTGCTGGTGATAACAGAAAGGGGCAATTGCAGGTCTTTAAAAAGGCTGTGGGCAGTGCAGTCCAGGAAGCTGTGTGTGGCCTTGTATAAGAACGGCAATCAGCCTGACCTTTCAAACAGCAATGGCTTAGATTCATTCACAATGTAAATACACGTGAGAACGAAAGTCCCCCCCCCCCTCTTTTCATGTGCGTTTTCATTGTGAGAGAAGCTAGGCCTGGCCGAGAAGGGCCAGCCTAGCTGCTGCTCCCTCCGAGCCCTCCCTCTCCCAGGCGCCAGGAGTGTCTGTGAACGCAGGAACCGCACCCCGGCCTAAAGCGTCCATTCTCTCTCCATCCATGGAAGACAGCTGTTAGCGGTCTAAGGCAGGACTCGCACAGTTCCATGATTGAAAAAGCCACCCGGTCTTGTTTTGTCCTTGGAGTTCGGGGGCAGTTCGTTCTGTCTTTTCCATGATACATGTAAGCAGGTCTAGCTTAAATGGCGATGCTGTGCGCCCTGATGCGCCCTTTATTTCGTGCGCCCCTGTGCGGACGCACCGCTCAATCATGCCTTAAGCCGGTCCTGTACTGGTTACAAAGAGGAGGAAGCGCACGCTTGTTCTTCTTCTTGCTGATAGATTTTTATCCATCAGCTGTGATTTTTGGATACCGAGGCTTGAGCCTCATTACTCCATCTTCTCGGGTTGAGTATGTAGTCGTGGATTTGTATTCTTCTTGGTCTGTGTGGTCTTGTCACATGCCCATTTTAAACCCAGGTGAAAGGTGAAGGGGAGGAGCTTAGGTCGCCCTGGAAGTGAAGGAAAGTTTTGGTCTCGGTTGTCAGTGAACGGTAAAGTGGAGCGAGGAGGTCCTGTTTAATGGTTATTGGCAGTTGTAATCTATGCGCCCAGATGCCTCACGGCTTGGTGCGCTTTACAATTAAACAAATACAAGTACAAATGAAATTGCTGTATTTTTGCACAAAACAGAAAGTCTCACATGTCGTACTTGCCCTTGCATCTTGGCTTTACTCCTGTGAATGACCACAGTGGATTGGCTGCTATCATGATGTACGCGTGGTGGACGCCTTTCAATCACTGAGCCAGGATTTGTGCTCTGGTAAGAATGAGGTGGGATTTGCCAATCCCCAGTAACGCTTTCTCAGCCAGGAAACGCCCCTATGCAGAAGATAAGCTATTTAGGGGTTTGTGGTGGGAGCGTTTAACTCGCGTACTCTGGTGCATGGTCTGAGGAAGCCTTTTGAGTCGGTGGTTCACTGGCCATTTCCCCACATCTGCTTCACTTTCATGGTTTCTTCTGCTTTTTTAGTTGTCTTCGACTCTATTTGCTTCCCGCTTGAGTTCAGACAAACAGAACTTCCCCTCATCTGCCCAGATGTCATTAGCAGTCACAATGAGAGAGACTGGGCTCATGGCATCTTATTTCCCAGCATGCATCTGTGAACCGTACTGGAACCTCCTGGAGACAGCCATTCTTAGCCATGATGTCAGCAGCACTGCAATAGGAAAGGAGATGGTGCAAGATCACCTCTGAATCCACGCTCATTAAATGCACGGATAAAATACTGCAATTACATTATTTCTTGCAAACGAGACCTACTGTGTTGTACTTTCTGCTTTCCCTTTCCCACCTGCTTGCACGGCGAGATCACGAGAGTTCACAGGGAAGAATATGACAGTTGGAGAGTGGCTGGCTGAGTGAGAGGTTGTGTTGGTGGGTGTCTTCCCTCACCTAAGTCTGGTGTCCTGTATTACCTTTGGGGCTAAGACATTCTTATGCTGCAACCAGATCAAGCAGCTTTCCTTGTGTGCAATACAACGCGCTCCTGATCATGGGTGGAAGGACCCAGCACAACATCGGCGACGAGGGAACCTACTACTGCCTTGCTACCACTTGCATGCTGCCTGGCTGTGCTGTGGGAGACATCCTGAGTGACATTCACTGCCCCCTCAGAAGAGGAAGACCCGCCTACTACTTACTTCCTGCGTGCTATTCTCCATGAAAAGCTCCTGCCATCTTTCTTCTTAGTGCGTCTACAGTAGCTATTGCAGCAACCATCAGTACTTCTTACTAAGCGGTATTCAAACTGTGAGGCACGCCCCCACAGGGGTCTGCGGCCGCATCCCTGGGGGGCTGTGAGAGCCCATCATGAAATGTAAAAAAACATTTTTTTAAGTTTTTTTTTTTTTTTTTTTACAATGGAAGAAATGGGCAGGGGCGGCTCAAATGGTCAGGCTGAAGCATGAAACTCTCAGGCACCAATGAAAAAGTGGCCTACAGTTGTAAATGGATATTAATTCCTTTAGTCACAGACTGTTTGAATAGTACCCAAGGGGGTGCTTTGTGTTAAAATGTAAGTAAATTGTGATATTTAAAGAATATTTATTCAGCAAAAATTGTCAAAATTACTAACTGCATAGTGAAGTAACTCATCAAACTGGCCCACATTGGCCAAAAAGGTGGCCCATTTTGACTGGCCTACACTAGCATTCTGCATTTTGGTACAGGTATTGCCCTATTGCCGTGTAGCCCAGTCTGAGCCTGGCGGCTCATCCATAATGGCGAGAGGGCCCCCCAGTGGCCCCCTCACCCATTATGGAGTAGCTAAGGAGCCAGCCCAGTGAAACAATGAGCACTCCCTCGGCTGCATTTTCCAGTTGAGGGAGTTCTCCTGGGCTGGCTGAACTGTCAAAGGGAAATAATATTTCCCTTTGACAGTTCAGTTCAGTTCCCCAGCCGCACATGCTCACTGAGCCATGCAAGGCTGGGACGTTTTGCTTCACCAGCATTGCATAGCTCATTGGAAATGCTGGCTGGGGCACTGCATGTCTGTATGTGCGAGGGGGAGCTCCTGCGCCTCCTCGCACATTCGGACAGAGCAGCCTGGAGCTGGGCGTTTCTGCACCCACACGCAGGCCAATGCAGAAGGTACGTTTATAATCATTTTTTTCTTATTTAAACATGTGTATGGATGCGTGTGTGCTTGTGTTATGAGTGAGTGTATGGTGATGGATGCTCGTGTGAATGATAGAGTGATTGCTGTATGATTGTGTGCCTGTGTTAGTTTGTTTTGGTCCGTTGAGCTGATTTTGACAAGTGGTGGATAGAGGGGGGGAAGGAGGGTTGTACAACAAAGGCATTTTAAAAATTGGAATGGGCTCCTTTCCTGGAGGCCTACAAATAATTAAGAGGAAGACTGTTCCGTGCCAGTCGCAAATGTACTTTCCCGAGTAGCCATCAAGGCTGCCAGTGGTGCCCCATCTGAATATTGGGGAGGGAAGGGAGAGGGAGATGGGGGTTCGGGAACATACTTTCTTGTGTTTCAAGTTAAAGTTTTTTGACTATGCATTGTGGATATAAGGAAGTCCTATTTGAAAAATGCTCAATAAAAGCAAAAAAAAAGAAAAAAAAGCCTAAATGCCTTTGTTGCACAATCCCCCTACCTACCTGCCAAAATCAGCTCTCCTTCTGAGGCACTGTGGAGCCCAGGGGACAGGGATGGTATTTATTATTTACTGGATTTCTATCATAGATGTCCAGTCAAAAATACCATGCTTTCCACCTTGACACCCCAGCACCTTGCATATACACATAATAATGTTGAGTGTGTTAGGCCCAGTGGGGCCTACTGGACAGGGTTGGTATTTTTTTTACTGGACATCTATCATAGATGTCCAGTAAAAAATGTCATGCCTGCCACCTGGGACCCACAGCACCAATTGCTAACTGTTTGGCTATTTACCCATTTTTTTTTAAAGTATGCTCTACAATGCCACATTTTAACCCATTACTTAAAAAAAAGAATTCATGGGGGAAAACCCCCCGTACCCACCTTGATTGGCATTTTTGGGGTAAATAGTTATGCCCTTTCACTTAAAAAAATCACCAGTCGCACTGCCCCTAGGATTGTGATAGGAACGGAATGAGGGAGCCCAGGGACTCTGGTGGGAGCAGGATGGGCAGGAACCATGGGACAGTGGTGGGAGCAGGGTGGAGAGAGCCCAGGGTGTGTGATGGTGTAGGGAGAGCCCAGGGACTGGGTAGGAGTGGGATTAGGGAGCCCAGCGACGGTGATGGGAGCAGGTGGGGGAGCCCAGGGACTATACTGGGAGTAGGGTGCAGTGACGGCGCGCAAAACATAATGCCGATTTGGAATTTCTGGGGGGGCCTGGCCTGCCCAAAAATTGCTCAGGGGGGTCCGTGGCCAAAAATGTTTGCAGACCACTAGCTTAAAGTGTACCAGCCTGTCCTGGCCAGTGAGTTCATCATTATTTCTGAAGCTGCTTTACCTGTGTGCAGCGTGCTGAACAGCGGTCCGACAGGACTATCTGAGACACTCTATGTAAGTACTTCTATTGCAGGCTATATATCCTGCCGCATTGTTCTTCAGGGCATCACTATCCCGTACTACTGCCAGCTGTATACTTTAGCAGGTGCATCGTAATTTCAGAGGTGCAGGAGGCGCTGTGCTGTATCTACATGCAGGGCAGTTTCTAGAAAACTTGGTTCCCACGGCGAAACACTAGAATGCATCCCCCCCCCTGACGACTGGCACACATCACTCCAAACTACACCTTTGTGTCGCGCGACAAAACCCCTGCTCAATATCATTAAATCATTGCTATACAAATGAAGCTTGTTTTTCATTACATTTTAATTCAAATACTTTACAGAAGAAATCTAATGTGAAAACACAGCTGTTGCTGCCCAAGTAAATGGTTCTTCTGTCACCTGCTCCTAGAGAAGGCCTTGCCTGAATGCAGTTTCAAACTGTCTGTACTGGCACACTGCGGTGTAACCAGCCTGCTGAGGTCTGAGGGCCCACTGACCACTGGCTCTGTGTTGCAGGTGTTCTTTTCGTGCCACCTCACTTATATTTCGCAAGGGGCAATACTAGACTAACCATATGAATTATTTTCTGATAGAAGGTTATCATTCTAAGATGGACAGTCTGGTACACACTCCTATTGTACTCTTTCAAAATACCTCTCATGGAGTAGGAAACTAGAGGGCCCCTGGGCAGCTTGCAACGGGATTAGAGGTTCCCAGGTGGAGTATTCGTGTGGCTCCCCAAGACGAACCCAGCATATTTCCTTAGGCAGGGGGGAACAACAAGGATGCCGGCTCATCATAGAATTCTAAAGCTTTGATATTTATTATGAATCTGGGTCAAGAGGCCATTTGTTACATCACGCGAAAAGGTTGCCCCTTCACACTGCTCCACTCATTCCCGTGACACTGGCCTTTTTTTTGCTTTTTGCGGGGGGAGGAAGGGAGCACCTCTCATTTGCATGCCACACTGCCCACACCACCCAAGACTGACCCTCCCATAAACTCTGCCACCTTGAGTTTGCCTCCCTTGAAGCTCCATCACTCTGTGCTCCATCTTGCGGCCTGTGCATCGCCTGATGCGATGACGTCTTGCCGTAGCGTCTTGTGTGCCGCCCTTCTCCCAGCAGCCTCTGGGCCAACACCTCTTTGATGCAGATCACATGAGGGGGGTGGGAAAGCATGGCTGGGAGGGGGATGAATTGAAATCATGCAGCCATTAGCACTGTCCTTTGCCAGTTCTGTCATGCCAAGTGTGTTTTGCTGGTGCTAAGCACTGTTCCGGATCAATGTTGGCAGCCCATGGCAATAGGGGCCAACATCTGCAAAGCCAGTGCAAAAATCCTGTGACGCAGAGTTGGATGCTCTCTCCTAATAGGGTGATCGCACAATGCAGACGCAATGACGCAGAGTTGGATGCTCTCTCCTAATAGGGTGATCTCACAATGCAGACGCAATGACGCAGAGTTGGATGCTCTCTCCTTATAGGGTGATCGCACAATGCAGACGCAATGACGCAGAGTTGGATGCTCTCTCCTTATAGGGTGATCGCACAATGCAAACGCAATGACGCAGAGTTGGATGCTCTCTCCTAATAGGGTGATCGCACAATGCAGACGCAATGACGCAGAGTTGGATGCTCTCTCCTTATAGGGTGATCGCACAATGCTGACGCAATGACGCAGAGTTGAATGTTCTCTCCTTAAGAGGTGATCGGACAATGCAGACGCAATGAGGCAGAGTTGGATGCTCTCTCCTAATAGGGTGATCACACAATGCAGACGCAATGACGCAGAGTTGGATGCTTTCACCTAATAGGATGATCACACAATGCAGACGCAATGACGCAGTGTTGGATGCTCTCTCCTTATAGGGTGAGCACACAATGCAGACGCAAGCAGTAAACTATTGGCTAAATAATAATGCTTACCCAGTAAGATGCGGGCTTGTCACTTATGCATTAACCTGTGGTGTAAATACATTCTGCTGTGAATTAGAGGATAGTGTGCCGTGCACATGCATGCAGAATAATCAGGTAGTGCACATCTTGCCACGCTGCAAATATTTGGAAACGTCAATGGTAACTGTAATGGGTTACCACTCCTGGGAGCATGGTATCTCCCAGACTCGTGGCAGTGACCACGTGACTGCAGTGAATAAAAAAGAATGAGCGGCCTGCCGCTCATTAGACCTGGAGTAACTCAACACAGTGGTCTGTGTCGTTATTGCCAGTGCCATGCTGGTGCTGCGAAGCTGGTTGAGGGCCTGCCATGCAGGGCCCTCCACTAGGACAGTGCCCCCTGCAGGGCAACACAGTCCCTAACTGCCGCTATCCGAGTTGGTAGAGCCCTTGCTGGGCAACTCTACTCCTGGGCCCCGCAGAGCCCCTGCGGGGCAACTCTGTTTTGGGATGCCAGTGCCCCTGCTGGGCAAAGCCGTCTTTGTCGTTTGGTCTTGGCCTGGGTGCCCCCCAGACCACGAAAGAGCCTGTGTGCTCATGGGCTGGCAGGGTGCCCCCTGCCGTGGCATGATAGCTGGGTGCCCCGAGCCTTGGTCCGCCTGGCCTGGGTGCCAACATAACAGTAACAATGAAATCTAAACAACGAAAAACATGTTGCCTACAGATGACGGCAGGCCAACGTTTGCAATTTTGCATCACATACTGATAACAACGCAACCATTTCTGCCCGACAGGAGAGGCCTGCAGTGTCATTTTCAGAAGCCAAAAAGGTGACCCTTAAAGAGTCTGCCATAACAAACACAATAAAAGACTCACACCCAGTCGCAGAATCACACACACACACTTACCTTCAAAAGGTCTTTTCCTGCTTGTGGCTTCCCAACATGTCATTCCGAAGCTGGGGAGGATGGGGAAAAAAACAATTGTTTGGTTAGGGCTAGAATTTTAGTTGAAAACCACGACTTGACTCATGGCCGAGTTTGGAGTTAATGCAGCTTTAGCACAATTAGTTTTTGGAGCATACTGTAGGCGTTCGTTTATGATAATGCGCATACAGTATGCCTAATGTACACCTGCTGCTCTTTTGGTTGGACGTGCAGCAACAGAGAAAGAATTCTGTAAAAACAAAAATCTGCAGGAGCTCATTGTCTGCTGAAAAGCCATCACAGTGGCTGGTGGCTTAATGGGCCTGGTGGGGGAGGCCACAGGTCGCTGCCAGTCCTGCATTTGTGCCTGGGCCACCTTCTAATGTCACCCCAAATACAAATGCCTAGAATTAGTTTGCGGGGCCCTACAGAGCCATTTTACGAGATTTTGGGGGCAGGGGCCAATTTTGGGGCCTCGGCCAAACCAATGAAATGAAGGGATCATGCTCTACCCCAATTCGTCACAATCTCAACCCGTAGCCCTTGGGCACTTTACAAATCTAATAAATAAATAGATAAATAGATAAATAAATAAATAAATAGCGAGAACTACTACTCCGCTAGCAATTAAAATAGGCTTGACGCCCCAGTCCCTTTCATCCTGTCTGGAATGAGAATAACAAACAAGCAGCATTCCAATGGCAATGTTAGCAGTATAAGATGAGGGTACTTTCGTTCTGGCATAGATAAAGGACACATTTTAACAATAGCAGCCAAAATAAACCAGATACAGGATAAAGATCAGTAGCCAAATGAAAAAGGTATATTTAGCCCAGCATAGACAGCAGCCTTGTAGAATACAAGTGCTCCAGCATTCATATAGGAGGCCATTGGGAAGCAACGAGGAAGGCTCGAGTGCCATAGCACAGATAAAGGATACACATTAGAAGTCATCAGGACGGTGCATGTCCCCGGACATAGAATGATGTTGGAAGAGGGCCAAGGATTTCACGCAGTGTTGCCATGAGTGAGCCAAGAAACAAAAAATGGCTTTGTGGTTCGCAAAAGACCAATGGACACTATTATTCTATATGAAAAACACAATAGCCAGTTAAAGGTTTTACCATTAATGAGGATTTTTTGAAGAGTGTACCTCGAGATTTAAATCACTTTTAAGTGATGACAATTGTGGAATATTTAAGGACCAGCAATGTTGACAGTTTAGGCGCTATGAGATTAAAAGAGTTGGCGAGGGTCAAAAGCGTTGGTTAACTCGTGAAGCTGGGAATTTGAGCCCACTCTGCAATTTCTGCACTTGACCACATTGTTTCCAAGTTCTTCTTGTACAGAAATGTGCAATTATTTATGAATGTTTAACTTTCATGGATTCAAATAATACCCTCTTGCGTAGACCTTACTTGGAAAGTACACAGATCACACGATAAACCAGCAGGACAATATATACAAAATGAATCCTTATAAACACGGTTTGCAAAAGGAGAATGAATGCAACGTTATCTTCTCCAATATAAACGGAAGTCTTTGCGTACCAGAAAAATTATGTATGGAAGCCTAAATATCTCATTTGGGGTTTACTGCTGTATTTTTTATGCAATACTTTATTTTTGGACTTCAGCCCATAAAAGAGCAGCCACGATGTCATACAGAAGTAAAAAAGGTAAAATGCAATACAACATGCAACTATAGGATAACATTAGGACACGATACAAAACATTTCTTTTACATTTTTAAAACACTGGTTAAAACTGCTTAAAATACAGGATTAGAAAAATGAAAACTAAGCAGGTACACAGCCGTGCTTCTCACCTGCCAAGCTAGCGTGGGCCAGACAACTAGAGCCTGCAAAGACCACGTCCCTAAGGCATGTCATTTTCAAATGTCAAGGGTGTCACTAAAAGAACGAGCCTGATATTTCAAATAAGATCTGGGGGATGCACCCTTCCGTAATGATTTATATTTTGGAATATCAAAAAGGCAAGGAGTCATGGTTTCTATTGCAGAAGGACAGACTGGGCAAGACTTTGATGAATTCTCCGGAGTAAAAGCAGCGTTATGAGCAATATAACCAGGGCATCTCAATAATGAGACCGAATCCTTCATTTTCTTCTCAATAAGACACCTCATGTCCGTTTGATGTCATAAACAATGCCCCCAGTTATGCGGACGTCTTTGGCCGGTAGGTGGGCTGAATTTAACGCAGAAAGCATTGATGACACTTGACGGTACCAGACCCAGGATTTCCCTCCTGTGGTATTTAAGACATCCCAGAGCGTTACTTTGTGATGGGAGCGTTCGGCAACCTTCTGTAAATGCAGCCAATGGAGTGCAGGCTTGCTTAGTGCGGCACACTCTATAGATCGCAGACCGACCTCAAGCTCTGAGGGGATACTTGGAGTGCTCTGAGGTAAAGCAAGGATACGTTTTACGAACTGATTTTCTGATTTGGTTAAGGGGTCGAGGCTACAGGTTCCTGAGAGCTCACTCCCGTAAAGTGCGCCGGGAATTGCCTGTGCCTTATACGCCGCAGTGGTGTGAGGGGTGACCGATTCCCCAAACGGGAATTTAAAGGAATACGTGCATTTCCGCATCGAGTTAGTGTAAGTTCACTTTTGGCCAATCCATGTTATGTCATTTTGGAACCTAATGCCCAAGTGGTCATGGGAAATAACCTCTTGGCGTGTAACCCCATCCATCGTAATACTGGCCCTACAATTATACGCATGGTGGCAAACCATCACCATAGCTTTTGGCCGATGAATGCTAAGGCATCTATTCTTGAAGAAGTTTGAGACAATGGCCCTCATTCTGAGGTCGGCGCTGACCCGGAACCATCGAATCCGCTGCCCATTACAATTCCCGGCAGCACAGGAAGTCAGGCGGCGGATTTGGTAACTACCCATTGCCGTGGAGTCGGGAGACGGAAGCACTGGTGCTGATTCTTCTGTGAAATGTCTTCCTGCAATGGCCGTTGCCCCAGGTATGTCTGACCTTGCCGGGCGCAACAGCCCCTGCAGGCAGACTCGTAGTCTGGAGGTTCGGAAACAGGTTCCGGAGCGCCACACTTGGAATGAGGCCCAATGTCAAGCTGTGTATAAGAAGGGCATCATCGACAACAATAGAATGCCTATCCTTTAATTACCTCGGGAGCATCAACACATGGGTGATAGTTTTTCATTTTAATTATTCAAGTACACTCAACAAAAACATCTGTATTAAAATATGATGTAAAGTAACATGTCTATTTCTACAGCACACTTTCACCCCAGAGTGGGGTGGAGGGCAGAGGGGCGGGTTGAGTTTATGGAACTGGCCATAGATGCTCCACCTGCTTGTGGTCATTATTTGACACAGAGTTGCAGGTTCTTCTCCACGATGTGAAGGTGGAGATTTGAAGCTATTGAAAAAAGAACACTGTTCTTCTGTGTGTCAGATCAGCAGACCTGGAAATAAGCTTTAAAGAGGCCTGTGACATTTAGCTTTTTTTCTCTCTCTCTCTCTCTCTCTCTCTCTCTCTCTCTCTCTCTCCCTCTCCCTCTCCCTCTCCCTCTCCCTCTCTCCCTCCCTCCCTCCCTCCACCCCCCCTATGTGGGTCCCCGTTCAGTGAAATGATCGACATGAAAAGAACATGGGCTAAACAATGCCATCCGAATGTCAGAAGCCACATTTTGTGACTGCATACAGTAAGACAAGATGATCTGTGCAGGATGTCAATATCATCTGGTGGCAAAGCCAGCATATGAGCATCGACACTATGGTTCCACTGTCTGAAATGTGACTACCTAATCAGCCCTCCCGCCACTCATGCATTATGCTCTTCATTGGGGTTGCCCACTTTTTATGACGCTTGAACCGCACCATACTAATGATATGTCTGGCGCTATCTGGTGCAGGTATGTTGTTTTATAGCACAGGATGTATTAATGTCACCAAAGTTCCTATATTCATGTTTATCAACCATCGAGAGATACAAAACCGATTTTTGCTTGCCAGGATTTGGGATGAAGATCTCTTCAACAAGCGCTTAAAACACTGAGCTGCCTTTTGAACTATCTTGAAACTAATACCTATCAATATGCATTTCAACTTCGGTTATTGCATGTGATCAATATATCCTCAAAGAAAGATGAAAATGCTACAAAAGCTGTGCTTTGGTGAATGCACAAACTGCATGTACTAGAGGGAACACACAATGAATCACAGATTTTAGTAGTCACCAACACATAATACAGATACATGTGTCGTTTATGTTTTTTTTTTAAAAATGGGCACTGGCACCTTTGAAACAAGCAGCCAGGTGGAGGCCTGGGCGCAGCATTTGTCCCTTTTGCCCTCCCATGAAGATGTCTCTACATCCCTGGGGTGCACACTAGGACTATGCTGTGTACTTGTGCCAGTGGTTGGGCACTGCTTGTGTGCCTCTGAGCAAGTGGCACTTACCAAAAGGCTGGGGAGAAGGCGTCTCAAGGCAACAGGGCCCTCAGGTACGAGGAGCGTGTGTGTGCGTGTGTGTGTGCGTTGGTAGGGCTGCAGATCAGACTGTAGTTTTCCTGAGCTACCCTACCCCATGCATTCAAACTCTTGGCCTTAGCCACTAAGCATCATAATGCTGAAATATCCATCACGCTCATCCGGTTGTAATATTTTATCCCATTTTCTTGGTCCCACTTTAAGATTCATTGAACCTACGTTTGTGAACATGTTACATGCCATATTGTTGCGTGAGTAACGTGCACCTTCCTAAAATGGACTTCCCAGACCTGTTATCTGCCTTTACTGGTCCCAGATCTATTGCTTTGCAGATAAGAAGGTCAACCCAGGAGTGCGCTCAATGGACAAAACCCAAGGTACTTATCTGGCAGCATCTCATGGCTGCTGGCCCGGAGGGTACTAAGATTGAATACATCCTGCCTACTACAGGGGCCAAGGGCCAGACTATCTATGGTGGCCCTGGGGTCTTTTCCTTATGCAGCCCCTAGGTACTGGAATGCTGAGAGCGTGTAGTTCACTGGCTGTTTCCAGACGTGGCTCCCTGAACTCCTCACCAAGACTCATCACTGATCTAATCTTAGATGACTTGCTCTGTCTTGTCTTCTCTAGCGCCACTCTGCCAGCGGGCCTTTGTTTGCGCTATAAAAATAAAATAAAGATACATGCATCATCTTCCTACATCCAATAGACTTAAAGCTGAAGATTTCCCAATGTTTCTATATGAAACAAGTGTCCTGCATGTTGTTTTGTATTACTCATTTCGTTGTGTGGCCTGATCACCACCTAATGAAGAGTTCTATGCGACTTTGAAAGCTAATGCATTGTGTAATGTGACATGACTGGTTATTTATAACGCGCACGAACCCAGGGATCGAACCCGTGTTGCTCTGTGTTGTCTTGCTTCCAAGGGGAGAGCACGTTGCCCCTGATCTATCCTCCCGATACAAATCTCATCTCAAAACATAACATTTCAGTTCGGACAATGAAAGGCATTACAACTTGGATCTTGTGTCACCTGACCTGCGAAAATCAACAGCTTGCATTTTGTTTTCATAAACAGAGCATTATCACAACTGACTTCAGTCCCGGAAGACTAGTGTAATTGCATATTTGTAAGCAATGCTCCTGCATTAGTACTCATACATTTGGGAGTTTTGTGTATCACCCTAAGGTTGACATGGCAGCCACCTGACCACTTATGTACATGAGTGAAAAATGACAACAGAATTTTAAAAGGCGTCCAATACCACTTCACACTGGAGAGAGAGAAACACGACAAGGGTAACAAGGTGTGGGGGTTGGGGATGAGGCAGGCAGCTGATGTCGGTTTAGATTAGCGTGATTGTTTGTAGGGGATCAACCCGTACAATGGTTTGTGGGTAGAGATCAGGGCAGAAAGCGCGGGCGAGCGTAGGGATTGGACCAATCTGTCCACGTGCATGGACTAGGGATAGGGGCCAGTGAGTGGATTTCAATGGTTCACTGCATCATACTGTCACAGTTGCCCAATCCTGGCTTCAGCTGTTCAATGGAGAAGTGATGTCAACCCCCTCTGGGGTGACACAATCTGGAAACGGGACAGCTGAGTTCTCCAGATTGATAAAATCTGTGTTGTTAACTGTGTTGGGGTTCACAATGTAACTGTCGGACTCACTATGATTTTGGAGGTGTTTCTCGATGGAAATACCACATGTGGTGATACCATTACCGCAAGTGGTATTTGGGAGGGTGCATGATCCACTGCGAGTTTGCCACCACAGGAGCAGTGCAAACATCCCGAGCATGCGGTATATCGGAAATGCGGTTTCTTTTTCCAGATTTCCAGATTTTCAAGACTAAAAATAAATGTGCCTCCATGAAGTATGGAGATGCAGGCTCCTGGGCCAGCTGTCCATTGGAGAGCAGGCACGTGACCTGCAGCTCTCCCATGGGAAAATGCACAGAAGGGTCAATAAAGATTCTTCTGAGTAGGGTGTCTTCCTCTGCCCCTGTTTCAAACATATAAAGGGAAATACTTGCCTTTTCCCATTGCAATGCCTAGAAATGCCCCGGCCAGCCTTGGTTGTGTGCCAATGTGCACACTAATGGAGCAAGGGCGTCAGGATCTGTGTATCTGATGTGTACTTTCCGATGAGCTCGGGCATCACATTTCTCCAGTAAAGTGAAGGAGAAGCTCTGAGACATCCCCTCACCTTTGGGATTAAAGCTTTTTGGGAGCGTCTATGCATTTTGGAGCCACACATTTATTTTATCACCACTTTTGTGTGGTGGCACATTAATGGATTATTTCAACTCCTAAATCGGGCAGTATGTTGAGGTAATACACCCAAATCATGCTGACAGAGAATTGTATAAACTGGCATTTTATGAAAAGACTTCCTGTTTCTACGAATACTGACATGCTCACAATGAAGCCTTGTTTTGGAGGACAGACTAGATTCCAACCGTGGACACTACTTTGTAAGTTTGAATTTTTATCCCATAGCATTCGGCCCAGGATGCTATAACGATTGTGTTTGAAATCCATAAATCAACCGCCATTAACTGGCGATAGGTCTATTTCTATGTTAGCAACTGCATGGCTGTCCACTCTTGGACCTGGAGGGCACCAAGTCAATTTAAGAACCATGACGTATTTCAGGAAATCAACAGAGTCCACATTCTTTTTTCTCCTTGTAAAGACTGGAGGGGGGGGGGGGGTTATCTGTACTCCTGCCCTCTATATGGCAGAGTAGAAGCACAGAGAACCCCAGCCAAGATTCTCTATTGTTGATAGCAATGGACGAGCAATCAATCCTTAACTCTCAGGAGGTGATGCAGACTGGTTCTTAAGTACAGTGTAGTCCCCAAGCACCCACAAAGGAATGTCCACACATTAGTGATAAACACTGTTCTTTATATAAATAAGGCCTTGATTATGTACACATACAATTACACACTTTGAGCTCAGGCAATTCTAAAATGATAAATATATACAATCTCTATGTGGTACGACAATTACTTCTTTGATTCCATTAAAATGCATCAACTGTAGACAGTTTCAAAATGGCATACAAATCAATTAATAAAGTGAATCAACAATAGACTGGAGGAGGGAAACAAGCTGGTTAAATAATTGCCAGAATGCTGGGCCCCTACCACTAGGCACAGTTCTGTGTGAGGATCCCCCCACCTGGACAACTTGCAAATAAGGTAATAAACAAACCAAGTCCATATATTGTTTTAGCAGAGTCGTATTTCCTTCTATAATTGTTCTACCACCCCAATGTACCTGGTATAGCAGATTTCTTCGATGGGTTCTTGAGTGACCCCCTTTAAGGCAGGAGCCACAGATCGTCGATAGTCCTCGAAGAAGGTGATTCTTGGCATTGAGAGTCCTTGATGAAAAGGTTTGATGGTGTCCAGGCAGCAGCTTCGGTCCTGGCAGTGCTTTCCGACGATCGGTTGTGGACGTCCTGTGAAGACAAGGACGTGTGGTGTACTTCTGCGGTGATAGTTCGTTGCCGCAAAGAGTCAATGAAGAACTTCGGCCCAGCAAGGGCGTCGGGTCGTCGCTGTCTTTGTGGTCTTCGGATGGCAGGAAACCCACCGGCGTATTCTCCTCAGTTCGTTTGCGACCTTGACTTTCTACGGCGGGACAAAGCAGTCGACGGTGCTGAACAAGGCAGTCCTTGATTCAAAGTGTTCTTAGGCAAAGGTGGAGTGTTGCGGCGCCGGTCGTCGGCAGCACAGCGTCAAGCGGTCCCCGCTTCTGGCCAACATGGCTTCGATGGGCTTCCAGCGGTTACGGCAATCCCCCGAACCCTGGTCGAAAGCAATGGACTTCGATGGCCTGGATGTCCCGGTGCTTTACTTTGAGATTTCTCGGCGGTCCCTGTCTCCGGTCGACAGTCTTTGGAAGGCTGGCTTCCAGGGCGCTTCGGTGAAGATTAGCGGTATGCACGATGTTCCCTCGTAGCTCGGGAAGAGTTCTTCATCCCAGGTCCTCTCTCGGATCAGTCCTCAACAAACTCGACAGCTTTCGGATCGGGTTGAAGCAAATGCAGCAGCAAGTCTTCTTCTTCCAGCTGGACTTCAAGGATAAGCAGCAAGTTTCAACTTCAGCTTCTGAACAATTTCCATCAGTGAGAGGTCCCCAGATATACTCTTTGGTCTCTCATTTACTCTGCTGGGTCACACTCAGGCAGCCAATCATTCATTGGATTGGGACAAGCATCCAGCCATTCAGCACTCCACAGTGCATTCATACCAGTTTCGGGCAGGGCTGTCTCAGTCTTTGTGTCACATACCAGAAACCAGACATCCATAACATGAAATGTATATTGGTCACACACTCCATTCACCCAGGTGCCACCCCAAGGGTGTACCCACAACATACAGTCACTGGGAAGGCTCCAGCCAGTCTGGCCTGGATTTTCCCACAATACCATATATGGAACTTCCACCCAACAGCCAGTCAGGGGAAGGGACAGTGTCAGGGCTTCCCAGGACTTTGGGAAAACAAGGTAACAGGCAATAGCAAGCAAGAGGCCACAGGGGCCATCTTGTCTCCTATCAGGAATCAAGTGATTCCAATGGCAGGTCCTGGGTATCCCAACATGGAGGATACTCACAGCACCTGTCAAATTCAGCATGGAGCTGCCACCAGCCCATACCCTGCTCTGTGGGCCACACACGAGTGCACTTAAACATACACACTAGGGATACAGGGTTGTACCCCCACCCCTGGGTGCCATAAGGGTATCCCAAGTGTCTGTTCACCAAACCAAAAAGAGGAAGAGCTGCATTACCAGAAGTCCCACAAGGACTCCTGTGCAGAAAATAACACAGAACACACATGATAAAAGGACTACAGGACAAGGACATGGAGGCCCTGTCCCTCCAATGCATTTCCAGCATCACACTCCTAGCTTCGATAAGTTGAACCAAGAACTAACCTGGAGACAACCTGCTAACACAAAGATGACCACAAAATGGCGTGGTCATATTTTAGGATTGGCACCAACCTCTAATAGAGGCAGAGCTTGGCATGAAATAACTATGTCAAGCCTTCGCCTGAACTTTTGGGGAGTGCCTATCCTTTGTTCTTTTCTTAAACTTTGATCCTTGAGGACTCTGTATTGCAAAGCTGTGATTGGATGGTACCAGTATGATAAGGTTAGGAGCAAACAGGTAAGTCATTTCATTCAAAGAGGAACATGTCGTGGTGCTCTAGAGCTCAAACGAAAGCCTAACTTTGGAATCTAGCAATCTGAATGTACATCAATAACCTCAAATTCTTTAAACCAGGGGTTTGTAATAGTTAGACAAAACACTTAAGAACACATTTCCTCAGTTAAGAACTATAGAAATGATCCCTGAAAGCAATAGTTAGTTCTCCAGAAGCGTTGGGCTTCAAATCTATCAGCCGCAGCCAGCATATCAATGGTGAGGGATCATGCGAGACGAAGTCCCACATATCTGGAGAGCTGTAGGCCCCATAGTGATGCTGTGCAAGCCCTTAAGTACACCACCCTGCGCTGGAGCTGTGGCCTCTGCTTCCTACCTGCTAGCGCCAGCTGAAGACAACACACCTTGGTTGGAAGGGGGACTGCTGCACTTTCTGGTGCGTTGAACTCCAGTTCCCTGTCCTAAAGAGCAGGCGGACTAGCTGTGTCTCAGAGACTGCTGATGTGAATCCTGATTGGCTGATGCCTTTCAGTAATAGAGAAGTGGTCTGAAATGGATCACTTCCCTGTTGGGAGCACTTGCCGGCATCTCCAAGATCGTGTTGAGTAGCCAATGTTTTAGTACAGCGATACTAATTGCACATTTCTCAAGTATGGGCCCTGCACATCAATTCAAACAATGAGTTGCAATTGAAATAATTGCTACACAGGGGGACCTTTCCATTAACAGGAGAGGTGGGCTGCACGGCAGTTTGCCTTTCCACCGGGAGATATGGGGCAACGCCCCACACTGAGGCTTGTGCACCTTACAGCTTTCTCATAGCAGAGTGAGGAACACCTATTTATAGGTTGCAGATAGACCATAAGGAGAGGGATGCAAAAATCCAGTCGAGTAATTGCAGGAGGGAGGCGAGATAGTGAGGAGATGAAAGCATTGCTCCTGAGAGGGCAGTTCGCTAAAGACGTGGGGCTCCACTCTGCCTATTATGCCCATCTTCCTCAGGCATGCTGCTCTGCATTGAATCATTCACAGCCGCAGAAGTCAGCTGTGATTCGTCTGGGCGTGCCGCTATGCTGCCCTAGATACACATGCTCAGTAATATATTGTGGAGGGGGAGTTGGAGATGCAGAGCTGCCGGTTGGACTGAAATCGGTGACAAATGTGGCCGTTCTGTGGGCAGCAATAATCCCCTCAAGCTGGCAGGGATCCAGGTTATGACAAGTAGGCGGAGGAGTCGTGTCTCAGTCAGGCATCATGGACAGGACCATGAGCGGGCTTGCGACATCAGGCACTGGCAGCGACTGGGCAGAGCCAGAGGAAATTTCAAGCAAACCAACCACAAAGTCCTACTATCTGTCCACTCCAGGAGGGAGGACCACAGACAGCCACAGTCATGCCATCCAGGTAGTGCATGAGGCCGATTGGAGGTGAAGAAGCTGACTCTACTCCGCCGCCATTCACATACTCTGCTTGTTAGAACCGGTGGTAGAAATTTGACCTGCACAAGGAACGCAGAGGGCACTGGCCTGGCTTTGGCTGCCGTGTCTGAGCTTCCCACATTAGAGGGCTGCTGGTGCAAGGAACCTATGCATCCCATGCAAAGAGCCATTTTTGGCACAGCCTACCTGTATCTTTTATTTATTTATTTATTTATGTTGTACATTTGTAGGAAGCGCTGGTTGCAGAAGAGGGATGGAGGGGGGGTTAGGGGTGACGGAGGGGTCTTAGTTGAAGAGGAAGGTTTTAAGGTGTTTCCTGAAGGCGTGATACAAGGGTTCATTTCACAGATGTGGAGGGAGCTCGGTCCAGAGGGCTTGTGCATGGGCTAAAAAGCTTGCCCCTCCTGCTATTTTCCTGTTGAGAAGAGGTGTGATCAGACAGTGTTTGTAGGCTCAGCTGATTGGTCTGGACGAAAAATGTTTTCTTATAGTGTCAGTGAGGTATTGGGGAACCTCATTCATGATGCATCTGAAAGTGATTGAGAGCGTCTTGAATTTTATTCTGTCCTTAACAGGGAGCCAGTTTGCAGCCTTCCTGGCCTCCGATATGTGGGCATGTCTGTCAATGTCAAGTGCAGCTTGGAGAGCGTTGTTTTGGATAGTTAGGAGTGTATGTAAGTTTTTTTTCTGACGTTCCGCAGAGAAGAGAATTGCAGTAGTACAATTTGGAGCCTATGACGGCTCGAGCGATTTCGAGGCGGTTTTAGGAAGAAAGGAATGGTTTGCTGGCATTGATGAGTTTGGTCACGTACCCTGAAGAGGAAGCAATGTGGTTGACCTGGCAGGTCATGCTAAGTGCAGAATCCAAGTAAATGCCAAGGGTTTTAATGGACGATGCAACTGGTATGTTTTGAGCGTCTATAATGACTGATTTGTAGGCAGCGTGCAGTTTGGATAGGTGCACTGGAGTGCCAATGATGAGGAGTTCAGTTTTGTCATCGCTCAGGCAGAGGATGTGTGCGGCCATCCAGGATTGGATGGTTTCATAGATGGTGTTGATGCAGCTAAATTTCTGAGGTAGTCGCTGGAGTGGGGAATGAGGATATGTGTGTTGTCAGCGTAGTTCATGTATGAGATACCGAGGACATTGAGGTGGTTGAAAAAGGGGCTTGGTGTTCACATTGTATAGTGAGGGTGATACACAGGAACCTTGAGGGACGCCACAAGAGGTAGGAGTGGGGGTAGTGGATGCCTCCCCTGAGTATGCATCGAGATGATCTGTTGGCCAGAAATGAGGAGATCCATTTTGCTGCATCTGGCAAGAAGTGGGCAGAGGTGGACAGTGCTTGACATAGGATTGCGTGGTCTACGAGATCAAATGCATCGGAAAGGTGGAGCAGTAGGAGGAATGAGAGGGAGCCCTGATCACTGGCTGCATCAAGCAGGTTTTAAGGTCTAACAGGTTGTACCATGCCTGGACCGAAGCCTGATTGTCGGGTTCGTAGGATGTGGTGAAGTTCTAGGAATGATTGGATCTACAAATAGGCGAGATTGTGCATGATTCTGAGAAGGAAGAGGACAGTGTGATAGGGCAGTAATTGGTGGGGTTGGATGGGGCAAGAGCGTTTATTTTTTAACAGTGGTGAGATCCAGGATTCTTTTAGTGAGACAGGGATGGTGCAAGAGGCAAAGGAGGTGTTAATGATGGTGGCGATGAGCGGGATTAATGGCTCTGCCTATTCCTTGACAAGGGAGGCTGGACAAGCATATCCCTTGCACCGTGTTGACTTAAGCCCTTTGATGATGTTGGCAAGGCTGGTAGTGTCAACGGGTTGGAAGTGAAAGGGGGGATATTAGGCGAGTGGTGGGTGATGGGGGGTTCATGAGCTGGAATGGCCTTCTGTTTAAGTTTTAATTTTTCTTGTAGTTGAGCGATCTTTCTCATGAGTGTGTCTTGGATGCTGTTGCACCAGACATTGGGCCTCATCACGAATTTAAGGGTCCGCCAAATCAGGGCTTTGGCGGATTTCTCCCCAGCTCTGAGCTGGGGGGAAATCCGCCGAAAATGTGAGCTATTACCGCCGGTGGGAAATCCGCTGGCGGTAAGAGCGCAAAAATTCCCCATTGAGCCCAATGGGGAATGGGGCATTCCCGAATGGGCTCAGTGGGGAATGGGGAATTCCATTACCGCCAAACCCGTGATCCGGCGCTAATAGCGCCGGCAGGGTTTGGCAGGGGGTTTGGTGGTAGGGCTAATACCGCCCAACTCGTGATGAGGCCCATTGTCTTTGAGGATGGTGGGGAGATGGGTGTCTCTAGTTCATTGAGGCTGGAGAACAGTTTGCGTGAGCTGGAGGTGGTTTTGGATATCCGCTCATTGTAGGTGGCAGCTTTGGATGTAAGGATGGATTTTTTGTAGTGGAGTGGGGTGGTGGTGAAACGAGCTTTGTTGGCTGAGGTGGGCTCTTTACGCCAAGCAGCTTCTGCTGATCTTTTGGACGCTCTGATGGATCAAAGGTTGGGTGTGAACCAGGAGTTGAGATGTGCTGTGTTTTTGGCTTTTACTTAGCCTTGAGGGGAGCTAGATGGTTGATGGCTGAGCCTAGTAGAGAGTTGTAGTTCTCCACAAGGGTCGAGGTGTCTGACGTGGGAGGGAAAGGTTGGTTAAGGAGGGGGCTAAGGCGGTCACAGGTGAGGTTGCAAGAGCTGCGGGTCATAATGGTGGCAGGGCTAGCTACAGGCTTAGAAGGTACGACAGGGTAAGTATGGAGAAGGTGATTGTATGGTGGTCAGACCAAGGACACGGGAGGTTGGAAAGGCTATTGATCTTACGGTTGTTGTCTACAATCCAGTCTAAGGTGCGGTCATCGGTATGAGTAGGGTGTGTAATGAGTTGTTTGTTTATTTATTTATTGTGCGCACCAGACCCTAGGGTAGCAGGGCGCAAGAGAACAAGGAGGTTTACAGCTTAGTTAACGTTTACAGGTTACAGATTAGTTAACGTTACAGGTTACAGGCATAGTGGACATTTCGAATCTGCAGGGTAGGGCAAGTGCAAGTGCAGATAAGGCGTAGCTAAACAGTCAAATCTATGGCGATCAAACAGTAAAAGCAGGTTAGTACAAACATTATAAGAAGACGTTACGTATAAAGTGACATACGCTATGTCGCATTCTCAATAAGCCATTTTATGGTGTTCTTTCTAAAGTTATTGAAGGTTTGGTCAGATCTGAGTGCAAGGGGTAGGGAATTCCATAACTGTGCTGCCTTAACTGGGAAGCTGGAACCTCCAATGGTGGCTAGTTTGAATCTGGGCACTAGGAGGCAGTTGGGGCTGGCTGTCCTTGTGAGTCTCGTTGGATTTTTCCTGTTGAAGCGTTCTGAGAGGTATCGGGGAGCTTTGTTGTTTAGGCATTTGTGGATAAGGGACGCAGATTTAAGGTTGATTTTTTCTTGGGTGGAAAGCCATTTGTGTTTTCGTCTTATTTCTGAAATGTGTGCACTTCTGGGGATACTTAGGGCCGCTCTAAGTGCATTGTTTTGGAGCACTTGGATTCTGTGGATGATTTGTTTGGTAGTCCCTATGTAGATGCAGCGTAGGGCTTGCAGCAAGTTCGAAAGGGTGGTGGTGTCAGGATCGGTCAGGTCACTAAAGCCCAAGTTGGGATCCCCTAAGAGTAGAGGTTGTGTGGAGGTTTTAAGATTAGATGTGATAAGTTGGGTAACGTCCTCCTCGAAGGTGTGGGTAGGTCTTGGCAGCCGGTAGATGAGGTGAATGGTGGTTGAGGAGGTGTGTGAGCATGTGAGTTTGGCAGAAAGAGGCTTGCAGTTAAGGGGCAGAGGATATAATAGCATGTAGTGGGAGAAAGTCCTTCAAGTAAAGGGCAACTCCTCCTCCTTTTTGGGTGTTCTGTTGCTGTTTAGCATGGAGTACCCAGTTGGGATCGCTATGGAAAAGAGGGGGCCAGAGGTAGGCGTGAGCCATGTTTCGGTGATGGCTAGGAGGTCGAGGTTTTGAACAGTGATGAGATCATGGATCTCATGAGCATGTGCTGGCAGGGATCTTGGTATTCAGGAAGGAGTACTGGAGGGGTTTGATTGGGGGTGAGTGTTTGGGGTGTGGTGCTTGTAGGCGAGAGAGTGGGGCAGGGGGGCGATGTGGCGTACATACTCAATAGGGATGTGTCCAGGGCTGGTGAGCAATTGGAGGGAGTTGTTGTGCATGGTGATGCTGAGAGGGATGTCATTGTGTGCGGGGGCGTGAGGAGCGGGATGCCAGATGGGCAATCCTCTCTGCAAGTGCGCAAGGGAATGTTGTTCCATGAGGTGGCTTTGTTGATTTGTGCAGGCATGACCAGGGAGGTGGCTACCAGATTGGGCTTGGCAAGTTTAGTGGCATAGGTGGGTGGTGTACATTTGGGCAGTTGACCATGTGAGGTAGTTGATGCAGATGTTATGGGAACTGTCTGAGGCGGGAAGGGTAGTCTAGGCTTAGGCGAAGTGGGGCTGGGGATAGCATGAGGCATGGAGAAGGGAGGGGTTTTCAATCGTGGATGGGAGTGGCATGCTCTGCCCGGTACGAGGGCTCTTGTAGTGGAGGTGGCATATGATGCATTGTGGGTCATGCTGGTAGGTGCTGGAATGCCACGGGTCGCAGCTATCCTGTGTTATAGCCCGAGTAAGGGTGCAAGGAACAGTGTTGCTGGTGGAAGGGAGCATCAGGTAGTGGCGTGCCGTGATGGCAGTTGGGGCAGTGTGCAATTACCAATCTGCAGCTCAGTGCTGTGTGGATCTGAGGAAATCTGCTGGTGGGCTTGTGCGGGTTAGATAGCGGCAGTGCTCGGGAGGGCGTGACTGACCCTTCGTGGTGCGGGCATGCACTTGAGGGAGTTATGGAGATTGGGCTATCGCAGGACTCCAGAAGAGTGTAAGGTGAGCATCGTGAGGCTTGTTCGGGGGCCGGGCGTATGGGATGGAGGAAAGGGGTGGGTCTTGGGAGGATGGTGGTATATGCAGGTGGTAGTCTAGTGCTGAACATTGTGTGGCGAGCCTTGGCGTGCGTATATGAAGGTACGGCTGGCTTACCTTTGCAAGTGGACCAGGCGCGGCGCAGGTTCTTGGACTGCATGGCACCCAGCCATCAACAGCTGAGACTGGCAGAGACACACTCCTTTTGCCTTGACCTCAGGCCTTCACTGAAGGCCGGCTGCACCTCCCAGCAGGATGGTCCGCTGCGGATGACGCGGCGTTTTGGGTAGGGGGAAGATTTGATGATTTTAGTAGCTGCTTCTATCTACCTATAGGCGATGCTGCCTGAATTGTCTTAGAGGCACATTTTTTTGACCCAGACAAGCACCTTCTAATTCTTGTTTTAATCTTCAACAAAGCATACGCTAGTAGCCAAATCACTTTCTGTACTTACACTCTTGTGGCTAATTCTATTCAGGGTTAATAGGGAGGTCTGAGGGATCCTTGCCCGGAGCACTATGAAACAATCATGCATGATTCTCAAACACGTTTTATTGGATGAGCGTGGAGTCTTTCTAGAAATCTTTTAGCTGCATGAATATTGTTAGCACATTTGTGATTGATGTCTTTTGAAAGGTTATGTCCAGGTTATCACTGATTTCGAGATTGTTTTAAGTGCTCTTAACTTTAGCTGCCAGTAAAACTCAGGAATTAGTAAATCTACTGCTTGGCCTGCCTACTGGGAATCCCACAACACTGGACAATGGAGGGAGTGAGAATCCTGGCTTTCTAGTTTCAGTCCACCACTAACCTCAGGATCCCATCAAAACCAAGAGTCACTTAAAGACATATGACGTATAGCCGGACAGACTCTTGGCCAGGTGCACCTGCAAAGGCGTATACAAAGACTTTCTACAGCCACCCCTCGCTGCGTGCTGTCTCATGCACCGGAAAGGAGAACGTCTAACCTGGGCCATAAATGCTAACTCTCATACATGGCAAAGAAGCGAATCACTTAATAGAAGGCATGAACTAAATGGCACAAGATGTGGTGCTTCAGATGAGATGCACGAGGACAGACATTCCAATTATTACAGACAGACTCCCTGCATGTTTGCTCATCGTAACATTTTGGTTCAAAGCATCTAGCATGCTGATCCGTCGACATGTTTCAGCGCTAGAGCTAGGTCAAGACTGTCAATGGCCGGATCAGCTCCCGCACACCTTTGCATAAAGTGCAATGTGAGTGGGCAGGCTTGTAAGGACAGTTTGGCTATGCCGCATCCACTCACCCGTGATAGCTAACGTTATTGGTGCACATGCCACACCTGCCTCCGGTAGGAGGCATCTGCAGTTTGCACTTCCATCTCACCTCCCCTTTGTTTCTATACTAATGCTTCATCTGCAGGACACACATTTCTGGTTCTTGGTAAAATATTGTCTATTAGCCAGCACTGTATTTTGACCAGAGTGGAAGCACTTACCTGTAGACATCCCCTGCAGATGTGGGATCATCTCCTCTGAGTGTCTCGGGGGAGAGGTAGACCAAATCGGAGGTGTCGGCATTGCTAGCAGATATGGAGACAGACCGCAAATGCTGCTTTCGCCAATGTGTCAGACCATAATCAGATATCTAAATGGATCAATGGAAAAGAAGACTAAAGCTCAAAATGGCGGCAGCCATGTTCTACAGACAGACCATACATGTAAAGACAGCACTGAATCCTTGGTATGCGATGATTCAATTAACAAGCCACACCTTTCTACATAAATTCTGTATTACATTTATAGGTGCAAAAAGCTAGGATTCACCCAAGTTAAAAAAAAATAAGTATTCATGATTTTTTGAAGGCCAATGTATCAGACCCTTTCATGAGGAATGGACATTATTCTTTCCACAACATTTATTTGGCCCACTCTGAATATGTCTTTAAAGTTTGGGGGTGGGCAGAGAGGGGAAATAATTTATTGAACCAAGAAGTGAATGGAATTCTAGTTGGATTGCAGCAAAATGGAACAGCAGCGAATGTGCTGTGCCCACCAGTGACACACTGATAGTTGTGCGTTCTGAGAATGGTTACATTTCTGTCAAAGTTTTTTGATTTCAGATAGAGGACACCTTTATCAGATGTGACAATAATTAATCCCATAAAATGTCAGCAGTGCAAAAATAAAATAAATGAAAAAACACAAAAAGTGGGATGAAAAGGTGACTGTCTCCAAAAAACACAAAGCCCATTGAGCGCATTCCTCTGTTTCCTCTGTGTCAGGAGATCTGAGGGTTTGTAAGTTTAACATTCCCCAATGTAAACTAAGCATGCTTTTTGATCATATTTTAATATCGTTGTTGGATTCAGGTGGCAAAATAAACCATGATTCAAAAGGAATGAGGTTTCAGGATCATTACACTCCAGAAATCAGAGATAGGGGTTTTGGAACCTAACACTCAGTAACCGATCCTGGTTTTAAAACATATATATATATATTTTGTTTATTGTGTTATTGGTTTGTATTAAACCTCTCGCAAATCTGTAATAAATAACTACAACCACTTAATACAAATACATTCATAAATGCTCATATAAATTCATGAATATTCACTAAATCCTAAAACACAAAATAGCTTTGACTCCCTCCTTCCCCACTAAAGTATGTAATTTTTAAGAAATTCCCTACAAGCTTATTAGAGTCACTCCATATAGAAATTGACTCAAATCCTTCAATGGTTCAAAAGAGCCGATTTTAAAAAGTCTTTCCCACAACAACTCCCACTGGTGTAGATTCTCATGCTAGCCACCAATTTTTCAAATCAAATAATACGTATGATCCTGACTGGTTCACAATATAACAATAAATGTGTCAACGTTTCCACCTCTTTCATACAGAACCTGCACAAGGGACTTTAATTTCCTGACCTGTTCCAAAGTTAACCATTATCTCTAGTCAGCAATAAATGTACCCTAAACTGAACATTTCCACAATGGATATTTCACTAAGTAAGGGGCCAAGAATCCCTCTTTTCTCTGTGCATTAACCAGATCTGTATATCTTTTGTATTTCTCTAAGCCATTGCATGGAGGGCTCCCCGACGGTCCAGGCGCCGCTGGATCGTCGGCTGGAGGCAAAGGCATCCTTGTCCTTATTTCTGTGCACGGCATTTACAAGTCTAGCAAGATGTCCTCCGACCTGTCCGTCGGTGGAGGCAGCGGTTGCGACGGGAGCATTGGCAGTGGCGTAGTGTCCGGCTCCTCGTCGATCTGCTGTTCTTCGCCGTCTCCCTCGTTGCTCTCCATGTCCGCCTCGTCGGGGTCCTTCCCGCATGATCTGACCTCGACGAACTGCTTGTCAAGAACTGACTTGAGGCCCGAAAGCTCGTCCTCAGAGGAGATATCTGTGTCCGGTAGGACTATCATGCCCCCCACTTCTTCTCACCTAGGGGCTTCACAGGGGTCTTATCGATGGGCATGAAAGACGATTCCCTCTGGCCAGGCAGGGAAACTCTTGGTTTGGGGGCCTTCTCCACTGGGGCCGTCTCCGCGGTCTTCACCAGGGACGCTGCCACCACTCCCTCAATCAAAGCCTTTTCCTGGTGAATCTGGGCCTTCACGACCGTAGGCGCGTCTGAGGCCTTCACTGTGGGGGGAGGGCCACCGCCTCGCTCCCCCTTTGCTTTCTCCGTCGGAACCGACCGGGCCTTCTCCAGAAGCTTACCCGGGTTGTCTGACTTCCTTTTCATTGAGCCGGAGCGTTGGCTCATGGTTCACGGCATCCAACGGCGCTCCCGGTGCCCGCAGACTCGCAGTGCTTTGCCTAATGTTGGGCCCGCGTCACCGGAACACCCTCAAAGGTCTTCGAAGACCGCTTGGATTTCCTCTTGGGAGAAGTGCGTTGCCGGGGCTCACCTACTGCTGGGCTCTTCGACTCCAGCCAGTCAGCGAGTTGTTTGTGATGGTCCTTCATGGTCCGGGAGGACATGTCCTTGCAGAACGCACAGGCCTCCTCGTCGTGCGATTTATTTGTGTGCAGGCAGTAGAGGCACCGGGAGTGCCCATCCTGCTTGAAGACGTTCTGTAGTCCACATCCTGGGCAGATCCTTAACAGAGGCGTCGGGTCTCCTTTGTCTTCCGCCTGACCATGAAGGGTAGGCCTCCAAGATCTTCTGGAATCCTCCAAGAAGTGAAATTCGATGAAAATTCGCCCTTGAGGGGCTAGAGATTTCCAAAACGGGTCCCTGTTAATCGGAAGATGAATCGGTGGAGCTTGAGGCTCAATTGGAACGAAACATAAGAGTAAACTCTTTTGAAAAACGCGATACGCAGTAAAAGCTTGTGAGATAAGCACGAGGACTCCCAACACTTGAATGCGCGGTAAAAATCTGAAGATGGCTGCCTGAGGAGGGGCTTAGGTAGAGGGCAGTCATTGGCTCGGGGCAGTATGACCCAGAGAACAGTGTTTGGTTATTAGGAGAAAGACAGTTCAGAAACGAAACTGAAACTGATTTTTCTTTTACTGAGGATTCCCAGCCTGACGACGGGGAATATTCATGAGCATGTGAATCCATGCCAGACCCCATTATGGAGAATAATGGGATACCTTACCTTTCATGTCTAGGTAAATTCAATGATGGTCAAAAATTGTGTATAGGTCTATTATTATATATCTGTACTCCAATATTCATAAACTCTGCAACAAAAGTACAAATGGGAACCAGCCCTTTAGTCACTCTATAAAGTGCCATCTGGATCACGAGCAATACAAACAAAGAAGCATTCTCCTATTGTCCAAATTGTGAATTTATCTCAAATACATCCACACTTTGGGCCTCATTACACGGTAGGCGGAAATCCCTCACTGCCCTACTACGAGGTCCCTTAGCGGGTCCCTTCCCTAACGCCTGGTTTTACCAGGCGTTAAGGAAGGGACCCGTTGAGGGACTTCAGAGCTAATAACGGGCCCGCTATTAGCTCCATCCCCATTCCCATTGAGCACTATGGGGGCTCAAATGGGAATGGGGAATTGTTCCTGGAATAGGGACTTACCGGATCCTCCAAGGTCGGAATGACCCGGTAAGTCCCTATTCCGGGAACACGGACCAGGAATGCGGTAAGGAGTTAGCCATGGCGCTAATAGCGCCATGGCTACCGCTTACTGTGTAATGAGGCCCTATGTATTCTACTCACCAATAAAATGTAGCTATTTCACGCCATTTGCGGCAATTACAGTCCGAGCAGCGTCCCGCGTTCTGAAATCGAGTGAAGGAGCCACCATTTTCTCTGAGTTACTTATTTTATACTTCTGACATCACAAACCATTTCCATAAGTCAAGAAAGTGAAACCTGCGTGCATGAAAGCGCCATTTCAGGCCTTGTACTGCTGAGTGACAATGTATTCATTCAACATTGAATATTAATGCCAGCTAACAGTCTGTTGCTATTCATGATTCCATTCTTCAACATTAGGAATAATCCCAAACAATCTTGGAGATGGGTAATTTTAGGTGCAAACTTGATTATAACCACTGCTATTGGAAAAACCAATTCCTTATTAGCCCAACTGACATTCTATACATATGCGCACCTTTGCAATGAATTATTGTAATGACTACAAGTCAAAACCAAAGATGATGATGCCAATCACCTCATAATTATTCATTTCCCAAAACTTCATACTTTGCTAAGACTACTATTTATAGGTGGCTACAAATGTAAATGCACAATAGTCGGGGTAATTCATGGAATAATTGTGCGCTGAAATTTGTGGCGCAAGCGTGAAAAAGCTACCGCACGCGTGCGATTCGCACGTGTGCGATTCATGGAAGGCCCTGCGCGCGTTTTTCCTGGGATGTGCACCAAATCCGTGCCTACCTTACACATCACTGCGACTTTCCAAATGCGTGCACGACAGGAACAGGGAAAGCGCACAACTTCCCGTGCACACACCTAAAAAGGGGGCAGAACACGGGAAATGGAGAACAACGTGTCAAAATGTAGGCGTAATGTGGGAAGTACCGCTGGGAAACACACGCAACGCCCACACGCCAGTGAACAACATTCATGGAATCGAATAGGGAAAACCCACACACGTCAAAACACACGCACACGTCCGCCACATGAAAGCAGGCGGAAGCGCCCCCGCGCAGCATAAAAGTATGTGCAAACAACAAACCAGCATGAACAGCTACGATGATTGTCCCAACCCTCGCAGCAGTGATCGTGGGACACCGCAGGAGGAGGAGAATAGCCAGGCTCCGCATTTTATTGCCCAGGACCAGCCTTTTTGGGATGCCTGATGACGAGATCTATGGCAGGTATGGGTTTGCACCTCATATCATCCTAGATCTGGTCACTGAGTGGGAGGATGAACTCACATCACCCACCCTGTGCTCCCAAGCATTGAGCCCCTTAGAGAAGGTGTTCAATGTACTGCATTTTTTGGCCACTGGGGCATTTCAGCGGACAACTGGCATAGTGGGGGGCATCTCACAGCCCACGCAGTCACGTTGCCTACACCAGGTGTTGGCAATCATCACTGCGCGCCCCTCAGTCTGCAGGCACATATACATGCCCAGAACACCCGCATAAAGGCATGCCATGGCCCAGGACTTCTACAGGGTGGCACACCTCCCCAAAGTGCTTGGTGCCATAGATTGCACCCATGTGGCCCTACGTCCACCTAGGGCCACTGAAAACATCTACCGCAACCACAAGCACTGGCATTCCATCAACTTGCAGGTTGTATGCGATGCCAAGGGAATCATCACCTCTGTCTTTGCAAACTATCCAGGGTCCACCCATTACAGTTTCATATACAGAATATCCACCCTGAGCCGGGCCCTGGAAGCTGGGAAGCATGGCCACCCATGGCTCATAGGTGAGTACAAATGCCTGTGCAGATGCATGCATGTCACACACAGACAAATACACAAGCCCAACTAATGACAACCATTATCACCTTGCCAGGGGACAGTGCCTACCCTCTGGGCACCTACATGATGACGCCAATACGGAACCCCACCACACCACCCCAGGTAAGATACAAGGCAGCCAATATTGCAACCAGGGCCATAGTGGAGTGCAAATTAGGAGTGCTCAAGTCACGCTTCCGCTCTCTTGACCACTCTGGCAGACAGCTACTATATGCACCCCCAGTAGTGTGCAGGATCATTGTAGCAGCATGTGTCCTGCACAACGTTGCAACATGGCGGGGCGTACCGGTGGATATGGTGGTGCCCCCACATCCCCAACCAAGCACACGGCCGCTGCGCATGGGAGGGGAAAGGGCACGTGGCCACATTTTTCACCTAAACTCCAACTCCGGCGGAGTGCACACAGGCCTGGCACATACCAGGTGACAATCGATGATGAGAAGGGGACAGTTAACTGTCACAACCTTACCACCCTGAGTATGTGTCCATGGAAGTGCCACATTGTGTGCATCCCTAGCTACTTAAGCACAACCAATCACATGTGACCAAAAGGAACACATGCAAGGTCCATACCCCACCCACCTCCCTGCAAAACAGGGCATGAAAGTACTTGTATGATACCCAAACCCTCCCAACCCCCATGACCCCCGTCTGCCACACCATGCCATGGTATGCAACGGCAAAACATCAAAGCATATGCACAACACATGACACAATAGTCATGAAGTGCCATGTGAGAAATGTAAATAGGCACCAGACAATTACAACTGACTTGGAATCTGAAAAAATGACTGACTAAAACCTCACACCCTGAAAACTGTGGCACAAAAGCATGCCACCAGTGGTGCAAGCAACAAAAGTCAGAATACCTGTTGCCATGCACATTTGACAATAGCAAATTGGCATTACAAACTCTGTGTGCTGCGTGTGTGTCCCCTACAACACACCGCTCACCGGACAGCACAGTGAGTGTGCATTTCATTGGGGAAACCCCTTGAGTATCATGAAAAATAAGTACAATCAACCAAAAGTACCCTGTGATGCATGTACACGATCAATGAATTGGAAGTGAATTGGAAGTGAACATGGATTGTATGGACAAAGCATGCCTAAGAAGGCGATCTGTCTGTGTGCATGGTGTCGCCATAGTTGGTGTGGGGGGGCGTTGCCTAAGTGTCAGTAGGGACATGCATCGAATACATGCATGTGAAATGAAGTGAGCCTCAGTGTCCTGTACACAGAACATGTGAACATTGCACCCAAGGACCCCCCTGTGTGTTAAACCACACCAATCGACTGACACCTCAAAATCAAACCCAACGTAGTATCAGCCATTGACCAGCAGAACATATCATGTACAGGGTACTCCACATCGACAATGGCAGACAGTGAGAAATCACTGATTCATTGAAAATCCGTATAGGGCCTACACAGAAAGTGCATCAAAGCACCTCAAGGAGGGAGGGAACAAGGGAGAATAACAGTACCTTCCTACAAGTCCTTCAAACAGTCCAGAATGTGAAAAATAACAATCAAATCAAAGTAGATAGTACAAGTACTTGTAAAAATAAGTGAGTCTAGGGAGGGAATGTGGGAAACCAAAACTAGCACCAACATTGCTATGTCTGACGGCAATAGTTGCAGTGCAAGAGTCACATAAGGAGGGGGTGAGGGAAGAGGAGTTAAGAGGTGAGGAGAGTAACAAAACAAGTGACAAACAATGGAAGGTCGATGAATAATCAAAATAGTGCGGGGGAGGGGAAGAAGAAACACAGAACGGAAAGGGGGAACAGACGAGCTCTAATCAGTGGTGGAGGGACTGATGATAAAACTAAGTGCCAAAATAAAACTCAAAAAGGTGAAGGTGGGGGGGTGGATGGACGGAGGCAGAGGGGGAAGTGTCTGCAGAGAACAAGCGGCTACGTATCACCATGCCTTACGGCAATTAGGGTAGTGCCGGAAAAAGACAGAGGACAAGGAGGAGGGGAAAGGGTGGTGGAGAGGGAGAGGGAGGAGAGAAGGGAGGAGGGGGCCAAGGTGTAAAGGCAGGAAGCGGGAGGGGGGAAAGAAAGCACACACAAGGAGCAGAGGGAAAGAAGAGGGTGCAGAAGGGGAGGAGGTGTGATGGTGAAGGAGGGAGACAGGGGAAGACTGGCGGGGGGCAGGCGGATACTGGCGGGGGCAAGGGAGACAGAGGGAGACTGGCAGGGGGCAGCTGGAGACAGGCAGGGGGCAGGGGAGACAGGCAGAAAATCAAGGGACCCAGAATGGTTGTGGACAGGGGTGGACAGGGGTAGACAGGGCCTCCATTGTGGGCCTTTGATAGTGGTGGCTGGCCCCAGCCTCTTGGGTGACCGGATTGTCACAAGGGCCAAGTGCAACCAATGGGAGGGGGGAGCAGGGTCACGCCACAAACAGGACAGTCAAGTCAAATGCAATGCAGCCATATTTCAAATGGCACAACAAAACACCAGGCAGGGCTACAAGATGGCCAATGCAGGGGAAGCAAGGAATTGGGGGCCGAAGAATCACGTGGTCACAAGGATAACTCAGCATGCAGCGTTCATGTGGCATATCAAAATCACTGTAGGCCAAGTGTCCCAATGCAACATTGTCAGCACACGGACCCCTGCCACCATCAGTGTGTGTTACACAGCCAAAGGGTGCATGGTACCGCCTCCAGCAGGAAGTGCATGAACATAGACAGTGCATGAACATGCTGTCACATCGGGCCATCCTTGTGAGCCCATGAAAAGGGGAAGCAGGAGTAGGATATATGTCAGGACCCCAGGCAACACACATACACGAGACAAGCCTGAATGGGCCCTGCTGTAACACACAGTGGATGCCTTCAAATGCCACAAAGCACCACACTGTCACATGAATGCACAATAGACAAAAAAATATAAAAAAATAATAATGTGCAGGAAAAATATATATATGAAAAATGGGCACATATGACCCATGGGGTGGGGGAGCACCGAGGAGGGGGGAGGTACAGGGTGCACCTCAACACCCACATGTGTAGATGTTGAGATTTAACCAAAAATAAAACCTTCAATGGGCTCAGTGCCTGCACGGCCCGACCTATGTGGGAGATATGTTGTCGTTGTCACCCTCTGGATGGAAATCAGAAGGTGGACGCGGCACAGTTGCCTGACCACGCCTATCTGTGCCTTGCCCCTCAGCGGCAGCAAGCATGCAGGTCTGGTAATCCAGGTCCTGCATGGCAATGACACGTAGGTCTGCATGCATTACCTTACGTGTCACACATGCTTCCTCCTGCAAGGACTCACATGAAAGACAGAGTTCTGTCTGCATGGTTTCACATGACATACGGAGTACCTCCCAGCTTGCATGGAGTTCAGCAGAGATGGTTCTTTCAAGCCGCTCCATCCTGTCTTCTGCCCGCCTTCTGTCGTCCATCATGAGCGCACCCAGAGTAGATTAGAAGGTTTGGTGTTCGACCCTCAGGGCCTCACGGTGTGCCTCTGCCTGAGCAGCAATTGCTTGACGCAGAGCCACCATTTCAGCCTGGCGCGCCCTTTCAGAGGCTGCCATGCCCAGCCTGAGTGAGCGGCACGTGGACTGCGTAGCCTGCTGCTGGAGCTCCACTTGCCTTTCAGGGGGGAGGATGTAACGGGCCACACTTTCCATACATTGAGCCATCATCTCAACAACTCCCCCCTGTTGCTGTGCTCTGGCAATAATGGCATGCTCCCACTCAGTTGACCTCGGTGACACACGGCCACCGCGTTGCCGGACACAACACCTGCCATGCCCAAGGAGCCGTGGTCCTTGCTGGGTTGGTGCTGCCCGCGGCTGCAGGACTGCATCCCTCCGTCGACCTGATGCCCCAAGAACATGGACAACTGGTGTGGAGTTTGACCCTGCACCTGTAACCACCACAGGCGGACATTCCAACCCCGACTAGCATACTAATATAGGTGTCGCAGACAGAAGATCATCCAACACAGGATCACTTATCGGCGACGACATATCATGATGCAGATCCAGCTCAACATAGTGGTCAGAGGATCCATCAGAGCCAGACTCAGAGTCCGCTCTGGACACAAGGGCCTGGAGCACCAGTGGATTCTCGTGGGCTGCCACCCAATGACCACCACTGATGCCTAGTTGATCATGTGAACTGACCACCGTGTCTGGGATGACATCTTCATCCGCTGCCTCCAGTGCATCATCACCTGCAACATAAACAAAAGAAACATGAACACGCATGTCAGTAGCACATACCACACACATACAGATCACAACATTGACAGCCAACATATGAAGCAGACATGTCACACGCAACTCAAAGACCAACATGCATCCAGTGGCGTTGCAATGCAAGGGTATCCCGAAAGCAGTAAAGGATGTGTGCAAAATGTGAAGCCAACACATGTTTTGCATGTTGCCCATCACCTGCATCACACACAACCTCTAGCAGACACATATTGAAGGCAGAAATGAGAACAAAGAGATGGCACGTAGCATAAGCATGTGGGAACACACAAATAGCCACGGCTGCCAATCACACGAAACACACCATGACACATGTAACACGTATGTTCACGTGCAGCACTCAACAGCCATCGAATATGCAGAGTACATGTGTCACAGGAGGCACATACGCTACTGCGGTTCGATACAGTGAAAGGAGGGACATGGGTACATACATGGCAGGTCACTATCACACAGTAGCATTGTGTTGGCATGTTGAAGGGCTGAACTTGGCACAGGAGTGGGTGTGTGCGGTGCAGTGCATGTGTACCCCCTCAACTTCAAACATCAACACGTACGTAGTGATGTCAATCTCAAAACATGACGGCAGTGTATGGGCAATTGCAGCCATCATGTGCAAACGGCATGCACTATGTAGCATGGATACCGTGAAACCTCCACCCTCTGGGGAATAGCAGGGAGGCACTGCATGGCAATGAAAGGTTCACCACAGAACTGTGCATTGGCAGACAGGGTGGCATGCGTCTATTGCATCTCGTCAGTCAAATGTCACTACAGCCGATGAAAAGTGGACATGATGCAGGACAGATGAGGAACCATCAGTAGTACACCCATGCATGCAGAATACAGTACACCAGTTGAACAGAGGCAGGGGGCCTGTAACATGGGGAGCCATGTGCACGACACAGATGTGGACACCCTAAAGTCATGCGTGATTACACACAGACCCACAGTGAGCATGAAATGTGAAATGGCTGTCCAAATAACATGGCACTTGGATCATCCTGGAGACGTACTACAATGAGCAGGCGGTCAAGGACACCTAGGGGCATACATGGAATGCACATGGAGCATGATTGTGCACACGTGTGCATGGGGAGCCACTGCCATCAGCACAGTCAGATTGAGACACACTGCACCAAGGACAAAGGATGTACATGACATGATATGACATCTCATCAAGATTGCCCTCGTACACAAGTGGCTCAGAGCACAACCAAGCAAAGGGAAGGGGACAAGGGAGAAAAGAAATTGCAAACAACTATCTTACTGGGCACAGTGACAATGAGAACATGCAAGTGCATGGAGAAGGGAAAAAGGGGTAAAGTCCCTGAAAGGGAGAGAAGTGGAAAGTGCCAAACAGAGGATACTAAAGAAGGAAAATGAAGTCTTATAATAGAATAGGCATTCAAAATTTGGTAGTGCAGCCAGCAAGTGGCAAGTGCAAGATCATTTGGATAGGGTAAATCTGATAAGTGTAGAGTGGGGGACTGTATGGGTACACGTACAGGACCCATTGCAATGGGAGGCCTGGAGGCAGTGCAGCAGGGAGGCAGGGTGTGCAGGTACCTGGGCCCGAAGGACAGAGGGTGACCAGGTGTACAGTGTCAAGAGAGAAAACAGTTTGCTGGGGAGAAGAGGGGCTAATGCAGGAGCAAATAGGAAGGTCTTGAGGTGCTTCCGGAAGCAGAGAAGTTTATCCTCAAGTTTCAACATGGCAGGTAGGCTGTTCCAAAGGGAGGTCCCAGCGGTAGACACAGATCTGCCCCTGGCTTCTTTCTCCGATAAACGACTGACCTGGACTAAACTGGAGGAAGTGTGAGGTAGAGGAGCAAAGGACTCAAGAGGGGGGGTATTGGCCGAGGGATAGTTGAAGGTAATTTGGACCCAGGCCCCAGAAATCCTTGTGCACAATGCAGAGGGTCTATAATTTAATCCTTGCATCTACTGGTAGCCAATAAAGGGTTTTCAGAGCTGGAGAGATAGGATCCCAGGGCTTGAGGCCAAGGACAAGTCTCGCAGTCCTGTACTGGATTAGTGGTAGAGGGTGGAGAGGGGAGGCAGGTAGAATGATGAAAGAGGCTGTCACAGTAGTCCAACCTTGAGACAACCAGAGCTTGAGAGACAGTGAGCTTGTAGGTGAACGAGAGGAAAGGCAGAGTACCCCTGGGGAGGTTAAGCAAGAAGTTACAATCTCAAGAGACATCAGAAATGTGTGTGGAGAAGGAATGTGTGGAGTCAAAGGTGACCCCAAGGTCGTTGGCCTTGCAGGTGGGGGTAGGAGGAGGGCCAAGGGAGGCCGGCCACCGATGAGGAGGATGTCAGTCTTGCTGGCATTTAGATAGAGATTGTTGCCAGTACACAAATTTCAAATGGCAATGAGGCAATCAGAAATGAGGGAGGGAGAAGAGGTGGCCGAGGGCAGCCTGAAAATGAGTTGAGTGTCATCAGCATAGCACTGGAAATTGTAGCAGAAAATGGAAATGCAGTAGGCGAGAGCTGCCAGGTGCTGTTTGAAAAGCCAGGCCAAGAGGTCAGACCCCCAGTGAACACCACAGGTAGAGAGGGAGATTGATGAAAGGAAGGACCCTAGTTGTAGCTGGGAGGGTCCCACACACCAAACACACATGTCATTGAGTAACACGCATCAATACTCACCGGACGATGCATCATAATCCATCCTCTCTCCCACTCCACGGATTTGTTCTTCCGGGATGAACTCTGCAGCAATCTCCTCGTGCTGAGTGAGTTCTTCCTCCTCTGGTGCTGGCCCACCACCAGTCACCTGAGACATGGAATAATTGGAGGCATGCTTTTGTTTTGCACAGCGTCAGAGGTCATTCCAGCACTTGTTGGAGTCCTGAGCCGTGCGCACCTGGAATCCCATGGCTGTCACACCATCCGCAACACACTGCCAGTGGACCCACCACTGGTGAGGCGTTGTATGGCACTGTGAGCCCAAAAGTATATCGCGTTTGTGTGCTGACACGTAGTCCACAAAGAAGTCCAGTTCCTGCTTGCCGAAAGGCTTCTTCCTCGACGTGCCGAAGGCCGGAGCCATGTCTGGGGTCTCAGCCTCTTGCGCAGGAGCACGCGTCCTCCTTTTGGGCGGTGATACTGACCCTGAGTGGCCAATGTGGCCCTGATCAGTGGGGGCAGTGGCGCTGGTGGACTCGACCAAGGAAGTGGGTGTTTGAATGAGGACAGAAGGTCTGGCTTGGGTCTGACTCACTGCCGGGGTGGTGTTGGCAGCATCTGCCCATGCAGTTACCACCACCCGGCTGCTTGGGGCAGATGTCATAACTGCCCCAGATACGTGTGCCCCGGTCACAGCTACACTGGACACACCTGACCCGCACCTCCTGACAAGATGGAAATCATCCTGGGAGTCCTCATCATGCAACGCAAAATGCGCTGCCCGACCCCGAGCACGGATGGTGGTCCCCACAGCTGCACCTGCAGCTACCACCACCGGTGGGCCTGTGACAGCAGATGTAAGTTGCTGTTGGGTCATATGGGTGCCAGGTTGTGATGCAACAGCTGCATCTCCAGGAGCCACAGGAGGTGGTAGCATGTCTTCACCAACACGCAGCTGGGCATCCTGCCCGAGTGGGGCACCCATGTCTCTTCCCCTTCTGTAGCCACCCTGGCCACCCTGGACTCCCTGTCCACCCTGTTCTCCACGCCCACTTGCCCAACCACGCACACCCCTGGGAGGATGCCCAACTTTGCCATCCTTAGCCTTTGGTGGCCTCCCAACCATGGCACAGATGGTAAATAGCTGATGGGAGGTGCACTCAACCATTGTCCTGGAAATTGGGTTGAAGGGGGCAGGGTACTGGATGGAATAGGTACCCTTGTGCTCCTGCAAGGCTGTCTGTGACCCCTGGGGAAAAATTATGGGTCATACAACGCTCAGGTACCACTAAAAAAACCAAATTATTAAAAAACTTTAAATATTAAAGAAGACATGCACGCGACCCCAGTAGCCCACGTGCATGGAATGAACCTCCCACAGTACGTTGTGGCACCCAGGGACACAAAAAACACATGCGCATGGAACACGCGGGCTACTATGACCTCAAAAACGGTAGCGATGCACAGGGGGAACCACAGTGGGAAAAATAGTTTGCGCGACTCATCGTCTGCCTTGCGTGGAAAAGAAAAACACATGCGCTTGTGAGCGTAGGCAACACCCCACTAAAAGAAGAGGTACAAACTTCAAACGCTGTGAAGTGATTGCGTGTGAATGCAGAAGAGTAAACAGACGCGACGGTCTCCACAAAAAGCACGTACAACAAACTGCTGGCCCGCGCTCACCTTTAACGTGTGCTGAAGGCAACGCCCGCGTGCATAACATCACTGGCGCGGTTACGCGCTAAGGGCCTTTCCTTGGATTATATGTGGACGTATTGTTTTTGCACATGCGGATTTACTATGCACCCGTGCCAAGGGAAATGCCTACGCGCGTTACGTCACTTACACGCTAAGGATCTTTCCTCGTATTACACGTTGACGTGCTGTTTTTTCACGTGCGGATTCACTCTGCATCAAGCGGGCCACGTGACAACACACGGAAGACCACGCTCCTGCCCAGAAGGCCATTCTCCTGCCCCCCAGAGGCCCAAGCCGCCTCCCACAAGCCATCTGCTGTTGCCTGACTGCCTGCTGGCCACTTACCCTGCTATTTGGTGCCTGCACATCAGCATCTGCAGGGGTCCAGTTGCTGTGACCACCCCTGCTGGAACAGAAGACTCCCGACTGGTGTTTCATCGCTCCATATCCCAGCCCCAGGACCCAGTTGCTCACCCAAACCTGCCTCGGGGGTTGCCATGTCGGGGCAAACACCATCGGAGACCACTGGCAACCCCCAACCAGAGAGGCAGAGGGCTGTCAGCTTCTCAGCCAGAGGAGTTGGCATCCTGGTGGAGCAAGTCCTGGGGCATTATGATGCCCTCTTCAGACGTTCGTGCGCCGACAAGGATAGACGGAAGAGGACCTGATCAGACATCGTGGTTGCCATCAACGCGGAGGGGGTGGCAACCCGCAACTTGAAACACGTCCAGAAGCGCTGGGAGGACTACAGATCCAGGACCCTCAGGAAGGCCCGGTGCCTCTTGAGTGCAGCTGATGCAGGGGGGTGCCGGGTCCAACTTTCCAACGACCAGATGAGGGTCCTGGAACGCATCGACCCAGTGCTTCACTACCAGGTCCTTGAGAGCCAGACCCATCTGGAGTCGAGCGGTGAGTGTCTGGGCTATCCCATTCCACACAGTGCATGTTGAGGTGTGGCAGGAGTGTGCAGCTTGGACATATGTCTGACATAGCCTATGTATGGATGTGTGTGTTTGCAGGGACATGCCTGTGCTGCATGTGAGTGCAGTCATGTGTGATGCACATCAATGATATATGTGTTCCAATGCATGATGGCCAACCGCATGGGGAGATGCACACATGTTTGCATATCTGTGTATGTGCTATGCCATGGTTGGGGTGTGACACATGGATGCTGGTTCCATCTTGATGTACGTGCATGTACGTGCACGGCGTGTGTGTTAGACATGTGTGCGACTGTGATACGCCATAGATGCATGTGACCTGGACATCTGGGTACCTGATTGGCAGATGTGACTTAGTTGCCGATGATTGCACTGTGACAGGTGTTTGAGATGTACAGATGTATGTCTGTCTAGTGGCGTGTGTGCATGTGATCGGCACTCCCCATGTTGCTTGCAACGTAATTCCAATCTTTGGTTGTTTATGCGGTTACGTCTGTATGGATGCTGATGCCTGTTGCACGATACCAGTTTATTTGTGCATGTGTGTGGGTTGAAATGATATGAGTGTTCGGGAGTGTGGTGCCATCTGTGAAGTTTGACACTGCCACTCATGTGCAACTGTCATGTGTGTATCAGACCATTGTACAGTGCCCTGATGCCTGTGTTCTATCTCTCCCCGTCTACAGCGTCGACTGATGAAGAGGGCAGAGAAGGTGCTGTAGAGCACAGCGGCAGGGATCCCGCCAGCAGGAGACGCAAGGCCCAGCTCCCCTCCCAGGTACTGATATCTTCCGGGAGTGAGGAGTCTGGTGCTGCGTCCATGGCTGCAGCTGCCGAGGGAAGGTCCAAGAGGCGGAGGTTGGAGGTGGACTCCTTGGCAGCAGAAGGGGCAGCTGAGCTCCCACAGGGGCCTACGGAGAAAGATGGCACAGAGTCATCCAGGTTGGTGGAGGGTTTGGTTGAGGAGGAGGGCGTGGAAGCCCGATGCATGGGGCCTGGAAGGGGGGAATCCACTGGTACTAGTGGTGCAGTCCAGGGGCAGGGACAGGAGACAGCACAGGTCGCTGCGGAGGTGCCTGTGTGTAATTCTGTTCCCGATCCTGTGACTGCATCATCCGGCACCAGCAGGGTTGCCTCCGTCCAGACCCGTTTTCAGGGAGGGGGTGCGCATACAACACCGGGCCTTCCTCTCCCTGCGGACGTGGCAATCCATGACCGGATTGAGCCTGTCCTAGCTGGTGTGGTGTTGCGCCAACGTGGTATTCGGGATGACGTGCAGGGTTCTCGTGAGGACAATGCACGTCATTTCCAATACCTGTTTGGCTGCTTCGCACTACTAGGACAGGTCGTCGGCACTGGGTTCCTCCGTGTGCTGGATCTTCTTGTGCCCCCTTCCTCATCTGAACCCCCATATGCGCCAGTCATCCTCTGTGCCATCTTCCTGCCCAAGTGTCACCTAGGCCCCCTGCGGAGCTGCCCCTGAGCCAGTGGCCAGGCTGGTGGAGGGCGCATCCCTGCCACAGTAGGGAGTCGGAGGTCCAGCAGGGGTGGCCACCCCACCAACTGGACCCCAGCAGATGGAGGACGTACAGGCATCATCCAACAGGGCACATGCGCGGCGGCACCAGAGGATTCCTTCAGCCTGGAGGCCATCGTGGTGCCAGAGGCAGTTGCATTGGAGGCAGCAACAGAATGAGTGTGGGAGCCATCATGGCTCGGGCCATCAACATCCCGGGGGCAGGCATCGGCCGGCAGGCAGGAGGACCCAGGATTGGGAGTGTCTTCCATGTGGCAGCGGATGGGCCAGTGAATAGATGCGGAGCGGCAGTGGGCGGAGAGGGCACGGCTCACATTGGTCAGGGCGGAGAACTACATGCACCGGGCTTTAAGGCGGGCTGAGTGCCTCGAGGCAACTTGCAGGGAGTTGGAGGAGGCCATGGATGCATCCCTGCGAGACCTCGAGGCCAGGGAACAGGCCCGCCTCCGGAACATCGACATGGAGTTCAATGATGTCCTGGCCCGGGACATCAATAAGTGAACCGTCGGACCAGTCCGCCGCCTTTGAATATAGTTATTTAGGTTCAGGTTTTATTTTGTTTTGATTTTGATTTGGATTCCACAGAATTTTGCTCCAATTTTTGTATATGGTTGTATTCTAGATAGGGTTTTTGGTAGGTTTCCTTTTGTTTTGGGATAATGGACCCTTCAGACTTTCATTTCAATATTTCCAGACATGTACATACTTTCTTTTTTTGATGTTCACATGGAGTAATGTTTTTTTATGCTTTTCAACTTAGGATTTCTGTCTATGAACTTTGGGGATGGACCACTCTTCTTTTCTCTTGTTTTGGATTTTTATTTTTCCTTGGATTTCACTTTCTCTTTTCATATTGCAATCATTATTTCTTCATTTGCATATGTGGTTTTCATTTCGTAATTTGGTTTTCTTTTTAATACATTTAATTATTCTTCATTATTGGTGTGGTCTACTATGATTTATTTTGTGCATGTCTCCATGAGCATTGGCTGAGTCATGTGTTGCCACTGTGTGGCTCTGTAGGACATTTGTTGATGGGCATGCTAGTTCTTTTCAGACTCTCATGGCATGGGTAATTTACTAGGGAGTGGGTTCAGTGGATCGTTGGGTGTTTGTACTGAGGGGTAGGGGAGTGGGATTTGGGTTGGCATTAGGGCCATGGGTCTGTATAGTTATGACGTGGTGTTTGGGGGGACATGTGTCAGGGCCTGCTGGCAGGTGCCCGTCACTGGTGGGGGGGACATGAGTCGGGGTCTGCTGGCAGGTGGCCGTCAATGGGGGTGGGGTGGAGGCACATGTGTCGGGGCCTGCTGGCAGGTGCCCATCACTGGTGGGGGGACATGAGTCGGGGCCTGCTGGCAGGTTGCCGTCAATGGGGGTGGGGTGGAGGGACATGTGTTGGAGCCTGCTGGCAGGTGCCCATCACTGGTGGGGAGACTTGTGTTGGGGCTCACAAGTGCATGGTGCCATGTGGGCTGCCTGCGGGGCATGTGCAGGGGTGATGGGCTGCCTGCGGGGTACGGGGAGGGGTGTGGGCTGGCTGCAGGGCATGGACAGGGGTGTAGGGGGGCCTGTGATGTGGGATGCCTGTGGGGAATAGGGAGGGCGCACCTGAGAGGGCACACACTGCCAAATCGCGTGTAATTATCACTCCCGTACCCTGGAATACACGTACCCCGCTCGTGCAAGGAAATAGCGTGTTATTCTCACTCGTGTACCCTGGAATACACTTACCCCACTCGCGCCAGCAAAATCACGTGTTATTCTCACTCCCGTATCCCGGAATACACGTACCTCGCTTGCGCAAGCAAAATCGCGTGTTGCTCTCACTCGCGTACCCCAGAATACACGAACCCCGCTCGCGCAAGCGAATTCATGTGTAATTCTCACTCCCGTACCTCCAGGTTCACGCAGCAGTGTGGTGAGGAGCCACATGTACATCATGCAGCCAGACCACGCAACACAGGGGTTCACCCTACACCCCTCCCCATGCCCCGTAGGCAGCCCATCACCCCTGCACTTGCCCCGCAGGCAGCCCATAGCCCCTAGACATGCCCCGCAGGCAGCGCATCACCCCTGCACATGCCGCGCAGGCGGCCCATCACCCTTGGACATGCCCCGCAGGCAGCCCATCACCCTGGACATGCCCAGCAGGAAGCCCATCACCCCTGGACATGCCCTGCAGGCAGCCCATCACCGATGCACAGGCCCCGCAGGAAGCCCATCACCCCTGCACATGCCCGGAGGCAGCCCATCACCCCTATACATGCTCCGCAGGCAGCCCATCACCCCTGCATATGCCCCGCAGGCAGCCCACCACCCTAGGACATGCCCCGCAGGCAGCCCACACCACAGCCCCCCCTACACCCTGACCATGCCCTGCAGCCAGCCCATCACCCCTCCCCATGCCCCGCAGGCAGCCTATGACCCCTGCACATGCCCCGCAGCCAGCACACACCACAGGGAGGACTTTTCCACGCTATTTGCCTGGCACGAGCGGAGTACGCATATTCCGAGGGGTGCACAGGTAGTTTTTCACACGATTGGCCTGGCGTGAGCGGGGTACACATATTCCGAGGGGTGCGCGGGGAGTTTTACACGTGATAGGGCTGGCGTGAGCGGGGTACGCGTATTCCGAGGGGTGCACGGGGAGTTTTACATGTGATAGGCCTGGCGTGAGCGGGGTATGCGGCCAGTTTTACACGCGATGGGCCTGGCGCGAGCGGGGTATGCCTATTCCAAGGGGTGCGCAGGTAGTTTTACACGCGATGGGCCAGGCGCGAGTGGGGTACGCATATTCCGAGGGGTGCGCGGGGGGGGGGTTTACACACGATTGGGTTCTTGCGTGAGGGCACTGGCCTTTGCGCCATGTAGGGGATTTGTGTGGATGTTTTTGGCGAATGGGGTGACTTTGGGGGCATAACTGGCGCTGCTGCAGGGTCGCTGCGCCACGGCTGGTTATGGATGTAAGTATCCCTGAATACACTGTGCGTCAAAATGGGTTTTGGCGCACGCGGCTGCTGCAACCTGGCGCATGCGCCCTCTGTGCGCCAGCCGATTGCGCCACTTCTGCGCTTGATTCCATGAATTACCCCCAGTGTGTGCTAAATATAGGGAAATCTATATTCCCTTCTCACAAAACCATACATTCTATGACATATTTATGGTTGAAGTGGTGGTGGCTATATACCACAGCGTTCAGTATGTGACGTTGGTGGCCAAGTACATTTAATACATTTAACTCCAAATTGTCTAAGTATGGTACTACCCCAGTGATTTTGCCAACATCCACTTTCTAGTGTTTACATCATGTGAATGTACATTGCTTTAGACGTGCACCACTTGTTCATCCTCAATTGTATATACACAATGTTTTATTAAATACCTACTATGAATTCAGATATCCCTAGACACTTTCACAATACTTGCTGTGTCAAAGGTTAGGACAAAATATATTGTATCCATCATGTTGTCATACATTCCTGCGTACATACAATTCATCATGCAGTCAAATAAAATGATATCGTCCTCATAGGTAAATCAGGTTATTTGGATACCATCAATCTTCAGGGGGATAAAGGCCGCTCCCAGTACCACTCCGTCCATATCTGACCAACATAAATTAAATAAAAAGGGAGCCAGTATGCATCCCTGAATCAAATTAATTGTACGTCGGAATTTCTTGTGTAGCGTCTCCTGTCAGGTTAAATCTGACTCTCAAAACTGTCTCAGAATGTAAATAGCGGAGAATATTCACTAAATGACTGGGGATTTCCCATGCTTTTAATGTAGCCCATAGAAGATTACGATTGACCTTGTCGAAGACTAGGGATAAATCAATACTGACTGTGTAAACCTGAGTCCTAACTTTCTGCCACGTTTGTTTCTGCACATGATCAATTCTGACACCTGCTAGAGCTGTCCTGACTACTTTTCCAAACCCAATCTGGTTTGTTTTTATGATATAACTTGTGGATGCCCAAAGCTCCAATTCTTTTAATATTAAAGACGCAAATACTTTGGAATCGGCATCCAGTAGCGCTATGGGCCTATAATTTAAGGGGTCGCATTTCTCCCCTTTTTTAAAGATCAAGCCGATAAGTACAGATTTCCAAGTGGTAGAAGATCGACGTTCGCCGATGACGGCCCTGAATAATTCATTTAACACCATTGCCCATTTTGGAAAATCTTTCAGAACCTTAATGCACAGACCATTAGGTCCTGGGGCACGAGAGATACTAGACTTCTTTTTGATCAACTCAATGTCCTCTTGATCGAAAATTAAAACCCATCCTCCTTCTTTATCTATGGTAAGTTCATTACCTGGAACGGCGGCATAGAAATGCTCAAAGTGTTGTGTCCACACTGCTTCAGCTTCAGCGATTGGATTTTCTTGACACACCTACTGCGACTTCCCCAAGGCATTGGCCAATTATCAATAATTCACATCTGATTTTCGCATAATACAGGCCAGCATATCCTCCCCTGCTCTCTGATGCATGTAGTACTCTAGGGGGTTTACTTTATTTTGATGTGCCCGTTTAGCCTTATGAATTAAGTGCTCTGTATCTCTCCCCTCTGCAAAGCTTTTACTAATCATCCTCAAGCTTCTTCTTAAGAAGTTCTTTATTAAAAGCCCAGGGTCGTGAAAATGGCAGCAACCAAGCATTATTGTTAAATATATTAGGGTGTTTTTAATAAAAACTGTAAAGTTCAGCTGGTGCAGACATTCCATCTATGTTCGGCAAAGACCGCTCTAATTAATTCCTCAATTTCGCATAGTTCTTCTTTTCTACGTCCAGCGACCAGATCAACTTGTTTTTCCCCATTTGAAACTAACACGGAGGGGGAGGCAGGACTAACTAGTGAATTGAGGGTGTTAGCAACAAAGCTGGCACATACTATGCGACGGTCACTCTGCGCACCGTTCATAACTGTAAAGTGCCCGCAAGACTGGAATAATATTTCTGATACTACCACAAAATCAATTCTTGAATTCTGAGTTTTGAGGGTTTATAATTTTGACCTCCCTCTATGTAAACTAAGCATGCATTTTGATCATATTTTAATATCATTGTTGGGTTCGGGTGTCAAAATAAACCAAGATTCACCACAAGGAATGATGTTTCAGGATCATTACACTCTAGAAATCAGAGACAGTGTTTTGGATCCTAACACTCAGTAACCGATCATGCATTTTCTACATTAGATTATTTATTTTTTAATTCGGTGATAAATAAGGGATTTTTGTTTCACTATATATATAAAAGTGTGTCGCCAAAACGGAATATACTGTATTATTTAATGGCTCAGTTAGGGCCAACAGGGATGGCAGCTGCCACCTCTGTCCCAGTGTTTGCTACTCAGGCATGTTCTTTGCACCCCTTAGTACTGTCAAATATTTAAATAGCACTTGATGGCGGATTGCTCCTGCTTCTAAGCACTATAATGCTAGATGGCACAATTACACAATTTAATGGTATTGATTGTGTCGACTTTGGAAGTTTGACAGGCTGAGTAGTCCCTTCAGGTATTCGTACCTATGTCCTGTAGGCTGAGCAGAGATGGCTGGGGAATCTTACTAGCCCTTGTGAAAGGAAACAATGGAGAGCATGCTGATGCTTCTCTCTACAGCCTCACTGCTGGCTAGATAGCTCAGCAGGTTGAGCACTTGCTGCTGCGATATGTGTGTGATCTGCAGGTCGCAGGTTTGAATCCCGGCAAGTCCAACTCAGCCTTTCATCCTTCCAAGGTCGATAAATGAGAAGCAACTTCGATTGGGTGATAATTGTATGCAATATGTTCTCTGTAAAGCGCTTATATAAATAAGTCCTCATTATGCCGCCACGGAGATGTGGTGCATTCTCCGGTCCTAGTTGCCCAGCTGACTCCTTAGGAGTTCCGCAGCTCCACAGCTAGACGCAAGAGCGTGATTATTCTTGAACTCTTTCAGTTGGTGGCCGCCATCAGTGGACCGCTAGGTGCAGGTACAGGCAGGGCAGAGAGACTAGCTAGAGTAGTTGATCCGCCACCCGCTGCATTCTACACACTGGGGGTATGGTTCTCACCCGCAACACCCACTGAGGGCAGCAATGTTAGATAAAATCATGCAATCTAGAGAGTAAGACGCATGGGGCATTATGGAAACTCGAGGGCTGGGCCCTGTTGAACATCATGGAACTTGGCAAAACATGCAAACTGCAGGCATTATATGGAACCTTGCAAAGTTTACATTTTGTCCACTTTGGACATTTGCAAAATGTTTGCCAAGTTAGGACTGCGGGCTCTTAATCATGAAAATTGCTGGAGCGTCCAACATTTTCCAAAGTGTGTATAATGGGGGCAACATACAATTGAAAACTTGCAATGTGCGCTGAGCGGGACATTACATTAAACTGAAAAAAATGTACTAGATATAGCGTGCATTTTGAAATGCAAAGTGTAGCTTGTGAGGGCGCGTGGAAACTCAAATGTGTTCTAAGTGGGTTATAACCGAGAAGTGCAATGCTAGGTGAAGCAACAGGACATGAGGGAATGCGAAGGGCCTGATTCACAGAGCATTGCTCCCTCCATTATAACCAAACCCCTTCTGGGGATCAGGCCCAAAGTGTGCAAACTTCTGAGCGTTGGACATTGGATGATGTCTGTACCTTGGCCTTTACATGCACAGTGTTATAGCACTTTGTGCCAGCTTCTTTACCACATTCGTGTTGGGGTGAATATCTAGACCCTCTATTTGGGGACACTGATACTTGTACTACATGTGGGAGTAGTTCTGGTGGGATTTGGGAAATTATCCTATATGTATTTTTTTAATGTCTTTATTATTATAATAGCAAGACATAATCATTGCATAACATCAACTAAGTGTATAGAAACAATCAACCCTCTCCATTCCCCAATTCCCCAATTCCCATCCCTCCATCCGTACAAACTCCCGGCCACGCGTCGTCCACGAAAGCTTAAAGGAATGTGTAGGTTAGTCCCCCCAACAGCCCTCCGCCTAGTCCATGTCCCTCTACACGTTAAGAGGCCTCCTCCTCATCTTCTCGGGGGTTTCCCATCGAAGGGGCACATTGACCCATTCAGCAGTGTTGCCCATTCCATCCTATTCGTCGTTGCCACCCCGATGTACATGCTTTCAATACTAGTCAGTGCGGCAAGCTCCCGCGTTGCCCACTTAGCCAGGTCTCTCACCCAATCTGTTAACCGAGGGCCTGTAGGGCTATACCACGCCATGGCTATCCGATGATCCTATATGCATAACTCTCTTAGGATGTCTGAGCATTGAAAAGAGATCATGTGCATGGACATCCTGATCCTGAGAACTGGCTAAAGTGATGGGCGGGAAAAGAAAACAGGATATCCAGATCACACAAAGTGACTAATGTCACAGCCATTGTATCCTCACAACCAAATGTCAAAGCTGCCAGAATCAGTTTATATGGTCCCACGTTACAAACATTTGAATGTTAGGGTGAGTGTTGGGGGGAAAAAAATTCATTGAGTACCAATTCCAAAGTGCATTATGTCCTCCGTGATTTAAATAAACCACCCTTTTATCACAGGTATATTTGTCACTTATGAAGCTGTGCTCATTGCTGTGTTCCATAAATGCTCTTTGATTTTGAGCATAACAACCAGGAACCCACACTGGTGTTAATTGTCCCCCTTTTTTTATTAATAGGGGCATTTTGAAATGTGTGCATTAGGAGTGTGCCATACTGTTCACCTCAAAATGAGGATAGCTCAGGGTTTACGCGCTCCCCTTGGAAGCAAGACGTCACGGAGCAACACAAGTTCGATCCCTGGGTCCGTGCATAGAAACCTCTGGGTATGAAGCACGTTATAAATAACCTATCATATCATAATCTTCTACCAGAAAACAATTGATGTTGTCATTCTATGTTTTGATAATGTGCTTTGCTCAGTAAGAAGGGTGTAACATTCTTACTAAAATATATACTGGATTGTATCATTAGCTCTGAACATTGTAAGATTTAAAAAAAAACATGTACAATATTAGTGCAGTTAAATAATTCCCTTTGTTGTTTTTTTAATAGCTGTTTTTGCACAAAAAACAATGTTCCTTGCGTCCAATGATATAATTGTTTTCTTCTCTGGTCGCATAGTTGTTAGCAACAGCTGGGGTGGCTCCAGAAACTGTGCAGCTAACAACTCGCATCTCACAGAGAGAGAAGGAGAGCACTAGATCGTTGTATGATGTACCAGATACAGCTAGCATTCAATATTGTGTTTTTCTTATCTGCTATGTCGTGGTCTCAGTATTATTTTATTAGTTTTCCATTCATTCCATTATATCACTTTCTATGGTTGTGTGAAACGAATGCCTTGAAGTCACCGGGAGTAAAAGGTAAAGTGATGTTGCTTCCATTGGTGGAATCAAGGTCAAAGCTCACATGCTGCCATGCCTGATACAGCTGTTATTTTGGAAAATAGCTATCATTGTATTATGTACAACGTTTATGGTGTTTAATGGCCAAGCCATGTGCATTTTGCTTTCATGAAAGAGAAGCTGATTTTATGGCTGAGGCTTATGGCGTATTCAAGAGTGCAGAAGCGTTTCAGGAGAATGCTTGCAATCCAGACTTCTCTTTGCACATCTTGGATTCCAGTCTGGTCCTGTATTGGATCTTGGCAGTGGGCTGATATCTATTTATTCATATTTATTTATATTGCGCATAAAAACAGGCCTGCAGGCATAGTAGAGCAGACATGACAAACACACAATGAAACAAAATCATAAAGGTATCAATCAGAAGTAGGAAGGAATGCCGGTGGATCAAAAAAGATAAGAGTGTCTTCAGGGCTTCTTTAAACTTAGGAAGGGAGTGACATAGCCTCAGGTCAGGGGGAAGGGCATTCCAGTTTTTTGGAGCTGCATAGCAGAAAGATCCCTTTGCCACCATTTCAAGCTCATCTCTGGGGATCTGCAGGAGACCAGCATTGTTAGATGTCAGTGTTCTGCATACCGGCAGCCATGCCAGATGGTTTGACAGGTCTCCTGGGCTAGTCCTGTATAGGCACTTGTGCGTCAATCACTCAATTCATGCGCACTGTGCCTCTGAGACATGGTCCTTTCTTTGAAGGCCTTTCACCACTCTGACAGCGTAGTTTTGGACAATTTGAAAGCACATTATTTCTCCTTTTTTAATGCCTTGTAACCGGGTGAAGCCGTAGTCCAATTTGGCACCAAGAACTGCCCTGGCGATAGAGGCACAGTTTCCTCTTCTGACAGAAACGGCCTCAACTGTAACATGAGCTTAAGCTAGTATGAACTGTTGCCACCAGACTACTCACATGGGCCCTCATGTTGAACTCCTGGTCAATCACTACCCCAGTCTCTTAACTTTAGGTAGGGTTGCAATACTACAGACTGCTATTTGAAACATATGGTAGTCCGGGCTGAGTATCTTTAATCGTGCTGCTGTGCCAACCAACGATCATCATACCTGGAGATCACAGTGGTTCTTGGCTGGGAATGCTGGTGTTTTGGTCATCGGTGCTGCATAAGGGATGCAGATCTTCTTGATGGTGACGGAGGCTTGGAATGGTAGCCAATAGAGTTCTTTGAGTGTGGTGTGATGGTGATAGAATGCCATCAGTCCTGCACGGAGATAGGATGCGGTATGCTGGACAGCTTTCAGCTTGCCAGGGCTGCAGCTGCGACACTTGGGACAGATCCCTTGCAAGCCAAACAAAGTACAAGGGAGAGCAAAGGCTTCTTTGCACTATACACAAACTCAGATCACAAATCGGCTTGTATTTGTTCAAAACATAGAAGATACGCAGATATTGGGACTCATTCCGACCTGGGCGCAAAGGGATACCGGGCACCGTTAAGGACATCGGTGCCGGTAATCCCTTTGTGCCCTATTCTGAGGTCCCCCGTTAGGGGACCAGGGCGCAAATAACAGCCTTGGCATGCGCCGGGCTGTTATTTGCGCCCTCCCCATTCCCATTGAGCCCTATGTGGGCTCAAATGAGAATGGGGATTGCCTTTTTAAATGGGGACTTACCGGTCCCTCCAGGGTCGGAATGGACCGGTAAGTCCCCATTGAACCAGGTCGGGGTCGGACCCGGTATTGGGGGCAGCCATGGCGCAAATAGCGCCATGGCTACCTCCAAACTCGGAATGAGGCCCATAGTATACCCACTTAGCATTAGGTAGAAAGGGCAGAGGGCAAGCTATACTTTACAGTGAAGTAAATACTTGATAAGAGGAATGTCCAAGCAAGTGTATATAAAAAATGGCACTCTTTGCTAAAAACACAATAAACAATGGCACTCTTTGCTAAAAACACAATAAACACCAAAGTCATAATCACCTCACCCCTGCAAGAGAAAGACACAGAATAGGCAGGGTGGATAGCAACAATAGGCAGGCTGGATGATTGGAATTGAAATGCAGGATCATGTACAAAATTGGCAACAAGGGAGGTAAGTCACCAAAAAACTTTAAGCAATGTTCCTTGAAGATTTCAAGGTACTGCACCTATGACTATCTTCAAGGCCTTAAGGCGAGGGCAATTGGATTGGGTACCATATGAGCCTGGAATGAGCGCTTTTCCGTCACTCTCTGCAACACTAGTTGTTTCGTTCATATGATGATTTGACAGCAGCAAATCTGACTCTTGTACTGCAATGAAGGGTCGAAAATGGCACATGTGGGACCCTGCAGCGGCTGCAGTGCTGCAGAATACAGCAGGCTAAATGAAATCAGTTTTAGGAGAGCAGGCTTCAGCAAAGGCTCCCTGAGTGATGTGTGGGCTGCATGTGCGTTGACGTGGTAGACTGGAAAGGCAGCGCTGGTTCGTGTTGGCTGGGTCCTACGATGTTTGAATGCTAATTGGGGCACCTCTCGGCTGGGGTATGTTCCTCTGTTTTGCATCAGTCCAGTGATGCTCTGCTCTTGGCAGAGTTTCAGGGTAGCAGAGGCAGGGCATGCTGGGAAATCCAAAATGGTGGACGTCATCCTTCCTACCTCTGAGTTCCCAGTCAGTCCCTAACTCTAAGCATGTCCCACCTTCTAGATCAAAAGCCTTGACTGCAGTTACTTTCCTTAATCACCCTGTTATACATCATTGAAGACTCTGTTGGGGCCCAGCCCAAGCAGGTACAATTCCCACCTTGTTCTGGTTAACAAAGGGTCTTCTTGGGATGGCCTGAATGCAGTTGGTTTCACTTTCTGGTGAGAGGAGGCTTAGGAATTAATTATTCCAAGTGTTAGGTGGGTGGAGATTTGCAAACTACACACTACCTGAAAGTCAATCACAGAGGTGCCTCGTTTAGCACTTTTAAATGTAGAAAATAGTTATGACCATAACTTGAATTCTCTCCAAACCACATCATATTTATCTGGCAATATCAGCTTTTTGAATGTGAATGCGAGCCATCCAGATTATGAAGTGTAGTGCTAAGCCACCATGTAACACAGCATGCCAATACATCTTTAACGTGGGGTTTCATTCTGAATATAACCTGTACTCTGCCTAGACACATTTTTGGGCCTAGAAGTTATCTGGATTCAAATTCTAATTTCTCTGTCTAGCATTTTTAGTGCTGAACAGCCTAATGCTGACAATGATCAACTGTGTAATATTACTTCGCTTTCCTACTACCAGTGGGATTGAAAGGAAAAGCACATTAAAACTGATTCCCAGTGTTCCAAGTGCACATTTTCCTTTCTGCATGTAACTTTTATTTCTAAAAGCGGAGTAGTCTCGCCTACCAAATGCTGATTTTCCATTAGACTATGTACAACAAAATGTTTACACGCTTGGCTACTAAATGGATGACAGTGTTTCACGTATGTACCGCATTGACCACATGGCAAACATGAGTGAAAGATACTGACACTGCCTTTAGGGCACAGACAATCCATGAAAGTAAGACAGTAATACATTGTGCTAGATCTTATACATTTTGAAAACCCCTCCAAGGTTTCAGTTAGCAGATGAAAAGTCCTCATAGACACCTACAGAAAGGTGTTTACCATCACCCCGGTGGAAGAGAACCAAGCATTGGAGAGGGATCAGAAGGGCGGAAAAGGGGGTGAATGGCTCAAGTGCTTGTAACAGATTGTTTGTGTCTCCTTTGCAAAGTGTGATTTCATGGGGAGGTCACAGTCAATAGTGAAGTCAAGGGACTTAGCGCTGAGGGTGAATGTCAGGCAGAAGATGCTAAGTCACATCACTTCAGCCAGTTCTGCACATGCGTGCTTTTAGTCGTGCTTCCAATGAGTATAAACTCAGCATCCAATGTTTGAATGAGGGAGAGGCAGTGTTTCCATTGCTGGATGCCATTGACAGTGGTAACCTTCAGGTAGAACTGCGTGGCACCAGCGTACTCGGAGACTGGGCAAAAATGCCTCCAGTGGCTCCACGCAGCAGTGAAAGATGAGTGGCAGAAGAATGGTCCTCATGGGATTTCACAGGCTCCTGGGCATCGTTGTCATTCTCCGGTGCCCATCTCACCGTGGCTAGGTCGAGCTTGAACAATCAACGTATTGAGGTAGTGAATCACAAATGCCGGGAGGAAAGTGTGTTGGTTAGTGCTTTGTGGTCTACCATGTGGAAAGTGGCTAAGATTATGCGTATGATAAGGGAGGGAATCCCTGTGTTTCGGATGAGGAGTGCATCATCAGTGACCAGAATGGTGTTGATCCCAGTAATGACAAAGAGGATCAGCCCTGGGCTTCCCCTATGGTTAGAGGGTCTCCTTGCTCTCTTTTGTAAAAGTTCTGAACCAAAGGTTGTGATTTGGTAGCAAGGTCCAGTACCCTTATTGCTTCATTTTGGGGCTACAGTGAGTAAGTAAACAGGTTCCTGGAAGGGGTGGAATGGTAACGAAAAGTGACCCTGGAGCGTATCCACTTTAAATAGGGGTTCGGGGTGGTTCTCCTAGAGGAAAATCTTAAAGAAAATGGGTCCAAATAGTACATTTTAAAGCACACGTGTCCCTATGTAGGGATTACAAAATAGTTAAACATAATAAAAAACTGAAATAGCATTGGTTAAGTTCAAGGAATAAAATACTGGAAGCTCTGTAAGGAATGTGGGGGTTCAGGAGTGATAAAAGGAAGGGGGTGTGGTGCATGGGAGAGAGATAGGAGGAGCAGAAAATCAGGGCACAAACACAGGAGTGGCCCATGATACAGATGCCCACCAGGAAATCTCCAAAGTTCTGTGTGGGTCAGTCAGAGCTGTGCTTCCTGCTTCCATTAGGCAGGGTGAATCTGGCCAGAGCCCTCATCCTGTCCCGCCTGGACTACTGCAACGCCCTTTACCTAGGCTCTACCAAATTCACTGTGAGAAGAATCCAAACCTTACAAAATAATGCCCTTAGACCGGCATTAGGCATTTCTAGAAGAGATCACATTTCCGAGAGCAGTCGTCAGAACAACTGGCTCCGGGCTAATGACAAAATCCTCCTAAAAACCCTGTCGCTCACCCATAAATCTCTCCATAAAGCTGCCCCAATGTACCTTGCTGAGAGATTCCATAAACAGACTTCCCCGAGACCATCCAGATCAGGAAACAGGGATCGCTTGTCCATCCCTAGATTTAAACTATCCACGATTGGAGGCAACAGTTTACCCGTGAAAGCGGCAAAATTATGGAACTCTTTGCCTTCTTCACTGAGATTAGACCAATCCTACCAAAACTTTAGAACTAACATCAGCCTGTGGCTGAAATCCAATGACCACTAAACTGTACAACATTGAACCCTGTACAGCAACTAGCAATGACATTCTGTTACCGGTAAACAATGACATTTTATGCCTTTTTATGTAATGCATCTTTTCCTCGAGTCTCACTTCTGGCTACCCCCACGGTGGTAACCATATCTCTTTACACGCTGCCTGTAATATTTGTAAATATCCTTGCTTATCCTGTACTATTTTGAAACACTTGTATATACCTTTTCTGTAAGTTATCTGTAACACTTGTATATACCTTTTCTGTAAGTTATCTGTAACACTTGTGTATGCCTTTCTGTAAGTAATGCTTTGTAAATAAGGTATCTTATACCTCAATCCTTGTAACTGCTGCGCCCTGATACCCCTGGGTCTGACGCGTATTATAAATAATAAAACAAACATAATGGTGTAGATGTTCAAAATGTTTTGGGCGTAAGTCATGAGATGTGCTAGCGCATCTCATTAATTGAGCAAAAAGAAGGTGCAGCCCAATCCGCAAAGGGCATCAAAATGTGCACATCTTAGTTGCACACATTCAGATGTGCCTTTTCACCTCTTTACTCAATTATGACAATCAGGGGGAAGTTCCTCTGCATTTTTAAGCACAACCCAAATCCTTTAAAATGAGCAAAAGACCTACGATATCCCCCTGCATCTGTTTGTGACAGGTGCAGGGGTGTGCACATTGCATGGCAGGGTTTTTCCTAACACTGTCATGCATTTTATTATGTATGACAATAGTCGTATCCACAAAGGACCATCAGCAAACTGCACCTTCTCCCGCTGAAAGCATATATCATGTTAAAATCCTGCTGCATCATCTAACAGGCTTTTGGCCTGAAATCCTCACGCTACCACACTGAGAAACTCAACATCTCTGGAGGCTTGCAATCCATCAGAAGTAATGATATGTGCAGACATGAACCAGTGTAGGAAGGTAAGAACCAGAAGACAGGTACTGGTGTAGAAGGTGCCCCACCACCTCATATCTGGGGGAAACAGACTCAGTCCTCACTTTGACTGAAGTCAAGGCTAGGCCTAAGCTTGGGCTGACTGCAAATGGCTGGGGATATGGCATGGGGGCACTTCACCTCCGCCTCCCCTGTACATGTCAGACAGGTACCAGGAAGCTCTCTGTGCTGCCTGGTTCCTGTCTGCATGGAGCGTGGGGGCCTGAGGTCTGGAGTGAAGACAGAGAATCGAGTCCAGCAGGCCAAAGCTGACCGGCAAACAGGTAAGAAAACCTTTTTTAAATTTGCATGCAGGTGAATGGTGTGTATATATGGTTGTGAACGCACGTATCATGTAAATGTGTGTGAATGTTCTGGGTGGGTGCGCATGTAGGGAATGCAGTGTGAATGTTCTGGGCGTTCGTTTGAGTGAATGTGAGAGAAGGTGAATGGTTGAGTGACTGGTGGGTGAGTGGGTATTAATGTGAGGATGTGAGGTGCTGTGGTGTTAGGGGGGCATTGGAGCATTGCTGAAATTTCCTTAATGTGACATGGTATGTTTGACTTGCATTTTTGGGTAAATCCAACTTGATCAATGGTATTAAGGGTCTAGACTGGCATTTTGGTGCAACCAGTCCATCCATTCCTTACTGTGGCATGATATTTTATTACTGGGAATCTATGATAAAGCAATCATGGTAAGTGTTATTGTGTGGCTAGACTGGCATATTGGTGCAGCCAGTCTAGGCATTTCTTACTGTGGCATGACACTTTTTTACTAGGCAGCTATATTAAAGCAAACATGATAAGCGTTATGTATCTAGACTGGTTTACATTGGTGCAATAAATTTGGACATGTGTTCTTATTGTGGCATGTCATTCATAATGGCAAATCCAACAGGCATTTGCTCTTAAATGAGGGTACTGGCATTTATAGGAAAAACCTGATTGGACATGTTTTCTTACAGTATTATTATATTGCGCGCAAAGCAAACATGAGTATGTTCTTATAAGGGAATACTGCCATATGTTGGTGTAGCCAGCATGGAAATGTATGAGGGCAGCCAGCACAAAAATGCTTTCTATTTTGGCATATATTGTGGGGAAGGTATCATGAAAATGCATTGGGAAATGCTCCTGTGCACTGTTGGTGACTTGCATCTTTTGGATTTTGTCATGAGTTGCCCAATAAAACCGATTGCAAACTGTGTGGCTTTTTACCCAATTTTTGACAGAACCTGTGCTGTATAATACCTAATTGTAAGTCATTATTATTAATAAAATGTATTTCAATGGGGAAACCACCCAATCTCCCTTTTGTAGGTTTGGGTTCCCTCGCTATGCTTGGTCGCTCTCGCATATTTATGGAAAAAGTTATGCCACTTCAATTAAAACATTCACCAGCTGCCACTGGTGGATGATACATTTGGGTGCCACGTGACAGGCAAGGTCCCCTTATTTATATAATAGGTGAAAGAATTAAGCTTTGGTTAAAAAACATACCTACATTCTTAATGTAGTGCAGTGCGTGCATGCTCCCAAAGCAGCATGATCATCAAGGGTATTGTGCATGCATGGCGCATGGGAGCCCCCAAATTTTGTGTTACACCACTGAAGACAAGCCTTCTCTGTCTGCAACCCCAGACTCTGGAACCTCCTCGTTGTTAATACCAAATTTGGCCCCTTGCATCATCATTTCAGGAAGGAGTCCAAGACCCTCTTCTTCAAATAATGGCTCCTCCCTAACACGTATGTCCACACACCCTCCACTTCCCACTTAACCTGAGATTGGGTGATCTGTTCCCCCCCAGCCCCGTTTCCTCCGCCGGTTGCTTGCAGATCCCATGCTACTGAATTGCGGCCTTCCCCCTCACATGTATCACTGCTTCCCCCACTGTGTTCTTCTCGCTATGGCTTAGAAAGGTCTCTGCTGCTTCCCAAAGAGGAGGAGGAGAATGATGAGTAGGAGGAGAATGATGAGGAGGAGGAGAATGATGAGTAGGAGGAGAATGATGATGAGGAGGAGAATGATGGGGAGGAGGAGGAGGAGAATGATGAGGAGGAGAATGAGGAGGAAGAGGAAGAAGAGGAAGAAGAGGAAGAAGAGGAAGAAGAGGAAAAAGAGGAAAAAGAGGAAAAAGAGGAAAAAGAGGAAAAAGAGGAAAAAGAGGAAGAAAAAGAAGAAGAAGAAGAAGGTTGTCTCATTTGCCTTTCCATCCTGCAAACTTGCCAAGCTATCTTATAGGCTTAATCACAGGAAACCATCCTTCTGCAGGTTAGCAGTTCTATTTCCCCTGAGTGAATCCTCAGATAAACATCCTTCAAGCAGGCAAAGATCCCAGTCTATGAAGAGAATGTTTATGCACATTCTTTCTGCAATTGGCAGATTCTACATCCCTGCATGAGCCCATCCTCCCCAGGGTGAGTATTTTCCCCATCATTTTGAGCAAAAAAACATCTTTGCTTCCTGACCTCTTTTATATGGTATTAAATGACACTTCAGAACTTGTCCTTACTACAGGTGACTATATGTGTTGTCTGTCCTTGGTTGAAGGCACATAACAGTTTGTTCCTCTGAGTGACATGTTTTAAATCCTTGGGTGAGTTAATCACAGAATCCATCCTTCCTCCAGGTGACAGAATGTATTCCCTCTGTTAATCACATGAATCCAGTTTTGATCCATTTATTTTATTTCTCAATTGCATTGTAATTATGGGTTGTTAATCCCTCGGTACATCTGGCAGAGTTCAATCTTGAGCTTTGCCTATGCCTTCCATGTGTAAACTCACCTTACAGAGGCATTTGGCCTGTCTCTGGCCACAGGTTGTGGAATGTGGTGTTGTGGGATTTCAGCTCGAGTCGTTAAGCTTCTGACCACTCTCCCAGTTTGCTCCTCACAGTTACTTCATTACTATCTAAAACCTCAGAATCCACCCCTCCCAGAGGTGACCAATTTCTCCTAAAAACTCACCCCTCCACATTAAACTAGCTTATTATCCTGGGGCCAGTCCCCATAAGCAATTCACCTGTAGGTTACTGGCTTGCTTCCTCTTTGCTAATCATCAGAAACCACATTTCCAACATACCAATAACTTCTACTTGTATATGCGTTACTGGCGCAAGTTAACATATACCTGACATGCCCTCTGTCCTCCAGCTGATTGTCAGCCCATTCTTTCTACTGGTAGCAAGATCGTTGTCCATGAGTGAATTCCCAAATTCAGTGTTCCTATAGTTGACATACTCACTGTCCACGGGTGGATCACCAGAATCCTTACTTCCTACAAGGGAAATGCTGGTTTTTGTCCCTGAGCAAATTCCCAGAATCCACCCTTTGTATCTGAGACAGATTCACTATCCCCCTCTGAATCCACAGAGCTAGCGATCAACAGGTCATGCTTTGACCCTAGGACTTCTGCATTTCCCTGCACCCATTATTTCAATGTGGAAACATGTTACCCAATCGTCTCACGAGTGGGACAAAGGCCGAAATGCAAAAGGTGAAATGTAGAGTTATTGTGATTTGCCCTGGGACAGTGGTAAGAATCGTTATTTCGTAGAGGTGAAATGCAGTCTTTTGTACTGGCGACAGAGCCCAGATTCCACACGCCCCTACAGGTGAAGGGTAGTTTGTCCATAAGCAAATCTCCAGACCCCAGCTCATACAAGGGACAATTCTATATTCATAGGCAAACTCATAGAGTCCATCAGTCTCTTGGGTGACAGTCTTTTGCACTTGGTGAATTCCCTTAGCACATGTGTTCCACAGGTAAAAACGTATCTCAAAAACTCATCCTCCCAAAGTGAATCCATCCTTCCTACAGGTGACGGGTCCTTTGTTCCTTCCCATAGAGTACAAGCATATGCAACAGTACACAGACAGTTTACATTACAATGGTGGCTGTTCGGTTATTTTCCAAAGTACTGCTAGCAAACCCCCCCCCCCCCCAACACTGCAAACCTAAATGTACATCTGGCAGTACTGGTGCCCCCCCCCCACAACATTTCAGCACTGCTTGCGCCCCTGGAGAATGTTGCGAGGTGTGTTAATTACTTGAATTCCTAAATGAGCACATTTGTCTGAGTATTGTAAACATTTAAGACATGTACAATCATTTAAAGTCCTCGGTTTTAACAGGCCCAGCTGTTCGGCATGAGCTTTGCACCCAAATAAAAGTTGAGTTGATGATAGGAGCCATTCCTGCAGCTGTGGAATGGCATATGGGAAACACCTTGTTCTAGACTAGCATGCTCATTTTTTAATGTACATTTTTTCTAATACAGTGTTAGAGAAGAACAGCCCTCTATCATTAATGGTATGCACACATCAGGAAGCAGAGGCCAGATTCTGCACTTACGAAAGCCATAATAATAATAATAATACTAATAATAATGATAGTAATCATGTCTGCTGTTTTACATAGCGCTGCATACAGGAAATTCCAGTTTCAGAGCACTTGGTAACAGGTAAGATACTCAAGGCATGAGGCGGCCCGATGGACTCTGGAACCCTTGTCCTAGCAGGAGCGCTTCGTCATCAGAGAAAAGCATGCTACATGTGGCGCCTGAGATAATAGGTAAGTCATGAAGCGACAGAAGGCTCCCACACTCCACACATTTGCAGCTCACGATATGACGCAGTAGCTTGAATGCAAAATTGCAGCTGAATGTTTAGCAAGTGGCTGAATAAGCATTAAGAGGAATAGTATTGCAAGAACACGACACATGTCGTACCCCATGACATGGGTGGGCCCGGGAGCAGAGAAGGCTGGGAACGCCAATGTATCAGGCTTACCTTTGCTCGGTAGGCTGTGTCCAGGAGGATGTTTGAGGGCTTCAGTCCCTGGTGCAGGAGAGGGGGGGAAAGGCTGTGTAGATGGCACAGTCCCTCTGCCACATCTGACAGGATCCGCGCAGTCATGCACAAAGGCAGCTCGGGGTAGATGTCCCGCTAGAAGCAATGCAGAAGGGACGCATGGATTACAATCTCGTGCCACTCACATGCCATCAGACAGCAGTGTTCTCTTCTTTTGGGTGTTAAATGCAGCGTTTGAGTTAGCAGTGCATACGGGTCTCCTGGCTGGATATTTAAGCTAATGTGAACTGATGTGTATCCCCAGATGAGAACAAACACATCGTTCCGTGCATTTCATTTCACAGATGTCTCGCTCTAAATATTGTTCCTCACTCTTTCACACACACACGCACGCACACACTCACACACACGCACACACACTCAGACACAACCATCCTATTATTCTCACAGCGTTTAAACGCCTGCAAAGCCTCATTACGAGTTTGCCAGTACTTCTGCTGAATTACCACCAAAATTATTTACCATTACCACCACTTGGTCCTGTGGATTTACCAGGGGATTAAAAGTGTTGCTAGGGCAGTGTAATTCCCCATTTATGGCATGCATAGGACGGATTTTAGAGGATTCAGGATATCTCCAGAAAGATGCTACTTCTCCAGAAATCGTCTGATTTACCATGCGGCAATGCCACAGGCAGTCAATATGCCAAAACCTATAATTTGGCGGTGTGAGAAAAACTGTGGCAATTTCATTACCACCCAGAAAGTGGCAGTAACAGAATTTCAGCCACTTTTTTCTTGCATCGCCCGTATACTGCAAAACCTTTTTCTGCAGAGATATCAGCGGGGATCTAATTCACTATGCTTTTCAGAATTACAGAGCTCTGATCGGGGATCTGTGCATCAGGATCCATTCAGAAGAATTACTTTGACAGCAATTAGATAGCCTTGGAGGAATGGGATTTTTAGACGGACATTGGATGCCGGTGGAAAAACCAATAAGGTTCAGGACACTGTCCACTGTGCAATGGGCGAAGTATGGTTCTGCAGCCAACTTGATTACCTCCAAACTGCTCTATTATACCCCTGGCAGATGTTTGAGATCCGCTTCCTCTAATCCACTTTCAGTGCCTGCCTTCAGATGGGGTGCAATGGGGAGGTCGGCCTTTCTCTGTTCGGGCAGCACAGCTGTGGAATTCTCTAGCCATGAATTTGCGAGGGATGGAGTTGCATTTAGAGTTTCGTCAACAATTAGAAGACATTCCTATTTCCTCCGTGAGCTGGTAGTGTGGTAAGCTTGGCGGGTGGGTCTTTTTTTTGCTCTTCGGTTTGGTTGGCCACTTGTTTCAGCGCCTTGGGGCCTCCTTGTTGAGGTGATATGTTTTGTTCTTAATAAGTACTAGACCATGCCATAATACCATACCATTACACAAATGTCCAAAATAAAAGAGAGTGACACAAGATTAGACAGCAGTTTTTGTTATGGTTTCTAAACAATAACAGCGTTTGCAAAAGCAGATTCAGTTTAAAGTCAGAAGAGGACAATGTCAAAGATTAATGTGGGCTGCAGTATCTTGCAAAGTGAAAGAAATCTGATCACTTGTGCACAGAAGAAGCCAGCAGGAAGCGGAGTGATGGTGCAAGGGTCACAGGAGGGGACAGTGCCATGTGACTGATGACTAATCTCACTATATGAACATCCTTGACACTCAACAACAGTTTCTTTCTATGCTGTGTCCAATTCAGTCCATATAAACACGTATTCGGTTCCAGTCAGTAGAGTTGTGCATTTTAGCATTCTATACCATGTAGATTCAATCAACAAACTTGCTTTTATGTTTAGTGGTGAGGAAGTGCATTTCAGTAGAGGGTATATGCAAACTGCTTAATGTCACAAAAGATTTACATATTTAGAACATTATTTGCACCACATGGTAATCATTTTCAACAATCATTGTTTTCAGTAGTGAGCATACATATCTCAGAACATTGCATGCTATTCTTGCTTGCTACTATGTTGCTTTTAATTACATAGCATAGGAATTTGCTTATTATGATATCACTATTTCACCATGCAATATCATGGAATCATTATTTGATATACATATTTCACCCTACGATACATGCAACTTGCTATATGATAAATATGCTTCATTATGTCACATATACCTTTGCGTATAACAGGCATATGTGTTGGGAATTCTGCTATTTTGCAGGCTGCTGGGGATCACTAAGCAACAGGCTGCAACAGTGGAATCTCTCTGCTCACCTATCAGAGGAGAATTCACTTACTTTCTGTTTATTCCCTGCTACATATGCAGCATTTTAGCATCTTTAGTTACTCAAACAGCAGAACACAAGGACGTACTTTCCATGAGTGAGAGGGTCATGCAGTCCTTTTTATGTTGGTGTATTCTGGGAATTCTAATCTGCATTGAAACTTGGAAAAGTGAAACTATGGCCCTCATTACAACACCGGCGGTAACCAATGGCGCTATTAGCACCATGGTTGCTGCCGGTATTGTAACGAGTCCGCCATGGTGCAATGGGGAATTACCACCCATTCCAAGGTTGGCGGGGCGGTAATTCCCCATGCACCATTGGCCCTTCCCCATTCCCATTTTTGCCCCATAGGGCTCAATGGGAATGGGGAAGGCGGTAATTACGGTAACACAAATTGCGGTACCGTAATTACCTTCAAGGTCCCTTTGCGGATCCCTACTTTAACAGCTGGTCCAGACCAGCCGTTAAGGTCGGGAGCCACAAAGGGACCTCGTAATTAGGTGCTAAGGGGTTAACGGTGCTGCAGCCTTTCACGGCGCCGTTAACCCCTTAGTGCCAGGGTCGTAATGAGGCCCTATAAGTCTCAGGACGCAAAGAATAAAAACCTGGACTGAGGGACCTCCTTGTGCATGGTATTTGCAAATTTGAGAGCTTTTGGAGGCTGGCCCCCCACATAAGGATATGTCTTTGGGTGGCAGAGGGGAAGCGTGGTGCGCGCTAGAGATGTATCTGGTGGTTAGAAGATGGCGCGACTGCAGGCATGAGTGCATTTTGACAAAGGTGAGGGAACAGGACGCCAAGCGTAGATAGAGCTGAATCTGTTGAGTGTTCAAGGAGAGTGAAGTCACATATTTTGGGGGCGATCCCATTGAAGTCAACTTAGATGTACATTTTGTGACCTGTTCTAGAGACGGTGACCTTAATGCCGCGAGCACTAGCTGAGGGGGCATGCTGTAACCTCCTGGTAACAGTTGAAACCAATTCCAATCACAAGGAGAATACTGCTCTAGACATAGATATCCGACTCAGCCCTAAAGCGGAAAGCATTCTTCGGGGAAATAGGTATGCTCCCTAACTCTTATTAAATGATGAATGTGCCAAGCCAGTCCATACACAAGGATGTTAACAACCCCTATGGCATGATACACACCACTATTGACCCCTCATTTTTTTCCATGGGATTTGCGGACTGGCATGTTTTGGCTGGAAACATGGCAATAGACACAATGCTAGACTCCATGGACCAGGGGGCTTCTCAAGTGCCGCAAGGACATGCATTAGCTGGCCACACAATGTGCAACCACAGCTGTGGTTTGTGTGCTAACCAACTGCCCATAATGGGAATGGTTACAAACATCATCAAAGAGTAACTCTACAAGGCTACCTCAAGAATCGAAATGTTGCATCCAAGGGTGGATTTCCTGCCATTTATCTTGGGGTGCAACAGAGCCACCAGCTCTTTGCAGGTTCAGCACTCTTCTATGGAGCCCCCTTCAGCCGGTGAGCCCCTGGCTCCTGCTGCACACCCAACACTGGTCAATGAGACCAGTGCTTCTCCAAATCCTGGTACAGATCGACACAGATCGGTTCTGCCTACCATCCTTTCACAGAGAAGAGCCCAAGATAAGCCCCATTCCTACTCTACCCCACCACCCAGATGTCAACTTGGCGCTAATCTACCCTGGATCTCTAGATCCATGCAGGCACTTGCAGCAGGAAGAGGGGGGGATCTTGCGCCCAATGCCTGAAGCAGCCCATTTTCTGTTTGTTATGACTGCACAACCAATGCTGTCAGAGGAAGGTGTGGGGGCACCCCTTCCTTAATTAATAAGGCTACCCAATGTATCAACACAAGATGGAGGATCAGTTCTCTGAACACCAGAACATATTAATAGGTACAAGATTCCTTTGGGTGACAGTTACAGCTAGCAGTTACCCTAGGGAATGAGTTGTTTTAAGTACTAGGATCCCAACACTGGTGGACCAGATCCGGACAGACAAGCTCAATTTGTTGTGAGGGGTGATATTGGTCTATGCCCACTACAGTAATGATCTCCGTCCAAGGCCCCAAATACTATTTAAATTGGTTATCAGTTGTGGATCCTTTCGGGTGACCCCTCTGAGTCGCTTGTTGGGAGAGTGGCTGGGGGAAGGTGCTGGGCAGGCAATTACGAGAAACATGAGGTAAGTTTTGAGGATCTTGATTGACAGTTAAGTCTTCAGGTATCATTAGCCAACATTCCTGAGGAAAGTGGGGGTTGTGGGTGTGTCCAAACTAACCTCACCTGGTTCCAGCGCAGTTCCTGGTTGGAAGGGGCCATTTATCAAGGGTTTAGACAGGGCACCTTGGAGGTTGTGCTGGGAACCGAGGAACTGGAGGTGAATCTGGGCAAAGGGCTGCCCCCACCTGTTATCATCTAGAATATCACAACTGTGCATCCCGACTTGAAGAGCCAGACTGGCTGACCCCTGTGGAGGAGGCTTATATAACTGCTCTCTAGGAAACCTGGTCTCTTGCACCTGAGAACGTTGTCTCATTTTGCACTCCTGGGTCGCCCCGAAACTGGATGTGACCATTGATCAATTTGATACTGGGTAATAATACTCCATGATGTGACGTATGATAACGTTTGGAAGAAGACCAAAATTGCTGATATTTAACATCTTTAATGCAGAACAAGGGAAGGAAGGTCTGCCTTCCCCGACACAAATAAACCTAGCCTAAGTAATGGTTAGCACATACAATAAATTCCCTCCTTGGCTAAGGGGAGGTTCTCTCATGATTGTGGGAAACTTCAATGGTCGCATGGTCGGAGAACTGGATGATGATTGGCCCATTTGGTAGGAGCAAACGAGCTGAATCAGAATCGCATGTCTAACAGGAAGGGTTTTGAGATGAGGTCATACCCACTTACCTATGATGTACAGGCTGTTAACAGCCGATCAACAAACGACAGCCCAGCAACATTTACATTTAAGGGGCATCCGGGGGCGAGTCCCTAATAAAATACTTTTCTTTGAGGAAGAATATTGATGCATGATCATTAATTTTAAAATTGAACCTAGAGTAGAAAGTGACTTTGACCCCTTAACTACCCTGCTAGCTCTTCCCTGTCCAGAAATCCAGGGGGCAGGGGATTGTACCCGGTCAGCGTACAATTAGCACTGAAGACCAATCAAATGTACAAAGCTTGATCCCGCGGCCGACCTTTCATGCTTTATACAATAGTATTGTGTCTGATTTAGAAGTCCTCCTTTGATAAGGGGGAGCAACCACAAGAAGATTTCCACAGCTGAAAACATGTAAGCAAGTGCCCACACGTAAATAACCCTCGAAGCTGCGCCATGTGAGCCCCACATATCAGCTCTCCTAAAAGTTAATGTCATCTATTTGTGGCCTTTATATATCTTTTCTGGTTGCCTTTTGTCCTATCGGGACATGGGGAACAGCCTTTTTCTTTTATTTTTTATTTTACTCTTTCTTTTATTTCAACTTGCTTTTCTGCTCTCGTCTAACCAGAAAACATATTTCAGAGCATATAATAGATTTGTTAATATGAATACTAAAATTGTGGATCATCTCAAAATCGTCTCATGGAACGTAAATGGATTTAAGACTCACTAAGAGAACTAAAGTGTTGTCTTATGAGCAAATTCTTGTGATATTGCCCTCCTATAAGAGACACACCTTACTGACCTTGAGTCTGAGAAACTGAAGCAAGGTTGGGTTGGTGAAACCTTTTTTTCAACTTACACGTCAGGCAAAAGGGGAGTTTCTCTACTGATGAAGAAAAATCTGCCAATATCTATCCTCTCTAGCAAATCAGATAAAGAGGGGCGAGTCATCTGTGCCTTGCTCAAAGTCCAGGATTCAAAATTGCTTATATGAAATGTGTATGCACCAAACCTAGATGAGCCAGTTTTCCTTCATGAACTTGCAGCACTGATTCAAAGCTTTGATGTGGATTCAATTGCACTGGCTGGTGATTTCAACTTGGTGCTAGATCCTGCTCTGTACCGCTCAAATGGGGACTGCTCAAGAAACCCCCAAAACAGCAAGAGATCATTGGATGATCTAATGAATGAGTTTAACCTGGCTGATATATGGAGACTGGAACACCCGTGTGAAAGGGACTATACGTTTCATTCTCAGTGTCATGACACGTACTCCCGCATTGACTTTATCTTAACCTCAGGACAGGTGACTTCCAGTTGTTGGGATTCTAAAATTGCGCTTATTGCACTGTCAGATCACGCTCCTGTGTCTCTGAACCTCTCTTTACAACACACTTTAGTAAAGTCACCACGATGGAGGATGAACTCTAACATTCTTAAAAATGACCTTATCAGGGAGGAAATCAAGGATGAACTTGAGAACTTTATCCAGATCAACAAGACTGATGATGTCAAAATCTCTTCAGTGGGGGAGGCACTGAAGTGCTTTGCCCGTGGTCTTCTGATTGATAGACCGGTAAGCAAAGGGAATTGAGGGCAAAGGAAATTCAGAGACTCTCCAATGAGGCAAAAAGACGGGATAAATTGTTTGCGAGTAGCAAAGATGAAGGTACTAAGAATGATCTGAGGAGAGCCAAGTTTGAACTAAATAAAATAATTTCAGGTCAAGTGGACTATGCCCTATTCAGACAATAAATAAATTATTTTGAAAACGGTGAAAAGGCTGGAAAGCTGCTGGCATACAGACTGAAAGTAGCGAAGGGTGATCGTTTCATTTCAGCAATTGCAAATCAGAACGGTGGAATGGAGACTAAGCAGAGAGAAATAAACAAATTGTTTTGTGACTTTTATACATAGCTTTATGAATCAGACCTAAGCTGTGATGAGACAAGTATTGTACATTTTCTTAACTCTTATGACATACCCCAACTCTCAGATGATCAGTCGGCGAGTCTTGAAGAAGAATCTACGGTGGAAGACATAAAATTGGCTATTTCAAAACTTACAGGGGGTAAGTCGCTGAGTACGGATGGCCTTCCAGGTGAGTTTTACAAAATCCTACCAGAGTCTGCTATACAACTCTTATGTGATGTTTACAAGGAGGCCTTTGATTCAGGTTTGTTGCCTGGAACGATGCGGCATGCATTAATAACTGTTCTTAAGAAAAAAGACAAGTGTCCCACAAGGTGTGAAAACTACAGGCCGATTAGCCTGATTAATTGTGATTGTAAAATACTTGCGAAAATGCTGGCAATGTGACTGGAACCAGTGATTACAAATCTAATTCACAAAAACCAGTTCGGATTTGTTACAGGTAGCGCTGTGGCTGATAATATGCGCCGTCTACTGCTGTCTATTGAACATGGTCATAGACAGAGAGAAGCCTCTGCTGCCATTTCTTTAGACGCTGAGAAGGCATTTGATTGGGTGGAGTGGGCCTTCTTGTTCTCTTGCCTGAAGAGGATGCACTTTGGTGAAAAATATCAGCAGTGGGTACAATTTCTGTACAAATGCCCATCAGCTAGTGTGCTCACGAATGGTCTCATTTCTGATGCATTTACACTCCACCGGGGCACGAGACAGGGTTGTCCTCCCTCTCCGCTGTTGTTTATCCTGTCTATGGAACCGTTGGCGCTCTGTCTGAGAGCGAATGTGAACCATAAACCAATAATTGGTAGCAACCATAACAATTTGCTTTGGTTGTACGCTGACGATCTATTGGTCACACTCCAGGATCCAGTTAATGGCATAGCCCACTTGATGCATGACATTCAAGAATTCTCTGTTGTATCTGGCTATACATTCAATTGGAGCAAGTCTGATATTTTACCACTCAATAATCTGTGTCTACATAGTGCTTGTGCACATTTCCAATTCAGATGGTGTAGTGAACGAATCAAGTATTTGGGCATCTGGATTGGTGTGGATGTGGTGAAATTGCCAGCGTTGAACTTTGGGATACGCATCCAAAAATTACAGTCTGACATAGACAGGTGGGGGCTCTTACATCTGTCCACGTGGGGAAAAATGCATTGCATAACAATTAACCTGGCTCCTTCAGTGAACTATCCTTTATCTATGTTGCCTATCAAGGTTCCTGGTCATATCTTCAGAGCAATAGACAAACTCATGCAAAAGTTTATTTGGAATGTGAAGCCATCAAGATAAGCTATATGGAAATTACAACTCCCATTAAAAAAAGGTGGGATGAATTTACCCAACTTCAGTGAATACCATCTTTCATTTTCAACCCGACATCTCTGTAAATTCCTTGATCCGAATGACGAATGTTCACAGTGTGTGATGTGGGAATGTGGCGCTATATCCCAGTTGGAACCCATAGCTCTGCTGACTTCAAAGAAAAATAACTCCAAGGGAGCGAATCCTTTGACCGGTTTTCTGCAAGGTTGCTGGTGTGATCTCTCAAAGCGAATGAAGGCAGACCCCTACCTGCATATGGATGCCTCCATTTGGCTGAATCCAGCACTGAAAAGTCAAGGGAAGGTTTTGTTTCTGGACAGAGTGGTTCCTGGCGGGAATAAAGTACCTCTTTGATCTAATAGATGGAGGAAATTGGATCCCGTATGCACAGCTTTGTCGGACTCACGATATTGCTGGTTGTTCATTTTCTGAGTACAGAAAATTGAAAGGCGTTGTCAATGCTTGCCTTGGTGGTGATGATTTGTTGGAACCGAATGCTGCCTGGTCTATGTTGCAGTTGTGTGGAAATGCTGCTCATCCTGCTGCTACGATGTACAGATTTCTGAAATCATTCAGGAAGGAAGATTTGAGGCTGCCAGTGATCTGGCCAGAGGAATTAGGAAAAGAAATTGATGATGTCTGTTGGCAGCGCTGCTGTGAGAATACCCGATTGGTAAGTCTGGATTGGGGTCTTAGAGCATCGCAAACAAAACTGCTCTTTAGGTCCTACTGGACACCAGTCAGGTTGTTTAAGAGACAACTCATGGACAATGAACTCTGTTGGAAGTGTAAGGGTGCTAGAGGTTCCCTCAGTCATCTGATACGGTTTTGTCCTAAAATGAAGAAATTCTGGGAGTACATATGTGAGAGGTTGGGACTGGTTATGAGTTGTACGATTCCCCTCTCAGCTACCTTGCTGATTCTAGGGGACGTATCAATGATTGATGATATCTCTTTTGGGCAGGCGACTTGGATACTCCGAGCCAGTATGATCGCTAAGAGGATGATATTGAGATCATGGAAGTCGAACAGCTTCTTTAACATTGATGAGTGGGTGGATGAACTTTTGACTGTTTCAACTTATGAGAAGGTAATTTACAAGAATGTGGATGATATTGAGAAATTCTGGGACATTTGAAACAGGTTCCTGGAGGTCTACGGTTGAATTTCATTTTCTGTACACAATGTGATGTCTCTGTAGTTGGAAAATGCTCATGCTGTGTTAATTAATACGTGTGATTTATGTTCAACGTTTCGTTGATTTTGCATTGATGGTTCCATTGGCTAACCAATTGCTTTCTGGTTCTCTGTCCTTTCTTGGTTTCTGACTTTCTTACTTTTACCCTTTTGTTTTCCTTTTGGAAATTGGTTTTTATATATGCTGTTAATTATTTGCCTAGATAATGCATTGCTCACTTTTGACGTTTGTTTATTGTAATGTTGGAATAAAAATTTAATCTGCCACGAAAAGGAGGCAAGTGGGGGAAAATGCCCTTAAATCAGGCAGTCAGGAAGTACTTATGTCAGGGCGGGACCTCATTTGATCACCTTAGGTTAGCAATACATCTTTATCTAGGCCTAAGACAAACCTGACGCCTGAGTAAGGTTCTGGGAGGATCTAAAGGATGCAATAAAGACCAAAGACTCCAAAATCCACACAAGTGCAAAAACATCTGGTGCAAGTTTGGGAGCCCATTTCAGTTGCCCTTATGGCCTATCAGGCCATATAAGTGTTGCACATGAGTTTTGTCTTTTTACAGAGCCCATCTGTCAGCAAATGGAAACTGGGGTTGCTCAAGGTTTTTTAAGTGCTGAAATAACTCTTGCGTAGGCGCCCTCAATGCTCAGCTTGCAAAAGTTAGGTAAGGCCCCGGCGGCAGATTTAGTGCCTATCGATTCCTGTAGATTGGAGGTCAGTATGTGTGTCTCATCTCTTAAGAGTTTGCTTAAGTAACAACATTTTAGCTTCTGGGGCAATCCCTGCCCCCTCTATAACATTAGTGGATAGGAACTGTGATGATGGCCCTGCCTGGCTCTGGGACGACCAGGAGAATGAACCAGGGAGACAAATACTTCCCTGAGCCAGTGAATGTGGAGCCTGGGGTGGAATGGGTAGGATCTCCTAGTTCCCTGCTGTTTGGCAGGGGATAGCCCCACTGTGGCCACCAGAGCCCCTTCCCCAGTGCAGTACATACAACACCACCCGTTCCAGTGTCTAGCAACCTCTTCTGGGCCAGCATGGGTTGTTGGAGCACGTTGCTGCTGGTGGTTGGAGATGTTTGGAGCCTGATACAAGGACTATGAAGGAGTGTAGGCTGTTGGAGGTGAGTGGGAGAGAAGGAGCCAGGGGGAGGTATTGAGTGTCCGGAAGAAGTGGTAACAAAAGGAGGCAGTGGAGAGAGCCTGATGGAGTTAGTAAAAAAAAGAAGGAGGTGGTGGTAAACCAGGAAGAGGTGTCGAGCAGTTGGAGGGGGTGTTTATTTCAGAAAGAGGGATGAGGAGCTGTAGGAGGAGGTTATATGAGGAGGAGGTGCTTAAGAGTTGGAGGAAGACGTAACATAAGGAAGAGGAGGTGCAGAGCTGGAGGACATGGTGACGGTTTGGAGGAGTTGGTGAGAGTCTGTGGGAGGTGGTAAAAACAGGAGGGATACCGAGAATCTGAGGAGGAGCTAACAACAGGAGGAGGTGGTGAGAAGGTGGAGGCAGCAGTTATTTCAGGTGAAGGGGTGAGAAGCTGGAAGAGGTGGTTCTAACAGGAGGAGGTGGCGAGGAGCTGGTAACATCAAGAGAAGGTGGTAAAGAGCTTGAGGAGGTGGTCAAATCAGAAGGATGATTGGAAATTCGGGAGTGGAGTGCTTTATTAGGATGTGGCCTGCTGGAGGTAGCGATGGCAGAGATAGCAAGAGCAGGAATGAACGAGGAGGCCAGGTTTGCTCAAGGCAGGTTGAAAAGGCGGGAGGAGGACCAGCCAGGGAGGTCATAGCAGAAAGGAATATAGGGCCCTGGGAAATACAGGGTAGTAGTGAGGTTCCAACCCCAACCCTTGGAAAAGTTCAGGTTGCACCTAAAGCTGGTGGAGTTGATGTGGAGGTATGCCACTCAAGGATCCCAGGGAATTGACAGAGGCAGTTATCAGTCTCAGAACGAGATTTGCTAACAGACTTTACAAGGACTCGAAATGCTTGATAACAGTGTGTACAGAACCCAGGAAGTACCCCACATATAGATAGGTGATGAGGAGTGGCAACTGCCCTGGCACAGGAGGACCTGTCAACTCAGGGTGAGAGACTTTGGTTTGCTGTCTTCGAGACTTTTCTGGTAGTCTACTGACTTTGGTCTTGATCCAGTGTGTAAAACAAACATCCCAAGTCCAGTTGTTTGTGCTCCCCACCTAGCCTCTGTGACCAAACCAACCTAAGAACTATAAGCCTTTTCTGCTCCTGGATGTCCTAATCCAGATCTTTGTGACATATGGTTGTCAGACACATTATGTTAGGTGGTAACGGTTGATGTACTTTGTCCTTTACAAGGGGCTTCTGGAAGGGGCAATGACACAGACCCTAAATCTCATGCTGCTTCGGACCAAGTATGTTGAAATCAATAAAGGATTGCTTTAACTGAACTTTGTGGACCTCAAGGCCACCATTGACTCCATAAACTGAGAACTCTTGTGAGAAGATCTGTCAAAGGAAGGGAGAATCGCACATTGATTGGAATGTATCGTCCCCCACGCCCCCATGAAAATACAATGAAACGGGCCAGGTATGGCTCTTGAGAGCAGGTCACAGAGAAATGGCCAATTGTGAAAGGGTTCAGACAGGGGTGTGTCTTGGTCCTGAGCTTTTTCAAATTGTTAATGTCTGGATGCAGATTGTTAAAGTCCCGCCCTGTCTGATCACGCACCTGTTTCATTTCGTTTATCCTTACAGTACTCTTTGGTTAAATCAACGAGGTGGAGAATTAACTCTTATATACTGAAAAATGACCAGATCAAACAGGAGGTGGCGGAGGAAATTGACAACTTCATCCAAATCAACAGGACTGCTGATGTTCGAATATCCACAGTCTGGGAGGCGCTGAAATGCTTTGTTAGGGGGGTACTGATTTCTAAAATTGGCAAGGAAAGAAAGTTGAGAACAAAAGAAATTCAGAGGCTCTCTTCTGAAGCGAAGTGCCTAGAAGTTCTGTTTGCTGCGAGCAAAGATGACAATTTGAAAAATGAACTGCGGAAAACTAAATATGAACTGAACAAGCTCATCTCTGGCCAGGTTGATTATGCACTGTTTAGGCAAAAGATTAATTATTTTGAGAATGGTAGGAAAGCCGGGAAGTTACTGGCACATCGGCTGAAGGTGGCTGAGAGCGATCGCTTCATTGCCGGTATCAGAGGTCTTAATAGCACTTTGGAGACACTGCAAAAACAAATTAACAGTTCCTTCCGTGGCTTCTATGAAAAACTCTATACTTCTCAACCATCCTTTTTTAACATCTTGAGATTGAAAACTTCCTTGAGTCTCATGTTCTCTCTCGTCTGACGGCGGATGAAGCGGCGAGCTTAGAGGGGAAGGTGGAAATGGATGATGTTCGACACGCAATTTGGAGCCTGTCGGTCGGTAAATCACCTGGCACTGATGGACTACCTAATGAATTTTATAAGGCCCTCCCTGATTCTGCACTACAGCTTTGTGTGATGTTTTTAATAATGCCTTTGAGTCTGGTTCATTACCGGATACAATGAAACATGCATTGATTACAGTGATGAGAAAGAAAGACAGATCTGCTACCAGGTGCGAGAATTATCGGCCAATCAGTTTGATAAACTGTAACTGCAAAATATTGGCCAAAATCCTGGCTGTTCGCCTGGGTTGGGTCATTTCTACTTTAGTGCATGTGAATCAGGTGGGTTTTGTCTCTGGCAGGGCGGTGGTGGACAACATGAGGCGCCTGCTATTAACCATTGAGAAGGGGCATAGTCAACCAATTGCCAGTGCGGTAATTTCCCTAGATGCTGAAAAGGCATTTGATCGTGTTGAATGGGACTTTTTGTTCGCATGCTTGGGAAAAATGAACTTTGGGCAAGATTTCCAGCGTTGGGTTAAGCTGTTGTACAATGGTCCTTCTGCTAGTGTGCTGATGAATGGACTTATTTCCGATCCATTTGAGCTCCATCATGGTACAAGACAGGGTTGCCCTCTTTCACCTCTCCTATTTATTTTGTCTATAGAACCACTTGCAGTAAACTTGCGGGCGGACGTATGCCTCCAACCTGTCATTGGAAATGGTCGGAATGACTTGGTTTGGTTGTATGCTGATGATTTGCTGATCGCCCTTCAAGACCCGGCCGTTGGTATTTCTTATTTGATGCAAGATATTCATTCCTTCTCCTTGATTTCAGGATATAAGGTTAATTGGAGTAAATCCGAGATTCTACCAGTCAATGGGTTGTGTCAACGACATATATGTGTTCAATTTCAATGCAAGTGGTGTGCTGAAGTATCTTGGAATTTGGATTGGTGCAGACATTTTGAAGTTACCAGCCAATCATTTTGCGTGGATCATTCCGAAACTTAAATCAGATTTGGTGAGGTGGAGTCTTTTTTGAAGTTGTCAATCTGGGGCAGAATCAACTGTTTAAAAATGAATCTGGCGCCTCAGGTGAATTATTTCGTAAGCATGCTCCCCATTAAGATATCAGGAAGCATATTTAAAGAGTTCAATAGGATTATGCAAGACTTTGTTTGGAATGGGAAGCCCCCGAGGCTTGCAATTTGGAAACTTCAACTCCCATTGAAGTTGGGGGGCATGAACTTGCCTAATTTCTCTGACTACCATTTATCATTCTCCACTCGGCATCTGTGCAAAATTATTGACTCTGAGGATGCTCAGTCTGCGCATTTTGACCTCATTTCCTGGGAATGCAGTGGTTGACATATGGTTGACATACACAGAGCCTGGCCAGATGTGTGATATGACTGAGTGCTCGTTTGCTGAATATAGGAAATTGAAGATTATTATTTCAGCGTGTGTTCATGTGCCACGATTGACTGTTCAAAGTCCTGCCTGGGCAGCTTTACTTGTGTGCTTGAGTGCATTGCACCCTGCTTCTAAAATGTATGGAATCATAAAAGCTACTCGAAAAGGTGATCTGAGATTAGCTGCAATTTCAGCAGAGGAATTGGGGGAAGATGTGAACTTCAGATGTTGGCGGAGGTGCTGTGAGAACACTCGGTTGGTGAGTTTGGATTGGACCCTCAGAGCTTCTCAGACAAAATTGCTGTTTAGGGCCTATTGAACGCCAGAGAAACTATTCAGGAGGCCACTTTTGGATAATAATCTTTGCTGGAAGTGTAAAAGTGCAAGAGGATCTCTAAGTCACTTGATTTGGTCCTGTCCTAAAACAATGCAGTTCTGGGACAAGGTTCGTGAGAGGTTAAGTTTGGTCTTGGACATCGCAATCCCTATGAATGCCTCATTACTGATTTTAGGTGATGACTCCTTGCTGGAGGAAATTGACTTTGGTAAGAAAGCTTGGTTGCTACGCGCATGCATGGTTGCTAAGAAATTCATATTGAGGTCCTGGAAGTCAAGTAATTCTTTTAACATCGATGATTGGGTGGAGGAGCTTCTTACAATATCAACATATGAAAGGGCCATTTACAAACTCTCTAATGACGTTGACAAATTTTGGGACATTTGGAGATGCTTCCTTGATGCCTATGGATAATTCTGAACTTTGATCTGGGATGGTATATGTACTTTTAAGTAATGATGATTGTATGATACCTGTGGTTGTATGATGGTTTTATGAAATTCTTGTAGGGGATGTCTAGTTTTGTGAGATTGAGTTCTTGTTCTTTTTCTCCTACACTTGCTCTCGTTTTCCTCTTTCTTCTTTTTCCCTTCTTCCTTCTTATTCTATCTCTAATAGGTAGTTGTTCTGAATTGGTTGCCACGATTTGACTCCTTTGCATTGAATTGGCTGCATTTGTGTGGACTTATTGGAATGCTACTGTTTTTGTTCTTGATTGCTGTTACTGTGAAAATAAAAAATGTTAAAGTCCCGCTCATTTTGTTCAGGGATGATGCTGCACTTTTGGCCTTAACAGAGAATAGACTCGTCAAATTGATGTGAATTTTCAAACATTACTGCGTTCAGAAGGACCTTGAGATAAATAGTTCTAAGATGAAGGTGAACAATGATGGGGAAGAGGCATACATTTTAGCATAACATAATGTTTACTGGATTACCATTGGATGTTGTGCAGCATTAAGATTGCTGGTGCACATGCTTTTCCTCTTCAAGCTCCCTGAAGCCCCAACTAGCGAAAAGTGAGCTAGCTCTGAAATGGTTTTGGTGGTTGAGGGGTATTTTGATGTGTAGCCCAATATTAGATGTCATATAGTCTCTATTCCCGTTAAAGTCTATCAGGCCATGGCAGCCCCAGATGCCCTTTATGCCAGTGAGGTGTGGGGCCACATCACGATTGACTCATTATAAGAAGCTGAAAAGGATATTGACAACACATACTAATTTGTTCTCTACAGGTTTAGTCCATGTAATGGCCCTAAAAATAAGCAAGGGGGCTGCACCTAGGCTGGGCCTTTTAAGCATCAGATTAGGGGCATCTGAGGGGGCTCACCTTCAGGGACTGGTGGGCTTCAGAGGTGGAGCATCTCTGCCTTGGTCCCAGGAATCTGGGGTGCTCCCTGGGTTTAATTAACCTGGGTGAAGCCCCAACATTGATCTCCTCCACCACGGCCGACAGATTATTAAGGAATGGTACTGGGAGGAGGTCATAGACGCAAAACATGAGGCAGCACTATCGGGTCCCATATTAGCCCTATATTTTGACTCAAGAGAATAGTATATGCTATGTATATGATGTATGGCCCCTGGAGCTGTGTACCTAGTATATAAAGAACAGTTTCGGCATCCTCCCATATAATTGACACCAGGAATACTGTCAGGATCTGCTCGTGTCTTTGCCTATATTGTGTGTCTTGCTTTCTTTTCTTGTGCAGTTTCTATTGTGCAATGAGGTGCAGTATCCTCATGCCCCTCCCGCTTGTGGCTAGAATAACTCATCTTCAGAAGGTACTTGTTTGGGTTTATTCCACGCAAGCCCAGTGTTGGCTTGTGCCATCACAACTTATATCTGTGAAGCATGGAGGAGGCCAAGGCTTCTTTTACTGGGTAGTTGGGACGAGCCGGCATAGCAATAGGACTGTGAGGACCCGCTGACAGATCATTTTCCTTTTCCTGCATGTTCTCTTTTTGATCATTTGAATAACTAGAAAGCATGATAATGTATGTATTTCTGCAAGAAGGGTTTATGGTACAGGTTTTATTGATATCTGATTCATGCTTTAGGCTTATGTTAAGCTGGTAATTCATGTTTTACTCCATCAGATAACCAATGAAAGTGAATATAAGTGCAATGGAGGCATGGGAGATGCTGAGACGAGTACAAAGCGGAGTTGCTAAGAATGGGTGCGTTGAGAGGAAGGATGCAATGACGGTGCTTGGCAGCGTGAGGTTGGGCAGCGTGCCAGGTATGTGTTCTGGGGAATCACCGGGTGCTGGCGTGTCCTTTGGCAGGGGCTGTTCGAAACGACTCAGTTGTAGCTTAAACATACCTGTGTCAATGTGTAATGCTCTGTATTGATTTTTATTTTCAAAGATTGCAAAGGTAAGGCCTTATATAGGAAAGCGCTGCAAAAATGCCCTAAACATGAAATCGTAAGGTGCAAAATGTCCTTCCTTATGAGGTGAAAAATGCAAATCCATGGTGCAATATTGTGCGGGTTCCGTCCATGCCCATTCTAGAGTGAGCTGCTGAGTACCGATCTTATCAAATGCATTCTCTGTTTCCTATAGTACATACAGGTGTGCTTTCTACAGCACAGCCAGTGTAACGTGCTCACCTTTCCTCGGGGACTATATGGATACATGGATATGTGCAACCACCACATTAAATCTGGGTGTTGCAATGTGCTGAGTACCTATTGCAGAGATATAGGTTCACATGCGATCACACAGTACCAACTGCTGGCAAGGCCAACTCTGCCTTTGGCTCTCTGAAGTCGAGAAACTTGAGCATTTAAACTTTAGTGATGTTAACACCTAGCGCCAGATTACGGAAACTTTGCACCAGTGCAAATGCATTTGGCATGGTATAACACTAGGGAGTTTGCTCTACTGCAAAAAACATTTGGGCCACATTAGAAAATCTTGGCACTATTACATGCGCAATTTTGCTTGGTATTTGCACCAGGGCAGGGTTTACCCTACTGCTAATACGGAATGCAATAAGCACTAGTGCAACGTTTGCCCTGGTGCAAAAATGCATTGAAAGCATATGTTCTTTGCACCGGGGCACTTTTGGCCCGGGTGCTAATACCATGCAAAACTATGCCAGGCCACAGCCTGCTAGATTGGTTTATGGTAATTCACGGGCAGGCACAATGATATATTTATAAGCCATACTCGCAATACAAATATAAGTACATACCATATATGACCCTTTACAAAAAGTATTGAATGCTAGTATTTCCCACTGCAAATGCTACAGCCATGCAATGCCTAAAGACAGGCGAATCACAGCGTTAGACCCCATTCCGCTATCTGTTTTCAAGAGCTGTAACAGCAGCATGGACTGCTACTATTAGAGAAGCCCTGAAGCACAGACAATTTGCTCCCCACTGCCTTGCCTCACCATACTGAGCGCAAAGCCCCACCACAATCAGGGTGCTAAAATTAGTTTGCGGAGACTATAGGGCCTCATTAGGAGTCTCCCGGTATCCCGTCAGTAATCCGATGGGATACAGGGAAACTGCCCTTTCCGTCTTTGCCACACGATATCCCGGCATTATGGGGATATTACGCGTGGCAGAGATGCCAGTAAGTTCCCATTCCCATGACTCCATGTGATGTGATTTCCTGAATCACTGGCACCGTTAGTGCCGGTGATTCAGGCATTTATTTTCCGGTAGAGTCCTGGTCAGGCCTGCCGGGAGATCCGTGGTTCCCACCGGCAAACTTAAAGTGTGCCGGTCCGGAATAAATGCCAGAGCCGGAATTATGTCATCTTTGAAGTCCTGGGTGTTAGTCTTAGCAGTGCACGGTGGTGGCGCGAGTTATGGTTGCCTACCTTACCATAACTGGTGAATTCTTTAGGTTTTTCGGTTTTACTTGTGACCATAACGTCCCTTTAACAAAGTATTTTCATTGAATATATATATATATATATATATATATATATATATATATATATATATATACACCCTTTTCCTTTTTGCTTGTGTTCTACAACAGCTTATGAGCTGCACTCCCACAAGATTCTGTGCACAGAAATCAGCCGTAGTCCAGGTCACCAAATGAATATCGAATCTTTATTCATCAAAGTTAAAAGTTCCAAACTGTATTCATCAGCACAACGATGCATTTTGCAATTTACTTGTTGCTTGTTCAAATTATCCAATCCCTTGTAGCCCCACATTCAAATAAGCAAACAGATAATGCCACATGAAATGGGTGCTCAACAGCTAATGAGTTAACAGAGAGTACCAAAACACCACAGTGCTTGGTCCATCATTAGTGTTGATTACAGGAGATCAGGTTAAGCTTGCGTCAGACATTTTGAGTGGGGAATGATCGAAATGAGCATTACGCTAGCCCAAATACAGAAGCAAGTTGATGTACGTTGTCAGAAAGAAAGCACACAATGCATAGCCTGGGATTTAAGGTGTAGAGTGCAAACAAGAAATTCCCTTCACTCTGCAGGAAGGGAGTAACTTCACAACGCAGAGTGACACTATTGTGGCAGCCTAGGATTGTATTATTTTGAGGCAATTACAATAGTAAATTCTTTTTGCAGGGTCAAATAGACACCATCATGCATTAAATACTGCATGTCCCAAATGTAGTCCCAAACCGCGGATGGGATGGTAAATTGCTGTGCATTTCGCATGCATAGGTAAAGGTTAGTAATGTGCTCTCTCCAGAGCCTCGGTAAGCCTCACAACTCCAGGTCACTATCTGCCTATAAAGTGTGCTGTGCAGAAGCCATTGTGCAATATGCAATGTGCAATCAACAAAGCAATAGTAATTCTAGCAGCAATGATTACATATTTTCCCTTGAAGCATTAAGTGATGTCATCTTTCATGTCCTGGGTGTTAGTCTTAGCAGTGCGTGGTGGTGGCGCGAGTTAAGGTTACTCAGCTTACCATAACTGGCGAATTTCTGGTTTTTTTTAGGTTTTGCTTGTAACCATAACGTCCCTTTAACAAAGTGTTTTCAGTAAATTTCATATGTTTTAATTAGTGCAATTTAACCATAACGTCCCTTTAACAAAGTGTTTTCAGTGACTTTCATAGGTTTTTATTAGTGCAACTTAACTATACCATCCCTTTAACAAGGTTTTTTCAGTAAATTTGATGGGTTTTTCAAGGTGCAATCTAATTTCCTACAACTTACTTACCCTAATATAGCAACATTTGTTTCCAATTTACAAAGTTTCACCTCAAAACCCTGCCATTCCCACGTTCTAGTAGCATTTTTAACACTTGTATACACCTTTTTGCAACTTTTATCACTGTTTTTGTGTTCATCGACGTCTGCGAAAGTCTGACACCATTGCAGACTTTCCGGAGAGTGTCACATGACAATGCACGGTGATGACGTGTCCGCGAACACGTCTGCACTTAGCGAACAGTTCGGAACTGCATTTCCTGCTGATCTAGGAACTTTCAAGCTCAAAATGTCCTCTTGCACAGTCGCTCACCTATTCTTACTCATTATCATTAACAATCTAGCACAGAACACATACTTGGAACAATATTAGCAAAACTTCTATTTATCTTAAAAATGGCATCTGCTATTGCCATCCCTCCTCCCCCAAGAGCCACCACCACCACCTAGACAACAAAAAAAGCACTGTATTTCCAAAGACCATGAAGAGGACCAAGAAGATGAGGTAGAGGAAGTGCTTACCTCTAGCACCCAGAGAGAATCATGGGTGTGGCAGTTCTTTACCACTGTTGAGAATGTACCAAAGGCTAAAGTTACAAAAGTGAAACACACTGAGTACAACTTGTACTCAGTCACGAACTACCTGATTATTACGCCTACAGGACCACCTCCATCTGCCGCCACACCAAAACCAACTACCGCAATGACCTCAGAAAGATTGTTCCTTTCTTAGCAAGTAGTAGGCTGTCTTCCTCCACGTCATCTTCCTCAACCAATACTGTAACCACACAGCCTACTTCTGAAACACTGCCCACTACCTTAGAAGTAACACGCACGCAACATTGTCCCCTGTCCACCTGCCCCTGCATATTAGTGCTTGGTGCCTCCTCCCTCATTTCCCTCATCACCTTACGTTCTAACCTCTCCTGCAAACATTTTTTTTTAAACCAACAAAGGAAAGGTTCATTTAGGAACCACCTTTCACAGTTAAAAAATAGAACAAAAAAAATCTTATAGATTCCATCTACTTTACATTTCACAGTAAAGTGCATAGACTCAATACGTTTTTCCAACATTTCCATTAGCATTTTGTGTTATGCTAATGGGAATAATGTGACTTTCATCCCCGTTCCAGGGACCGGAACGGGGGATAACGGCCCGGCAGCCCAAGTTATCGGCCCAGGCGAAGTGTTTCTGTGTGCGCCCTGATGCCTGCGGGCTTTGGCGCGTTATAAATAAATAAATAAATAACGAGGGCTCCAGACCATTATCCTCCATCCTCCATTGCAGCCCCTGCAATGGGGGCTAAAGGCCATTAGCACCCCTGGTTCCCAAAGCGGGAACCCGGGGTGCTAAGAAATCGATTTTTCTTCCTACAACGGGATGCTGCAGGAAGGAAAATCCCTTTCCACAATGGCCACCATGGAAAGAGAAGGCGGGGCTCTGTACATAGGCCCTCTCCCCTTTCCATGGCAGCCTGCAGAAGGCGAAGTCAGAACCCTATGATCATTTTAACATGAGCAAATTTTTTTCCCCTTTCAAACCTATCCTACTTTCGAATAACTTTACCACATAGCGGGTCCCAGGTGGACATGGCCACTTTAACACAATTTGTTGTCCCTCGCGGTCATGGCCAGTAGCCAGATTGTCCGGGTCATGACCTTATACCATGACTAGGACAATCTGGCCACTGCCCTTGGCCACAGGTATACCTCAGTCACCAAAGGTATATCACTATTTTTTGTACCTATATTATGACACTTGTCAAAAAATAAAACATGGACACATTTGCAAAACCATGCTTTAAGGTCCTTGCCAATGCTCCTTACACGAGTTTGCTTGAAATCCGCCCATGTTTTATTTTTTCAAAAATGTATGTACATACAATAGTCATATAATTTAGCCCCCACTTGACAAAATCCATTCAGTGTTTACACACACTTTTGTCCACATTCGCTAAACGGCAACAAAGTTATAAGCCATCTAAAAATGTTGAGACCACCCTCTAATTTAGCCCCCTCCTGAGAAAATCCCACCAAACTTTACAAAAACATTTATATCTAGATTTAAAATTGTTTTGCAAACTTTTGTGCAGATTCGTCAACCGGCACCACATTTATAAGCTTTTACAATATTTTGGACCCCCCCTCTAAATGCGTTCCCTCTTGACAAAACAGCTCCAGACTTTCCAAAACCATTCCGAAACAGGTCTAGAATAAAATGCCAAAATTTCATGCAGTTTCATTGAGTGGCGCCAAAGTTATAAGCCATCCAATAACTGCTTTTCACCAACCAATGCAGAAATAGGCCAAGATGTCCCCGAACATCTCAAGTGTTCGCGAACATTACAGGACTGAAAGGAACATCCGGGCTGTTCGCGGACCTTGGGGATGAAAAACACCCGTTTTTTGGCTTCTTACGGCCATATCCCATCCCATCCTCATAACCCCGCACCTCCCCAGAGATTGTTTGATAAGTTTGACAAGTGCAATGTTGTGTTTTTTTATGTTTCTACCGTGGTGTCAGCGGACACCGGCGGATGTCCGCGAATCCAACATGGCGGGCGTTTCCAAAAATCTGACGCACTTCACGCCTTTCACCATCCAATCAGTGGGTGCAACTGATGTCCGCGGACTTCACCGCAGCCTCTGGACCAATTGGATGCCAGTCCGCGGACCGAACACGCGATTGGGTCTGTGAAGCAGAGCCAGATATCATTATTTTTGGGACCTACTTTTAAGTCATTTTAAAAAGAACTACCTGGACGGATTTACACCAAATTTACAAAAGCACGCTTTTGGGAACAAGCCGCAGCTCCTGGCGTAAATTTGCTGAAAATCCGTCCAGCGGTTTGGGCTGTAGGCGTGCACAAATTTTCTTTCCATTATGTGCATGGAAAAAACAATTGGGGACCCCCCTTATAACTTTGCCCCCCCCTTAACGAAACCACACCCAAAGAAATTCCCAGCAGGCCATATACTTTTTTTGCAAAGTTTTGTAAGGATTTATCCAGGGGGAGCGAAGTTATATGCCACCCAAAAAGTGCTCTTCCTATGAGTTGAGCACCTTAACCATAACTACATGGCCGCTACCGCAGGCCGTGTAATTATATATATTCATATCCATTACCTTTCACACCATGGACATCTGATAAATTATGAAATATAATGCCTTAAATACAAATATATCTGTAAAACATAGGGTATAGTGATGCGTCATGTGATGAAGTCCCATACAGGGGGCTTGGTGATGGAGCTAGGGTGACCCCTACTGGGGCCCAGGAGTCACCACTTGCTTTGAGATGCAGGCCCTGAAGAGGGTTTATGAAGGATCCCAATGGTTCCTGGTCCATCATCATAAGCCTCAGGCATGTTGCCCATACAACAAACTGCAAATACCCCTTGCAGAGAAGAACAAACCAGAATTGGAGAGTGACGAAACTGTAGATCCCAAGTTTGCATGGCATAGACCAGAAAGACACAGCTAACAGGGAGGCAGAGGTTTGCCAGCAAGGGTCACCAGGTCATCCCATGGGCATGTGCATGCTTACCCGGGTATCCCTTGAATTGTAGGTGTGAGGAAAGAACCCCTTATCAGTGGAGGAACCGCCTGAACAAGATATGTCACCTTGAAACCACTGACACCTCACCCCCATTAGCCGTATAGAAAGGTGCCTGTACCATCTTCACAGAAAATGGTGCAAAGGCTCTGCTGAACACTGTTTGCAGTTACATTTTCCCACAGACCCCATAGCATCAGAGTAAACCAATGGCTGTTTGAGCTACACACATCTGTGAGCATGGCTCACACAACTCATCACGGATTCTGCCTGACGCCTCTTGCAGGACCCCCTGCCGAGCACGAACTGAATGCATTACCAATTTATGAAACTAAAGGTAACCTGATAGTGCTGAGTAATGGCGACCACCGTGAGCCAGACTCTGAATTCAAGATGTTGGGCGCACATAAAATGCTCTCAGCCAGCAGAGCAGTCAAATGCTCTGCCAATACATTGCTTTCAGATGGAAGACATGCAAGCCCTGGTCACAACCTCCAATCACTGTGCATAATGCACATTTCTACACACATACGGGCCCTTAATTAGTTAGGCATCCCGTGGCCCATTCCTCCTGAGAATAGCAGGGGGCAGAGTACACATAGAGTGGCGAGAGAGTCAGGAGCCCAGACTGTGAGGTGGAGGACAGTGCAGCACGAAGTAGGACAGATACATCGAGAGACAACTAGAGGAGGAGAAAAAGAGCATTAAGAACGAGGAGAAGGCAAGTTAAGACCTGAGGTGGAGAAGAAGAAGAGGTGCCTTAAGGAAGAGAAGCGGCAGAGTTAAGACCCAAGGAGAAAGAAGAGACGCAGGAGAAGAGGAATGTTAAAGTGGAGGAGGAGCGAGAGTTAAACCATGAGGAGGAGAAGGGGGCAAACAGGAGCATTAAGGGGAGAACCTTACATTCTGAGAAGGAGAATTGGCGAAGCATTCAGGAAAGTGAGATCAAAGCCTGGCTGGGATAAAGAGGAGTCTTAAGAAGAAGGATGGTAGAGAATAAACACAGAGACAATGAGAGAGGTGTGGAGGAGCAGCTTAGAGTGTAGTAGAATGTGGATGAGGAGACAAAGAAATAGAATAATGAAGGGGAGGGAGGGGGAAGATCAGAAAGGCAAAAGTGGAAAGTAATGACGAGGAGTAGCTGCACAAGAAGGATCCAGCCTGACCAGTTGTTGAGTTGTGTTGCAAATTCCATCACATGACCTCAGTTAGACCAAATCCCATATTTTCTGTTTGTAATAAAATGCTAGAACCATACATTTGGGATCTGAATCATACGTTGCCCATGACAGACATTAATATAGCAATCACCCCAAGGTTCAGAGACACACAGGACAGGCAACAACATATCAGCCCGAGCCTAGGTATGGTTGTACGAAGTGAGGGCCCTGGCGAGGGTTCAGGGCTGTTACCGGATATTTATGCTTGTGAACAAGGCAATGATATCTCTTTGCAGAACGGGGCTACGTCGGGGGTTCAAATAGTTGTATGTGTTTTGTTTCTGATGAGTGATGGGCTGCAAGCATGTTGCATGTGCCCAATCTTCTGCCAACATTTTTTTTAAAAGATGGCCGCTAATATAGATAATAGAAAAGTTATAGTCCCTTTTCTATCCCCATTGCAGGCCGGCTTTCTATTTCCATGGCGGCCCAGCATGGAAGGCGAGGGAGTGGAGCAGGCAGAGATGGAATCCGCGGGTCAGGACGTAAGTGTGGGGACAGAAAGAGGGATGCAGGATGCTGTGGGGCTCAGGAGTTAAGAAAGGGGTTTGGTAGAGGGAACATAGAGGTGCCAGGTGCCGAAGAGAAAACAAATGGCAGCACCTGGAGAAGGGGCATTGGTGGCTGGGGGAACGTGGCTGGACACTGGCAGTTTCTGCCCACGTTTCCAGTCACGTGATTGGCGCTGCACCCTTACCTGGTGCGATTAATGAACGAGGGATACATTAAATGAGAAATTAAAGTCCTCACGGATTTGACACATATACAGGGAGGAAGCATCTGCAACAAGAGCGGAAACAGTAAAGAAATTGTGAAAAAGCCAGTACTGACTGGCACACCATAGTAATAGAGTAAAGCTGATAAGACATGCATTGAGGTAAGGAAATCAAAACAAGCTCATAGCACAAGTATTGTGCAGGTATTGGGTTGCTGAATGGGCAAAACATTATTATTATTTCTTGTATATGCATGGAGGGGGAGCACTGGGCCCATCTTGTGTATGCCATAGTAGAATCTCAGTGGCAACCAGAATTAGGACTGTACTTCCTCACCCCTAACAAGGATTGCATTTATGGCATACCTGAACAATACACGCGCCGAGATGCTCATACCAGGGGTGGGCAGGAGATGTGCACAGGGCTGTATGCAAGGCATAGCTTGGGCATGCTTGTGGGCAGGGTACATAGAGCAGTTATGGCAGAGCAGAGGGAAGAGTGGCATGCCGACATTACGGCCATGCTTGTAGATGTGGGCACAGGCCCAAGGACCACTCTCTTTATGAAGTAAAAGGTAAAATCGCAGTCTCATTTATTTTTCCTTGAATATAACGTTCCTATTCCTCGTAATTGTCGTCTAATGATCGTATGTGATACATTTCTAAGGTGGCAATGACCACTCTAGCAGCACCCCAGCTGACACTCCTACTCCAAGGAGTGTTTAACACTGTGACCATTCCTTCGTTTTGCTTTTTTGGAATGTACCTGGTGGATGAGAGAATGCAGGGAGCCACCGAGCATCCATTCTGTGACAAGTCCACGCAATCCCTGGTACTGGTAAAAACCAATCACAGGCAGGATTCGTCCGGATTGGAGGCAGCGAGCTCTCGCTACGTCTTCCAGAAGCTCATGCAATTCACTGTGAAGAAACAAAAATAATTGTGACAAAATTAGCAGCAGAATCGGGAGACAGAAGAACCTTTTCCATGTTATATTTAAGGTTTGCGACACAAAAATGAGAAAGATGACATCACACATGTTCATATAGTACAACATGACAGACTCCTTCCACGCTAACTGCAGTAATAAGTATTACCATTACCCAAATGAATGGTATTCAATGTTGTCGACAATGGAAGGATGTTGTGGTGATTATGAGTTCGACCAGCTCGGTGTTGAGCCTGTGATGGCAGGTTTCACACTCCCACACACACATGTCATAGTCAAGCATTTAACTGGCTGAGCTGCCTTACCAATTGTTGATTGAATCCTTCATAAACTATTTTAAAACTGGCACTCGGCAGGCTTGGTTGTCAGGGCCTGTTTAGTTCATAGCACCATCAACAATATCTTTACCAAAAATGCAAGTCTTTGAACGTTCATCGTGCAAACCTAGGGACACCACTTTGGGATCACATACAAGTCCGAGCACAAGTTGAGTCCATTTTGGTTTTGATGCTGAAGAGTGCAGATATGGAAACAACAGCCCCAGAAGCATGTCATCAGCAAGGGCTTTGAACCTCGGATAAAGTATAGAGGATGTCCACAGCTTTAGATAAAATACAAAGGGTTAGAACTCGGGAGTGGTCAAGAAGAAAGAGTCCAGACCAAACTAGAGATCTGATAACAATCCAACAAATTACTTTCTAACAAGGAAAGCAAAGCCCCATGATGTAAACCAGGCTCTCCTTTTCGTAGCTTTGCCTAAGCCTATCCGACCCCGAGGGCTGTGTGCAGAGCAGTGCCCAGGTGAGGCCCGGCCAAGAGGGGGCCCATCCACCTCATCAGACCCTGAGGGCTGTGTGTGGAGCAGTGCCCAGGTGAGTCCCAGCCAAGAGTGGGCCCATCCACCTCATCAGACACCGAGGGGTGTGTGTGGAGGAGTGCCCAGGTGAGTCCCAGCCAAGAATGGGCCCATCCATCTCATCAAACCCTGAGGGCTGTGTGCAGAGCAGTGCCCAGGTGAGGCTCGGCCAAGTATGGGCCCCTCCACCTCATCAGAGCGCGAGGGCTGTGTGGAGCAGTGCCCTGGTGTGGCCTGGCCAAGTATGGGCCCATCCACCTCATTGTGCAGAGCAGTGCCCAGGTGAGGACTAGCCAAGAGGGGGCCCATCTACCTCATCAGACACCGAGGGCTGCGTGTGGAGCAGTGCCCAGGCGATGTCCGGCCAAGAGTGGGCCCATCCATCTCCCCAGATACCGAGGACTGTGCGCGGGACCGTGCCAAGGTGAGGCCTGGCCAAGAGTGGGCCCATCCACCTCATCAGTCTACGGGTTTGCCAGCCAGCAGCACTCCCCTTGAACATTGTGAGTTACATTGGAGGATATGGAAAGTGAATTAGCATAACTCTGAATGGGTCCAATTGAGCCACTCCCACACAGCATATTATCTGAATTACAGTAACATCTTGAGTAGTAAAAGCAGTTCAGAATGTTGCTTGTTCTGATAGCTGGCCAATCGCCCCGTAGCTTAGTCTTTTCGGCAATCTAAAGGTATATGTGGACTAAGAGTTGCCCCTAGGGAGGCAGACTTGGACTAAGTGCCCCACATAATCTATCAACACACGACTGAACACCCAATGTTTACACTGCTTCTAATAACATGTAAACGCATAATGGGCCTCATTACGAGGTTGGAGGTAGCCTTGCCAGTTTTACCAGCTTGGCTACCCCCAAACTCAGCTCCGGCACTCGCGAAAGGAGAATCACCGGGCCATTCCGACCTCGGCGGACCCGGTAATTCCCCTTGCGCGGGTGCCGGAGCCGGTACATCCCCATTCCCATTTGAGCCCCCCTAGGGCTCAATGGGAATGGGGAGGATGGTAGCAGCGGTACCGTTCATAACCATCATGTTCTGCTCGGTCAGACCATGATGGTCAGACCAGGTGGCTGCTAGGGCACCCAAAAGCAGAAGTCCTAGTATGGCGGTACGGTAGCAATGGTGCCGGTGGCGATAGCGGCGCCGTTGTTGCCTTATCGCCATACTCCTAATGAGGCCCAATGACATTTTTACATTAGGTGAGTAAATTCACAATTGTAATCAGGTTTTATGATTTATGCATTCATTTAACAGTGCAATTTTAGGGTTATGTGACAGATAATTTGGCAGTTGCATAGCACATGTTTAGGCCTTCAATGCACTTCTAATTAGAACTAATGTACTTAGTATGCTGATTGGGGATTAGATAGACATGTTAGGTTACTTATGACAAGTCACTAGTCCTCCCCACTGCTAATCCTCTTGTGTGAGAAGGTCGCTTGGCTGTTCAAACGTCTACATGTTGCAGCCGAGGGGTGTGCTTAGAGAAAGGCAAGGATAAGGAAAATGTGCCTATAACCCTGCGGCGTGCTACAAAAAAGGCGGCACGTGCGGCAGCAGCAGCAGCAGCAGCAGAAGTAGCTGAGGCTAAGAAATGCAAACATAAAATGGAGGCACGTTGTAGTTTTTCCCTCTGGGATCGCCTTGCAGTGACACAACCAGTCCATTGCAACAAGTAAGGCGCCCTATGGCCTGGTCGTACCTCTTCGCAATACAAAAGACGGATCTATGAGGTTTCCTCGCATTTTTTTCACAGAATGCAACTTTGTCGAAATATTTGGCCGATTTTACCAATTTCTTACCACAAAAAAAGCAGGGGAGACTCCGAGCTCTTCCTCTATCCACTGCCATCCCTTTCTATATATTAAACGCAAACTTAAGCCATCTGTAGTTTTGTGGGAAAAAACGTGGTAAAAAATCGTCTGAGAAAATAAGGCAAAGTTGCAATCGGTAAAATTGAGGAATACACAAAATACAAACGCAAAATGATAACTACCCATGACATTACTGTAAATCCCAAATGAGAGATACAGATCTTTCCTTTATCTCTAAACTCTCAAAAGGCGATCCAAACCACTTTGTGAGGGGGGTGGGGGGGGCTTAGAGTTGCATGGGCAACAGGCTGATGCGATTGAGAAGCTTCTATGACCATTTATTTCACTGTAATATTGTTTCATCTGACTCACTTTCCCCCTTGGATGACTTGGCCCAGAACACACCCGCATCTGCGCTGGCCTTTCCTCCTGATATTTACCCTGCCCATAAAACTGCTGACGTCTCTGAAAAAAAAGATTACTCAGACTTTGAAGCCAAGCGTTAGCCGCCAATCAAACACAACTTCCGCTTTTTCTGCAGATGTTGCGCAACTAGCTGACGAGCTCGATAAACTACGAGTCCGGGCAGGTGCTGTAAAGCCACAAGGACCGGTAATCAGAAATGATCCTTCCGTAAATGTCTGTACACTGCCATCATAAGAGGAACTAAAGGTGCCCACTCTAATACCCAATAAAGTACCAGAAATCATCCAACCACAAAACAGACAGACCGTTTCCTGTGCCAAACCAAGGCCAGCTTTGCTGCCGGCTCGAGAGGAAGAGCACACACTTCCCGAGATCCATAGCCCATTCATGGCCGCCACCAAGGAGCTTGCACAGCTTCATCGCCTTCCCCTGCATACATAAACCCTCCACTTGAGCAATGCTCCCCTTCCAGAGAAAGCGCATAAGAGAAATGTGCATAAGTGGGGGTCCTAAATGCAATGCAAGGGCAGGCAACATAAGAGGATCTCTTCTGCGAAGGCTAGTGCAAAAGAATTCCCTTCCAAATGCTAAAAGTATCGCCATTTTATGCCACGTAAAGTCTGACTACCTCCATACATGATTTTTTATAGTGCAGACCTAAGTGAATCACTTCCATGTTATCTCAATTTGAGCAGTTAAGGATGTGTAGGCACTATGAGGTAAAGAGAGGTGTTGTAATGTGTTTGCTTAGTTTTATGGGGTACTGCTGCAGGCCTTGCAACCTTGTTCAAGAGGTTTGATCATTGGGTCTATAGGAAGTTTGACTTGGCATCCTTTCAATTTACCTATGCCCTTAAAGAGTGAAGGGAATATGGCTTCCATCTTTGCAGCCATCTGCAGCCATCGTGATGTATTGACCTGCCATTAGCCGGTAAAATACGTGGATGAGGTCCATTTGTATAGCGACTTGAAATCCGCAAGTTACTTCTGCTTTCGAGGACATGGATCGATATGTGGTCTGATTTATCTTTGTATGCGCATTTCGCGGTGAATACTCCTTTGCATTTTAGGGAAGTTTCACTCCATAGGCGTAGATGTCGATGTGAGCCTTTTTAAGTTTGGTTGCACTGTGTAATTTCTGGAACTCAGTTTCTGACATTATGTTCACAGTGGCGCCTGCGTCTATGAGGAAGTCATAGGTTTGTCCTGTGATTTGTGGAGCTAATACGGGGCTGTGTGCTATGACTGTCGCATTTCCCATTGCATACATGTAGCCTTTCCTCCCTTCTTTGTTAGAAACCGATTCCGAGTCACTAGATGACAGTGTGGTTGTTCTCCGGTGGTGTATATGTCTCCTACTCTTATTTTGTGGTGTCAGAGATTTCGATCTCCTCATCCATCTGTCCTTGTACTTGTGGGTCTCTCTGTGTCTCCTTGGTGTTCTGCTATCTTCTTCGTGTGATTTTGGCATGGGCATATTGTGTTTGTATCCCAGAGAGTCCGGTTATGGTGTGCTATATGGTCTTGTTGTGCAACAACACATTGCTTGGTTAAGATTTTCACCCCCACATGTTAAACGTTCCTGTCCTAATGCTGGGCACACTCCATCATGTGGGAAATCATATCCACATCTATAACAATGATGCTTTTCACTCCAGTCTGATCTTTGTATCAGCGGTTTCACTGTGATTTTGTGCATTGTTTTCCTTGCATTTGGCGCAATGGTGGTCATTTTAAGTTTCTCCGTTGTTGACGATTGTAGGTCGATGGACATGATCGTTCTCACCAATATGAGAATTTCAGACAACGTGTGCTGTTTTTGTATCAATTTCTTTTTTAGTTTCACTGACTCACATCCTGCTGTGACTTGAGATTATATAGCTTCCTCATTTGAGTATAAGTGAAAATCACAGCGTTTCACTCTGGTGCGTAGTCTCATGACGAAATTGTCCATGGTCCAGCCACGTGACTGCATTGCTGTGTGAAACACATGGCACTCATAATCCACGTTTTTGTGAATGGCAAAATGTTCATCTAGGGGTAACTTTAGGCCCAGATGTGTGTTGATGGTGTCTTCAGGCATCTCAAATATAATATCTCTGACACCTGGACCTGCTGTCAAGGTGAAGAGCCCTTGGAGTCGCTTGTCTTCTTGTGGCCGCAATGAGTCATGTTATATCTGAAAGTCTCGCATCAAACTGGCCCACCTGGGCCCTAGATTTGTGGTATCTGACATGTCGAATGGAAGTGGTGTATTTATGGGGAACATGTCCCTCATCTGTTGGGGCGCTCATCTTGCATTTGTGGGTGGCAAGGAGGTGCTGGTTCCTGATCGGACAGAGTGGATTGTTCCTGGTGTGCTTAATGTATATTTCTGTGCTTGGCCACGGGTGTGAGTGGGTTCTGGCATCTCATTTATTTATTTATAAACTGTCCCCAAGCTAATTTAGATAATTAGTCTCACCGCTTTGTTCTGGCTTACGTTGTTTTTTTTGTTTTGTTGTCTTTGCTCTGCCCCAGCATGTGATCTGTGCCCTCTACTGGTCGAGGACGTGAACAGCTTCTGCCTCTGTCTTTCTGGATTAGGGTAACTTCGCTCCTTCACTGCAAGGGGTTCTGCAGGACGCGTGCAACGAACAGCTCGTGTGTCCGTCTTCTTGGGTGGGAGCAGATTCGCTCCTTTACTATGAGCATCCCTGCTCCGTCACTCATGGGCAGTATGGAGAGGTGCTCTGATGCCCTTCCGTTCCTCAGGAGTCTGGTGGTAAGCATCCTTGCTCATGCACTACAGGCTCCGGTACACGCACTGGGTCAACGCCCCTGCTCTCGTCGCCAGACAGGCGAGCAAGCTCACACAATAATGAAACCACACCTTCTGGGTTACAGTGAAACTGAAACCTTATTTTTCCTCGTCCCCTCCCATTAGCTGCTCCATGTCACTTCCCTCTGTCTACCCTCTGACCCTCCTACATAACAAGGATGATGGTTTCTCTCTCTTTAAGAGGTGACAGCACACAGACCCCAATGCTTGTCCCATAAGCAGAACGGACACCATAGGAAATAGGAGAGGTCTTCCTAAAGTTCGGCACAGAATTTCCCTGAGGCCTATTTTTCATAAATGTAGGATTTCTAATATTCTTAAAGGTCGCTCCCCTCCCTGCTAGCTGAAAACACTGGACTTGCCATTTTGGTCGCTTGGATAAAACACTTTGGTCCCGTAACCACACTTGGGCTGCATTGGGTTTAGTTTCTGCTTGATCTCGTCAATGACGCCAACGCAGCCACATGATACATTTCTCCAGCATACGTGTGTGAATATTGGACGGCGTGCATTTTGTTGCTAGATGGTTGTTTCAGAACGCACTCAGACTTGCACTACAGTAAAAGCAGTGCCGGATCATCATGGCTTCCCTTGATCTTCACCGACAGACGAAAAGTGTGGTTTTCAGGAAGGAGGTGTATGCTTGATACAATTTCAGACAGTTGGGCAAAGGGAAAACACTGAGGATGTAGAGAAACATTTTGTCCTGGCTGCAATTTGGTCCTTTACCAACAGTTTACAGCACGTGTCAACCAACGAAATGTGGTATTAGCCGTACATTGTTGCATCACTAAGTTCTGCTGTGAGTGCTAGCCATCACCTTGTTTGTGTACAATTTGATTGATGTTTTTTTTAAATAAGGCAGGTAGATCATCATTAGGCACATCCTCATAACCCAACATAGCAGCAGCTACTCTTACTCGTGGCCTTACATTCACACGTCACAACCCTACACCAGTCATCCCGACTACTCTGTCATACCCCAGACATCTTCTATGAACGCAATCATGCTCCTGAATGCAGAACTATAGTTTATAGCCTTCTTTGTTGGCGTTATTCCACCTCAACACCATATTGTCAACAGTTCACCCACCGTAGACCTCCTATTGATGCCACCCAATGCGTCGCCCCCTTTTTCACTGGGTATAAAGAAAGATGTGCTGCCTGTCCTTCTGCCATTCACCTTCAAAGCGAATCCCATTCGCTCCACTAACATGAGAGATATTTAGACAAGGCTATTTGCACCTGCACTCCAAATTCTGGAATAGCTCCTGGACCTTTTAATTCTTTTTCCCAACATAGCCTGCAGGATTGTAATCCTGGAAGATTTCAATCCTGGGCGAGGGTGTGGGGGGAGGTAGATTTTCTGTTGGACTAGAAGACCCGAGATCTAATCTTTCTATGGTTATGGACCCTGGTGCAGTCACTTGCTGGACCTGATATATCCTTCCAGGTTGGTGGACATTCATCTTAATGCCTATATCTGGCAGATACTTAAAAAAAGTATATTGTGTTTATTGGTTATAAAACCTTATACACAGTCCAACAAACAATCATGACAATCCCAGAGTTAAAATACAGTGTAAGGTATATAGAAACAGATCATCTAACCATAAGAAATTAGAATCTCATACAATATAATAGTACTACTAATCACATAAAAACAATTTGTTTAAATCGCCACATAATTGATACAAATATAAATAGTAACATTAAGAGGAGGATTAAAAGAATCAAATTGTAAACACTCTTAATTAGGTTGGAAGCAATCTTCCATATACGGAGAACTGATACCGTAATTACAATGGATTCAACTCCTAGTGATGTGCCCCAAAACCGATCACCTTCTCTACTAAACTGGCTGGTAACAAAATGTGAATACCCGCATGGATAATATTGTGCATTTATGGGCATTGTGTCAAAATATGACCTGTTAACTCAATGGGCCTCATTACGACTCAGGCGGTAAGGGTTTTACGGCGGCGTAAACAGCGCCGACCCTTACCGCCTGAGTACGAGGTCCCTTAGCGCCATGGCGGATTTAACACCTGCTTTTAGCAGGTGTTAAAATCCATGGCGCTAAGGGACCATGGAGTTAATTACGCCACCGTAATTTACGGTGGCGTAATTAACGCCTTCCCCACTCCCATTATGCCCTATGGGGCAAAAATGGGAATGGGGAAGGGTAAATGGGGATTGGGGACTTACCGCCCCGCCAACCTCGGAATGGGGCGGTAAGTCCGCCAACCACCATGGCGTAAACGTAGTTTACGCCATGGTGGTAAAGTCACGGCCCAGGCGGTAACTTACCGCCTGGGTCGTAATGAGGCCCAATATCCGTATTACAAAGACAGCATTTTCCACTTTCTCTGGGTAGTTTCTTCCATCCCCCTGTGTGCTCAAGAGTTGGCAGAATACCCATACGCAAATAATTAATGAATCTACGCATGGGAGTAGAGCAGAGTTTACTTAAATATGAACGGGGCATCTGCCTAGAGAAACCCTGAGTACTTTATTCAGCGTACAACCTCATTATAGCCAGACAATCAACGTTTTTGCAGAGATCAAAGTTTTTAGACTTGCTCGTTAGGATAGAGGTCCAATTAGGACGAGTCAATGGTCACCCAAAGGTATATTTAGGTGCTCCATCTGGGCCAATGCATACTTGCGTAGTTGTAATAGAAAATCATTTTTGCAGACTTGAGTGTTCTCAGCCGCTAAATAATAAAGAAGTATATTAGGGGTATTAGCAGAGAGTAAAATCGTAATATAGAGATTGCTACATTGCGTAAGACACCGAGATCTGATAGAGTGTAAGCTATTCACAGAATGACAGATGCTAGAGGTAGAGAAAACATGAAGCTGGAGAGAACAAAGCAGACAAGGAAAGAGGTAAACAGACATGGAGTGAGAGAAAGTGTGTGTGAGCGGGAGAAAGAGAGAGAGAGAGAAAGAGAGAAACGCAAGAGGCCAAGCAGTAATTACAGATAGAAAGCAACACACCAGTGAAAAGGAGGGCAGGGATCACAACCAAGACAGACAGGCTGTGCTCTGTGATGGAGTCATTAACAGGCATCTAGACAGAGCTATGGACCCAGTAGGCTGGGGACGACCACCTGATCTGTGATATCCATAGTCAGTATTAGGGGAATCCCGAGGGCTCCTCCTTTTTCCTGTCTACCCAAAACATTAGAGAAAGTAAACCTCTAGGTCCAAGAACAAGTGTGCTTTAAACTTGAAAGACCCTTTTCAGAGAGTGACCCAGAGCAATTACATACGTTCCCTCCACGTGTTAGTTTCTTTGGCCCGCGGGGCTAGTACTGAAGCACATTGCACCTTAGTGCTCACTTTTGCTCCCTCTTCAGTTATTTTATGCACAATAAAAGTTGTTTTTGGAAACCTTCTGTCTGCATCCAGAGTTCTTTGTTAATCCCTTCTTGGTAACAGCTCCCCCTAGGGGTTTACAGAGAACGGTCTCTGGTTCCCCATGGTGATAGGGAACCCTGTCCCTTTGAGCAAGCTACTACTGCAGTGCCTCACTGTTAGCTCATGGGAAGGAGCAACAGCAATGGGCCTCTGTGCCTGGTATCAGCTAGGAACACGACCCACCGTTAACAGATATGGCACCACTCAGAGACACAAGTAAAGGAAGTTGCAGAGACGGCCTTCTGGAGAAGCCATGGACAAAGGTACTATTCCTTAGAGAAACCCGAACCTTCACAGGAAATCCCAAGAAAAGGAAGCCTACGACAATTACTGGTTCAAGATGGAGAGAAGTGTAAGGCGCTGACGGGCAGACAAAAGCACAAGAAGAAATGCGGGACAAAGCTAATAGGGCTTTGGCTAGAGAAATCAGGAAAGTGAATGTTCCCAAGGGGCATGGGGCAACAGCAGGAACACCGAAGGCAGGGAACTGTGGCAATGGGATTGGGGACAGTGCAAGTTCATCTTATTGTGGAAACCCCTTCTCACTTAACCTTACTGCTGCAGTGTTTAGAAAGAAAAGCAATCTCGTCATTAGGGAGTTCTCCCCTGTGAAGGGACGGACAAAAAATACAGGTCAGCATGTGCCCAGAAGCGCGGGCACGGGGGCTAGCAGCTAAATGGGTGCACCAGGAAAAAAATGTCATGCTTTCAGGACCCTTATCCCTGTAGACTATGTGCAGGAGAACTGTGGACTGGGAGCAAGAGCGCTGCGGACTGGGAGCAAGGGCACAGCAGACTGGGAGCAAGCGCACAGAGGACTAACAGCAGTAGCAGTGCAGACTTGGGGCAAGGGCACAGCGCACTGGGAGGAAGAGCAGTCCAGACTTGGAGCAAGGGCACAGTGGACTGGGAGCAAGAGAAGTGCAGACTTGGAGCAATGGCACAGTGGATTGGGAGAAAGAGCAGTGCGGGCGTGGAGCAAGGGCCCAGCAGACTGGGAGCAAGAGCAGTGCAGACTTGGAGCAAAGGCACAGTGGACTGGGAGCAAGAGAAGTGCAGACTTGGAGCAAGGGCACAGTGGATTGGGAGCAAGAGCAGTGCAGACTTGGAGGAAGGGCACAGTGGATTGGGAGCAAGAGCAGTGCAGACATCGAGCAAGGGCACAGTGGATTGGGAGCAAGAGCAGTGCAGACTTCGAGCAAGGGCACAGTGGATTGGGAGCAAGAGCAGTGCAGACTTGGAGCAAGGCACAGCAGACTGGGAGCAAGAGCAGTGCAGACTTCGAGCAAGGACACAGTGGATTGGGAGCGAGAGCAGTGCAGACTTGGAGCAAAGGCACAGTGGACGGGGAGCAAGAGCAGTGCAGACTTCGAGCAAGGGCACAGTGGATTGGGAGCAAGAGCAGTGCGGATGTGGAGCAAGGAGCAAGGGCACAGTGGACTGGAAGCAAGAGCAGTGCAGACGTGGAGCAAAGGCACAGTGGACTGGGAGCAAGAGCAGTGCAGACTCGGAGCAAAGGCACAGTGGACTGGGAGCAAGAGAAGTGCAGACTTGGAGCAAGGGCACAGCGGACTGGGAACAAGAGCAGTGGAGAGTTGGAGCAAGGGCACAGTGGACTGGGAACAAGAACAGTGGAGACTTGGGGAAAGGGCACAGATCACTAGCAGCAAGAGCAGGAGCAGTGCAGACTTGGAGGAAGGGTGCAGAGGACTGGGAGCAAGAGAAGTGCAGACCTGGAGCAAGAGCAGTGCAGACTTAGAGCAAGGGCACAGTGGATTGGGAGCAAGAGCAGTGCGGAGGAAGTGGAGTAAGGGCACAGTGGACTCGGAGCAAGAGCAGTGCAGACTTGGAGCAAAGGCACAGTGGACTGGGAGCAAGAGAAGTGCAGACTTGGAGCAAGGGTACAGCGGACTGGGAGCAAAAGAAGTGAAGACTTCGAGCAAAGGCACAGTGGCCAGGGAGCAAGAGAAGTGCAGACTTTGAGCAAGAGCACAATGGATTGGGAGCAAGAGTAGTGCAGAAGTGGAGCAAAGGCACAGTGGACTGGGAGCAAGAGAAGTGCAGGCTTGGAGCAAGGGCACAGCAGACTGTGAGCAAGAGCAGTGCAGACTTCGAGCAAGGGCACAGTGGATTGGGAGCAAGAGCAGTGCGGACGTGGAGCAAGGGCACAGTGGACTGGAAGCAAGAGCAGTGCAGATGTGGAGCAAAGACACAGTGGACTGGTAGCAAGGGCTGTGCAGACTTCAAGCAAGGGCACAATGGATTGGGAGTAAGAGCAGTTCAGAAGTGGAGCAAAGGCAGAGTGGACTGGGAGCAAGAGAAGTGCAGACTTGGAGCAAGGGAACAGCAGACTGGGAGCAAGGGCAGTGCAGACTTCGAGCAAGGGCACAGTGGACTGGGAGCAAGAGCAGTGCAGACTGGGAGGAAGGGCACAGTGGACTGGGAACAAGAGCAGTAGAGACTTCAAGCAAGGGCACAGTGGACTGGGAGCAATAGAAGTGCAGACTTGGAGCAAGAGCACAGTGGACTGGGAACAAGAGCAGTAGAGACTTGGAGCAAGGGCACTCAGCCTAGGAGCAAAAACACTGTGGGCGGGGAAAAGAGCAATGCATAAAGGGAACAAAAGCATTGCAGACTGGGAGCGAGAGCAATGGGGACTGGGAGCAAGAGCACTGCAGAATGGGAGCAAGGGCACTGTGAACTCGGAGCAAGAGCACTGCAGACTGGGAACAAGAGCACTGCAGACTGGGAACAAGAGCACTGCAGACTGGGATCAAGAGTACTGAGTACTGGGAACAAAAGCACTGCGGCCTGGGTGCAAGGGCACTGCAGCCTGGGAGCAAGGGCATTGCTGAGTGGGATCAAGAACACTGTGCTGGAAAATAATTACTACAAACAGGGAATAACAGCAGTACAGACAGACTGGGAACAGGAACACTGCAGGTGGGTAACAAGGGCACTGCAGACAGGTAGTGGAACACAGCAGACTAGAAGAAAGAACACTGTAGACTGAGATCAAGAACACTAGGAACAAGGAACTGTGAGATTACACTGGAGTGTAGGAGCGGGAGCAATAGAAACAGTAGGCATCAGTCCAAGAGGCTACAAGCAGCAACATTGTGAGTGGAACCTGGAATGAAAGCAGTGGTGATGAAGAGCAGTCTCCGGGATCTGCAGGCAAAACCTGATTTATAGAAGGAAGGCCAAGAAATACTCAATGTAAGAACGAGGAGCTCCTGGATCTTGATCCTTGTAAACATTCCTCAAAAAGGAAACAACCGGAGTTGAAATAGGCCAAATAGTTATGCCTAAAGTTCCACACTAAATACTCATCCGCCACTCTGTCTCTAAATCTTGGAAAGCGAAAGGGAATCAGGCCCAAAGGATTTCTGGGGATTGTAGTTCTAATACTGAATTGATTTTTAGATGTGCTGAACCCCCACCAAGTGCATTGTTGGACATACAAGTCATGCAACCCAGTCAACTATGAACAGCCCTTTCAGAAAGGAATGCAAAAGCCTATACTGGCAAGAGGAAAGTCCAGGTTTGACTCTGGAATTTGTTCTCACCTAGTCCACGTATGCTTTCTTCTAATAGGCACTCAATTGTAAAAGCATAATTGAAAGTCTTCCCTTCATTCCTTGTCCACTTTCCAATCATAGGGCTACTACAAAGAAGAAACCTCTAGTTTAAAAGTGCTGTTTTCTCCCGGTAAAATGCACCTTCAATGAAATTATGATCCACATATTTTGCGATACCTACCAATGAAATTGAAAGCAGTAAATGCTGATATAGTTTGTCTTCCTACCTGCCTGCAAATGAAACACAGAGGCCCTGTGGAAATCAGTAGCCCGCATGGCATTGTATAGAAGTGTAGAAAATCGAATGAAAACATTCAATGGCTAACTAAATTACTTGACAATGTGATCCTTGGTCCTGGGGTCGCTTGGAAAAGTTAGCTTGTCTAACACGTGCCAGATGCCAGATGAGTATGGTAGTAAGATAACAGAAATCACAGGATAAGAATCAATGAAGTAGCAAACATAATCCTTCTAAATAATGACTTTCCTCATACTCAGGTCCTAAAAATGCCACAATTTGATCAGAAGAATTGGTTGATGATCGGGCCACTTGTTTACCCCCCTAAAATTAACAAAACGCAATGCAGTGTAATAGCCACCCTGCATTCCTCCGAAAACCACAGTAAGACTTTCACCACATCCCAAATGTAACAAGTTCACCTTAATGTCAATTGAGAACCTAATTAAAGTGAAATAAAAAAAAAAACAATGAAAGCCTTCACTGACTTGATCAAACGATGCCCTGTACATTTGCGTAAATTCCACAAAAGACTCTGAACCCCGGTCCTTTATCACAAAGGTCAATGCAACATCAATCAAACTTGAGATGCCAATGGGCCTTAAACAAGCTTCTAGACAACTCAAAATAAGTAGAAAAAGAAACAATCAAAATATTACCTTATATCATCCTTAATCTTCCTCAAGCAAAATACTTCAAAAGAAGGTCACTCAATTCTAAATGACCTAGAAACCAACAATACATTTCATCAGCAACAATGCACCTGTAGATCTGGGAGATGAATATAGCTACACTGACAGCCATAAGAACCGGGCTATTAAGAAGCATGGACAGACTGTAGATTAGAGACTGGATTCTCCTAGACCACTGGGCAACACCATAGACCACACCGTTCTTTTATACAGACCACAACCATCATGGAGCTCTCAGACACATCCGTCACTAAGAAATATTTAATACATTCATATCTAGTGAAACTTCGAAATAATATTGGAAGAACCAGCAGCACTGTGTAAAATGGCCCAATGCTCCTTACTTGCTCTTCTTAATGTCAGTGTATGCATCTGTCCTCTGGCCAATAGAATTCAATTCCACAATGAAAAATTCTGAATGTATAGCATAACAAAAGCCGTAATGGTTGGAAGGTTTAAAATGAATCTTAACCTCTGGAATTGCTCTGGGCAACCTTCCAGACCATCAGTCTTTGCCTGCCAAGCCATTGCAAAAGGGGAAAGACCATATGCAAATCAGGCTTGGTCCCACCCCACATTCACCTCAGGCTGAGTGAGGAAAAAGGCTATATCAGAAGAAGAGGGTGCTGTAACGCAAAGGGAATGGTTCACCTAGGTTAAATTACTTAGAGAAAGCTTTCTAGTCCAATCCGTCCGCAAAAAATAATTTGTACATTCAGTCACAAGAAAAATCCACCATATCAGTTTGAAAGGTACATGTGTGTGTCTTAAATGCCTTTATGGCTCATGCTACAGTCGACTTTATGTGTGTGTGAGATGTAGAAGTCAGAATGGGGCTGGCACAGGCATATCCCCACTTCAGAAGTACCCTACTAATTGAATGCAATTCCTTTGGATTTCCACATAGAGCCAATTTCTAATCCAAGTAAATGAAATATGAATGTAAATCGGGGATCATCATCAAGGCTCACCTACCCTTCGAGATAGCAATCAATGCCATCTTGAAAGGCAGCTGAATCACAGCAAAAGGCTAACCCTCCTCCGTGTTCTCAAAAACAGGAGCTTGATCAGGCCCAGCTACATTCTAAAGTAGACGATCGGGATGGTCAATACATTGGTGCAAAAACAAACAAAGCAATTTAAGATGGTACAATACAAGGCAACCAAACTGTGTCTGTTTCTTGTGAAAAGAAGGAACAAGTCAAATTAGCCCCACATCGTTTTACCATCAAACAAAAGGTAACATTTTAGTGCCTATTCACAAATATTTCTTGTGAAATGCAGCCAATACCTTTCGTGAATCCTCGCCTTCCTCAATGATCAATGCTACTCGGACCATCGCTGGCTTCCTTTTGGAGAAATCTGATCACCCGTCTTGTTCTGAAACCTTTTCAAAGTTAAGAGACCACTGAACTCTCTGGCAAACACAGAGTAGCAATGTCCCTCGAACCTGCCTCGTCCCTACAGGAAGCTTCAGAAATTGCCCTGTTTCCCAGTTAGTCTCTTATCAACTCTGTATTCCGCCATGTCGCCATTCCCCCAAATGCTCCATCCCATTCACTAGTAATTTCTGTTTGTGGGGTTTTACCTACTAGCCTGCCCTTAATAAACTTTGGGTCCTTCAATTTTCAAACGCATCCCTTGTCTTGCTACTTCATTTCCTCTAGCAAGGGTCTGCAACCTTTAGCTCCTGAGATGTTTTGGACTACATCTCCCATCACAAATTGGAGTCATATGGCCTCGTTCCGAGCTGGGTGGTAAGGGATACCGGGCACCGGTAAGGAGACCGGTGCCGGTAATTCCTTACCGCCCAATTCCAAGGTCCCTTGGCGGGGGCTGTAAAGGACATGTGGTCTGACCACACGTTCTTTACAGGACCCGTTAGGGGACCTTGGAGCTAATAACGGGCCCGCAATTAGCGGGCCCGTTATTAGCGCCTTCCCCCTTCCCATTGAGCCCTATGGGGGCTCAAATGGGAATGGGGAATGGCATTTGGAATGGGGACTTACAGAGTCCGCCTAGGGCGGAATGTCCCGGTAAGTCCTCTCTCCACCACACTGGACCCGGACACGATTTTGGAGGCAGCCATGGCGCTAATAGCGCCATGGCTGCCTCCAAAGTCGTAATGAGGCCCATAGTCCAAAACATGTGGAGAGCCACAGTTTGCAGACCACTGTCCTAAAGGAAGCTACAGTCCCCCAACCTCCTCTCAACAAACATCTCCCCCTTCCCTCAAGTATCACCAACTTAACTTCATGTTTTTTCACCCGGTCCCACTCCCGGCTTTGACATATGATAAGAATTGCACATACTTTTTGTTTAACCTTTTTTATCCCATCAGATGTAATTATTCTACAGCTCTACCTATTTGGATATAATGGTCACAGTTACTATGGTGTCAGGCCAACATGCCATGGACATTTGAACGTGGTCATGGGAAAGGTGGGTCTGTGTAAGTAGCAGCGGGAGGGGGAGGCTCAACAAGAAGGATATTGCCCCTCATAACATGAATGACAACCAAATAGGAAAGACAGGAATTATAGGGGTGTCTGCCATGCACTGAAGGTAAAATGGATTCCAGTTCCCACACCCAAAAACGGAATATAAAGAAGGGAGGGGAAAAAGAACACCCCCAGGCCGCCGGGAATATAAAATGACATAGACCAGGGTCCCCCAACCTTTGGGGGGCAATGACCAACATTTGTCAATGAGATGAAATTGGGAGCAACATCCAAAACTCCACAGAAAATATCAGTGATCAGGTGATGGCAAAATGGTTTCAATACAAATTATAAATGATAAACTTAATCTTAAAAATAAAACATGTTAATGAGCAGTAATTGGTAGTAATCTAGTCCAGTGTTTAATCGGGTCCAGGCTTTTAACTTCATTGGACACTAAATTTGTATTTCCCAGGAATGCTTAGGAAAATAAGTGTCAAATGGGACACTTAATTGTAACAGGGCTAGTAAAATTAATACGACCAGGATATAAGAAAAAACATCCTAACAGGCTTGGGGGCTTCTCAAGAGAGTATCAGGGCATTTACTGGCACGTGGGGTATTTTAAACATATTTTGACACTAACAACGGTTGCAAACTGGAGAAATTAGCACAAGTTTAAATGTTCATGTTTGAGTTCTCTTCAAAGTAATTTTCAGAATCTTTATTGGCAAATTGTACATATTTTAACACACAAAACCAGTAACAGTGGTCAAAACATAGTATGAATTAAAGATGAATTTGCTGGGGGATTTGGTGATATTCCCCGGGGGATATTTGGAAAGTGTGAAAAAAGTGCAACAACAAAGGCCAATTAGAGAGATGAAAATGTTAGGACGAAAAAAAGCATTTTACAAACGAATTTGTGCCCCCAAATAATTTTTGGGAAATTTAGCGCTAATGTTTCATGTTTACACATTGCACAGTTGATATAGTTACAACTTGGAGTAATAAAAGACAGAGGTGCTTGGCATTTTAATTCAAGACCATTAACATGGCTTAATTTGATTTTAATCAGAGGCTTTGCAAATTACTTAATCATGGACAATTGTGTGTGCATGTCACTTATTCGTCTATAATCGATAAACCACATAGACAAAATACCAGATGTTGCAAATGTTGAATGTATTTTTGTTCGGGCACTGTAATGAGTATGTAACATTTACAACACATATTATGGGTGGCATGATCAAACATAACCACCACCTCTGAACCAAAAAGGCCTTTGCAACTTTTTTAATAATGGCGAGTTGGAGGTGTATTTCACTTGTTTGTCCATTATGCCCTTGCCAGCTTAGTTTCTGGCCCTCAGGTGCTCCTCAATCACTGCGTCAATGGGTCCATGATTATCGCACCCCCACACAGTGCATGATGGTGTATTTTAAACATGGGTGGGCGGGTTTCCCCCAGTAGATGGTTTTTGCTTCTGATTTAAAGTGCAGAATTATTTTTTTTGCAGGGACCTTCCCCAGCCTTAGGGCTTGAATCTTGGAATTATTTACGCGTAAAATCTGGTACTTGCACGTCAAACTGTGTGCGAAACCCTGCTCGTTGATTCATGGAACAGACTGTGCAGGACTTTTCCGGGACTTGCATGGAGTTTGCACATGCTCTCGGCATGGCTCTGTGAACTTCTGAACGCCTTGCACAAGACTCCACACAGGAGGTGGGCGTGGTCGCATAGGGGCCGGAATAGGGGGCGGAACACGCAAATTGGAGAAGAACAAGCCAGCAAGTGGGAGTTACGAGGGACAGACCACAAGCAGTCCATAGCATGTACAAAAACGTGCACAACAAAGCGTATTAATGGATGTGACCGCACAACCTGTTGCCTTGCCCACGCAGTCCCCTCCAAATCTCTGCCACCCGTGAGCAGGCGTACATGCTTGCGTAGAGGAATTGCAGTTCTGGAGGTGAGTTTACATGTCGGGTTTAGGGGTGCTTGCACACAGAAGGGGTTGCGATCATACTTGGGGGTGCGCGTATGCACCGTAGAGGGATGCACGGACTGTTTATGGGGGTTCGCACACAGTTTGACCGGGAAAATAAATGCTTTGCGTTAAACTGTACGCATGTCCTCTCGGTGCCGATTACAGTTATGGGGAACCCCACGCAGGGTGAATGAGATGTAGGCCTGCTTGCGGGGGACCCCATGCACTGTTTGAAGGGTGCGTGTATTCGCACCTGGAGGAGCACGCAAAGGTAGCTGTTCTGGCTGTTTTTGCTTTGTGTGGGGGCGTGTCTGGGGGGTTCCAGCCTGGACTTGTGTATACGATTACTTTGCACAGACGCCTATTTTTTATTCTGCATGCAGGCTTGCGCAGTGTCGATCTCGGGGTGCAGCACCCATGTATTGGGCCCACAGTCTTTAATTCAGTAGCCTCCCCCTATTCTCTTTGTGCAGTGCAAACCCCTGCAAGCATCCATCATGATACAGTAATAACATGCTACCTGTGCTCTTCTCTCCCATCCCCTGATCCACAACCTAATGCCCCGAGGACTCTTCAACAATACTTCGACATCTGTGCAGGGCAGGATTTCCCATAATGTCCTGATCTTAGCCTACACTGCCATTGCTGTCTCAGCTCTGCTGCACCTCCTCCTCGCACTCCACATTGTGGTACAAAGCAACTGACAGTCAACATTTTAGGGTCTTGCAAGCAATATGTTGCTCATGAGCTACATGTTGGGGATTGCTGATCTAGACCGTGCCTGGCAATTTGTGCCAGGAGGAGAAAACCGGATAGCAATGTCGAAGGGTGGTTGGGCCGATATAGGGCAGCAAGGTGACAGATAGATTGTGACGCACCCCAAGCCGTCAGGAGCAGAAGAAAATGTAACTGGAGTGCCTAGGGAAGCCTGATCCATGAAGTGTTGTGCTGCACGAAGAGAACCTGCTGTATGATGACCCAGACACAAAGATATGATATGATATGATAGGTTATTTATAACACACTCAATACCCAGAGGTTTCTAAGCGCGGACTCAAGGATCGAACCTGTGGTCCTCCTTGTCATTTTGCTTCCAAGGCGAGCACATTGCCCCCGAGCTATCCTCCCAAGACACAACTACAGGATGTTCATATAACGTTACTTCTTAGAGTGCCATGGATTCACACCAGAGCACTATTTTAAGGAACAAGTCCTGCCACCATATACCAAGTGCAGCCACAAATACACCATCATGCCATTGTATGCCAATGAATGCCTTGCATACGAGGCATGCTCATATCTAAGGTAAAGCCTCATATGTCCAGGTGCTGTTAGAGCATGCATGTGCAGCACACAATGATAGTGCATCTAGTCCTGCTCTACCACCTCCTCTTCCCGTCTGCACCATGTCATCAATTTCCCGGTGAGACAGTGGAAGTGGAAGAGGAGTTTCCACCCCTAGCCCGGCTTTCGTGCCTTCAGTAGCCAATAGGAGGCTCCTAAGGGGCTAGGTCTGGTACAAGTGGACTGAAGAAAGTAAACGTGGATTTTCAGTTTGCTTGCTGCCACTGGATTTTCCTTACTGCACTTTATGCTGAAGTCTAATTTTCTAGTCAACGTCAGAGCTTTTCACGCCCCAACAAACTATATGGTGCTTTGAAATGGAAACACAATTCCTCTGTATAGCACTTAAAGGAGCAATAATAATGATAAATGCACAGGGATATTGTTGTTCATATCCTAATATAACAGACACATCAAGGTCCCCCAGCAACAGGAGTAGCAAACAATTGGTTAGAAGTTGCAAGTAAAAATAACAGCACTAGCAATTGCTGCCCGCAGTGACCCACCAAATGGCGCCTGCAAACACACGCCTTGCTTCGAGCAGCGAGATTACAAAGGGCAATTCTGGCTATTTGTTACCCAATAATGGAGAAGGAACTGCACCTTGAAAGCCTACTGATGAGGGACGTATTCAGAAAGGTTTTACAATGACGCAGATAGAATAACGCAAAACAATTCTATAGGACAAGAGGAAATCCAGTGTGTCTCTTGGGAAACTGCAATGGCCAAGGGTCATTTGTGGGTTAGGGATAACAAGCATCAAGTAGGATTTGTGTTTCAGCCGCACAGCGGGCTTGAGAGGAAGCGCATGGGACGTGCCTCCATTAGGGGACATTGACAGAACTTCCGGGCACCGGCTACATTTCACCCTATTTTTGAAGTAAGAAAAGTGGGAGGTTTGAATAAGGACATTAGTGGGCATTTTGCACGGCTGGCTAAAATGTCAGGATCCTCATTCGTGTGTGGAGACACACTACTGACGTCTCCCAGCGGCTCTTCACGTCTACCAGCATTACATTTTCATGCAGATAGAGAGATGTTAGAATCCCCAGGCGTAATCCAAAGGAATTCATTTTAATGCCACCTGCCACACGCACACGGGGCGGCATTAACAATTGTTTTTCAAAGTGAATGGACTTCATTACAAGTGTGAGCCAGTAATTCCGGCTCTGGCATTTTTTCTGAACCGGCACACTTCAAGTTTGCCGGTGGGGGCCGCCGGCACACAGTAGGTGCCTTCCTCTAATCCACCGGTGTGTGCCACGAAGGAAATCAGCTGCCTGTTGCTCGTTTTAACACACAAAAGGAACATAAAGAGAGCGTTCTCTCATACAAAAGGCACTGTATAGCTGCAGGAGCGCCGGAAGGTGCCCCCACACTGTCAAAGTCCTCATTATTAACAGGGTTGTGATCTACCAGCCTGGAGAACCTGCAAGCAGGTCCTCATATCATACAAGGCCAGCATTGCCACATCCTACAACAGGCCTACCCCTCCATACCTCCCAAGAGGACGTGCCACTCAGCCTGCCCTGTTCGGGCACACATTTATGATGGAATCAGATGAAGGGAATGTGGGAAGCCAAGAGCAAGTGCTGACCTAACTCTTAGTTTTAAAAGAGTCTTAGGAGATTCTGTGATCGATGCAGTATCACAAGGGGTACACCCACTACAAGATAGGCTAGAAGCCCTGGAGTATTTCATTGAGGATGACCTCAAGAAAAAGGTTCTAAAGCAACCACCAGCGCATCCTCTGAACAGCTTGCTAGCAAGGCAACAGATAAGTGGAGAGAACAGACCCGTAAACGAAAAGGCTCACTGACTCCCCAGGGTCATGACAAGGAGGGTAAGAGAAAGTCTCCTGAGGCTTTCGACGCTTTTGAGAAGCTGAACGATGCTTTCTTACTGCGGACGACCGTGCCAAGCTTCCTACCCCCTTCCCCAGGGGTGAAAAACACAAGGGATGATGACTCCTCGTCAGAGTCCAGAGATTCTGACTCTAAAGCTTCCCAGAAGTCAAAGAGCGGGAAAGGAAAATACAAGGAGAAGCATTTAGACAAGCACAAGGAAGAGTTGTTCGATATGTTTGACCATGATTCAATAGAACATCCAAGATCAAACAGCTGGCGTCCATCACCCAGAGTGACCTCATATATGGCTCAAAGGCTATGCAAGCCCATTGAAAAGGAGGTGAGACTACGAATGCGCTCAGAATGTCCGAGGCCGTAGCTACCTGGCAAAGTGGTGGAGACCCCAGAATTAGATCCAAAGATTACCACATTCATCTCCAAAGCCGCCAGAAATCTGAGAAAGGGCAAGGGGGACCGAGCCTGGAAGGGCTGCTAGGAGAAAGTCCTGGTCTTGGACAGACCCATAGCTAAGATCATGGACTTGGCAGAGAGAGCCAGGGACACAGGAGATCCGGTATTCCCAGATGTGCTAGCCAACTGGGCACAAAGAGCCGTGTGCCTCCTAGGAAATGCAAATTGCGATCTGTCCTCCGAGAGGAGAAAAAGCCTTCTATTGAAAATAGATTCCAAACTGGGGGATTTAGTGTCCTATGAAGCAGAAGAGACCGCCCAAGGGCTGCTATTTGGCAAAGCCTTTGTGAAAGAGATGGGGAGGTTTGTGGGCATGTACACAGGCCTAGAGAAGGCCCTAGACTTCATCAAAAATATATTCCCCTCAAGAGTTTTTGGCAGGACAGGCCGCAACAGAGGTTGTTTGTCTGGTTGCTTCCACTCACAGAGAAGACTTTAGAACTCGAAGGAGCACTACTGGAAATCCCGGCAACAAGAATCATTCTTCCCTGCGTGTGTGCACAGCAACAGGGGACGCAGAAGCCGTGGTTACTACCGCCACCGAAGCACACAAACAGATGAGAAAAGTGATGGCCTCCCCACTGTTGGGGGCAGCACACTGTTATTCTTAAATAATTGGCAGATGCTTTCAAGCGATGCATGGCTGCTGCAAGCAGTGACAGTTTTCCACCTAGAGTTCAGAGTGCCACTTTTGCAGCGAGTAAAGCCAAAGCACTTTGCGATGGCGTGCAGGGAAGGGAGCTCCTAGACAGGGAACTGAGCCTGTTAGCAAGCAAAAGTGCTACAGAACGCAACACCGAGAGAGATGTCTTCATAAACAACATTTTCCTGGTTCACAGGGAGGAGAGGGTGAGACCAGTTATAAACCTAAAGGAATTGAACGGGTGGCTGGTCTACAAGCACTTCAAAATGGAAGGAGTGCACCTCCTCCGAGTCATCTTCCGCAAAGGGGATTGATATGTGAGGTTAGACCTAAAGGATGCCTAACTGACGATTCCGATTGCCAGAGAACACTGCATGTACCTAGTTTTCCTATCGAACAGGCTTCCTATGGAACGGGCAAATATGGCAATTCAAATGCTGTGAGCCTTCACAAAGATCATGAGGTCAGTGATGGCAGCCATGAGAGAGGGATCCGGATGATCGTCTACCTAGATGACATTCTGATACTAGCGGATGACAATCAAGCCCTCATCGAACAGACGCGGTGGGTGTCCCAGCTTTTCTCTTCCCTAGGTTTCCTGATAGATCAGGAGAAATCAGAGCTCATTCCCAAACAAGAGTTTCTAGATTTCATAGTAAACACCACAAAGGTAATGTTGGAGCTCCAGGCCCCAAGATCAGAGCGATAAAAAAGGAGCTCAGAGCGATACTAGCGAAAGAAATGATATCTCTTCGAGCCCTAGCAAGGATTGTCGGGCTTCTAGAAGCCTCTATCCAGGCCATCTTCCTGGGGCCCCACCACTACAGAGCCCTGCAGAGACTAAAAATACAGCACCTACAAGGGGGTCTGGGATATCACCAACTAGTCCCTCTAGACCCAGAGGGGAGATCAGAGCTAGAATGTTGGCTTCAGAAAATGGAAGCCTGGAACGTGCAAGCCATATTAGGGGACATCCCAGAGCTGATCATAGAGTCTGACGCCACTAGGGCAGGCTGGGAGTGAGGTGCGGCTACCTGAAGATGGGAGGGTGATGGTCCCAAGTGGAGCTAGCCCTCGACATTAATTTCCTGAAGCTGCTTGCAGGCTCTTTTGCAATAAAAGCGTTTACCAAAGACAGAGCAGAGTGTTGTATCCTACTCAGGATGGACAACATTTCTGCAGTCCGAGACATCAATTAACTAGGAGGGACGTGATCGGGCATGCTAGTGGAACTAACCAAGGACTTCTGGCACTATTGTCTTAATTCTCAAGATTTCTGTGACAGTGGAGTACCTTCCAGGCGCCCAGAACACAGTAGCGGATTGGAATTCTCGCTATTGGCATGACTCCAGTGACTGGATGCTGCACAGGGAGGTGTTTGAGCAGATAACAGCCCTATGGGGACCCCTGGACATCGACCTATTGGCATCCAGATTGAACAAAAAATTACCAAGATTTTTCAGCTGGAGGCTGGACCCAGAGGCCCGATTCACGGATGCTTTTCTGCAAATGTCGTCAGGCGCAGTGCACTATGCTTTCCCCCCTTCGTGATGCTAGCAAGGGTACTGGCAAAAGTCAGGAGAGAAAAGGCAGAGGTGGTAATAATATCCCGAACTGGAAATCTCAAGCGTGGTTTCCAGTTTGGATGGAACGTTCCACTTATTTCACGCAAGTCCTCCCTCTCAGAGAGGATCTCTTGGAGGAGCCGTCAAGGAACTATCATCCTCTGACGATCACTGGCCAACTACCTCTGATCACGTGCAAGGTATTGGGAGCAGATTGAATTTGGCAGGCTTTTCGGGGTCAGCTGCAGAATTCATCAGGCAATCCTGGTCCCCCTCTACACTCAAAAGTTACAAGGTGACTTGGAGGGGATGGAGCCTCTGGTGCAGCCAATGCAACCTTCATCCCGTTTCTGCCCCTTTAGTACAAGTGGTCAATTTTCTAGCTTCATTAGCCAAAGAAGGGAAAGTGTTCCGAACTGTAGGAGTTTACATCACATGATCCGTTAGAAGGGGCCCCTATAGGGGAACACCTGGCAGTAGTGAGACTGATGCGGGGGGTAAAGGCTAGTGCACCGTCCTTTCTGAAATATGCTGAATTATGGTACATATCAGCAGTATTGTGGCTACTGCTGGACTGGCCGCGTAATAAAGATTTATCTGACCAGCATTTGTCAGGCAAGATAGCTATGTTTAGTGTCGTGTAGAAGAGTGTCAGATGTGAAGGCTTTAAAGATAGACCGAAAATTCTTCGGCATGGGCGGGGTGACCTTTTCCATAGCCAAACGGGCTAAGTGCCACTCGTCAGTTATCTCTATCCCTACTTCCGGGAGCAACCCAAGTTATGCATAGCGGACTGTATCAAAGAATACGAAGAGAGGACAGATGAAATGCAGCCAGCAGGCGTATCGCAGCTTCTCATCATGCGCAGGAAGCAGTTTAAAGCAGTAGCGGCAGCGACCATAGCACGTTGGGTGCGAGAAATCATACCCCTAGCAGGCGTATATGTGTCTAGATTTGGGGCGCATTCAGTAGGAGGAGCCATGGCTTTTAAGGTGCAGGTCTTCAAGACATAATAAAACCAGAGGATTGGTCCAGCGACGCCACATTTAGGACCTTCTACTTTAAGCCTACAGCGAGCACAGCAGCAGCGGTAGTAGATAGCTTTCAACAAGCATAATGCTTGCATCCGTTCTTGACATTGAATAAAGATAACCCCTGCCTTGGCGCAGGAAATATTGATTCTATTAAAGACATGGAGGCAAGCATTATCCCGCCCAGGGACGCAAGGGGAGTCGATCTAATAATGCTATGATGTATTGCATTGGTATTGTTGTTATCTTGCATTGCATATCCATACCTAATATGTTAATGTTAAAGGATATTTGTACTGCGCACTATCACCACCAGATTGGTCTCCTGGTGCTCTGGCATATCTGAAAAGGAAAGGGGTGTGGGGTGAAGTTAGTGGGAACGACTGGGATAAGTGCAAGAAAGCAGTGATGTGCTGTTGGCAGCTTCAGTTGAGTTAACACTGTTCGCTGAGCTTGAGGGTGCTTTCCGGTCGGTAGCCGTCGTGAGCTGTTGTATGAAGCTATGTGTGGTTTGTTTTGTTGTTGTGGTGTAGTGAAGTTTGTGCAGTTTGTTGTGCTTTAGGGTTGTGGTCGTGTTTGGTTAGAGTTTGAGAGGTGTATGCAGAGGGGTGAAATTGTTAGTGGGTTGGTTATTGTCCTTGCTATCAAGAAGTGATATGTGCTAAATTTCCATGTTCTTTCTAGATGTGGCGCGTGAATACCTCTGCATTTCTATCTAGATCTGGCACTGGCTAATATTCACAATCCTCTCTATATATGACGCACGCCAATATTCACAATTATATCCAACTGGCCCACCTTCAAAATCCTATCTAGATGCGAAGCAAGCTAGCATTCACAATTCTACTCTAGATGTGGCATTGGTAATATTCCCAATGCAGTCTAGATGTGGCACTTGCTAACATTCACAATTCTATCTAAGTGTGGCACTTGCTATCATTCAAAAATCTGTCTGGGTCCGGTGCAGGCTAACGTTCACAATTCTATCTAAGTGTGGCACTTGCTAACATTCACCATCCTATCTAGATGTGACGCAGGCTAATGTTCACAATTCTATCTAAGTGTGGCACGTGCTAACATTCACAGTTCTAAGTGTGGTACTTGCTAATATTCACAGTTCTAAGTGTGGCACTTGCTAACATTCACAATGCTATTGAAGTGTGGCACTTGCTAACATTCACCATCCTTTCTCGATGCGACGCAGGCTAATGTTCACAATTCTATCCAAATGTGGCACGTGCTAATATTCACAGTTCTAAGTGTGGTACTTGCTAACATTCACAGTTCTAAGTGTGGTACTTGCTAACATTCACAGTTCTAAGTCTGGCACTTGCTACCGTTCACTACCTAACGAATGTCTTCTCTGACAGGAGATGACCAGAAGCCGAGCTGACAATTGGAGGGTAGAGTGAGAGTAGAGTGCAGTCTGTGTTGCCAAGGTTGGCCATGAGAGAACTGCATGCGCAAGTGGACCGAGTTCATGGACGGTTGGACGCCATGTTGAGTTTCCGTTTGAGGAGTTTTATAGCAGATCAGGATGTCAGTTGGAAGGCATCAAAAGAAGAGAAAAGGACCTAGGCAGAAGTGCCTCCTGCCTCCTGGGACTCAATATGGACATGTGGACTACCAGAGACACTGGGATTCATGGGAAATGAAGTCTGGAAGTGTTTTTCTGTTTTAGGTATTAACAAAAAAATGTAAAAACATTTTATTAAAAAGAAAGGTTTGAAGATTGAAATATGCTGAAGAGTAGAAATAAAAAAAAGAGTAAGCATAATGCATAATGCCCGCCTCTGTGTCTTTAATAGAATCAAGACTCCCTGCGTCAAGGCATGGGTAATCTTTATTTTGAGACATAGTGGGAGACATTGGAAAACTAAGAGGGGTCTGTAAGTAGGATAATGGCTAATGGAGATGAGTAGTCTGGCTATGATGGGATGTCTAAGGAGGACGCCAAGAAGCAGGGAAGTCGTTTTAGTGGAATATGGGAGGTCACCTATTGGTCTTAAATTTAAAACATGGCAGTTTTGCTGATCAGAAGATGACGTGTGGCTAAAGGGTGATACACCCAGGGTCGTAGTTAAGTCTCTAATGTATTCCTATGGTATGAATAGAATACTAATTAACAGTTGATGCTGTAATGGAAATGATTGCCTTACTAGTGTGCAGGCCCATGTACATGGGCCACAGTGCAGGTTTTCATTGACATAGTAGGACCACTATATATCCTAAGCCAAAAGCTCCCTCTAGCGGTGACAACAGGTGAAGCTATGACTGCATCAGACAAACATACAGGGACAAACATACATCTGGCCTTTTATTATATTGTTCGATTAGATGCGTACATACTTCAAGCTTTTTAAGATTGTACTAAATGTTTGTTCTGCACACATTTGAGTCATCTGTGTACACGAATACAACATTGAAATAAACTAAAATGTAAAGAAAACTCAGCATAACAGGTAATGAGAATAATGTGTAATTCCTCCTGTCCTCAGATGTGTAAACAGTAGAATCTCCCCAACTACTTCTAGGCCATTTTCAGAAGGGGAGCTGGTTTGTGCACAAAGGGGCAAAGACAAAATGAGTGTTCAGTACGCTAGGCAGCTGGGACTTCTTTACATTCAGGCTGCAGGTCACTGGGAGTTTGTGGCACACAGCACGCCCTCTCCCAGACAAAACCCTCAAACCACGCATTGTTCGGGAACCCCAATGCATCCGAAGGGCACATGACTCAAGTGAACAATGTACAGATGGAATCATCCTTAAACGCTTGCTGTCTAGTTCACTGCAACACCCGGGAATCTAACTGCGAAAACAATGCAAGTCTGAGTAACAGAACATTTTGTAAAACAGCCGAACACTTAACGTTTTCTGCTGCTAAGGCCAAAAGCCCGCAAGGACCTCCAGCGGCCCTTCCTGTGGCCAGGCACGCCTCTGCAGTCACGTCACCATTGCCCTTTCACTTACTTCTCAGTCATGTCATTTCTGGTCAGGAGCTTCAGAGATATTTCAGCATCTTGAGGTCGATAAAGGGCTTTGAGGCCAAAGCCACTGCTTGTGGTGATCAGGCGGAAGTGCTCCAGATCCTGTTGAGGTACGAGTGGAAGGAGGGAGGACATTTCTGCTCTGCCAAAGGGAGGAAAGGTTACGTTAGCCCGATAATGCACTCAAAACAGACACACACACATGCTGAGAAGTTTGTAAGTTTAATTGTACTCTTACGATGAGAAGAAAGTTACTGTAAATGGGTAATCATTTGGGAATAATACTGTAAATGGACACTCATTTGGGAATATGGTGCGCTTCATTATATTTATGGAGAAGACAACAGGCGGCAGGAAACAACATACTTTGGCCTAAGTTTGGGTACATTAAATTGCCTTTTCACCATTTTATTTTATTTAAACATGTATTTCTGAGAACCATAGCTAAATGCTGCGAGGAACCAGCCTCGCGAGATCTCGGCTACGAGAGCTTGTGAAACATTGCGCGTGTGGCGCGCAGAGCTCCCGGAGACCGCCAGATTTGCAGAGGACCCGGCGACAGGAGGACGCTCCCCGGCGCTCCTCTTACCGTGACCAGGCCTGCAGCCTGAAGCATACATTCTACAGTCAGGCCCCATGCCTGAAGCAGCTGCCAAGTCAGCACTACAAGCTGAACTTTATAAAGGTGTAAACCCACTGCTGTGAATCCAACAGCAGTGGTTGCCATCCAGGCTGTATCAATTGACACTGATGGAGACGCAATCCCACAGCGGTGAGTCAACTGCAGTGGTTGCCCCAGAGACTCTATGCTCAGTGCTGTCTGCACATATAGCCCTATCTGCCATTTAGAGCAATAAAGCCTGTTACTAAACCACCCTGCGTACGGTGTTCCTTCCAGGCCGCCACACATGCTCACTCAGAACACCGGAAGCGATCTTCAAGGACATAAAAGAGATAACAAAAGTACCCTGCTGTTGGTTTGCTCCAGGGAGCTTCTCAATGTTGAACGAAGCTAGACACATTTCTGGATGGGTGATGGGCAGCATTCGTGAGATTAAAGGTAAATGGCGCAAGCATGGAATCGCTTCACCAGAACCCAGAGTGCAACCATTTTGGAAGTTGAAACGGTTCTATCGAAGAGGAAAAAAAAGCTATAATCTATGGACCACATCTGGAATGCTATATTTTTCTAGTAAGTTAATGTGAGCTAATTTTAGAGCCGGTCAGGCCGGGCCAAACTCAGTCTTTCATCCTTCCGAGGTCGATAAATGAGCACCACACACCGTGGGTAATAACAAGCAGTGCTCAGTTGCCTGGGGGTTTATAGCGCCATATAAATGCTAAATTTTTATTAATGTCATGATGTTGGGTTATGTAACGCATAGTGCTGCCATTTCCATGGTCTGTGGTGCTTTGGGATCTGCAAGAAAAGTGGGTTTTCGGTTATAAGAGACTGAAAAAATGATGCCACATTGCTTTGCCATTGTGCATCTGCTGGCAGATCAAAGGTTACAAAGCTCTGTGTGAAGGTCTGTTTCTAGCCGGTTATTGGCCAAGGCACACTAGGAATGTGCACCCATGCGCCTCTAGTGCGAGCGAGGATGGGCGGCGGGGACTGTATTGTAGAAGCTGGCCCTAGAAGAGTAGAGTTTTGATGCAGTTTGTGTGTACTGGGGGCGTTGGGGTGGCAGCTGTGTTCCCCTTCCCTGTGTGAGTGGATAACTTGACGTGTGGCGTGTAGATAGAAAGTACATCAGGTTAGTGAAGGATACAGTCCAGATGCCAACAGGCACTCAAAATATCTCAGTAAATATCACAGTGGAAACCGTACAATGGAACCCCACTTGCAAAAAATATCCCGAGAGATCCCTTGAGGTGCAAATAGGTCGCGTAAGGATGGATCCACGCTTGACTCCCTCTGATCAAAGTGCAGGTATTTTAATGGGACGCCCTATGATCAAACATCACATTGAGCTCCTCTACGACAGGCATTTCAATGCATCTTTATGTTTGACTTACAGTACATAATAGACAAAACACGGTCAAATGATGGCATCATAATGAAAGCGGAGCTTCAGCAATAGGGATCCTAAACACTGTGCAATATCTCCCATGCTTTTCTTCACCTAGAAGGACAGGTGCAAGAGGATTTCATGAATGAAGTCATTGAGGATGAAGAAAGCTAATTTCTTATTAATAAATGTGGAGGAGCAGGAATGCGATGGTAGTCTCTTCCCCCCTCCAGTACACCCCACAGTTTGGGATGTATCATGCTCTTGAGCAGTACCAATGCACTCCAAAGTGTGCACATCTGCTCGAGGTTTGCTTGTGTTCCATGTACTTTACTACCCACATTCTGTGTCCAGCCACATCTGGAAGCAGGGGCAGTAGGAGCTTTTCACTGCACACAAATGGCCTCAAAAGCAGAGGTTGCATGGGTCTGTTTGAAGAGTTGGTGATGGACTCGTCCAACATCCAATGCGCGCAGCAGAGTTGTGAAGGTGAAAATGTGGGTATGTCCAAGTCTGATGTCCGGCATTATAAGCTCCGGTCCAGAAAGGGCAGATCTAAATGTATCTCCAGTAAATGTGGCGCATTGTAGGTTGCCGGCCTGGGTGGTCAGCAACAGAAAGTGGTTGTGGGTGCTGCAAGGCCTTCTACTTGACTCTCATTTGGACATCACCATCCTGCTTCAAGAGCATTTAGGAGTGGGATAAGCCCAACACGAAAAGAAATGTGTAAATAATATGTTCTGTGGTGTCTTGAGCTCCCTTTGCTCTCAGTTGTGAAGGCATGTGTTGGCAAGTAATCCCAGAAGAGTCTGAATTGCAAGTGATGGGTGTGAGAGGAGACCCCCCTACTTAAGAGAGAAGTACAAAGCCTGTGATTTCTAGCCAATCCTTTAACTTCAGACATATATTACTTGCCGGCAATGTTTGGAATGTTGGTTGTAATGTGACCCACTGTTTTTATCATTAGCACTCAGGGTGGGTGTTTGAACCAATCACGTCACTCCAGGCATGGGCTGAAACTATTTATCTAAACCCACAGGTGAAGCAAGCTGAGTGTTCCTCGCACCCGCCCTCCCCTATTGAATACTCCACCACTCCTTCACGATTCCCCTGCTCAACACACATCCTGCCACTAACAGACACCCCATCCGCCTCCCTCTTGCCCTAAGCCATTTACCGGTCTCCCTATGCTTCTCCCTGTCACTACCTCTCCTGGAACATGGCCGCTAGGGAAAGGAAGCGACAACAGGTATTACCGTCTTTTTTCTCTAGTGGACATTTTCTTTTGTAGTCTTTTTAAACGTGTAAACCGGCTATCGCAGGCGTTCACAAATTACAAAAAGATATTAGCAACTAGAAATTGGCCCCAGGGCACTAATAGCAATAATACACAGTTCCACAGACTGAATTTTGTAGTACCGCCTGGTGGCTATCGTTAAATGCCCGAGCACTAAGGGCAAGGGCCATAATCACATGGTGCAGCCCTTGGAACTGTGCAGTAAACCTTTATTGGTGCCCCCAAGTGCTCGAACAGCCAATCAGGTTGCCCGGAATATGGGCTGAAACTATTGGCAATGGCTCACATTCCAAGCATGCTACCTTCTGCTACAATGCTTCCAGCTCACCAGGGTCTTGTTGACTACCGACTCATCCCAATGTTCCCCCACTGACTGCCACACACGCCATCTGCCTCACCCTCATTCCACCCAACCTGACGCCCACACTTACATCTTCCTTCCCTCCAATCCGTATGCACTATGAGCTCCTGGCCAGCATTGGTAATATGAAGGAGCTTGGGCTAAAATTACTGCTGGAGAAGTGACATGGGGGCAACATTGCCTAGAATTGCCCTTCATTGGCAGAGTAGATGTATTTCTCATTTCTCCACTTCATGTCAGATTTCGTTTTTTGGGCAAATATTTCTGCCAAACATTGCATGGGATCCTAATTGGCTGAAATATTTGCAGTGTGAAGTAAATCTGCCCAAAAAATTAAATGAAAACATAAACATGTAGTTCAGGCAGGAAAATTACAAAATTGTCCATGTCGCTTCACGGGCAAAATGGTGTAGCAGATGGATTCTGGCCAGAAATCACCATTTCGATAACAGAGTGAAATTCTGCCACTTTGCCCGCCCTTAATCGATACTCCATTTCCCATTTCCATGGTGACCATCTTCTTTGTGCTTTTTCTTACTTTCAGGCATAAGGTAAAGCTCACACTCTCAATTGAAACCACTGCAGGCCTTGCAAATTCTGAAACGTCCCACTAGACCTGCAGGGCGAGTTCCCCCAGGTTACATGCTCCACCTAAGAGAAATAAACTCTACCCATGGCGAAGGGTGATGAAATATTAAACATTTGTTTCTGTGAAATGGTGCATGTTACCATAAGCACGCTTCATACATGGTGCAATGCTGCCACCCATAGGTCAGCCACGCACAGTAAAACTTTTGTTGTTCGATTTACCGCAAAGTATGTTTTCAGTATGATATCATTTGATATGATATGGCATTTATAACGCACCTATACACAAGTGTTTTAAGTAAATGTCCAATTAAAGTTTCAAACATCCATATACTCACCAGCAAGGTCAAGTAACATGCAAATGGTACTCGCCCTTACTCGCCAATGTGAGTGGGCCAGTACATTCACGAGCGCTGCATTGCTTTTGCCCAAAAAGATTCTTAGCATTGCAGTGGGTTTGCATCCCTGTACAAGCTTCAAAGCTATGGAACACACTACCTGTTCCAATCAGGTCTGTAACCTCCTTCAACCTATTTAAACGCAACACCAAACGTTGGCTTCATGACCTGGACACATTGACAGCTTAACATCTTAGAGCTTAGATTTACTGCCTACCCACTGTACATATTGTAAATAATAGTACTATCTGTCTCACCTTCGGCCCACCGCCTTAATTGCAACATGTATGCTTGTACCTGTAATACCAATGTATGTATTTATTTGTAACCGCAATTATTGTAACTGTTGCCTACTGCTTGCTAATGTAACTGTACTCTTATGTAACATGATCAAAAAACGTATGCGCCCGTATGCCCCTGGGCCTGGTTGCACTTTGTATATAAACCACATACAAATACAAAATACAAATGCATGGTTGCTAGCGGTGATAACAGTAGATTTCATGGTCTGCACTGACTGGTAACAGCACTGAGCTCTTGTAGACAGGTTATCAGGCCGCTACTGGCCAGAATTCCTTCCAAACCCATAATTATCCCACCAGTGCAAGCCTCCATTAGTAGACATGGTAGTGACCAGCCTACTACACACCTTGCTGGTTGGCTGTTGTTAGGATTACATTGCTTTAAAAAACATAGTGGCCCCCGTGGCTGCCCGAATATATCTGTAATATTTATTGTGCTGACAAGTGTAATGTGTGAATCACACCTGTAAATTACTGTGCCCACCTTCTATTCCCAATGAATTGAATACTAATGTTTGAGATGTTGCATCTTATTGATAAAGCTTGCAAAGCCATCACTGTATATTCATTATATTTCCAAATTTGGTCTAAGCTATCTCAGTAGAAAAAATATGAGTGGAAAGGTGCTACTCTGAACTTCTTCACATGATATTCATTGATATTATGGGCCTCATTACGAGGTTGGCGGTAACCTGCCGGTGTAGCCACTCCCGTAACAGTGAATCAGGCGCCTGACTTCCTGGTGCCACCGAGACATTACAATTCCCGGTGGTGCGGTAAGTCAGGCAACGGATTTTCTAAGGCCCCATTCCCATGGATCCCATAGGACTATATAGGAGTGGGGAGATGAAAGACCGGCACCGTTGCTAACAGTGCCGTGACGAATCTACATTCAGGGGCCGCTGCGCCCGCCAGGGTCTGACCTGTCGGGCGCAGCAGCCCCGGCAGGAAGACTCGTAGTATAGCGGTCCGGAAACAAGGGTGCCACACTTGTAATGAGGCCCTATGTCTTTCCGTACATGAGCGCTTTTATTGCACTGCTTAAAGTGGAGACTGCAATCCATTCCAGTCACTACTGCACAATATCATTATTTTCTGGATGATCTGTCTTTAGTGCCATCTTTGTGAAGGTTCTGAACCATTTTGCATATCCACAGCTATTCACACAATGTTGCTGGCACGTACTGTAGTGCTAGGCATATGTATGTATGTTTCTATTGAAATTAGGAGAGGTTAGATACAGACCTATTAAGCCCATATACAATAACTGTTATGCTTGTGATCCAGCCGTGTCCATCCCTTAAATATTAACTCTGTTATAGGCTTTACAATCCAAGATTGCTATTGCCCGGTGTCACCAGATGCTTCTGAACCTCCTTCTAATTATCTCTCTCTCCCTCCAAAAGTAATCCCATAAATCAACTTTCTCAAAACCCCAACATCCTCTTTACTTAGAGAGGCACATATCAGAGGGCTTAACCTGCCATTGTCTAGACATACATTAACTTGCTGCTTATTATTGGGGAATGGATATAAGATGTATTTAGGGAAATATCTACATAATTTGGACCGCATAAAATCTGAGCACCTTTAGCATCGTTGTCTACCGGGCACTCAAATTTCCCTAACTATTGCTCGTGACAGGCTATGGATTTTCATAGAGAAAAAGCTAAAAGCGTTGCAGGTAAATGAAATCAAAGAAAATTGATGTGACTCAGAGAGGTTTAAAGCAGGGGTGCATTCTGGCGTCAACCTTGTTTAATCTGCTCATCTTAGACATTAGTCTTGCCTTTCTACACACAATCTGTGACGCACCCAAATTAGCACTCGTCCGATCAATTATCTGCTCTATGCAGATGATCTCATTCTTCTTTCACCAACCCCCAGTGGATTACAAAACATGTTAAACGCATTAAACCCGTATGCATTGAAAAATAACTTGGTCATTAATACTGCTAAAACGCAAGTTGGGTGTTTTGATCTCCTTGATTGCCCAGGTGAAGTTATTAATGCATAAATATGCAAAGTTTTCCTATTTTCACATTCTTTTTTTCTACAAACAGAAAGTGATTTCCATCCTTACGTATGGTGTTGAAACTACATTACCCAAACTCCGTACATTTTAGGATGTGTTACAATCCAAGTTTTGGAAAAAAATCCTTCATCTCCCCATGTGCATGTCGAAAGCAATACTGCGGTTTGAACTGGGCTTAAAGGCATACTCTAGTAAAAAAATTTATTGTCCCTATGGGTCGGCCATGTTTTTTTAAGGCTAAGTGGCTCGATTTTAGAAAACTTTCCTATGGACCTTACCCGAGTTTTTGTCCATTAAACGCACGCGAAAACAAGCACCTGGGAGCCGCCATTTTCTGAAAATCCCATCTTTTCCCTGATCGTCCTGGCTCACCTGCTTTTGCGGCACTAAATCAATTCCCCCGCCCCTGATCCTGACATTATCAAAACATTCATATTCCCCGCCTCTCCTCGTGACGTTACTGTGCTGCGTAGGCAAACGCGCCCAGTCGTCTTCTGCGCGACTCCACACAGAACCCGGAAATCAACACAGATCAACTCACAACACAGCGCGCCACAATTCGGAATATGAAACTGTACTTTACAATGAAACAGCAACACGTTAAATTTGGTAAAGTACATTTATTTAGCATCAAATGTTTAGAGAATATTCATATGAACTCCGGAAGACATTTATTTTCTTTTATCTGTATCCGCAATAACTGTTCCGTTTCATCTTGGGTCACGCGCTGTTCCATTATGGCACACAGGGTGTTCATTTTCGTAAAAAGAATCACTTTGGAAGCACGGTGAACCGCAAGGCTGTTCCATCAACTAGGCACTAGTTCAGCCTAAAGTTTGTTATGTTACTTCTAGCCACTAGTACAGCGTAAGGGCATGTGGGCCCTTGGCGATCGTCCCATAATATGGTGATCGTGCTCCAGTTGTTGACACGAAGCTGCAGGTGTCTGCTGAAGAATCCGTCCGCCGGTGTCTCAAACAGGTGGCAGTTGCAGAACGGGATCAAATACCTGTTAAGAAAACAAATAAATGATAATTAGTCTCACTAGCCGAACTTCATTAATATTACTCATTTCATTCATTACGGCCGATCAGAAACTATTTGCTTGCAAGGGTAGTTCAATGGAGTATGTTCTTCTCTAACATAAATGCGAAAAGTAACGAGATAAATCTAGGGCAACACACAATGATAAACGACACTCTACATGCATGAGGAATGATATGATATATGATATGGCATTTGTAATGCGCGTATACCCAAGTGTTTCTAGGCGTGACGAGGCAGGTGGGGAACAAGGGCAGACAGACAACGATCCTACTAGGCCAGGTGTTTTTTTCTGATCGCGCATGGGGATGGGCTGTACAAGGATAGTTGAATACAAATTAAATAATAGGGCCAGCTGGTGGCAAGTGCAAGGTAAATGCCGGGACAAGGGGCTGAAGGATACAGAGACAGTCCCGTAGTGCAGGGAAAAGTGGCTGGGCCAAGGAGCCAGATCGGTGACACCAGTGAACCTGCATGCCCATGTGCCCACTACGAACAGTTTTAACATCTTTTACAGTCATCATTCATTCATTTATTCATGCATCCATTCACTAAATCTTCATTCCGGTATAAAAGCGTGTAAAGATTTACTTACATTATATTTGAAATTTCCATTGTGTCTCTTCGTAATGCAGTCTGTAAAACGGACCATGCTCTTGACAGTGATTTTTCGTATACTGACCTAAAACTGAAACTCGGTCTAGTTTCTGAATTTTCTGCCTTATCGTCTCTTACGTTATTGCGCACTCCCTTCAAATGTAGTTCTTTCTGCATGGTCCCTGTCTCAAGGTCAAAAAACAATAGACCCTTATACTTCCAGTGCGACTTGTGGGCCTCATCTGTGCACTGTCCTTCGCATTCTTTATTTGCAACATCACGTAGTATAGGCATCTGTGAGAACTTGAAGTTTAGAATCCGTCTATGTAGTGCGCCTCAATGTGCAAATGCGAACTGGCTTCTCTCCCAAATGCCACGGCCTGCTTGGCTGGCGCGTTCTAAGTGCCCCAATTTTTTCCCCGTTGTCTGCGAGCTTTGCAGCCTAAATTGAAACATTTAATTTTTTGCGGAAGGTCAGGGAAAGTATAAAGTACCACAGGAGTTGAGTTAAAAGTGAGATTTATTGTTTGTTTGTTTGTTTTATTTTTTGCAATACGCAAGCCTCCCCTCCGTTAACAGTGTGCAGCATTTACATTTACATGAGATGAGACATGAGAAAAATATATACATACACGTATGTGAGGTGAATAGAGAGAATTCAAAGATGACACCCAGCTTCTTCGCCACCCATGATGGTGAAGTTGGGGGTTAGGTTTACTGGTACACTGTACAATAACATTTATTTACAAAAATACAATCCTATTGCAATTATTTAAACCGCGATTTGTACTTTACAATCAGCTGTGCATCGGGTGGGCATGGCACAGTCGCAATGTTTGGTGGCAATGGATCACTGCTCTGTACAGAAACGTCCAAAATTCCATATCTGTGCTTCTCTAACACAGCAACAATAAGGCCTTTCACAAAGTCGAACTGCATTTCATCATAGACTGGTTTGATCACCCATTGCTTACTTCGTTTTGAAAACACCTTGGTGTAGCGAGGCATCCTTACTTTGCCCCTAGTCCTAGATTGTTCACGTCCGACATTGCTGTTATGGGCCAAGACGGCTAGTAGAGTGCGATGTTTCATGCCCCGAAAGCTAAAATGCAAGCGTTTTGGCCTGTACTTTAGGCACATATTGTGGAACACCTCCAAATCTCCTGTGTGACAGAATTCTGTCAGTCCTCTCAAATCTCTTGATAGAGTTTTGTCGAAAAAAATCTTCTCAATGGCTTTGTGTGTCGGTGATGATGGCATCAACCACTTCTTCTTCCGTGCCTCCTCTGGGGACAAAGGGCCATGTTCACATTGGTGGAAATGTTCATTTGCTGTCCAGCGGTGAACGTTGGTACAGTGGTGCATCAGTGACCGCCATTTTTCAAGTAGTATTTCCACTGACCCCTCGCAAGTTTTTGAACTCCACCAAAGATGGTTGGTGATAGAATGTGACCACTGCAAAATACTTTCAAAACCTTTTTTTTTTCCTGCAGCCGAGATTTTCTTATTGATTGATTTAGCAAGATGCCATACGTCAAATTGATGTTTAATATGTGGGAACTGCTCTCTCATTGTCTTGGCAATTGAAACGTGTCTATCCGTGGCTATGAGCCTCGATAGGATGTCCATCCCCCTCGATTGTAGATGTTCCACTGATTTTATAAATCCTAGTTTCTCCATGGCCACTGAGGATGTACATTGTGTTACCTGCACGACCTCCGAACTCACAATTTTCTTACTATCCATGTCCTGAAAGTGGTAGGTGCAGTACTTGGCAGAAAAGCCAGGGCTATCGCACTGTCCATCGCCGGCTAGCCTGAATCGTTTGCCTTCGAATGTACTTGCTAGAGTCAATTGTTCAATTCTCCAAGCATCACTAATGGCCGGAAACAGATAATCACGTTGGTATGTGTAGTACAGCGCACTAGAAATGAAATGGAGTCCCATAAACTGAAAAAAAGCCTCTAACTTTCTAAAACTGGAGCCACTAAAAAGTGATGCAGCTGCACACAGTAGATTGCCTGCTGGCAGTTTCCCCAGCATCGGTTGTGCAGACCATGAGAACCTATGATTTAATCTACAGGCGGCTTTTATTTTGACGTTTGTGCCTTTCATTTTACGAGTCACATTAATCAATGGCTTCCCACATATTTTCCCTCTAACGGAATGCACACATTTCAGCATACTTATAATTTCCATCAAGCAACTGTCGAATACAATGTATTTGCTCTCTTTCATTGGACTGTCATCCTGCGTCAACGTTGTTTCAGCTTTTGACGCTGTGGAGATGTCAACACATTGGAAAGTAATATCGCTGCTATCAAGTATTGTTGCGTCTATGGATGCTGCAGCTGGTTCATTCTCTCTCATTTCAACATCTGCTAATTCAACATTGATGGGAGAACACAACAATGTCGACATATTTTTTGGTGGCATTTTTTTGGCTGGTGTAGATTGTGTAAATTGATCTGCAACTACTTCAGAGCTATCTCCAATACATTCAATAACATCTTCTTGTAGTGGTCCGGTCGCACAGTAGCTATGGTCCAATGCAACTTTGCTGTAGTCTCCAAACAGAGCTAATTCATGTTCTGGCCATTGGACATGAGCATCTCGAGCCTGAACACGCCTCGCCTCAATTAATAGTTCCTCCATAGTGTACATGGTCTGGCAAGCCACATCTCTTATTCGCTTCAATGTCTGTGTGTGTATAGTTCTGATGCCCACGGGTAACTGGAGGAGAGATTGGAAAAGGGATGTTCAGTTTAAACACAAGATGGAGTGTAGTAGAATTGACTAGAAAAAAACATAAAATAGTCCCCACCACAAAAAGTTTTTTAAAGTTATTAACTGTTTGTAACTAACCTTTTTTTGTTTTTTTTTCTTTGCAACTTTTTTGACTCGACCTTCAACATCTGCACACTGTAGCTCCGATTCGTTTCCGCATGTCCTCCCTTCCTCTTGCGCTGCAACGGGTATATTTTCTGTATCCGCATAGACAGCAAGGAATGAGGCTCCATCGTCTCCCTGACACATAGTACTTTCATTACTATGTATCAAAATATTGTTAGCATAAAACACGTGAGGAGGAACACACAGGTACATCTCAATAGCCAAATACGATTTAAACATTGTGTGCAACAATCAAACGACAAGTATTCGACCAGTGATGATCTATTTCGATGGAACTGTCAGTATCCATACCTCCGGCTCTGCATGGACAGCCATGAATGGTTGTATTGGAGAGGAGGCATCCGCATCTCTCTGAAACACAATACTTGCATTAGTATGCTTTTCAATATTGGAAACATAACACACACTTGGGGTCGACGGCACAGGTACATATAAAGAGATAACCGCAAATGATGCATTGTCCAAAAGAATCAAGGAAAATCCAAATATGATCACATTTCATCGACTTATTTCAACGATTCCTTTACATCTGCATCATCTCAATGAGATGTTGTGATTGGGGTGGAAGCTCCGTTGTCTCCCTGAAACACAGTACTTGGATTAGTATGGTTTTCAATATTGGAAACATAACACACACTTGGGGTCGAACGCACAGGTACATATAAAGAGATAACCGCGAAAGATGCATTGTCCAAAAGAATCAAGGAAAATCCAAATATGATCACATTTCATCGACTTATTTCAACGATTCCTTTACATCTGCATCATCTCAATGAGGTGTTGTGATTGGGGTGGAAGCTCTGTCGTCTCCCTGAAACACAGTACTTGGATTAGTATGGTTTTCAATATTGGAAACATAACACACACTTGGGGTCGAACGCACAGGTACATATAAAGAGATAACCGCGAAAGATGCATTGTCCAAAAGAATCAAGGAAAATCCAAATATGATCACATTTCATCGACTTATTTCAACGATTCCTTTACATCTGCATCATCTCAATGAGATGTTGTGATTGAGGTGGAAGCTCTGTCGTCTCCCTGAAACACAGTACTTGGATTAGTATGGTTTTCAATATTGGAAACATAACACACACTTGGGGTCGAACGCACAGGTACATATAAAGAGATAACCGCAAATGATGCATTGTCCAAAAGAATCAAGGAAAATCCAAATATGATCACATTTCATCGACTTATTTCAACGATTCCTTTACATCTGCATCATCTCAATGAGATGTTGTGATTGGGGTGGAAGCTCCGTCGTCTCCCTGAAACACAGCACTTGCGTTTATAGGGAAGAAAGTATAGCAAATGGAATCACGTTATATGATCACGCATGATGGAGCTGTCAGTATCCATCCCTCGTGCTGCTGAAGAATATCTATGGATGTTGCAAATGTAGTGCGCACTTCCGAAAGCTGTTGCGCCGATTCGTATACTTGAATGTCAGGCTCTGCATCAAGTGTAGGGGTTGACGCTCCATCGACTGCCTGAAACATAGTACTTGCATTAGTGAGGATTACAATTGTGAAAACATAACATACACCTGGGGTCGACAGCACAGGTACATATCAACGGCTAACCACGAATGAAACATTGTGTAGAACAATCAAACGACAAGAATTCCAGCTCTGATGATGATGCTCGATGGAGCTGTCAGTATCCATACCTCCTGATGTTGAAAAACATCTAGAAATGTTGGAGATGTGGCGGACGCTTCAGCATCTCCCTGAAAGACAGTACTTGCATTAGTATGGTTAACACTAATTATAACTGAAAACAAACACCAGTGGACGATAACTAAGGTGTATATCAATTGGAAGCACTAACCAAACATTCAGTAAAATAATTACACGATAGAATAAAACTATTACTTGACATGCATAAAACAAGTATGTAGCGGATTAGCCTAATAAGATTACCTGATACGCGCTAGAAGTGGTTGATAACTGCGACCACGTCAAGGATGTAGAATGTTCTTGCTTCAGATTCAAGGGATAGTCAAGAAGTTGTAAAGGTCAATTAATGATTGATAATGAAATGCCAATATTGAAAATAGCCATGTAAGCCGACAGAATACTTGAAAAATGCTCAATACAGCACAGTTCCCTGTCCCCATATATATATACATTGCGTTTGTGGGTTATGAAATCGAAAAATAATATATTGATAAATGTCATTATTCAAAAAACTATACACTCCTATCAATATCGAAATTATTACAAGGGATAGAACACTTACAATATCAATTAATCCATTCGGCTACACACTACTGCAAGGCCGAAAGCTAAATCCGGACACTTGACTCACCGGTGGCGGAATGTGGACGAATAGAGTGGGAATAGCGTTTTCGAGCAATTTCCGTGTAGTTCGCCGTTTATTCTTCTTTGTTACCCAAGAAGTTGTGTACATGTCCAAGGAAAAGTGCCGGCTGCAGATGCGGTATCGATCGCCCCTCTTGTCCTCTAAGACTTGTTGGACTCTACTTTCCAGATCATCCAGTGGATATCCGCAATGTCTGACCCATTCTCTTATTCGATCGACAGTTTTCGGGAATACATGCATTGTAGTTCCTTCGGATTTCGCATGGGTCTTCGAAGGGCAACCGCTAATCGAACAGGCAGGCATTGTTGATAAATCTGAAAAGTAAATATCGACATTATTATACCATCTTCAAGAATAAAGATTTGATACAAAAGTAAATGAATCATACAATGATCAATGCAAGGTTTGTTTTGGTCGCAGGAACTGTACCAGTTCATTATGTGCAGCTTAGTATTTGCATAAATTGCAGAAATGTATAAATGATGTGACTAAAATCGGAACATGTGACTCATCCCTTGGATGTTCTGTATTGCACGAGAAGGAAACATGCTTACATCATAGACTGGATCCCCGAAGGATGCAATTCGATGACAATAGACACAGATGAAAATAAATAGATCTATTGATAGCATAGCAATGGAAACTCTAGTCAATAGCAATGAGACCAATGAACCTAGCACTATTGTGTACTCAACTCGCAAATAGATAGAAATTTAAAAATCTGCGAAATATGACTAGGATACATGGCCTTACCTTGACCAACAAACAGTCGGATTCAGCAAGCAGAGCAGTATGTTGCAGGAGAATAGGTGGGTGGCCACAGGTAGGACACTGATGGGTTTGCTCTAAGCGGTCACAGAAGTTCACGGATAGCACGACGACGACCAGATTAGCATAGATCTCAGTGGTTGCCAGGTAACACGTTGAGGAGTTGACTTGCAAAGCACAAAGATGTTCTCATGAGACATATCAAGTGGTTTATAAAGTATTTGGAACAGGGGTGTGTTTGTGAATGAATGACGTATGTATGTCGTGGTTTTAGGGGGGCGGCCTGCTTCAAGGGGAGGCCTGGCTGGAGACACGGGGTCTGGGGAGGCCATGTGACCGATGGCCCCTTGACGTGGGACACCTTTTGAAGTGAACATGTTGTTTGGCACCTTGGCCTTTCGCGCCCCGGACAGCCCCCCGCATGCCAGCGAGCATCCACCAGCACGAACCGCCTTTGATACAGGGGGGTGGGATGGATGGGCCTGGGGCGTGCAGATAAGGCACAGGAAGACTGCTGAATGGAGACACACTTATGTGGATTGCAGGGGGGCGGCCTGCTTCAAGGGGAGGCCTGGCTGGAGACACGGGGTCTGGGGAGGCCATGTGACCGATGGCCCCTTGACGTGGGACACCTTTTGAAGTGAACATGTTGTTTGGCACCTTGGCCTTTCGCGCCCCGGACAGCCCCCCGCATGCCAGCGAGCATCCACCAGCACGAACCGCCTTTGATACAGGGGGGTGGGATGGATGGGCCTGGGGCGTGCAGATAAGGCACAGGAAGACTGCTGAATGGAGACACACTTATGTGGATTGCAGGGGGGCGGCCTGCTTCAAGGGGAGGCCTGGCTGGAGACACGGGGTCTGGGGAGGCCATGTGACCGATGGCCCCTTGACGTGGGACACCTTTTGAAGTGAACATGTTGTTTGGCACCTTGGCCTTTCGCGCCCCGGACAGCCCCCCCCATGCCAGCGAGCATCCACCAGCGCGAACCGCCTTTGATACAGGGGGGTGGGATGGATGGGCCTGGGGCGTGCAGATAAGGCACAGGAAGACTGCTGAATGGAGACACACTTATGTGGATTGCAGGGGGGCGGCCTGCTTCAAGGGGAGGCCTGGCTGGAGACACGGGGTCTGGGGAGGCCATGTGACCGATGGCCCCTTGGCGTGGGACACCTTTTGAAGTGTACATGTTGTTTGGGACCTTGGCCTTTCGTGCCCCGGACAGCCCCCCCCCATGCCAGCGAGCATCCACCGGCGCGAACCGCTTTTATATCAATATACAGTATATCGCCTTTATATGAATGATAGTATATCGTTGCTTATCAATAACAAATGCCACATACCGCAGATTCTTGTGAGCACAGACCCACACTTCAACCAGTGTATTATAGTGGCCCAAGACCCGAAGGTCTGTATAATCCAATGGTAATTGATAGTATAGATATATGTGATTCATTTAAAAAATCGAGACAAACGTTGTTAAAATAAATGTGGTGTTTTATTTTGTATCTTATTTTCATGACACAAAAATACAAGACATTAAAGATTATACAAGTCAGGTTGCAGCACAGTGAGAGAAAATCCCCTGTACTGACCGCTGTCACTCGGGAACGTTTCTCTAATGGCACGAACGGCACAGGCGGGTATCACTCTTCGAACGCGGTGTCCAAGCCTCCCGTGAAGCCACCATGTATAGGAACGATAGTCCACCAGCCTGTACCACCTGTGAAAAGGAATGAAACAAACTGTTTTTAAATGACCCAGATAAGTTTAATAAACGTTTGTTGTCAATGACAATTCTTGTAACTAATGGCATTTTACACGGACAAATGCTATCTAGACAATGCACACTATTCAACGCCTTACATGCGTTACAATGATATGTAGATGTAATTTTGGATATAGTAGAAGAACATGAAATAGGAGTGGCATGACGAGCAGAGTATACTTACTCGTTACTCGGATTACGAGGACAAACAGTTGCTCGAAGTTCGTGCATAAGCACCATCAAGATTCTCAACACGGCCCGTGTGAGGCAGGCTGCCCTGAAGTCTGGCAGCTCGGTGATGCATTTCGGTCGTGGCTCGCCTTCCGAAATGTAGGCCAGGCATCCCGAGTTTTCTCGGCAGCAGCAGTTCTCGTCCTCGGTTGGCATTGGCTCGCACCGATTGCATGTGCACCAGGTGGAGACGCCGTCCATGCGACTAGGCCCAGGCTCTTCATCTGTTGAATCGTCCTCCCAACTGCCGTCCGAATCCCCATCGTTTTCACGTGCTTCCCTTTCCAGTAGTTCCTCCTCGGTATACTCAGGCTCGTACATGTAGGGCATTATTGTAGCCATTGTGTGGTAAACAGAGTAAAATAATTTACTGAGATGGTACAGGTGTTCACACGGGCTACAAGCGGCGAAGGTAGCTGACCAGAGCACTGAAACGAGTCACAGAATACTCAAAGTAACACAGAGAGAGGAATGGAATCGAAAACCTGCTGCTGTGTGTTGTGAAACGGTCTGTTTATACTTATTGAGGAAAGAGGCGTCCTGCCATTTCCATGGCGACACGTCATTAGCTGAAGCGAAGCGAATGTTGACACGAGACGTGCTTTGGCGTTGGGAAATGGGCGGTACGATTCTGCTGATGACAGGCTCAGGGGCGGGGGAATTGATTTAGTGCCGCAAAAGCAGGTGAGCCAGGGCGATCGGGGAAAAGATAGGATTTTCAGAAAATGGCAGCTCCCAGGTGCTTGTTTTCGCGTGCGTTTAATGGACGAAAACTCGGGTAAGGTCCATAGGAAAGTTTTCTAAAATCGAGCCACTTAGCCTTAAAAAAACATGGCCTACCCATAGGGACAATAACATTTTTTACTAGAGTATGCCTTTAACATCTCTGCACTCACAAGACCAATGGAAAAGATGCACATTATTTAGGAAATGCCTGTTAAATCTCGATTCTACTAATGTAGTTGGAATATTAGCATCTTATCTGGCAACCACAAACAACTCCTTTTCCACGAGATGGATTCAGAATACACTAAATATTCTTGCAGATTCTAACATCTCATTAGAAATACTGTTACATAATCCTGATAGAGCAAAGTTGAAGTTATTTCAAATGAACTGGATTGTTACTATTGAGGAGTGCGCCCGAATGAAAGATTTTGATATAACTGCATTCGGCCACAAAAAATTAGGAACCTTGGCTGGTTATTTGCAGAAATATCCGTCACCGTACATGCGCAACCAATACTTGCGCTTTAGATGTAACATATGGCACGCTAGGTCAGTACTGGCAAGGAGAAAACTAATTCCAGAGAATCAAAACTTCTGTAGATGGTGTAGGGTACAATCCCAGAAAGAAACCTTGAAACACTGTCTTATAGAATGTCCGAACCTTGGTGACTTGCGAAAGAAATACTTAACCAAAGTCACTTCTTCATTAATTCCTATGAATCTGTCTGATGCTTGGAAATGGCTTTTCTCGACTTCTAACTTGTCTGTACAAATTGCTACTGTTCAATTTCTGAATGAATTGTTTAAATCTGAAGATGATTGAATAAGCAATCCCATTAAGATATATAGAGCGTTAAAATGAATGAAATTTCAGTGTATATATGCTGTGGCAAGTACAGATTTGATGTTTTCTTGTTTTAAGGCAATGCTAAAATGTATTTAAGTGCACTTAATTTATCTTTTGTAAAGACATATTGGTGTTAATTGGTCTAGAATATGTTAAATTTGCTGATGATTTTATTTTCTTTTGTAAAATTTGAAAGGTTCAATGAATTGAACTAACCAAATAAAAAAAACATTAAAAAAAAGATGTGACTTATGCACTTGCACTTTGATCCAGCTGCATTTGTTATGTGGAGGAACTGTTATGATGATAATGATAAGATGGTCTAAATGTACTCGTTCTTTGTATTTTATTTTAATTGTTTTGGCTGAGTTCTCACCCTTTCAACAATTTAACAATACTACAATGTAATACACATTGAATAAAAACACAGATAACATTCATTTAAAACAAACCCTTCAACCCCAGATCAAGGTTAAACTAATAAAAAATCGTACTACAATTTAATTTAGCTTTAGATATTTCCCATGTCTATCTCTTGCAAGAATCTAATCGCTGCTAAAACCAGTTCCCCACTAAAAGTCCTCGCCTAGATCTTTTCTTCAGTTGCATACTTACATTTTTCAAAGTACTTTTTCGAGTATAATTGCCTTAGGCCAAACAAGTTTGGGCAAGTTGTAAATAAATGTCTTAATGTTTCTATCCCCATTGCACAAAAGCAACATAGCTTTGCTTCTACTGTTTGTTTTCCTCTCGTCCCACCTATCTCTCTTGTTAACCACAGGTTTAAGCAACCTTTAAAAAAAACGTCTAATTCTTGGACATGGGAAGCGGCTAGGTAATTCGGTAAAGAGTTCAGCTCTCTGCACTAATAAGCATAATTCTGAAAGATCTTATATTTCCGACATTCTTCGATTGTCGTGCAGCAGTCAAATCTCCAAAGTTTCAGTTTTACATTGTCTGATCTCCACATTAATGTTTCCAATTATATGCTTGCTGCATTTAACCAGGTGAGACATTTGGCCTTCCAAACTGACATCAACCCTGCTTGTTGAACCTTTATTAAAGGTCTTAACAGGGACAAGATAGAATTTGATAGCGCCAACACCATCCTCCTAAAAAAGAGATAAATACTTCCATGTTACCATTACAGACAAAGAAAGCAGCCCCAACTCATGGCCTATGATCTGAATTGTAGTTCGCCCTGCAATGCCTAAAACCGTCTTCCAAAATGTACCCTCCAATTTGTTCCAGTCCAAATTCGACAAAATGTTTTTTCTTTCTACTCCATACTTCATGGTTGGGACCACTTTCTGTTTATAAAATGTCAGCAATGGGTCATAAGAAACTCTGGCAAACCTGTTGTGTAATAAAAGCCCCTGAGTAGCCGTTCTGGTTATTTACTTAAATCATTCCTATAAAGGGTTTCCGCCCAGGTGAAGCTGTATTTTTTGCATTTTTGTATTTTGTATTTTTGAATGTATATGAGGAATTGGAATTTCAGATTAAATTATTTTTATCATGTGTTGTGTGGAAAGTGTATGTACACTATAGCACACTATATAAACATAAAATTGTTTAACGTTCAGCACAATTGTATACATTTAACGTGTTACACTCAATTAATATTGCCTAGTATATACATCTCTAGGGAACGTTTACTTCACGATTATGTCACAGAGCCTTAAACCCTTAGTAATTTAGAAAATATCCTTTTATATCCAAAACCAGGCCATAATCTCTTTTGGCAGGGGTCTGCAACCTGTGGCTGTACAGATGTTTTGTACTATGACCCTGAAGATCCCTCAACATTGAATAAGCTGGCCACCTTGGGAGATTCAAAAATTCCTATCAGAATGATCAATGTACAGTCACTTTTATCGACAGAGCAATATTTTATGTGAGACGGTAGAACATACAGAATCCCTACCAACTCCATAGAGTAAATGGCTCGGCAAACCAGAGGTTCTATTGCGAGGGCATTTGCATAGTTGAAGCGGGGCGAGGGCTCACTTTTTGGCATGCTCATCAATCTAATGTTCCACTTTACATTCGAGGACAATGTTTTCATAGTAGTCCTGGTGTAGATGTTAATGCACATATAAATATCAATCTCAACATTGTATGGGCCCTGCAACTGTGAACAAGTAAAAATCCTGCGTAAAATAGCATCGATTAAATATAACTTTTAAAAGATATAGCCTGATGCCAAATTCCTCCTGCATTACAATAAAGCAAACCAAACATTTCCACATTATCTTCTCCTCAGAGGCGTGCCACTGTCTCTCAACCTTCTTTCCAACATTCTTCTCCTGTTTCCACGTTATTGGACTTCTTGGTAATGACTCTCAACCTTCTTTCCAACATTCTTCTCCTGTTTCCACGTTATTGGACTTCTTGGTAATGAAGAGCCTTAATTACCAGTCCCTGCAAGTTTACAACATTCATCAGCACCTCACAATTCATACACAACATATGCCCCTATAATGCAACCATGAAATACACATTGCTGCAGGCCTCCATCAATCCATTTAGCACACATTCCCCAGCACAAGAATGATAACAAAACAAGTCCTAGGCGCCCTTCATGCCCGTCGGACAATGCAAATCCATACCGTAAGCTCCTTTATTTTCATTTGAATTGCTATACCTTTTCCGTTCAATTACCTTTTCCCTATGCCCTACCCAGCTCAATGCCACCATCCATTAGATAGGTTTATGCCAGGTTTCCATAACAGGACTTTGCTAATATCCAAATTCTTCCCAGATCGGTTTCTGAGAAATTGTTGCCACTTGGATTGGGAATGAAATGTTGAAAGATAGGGTTGCACATCATTTTCCTTACTCAACATCTGGGTGTTCACAGCTTTAAGAAACAAAATTCCTGCACTGCACCTGAAGTCTTGACAGATGAGGAACTAAACCTAGATGCTAACTTTAGAATGTAATCCACCTTTTCTGAGGTCTCAATGCTGCTCAGGTGGCCTAGGGCAACTTACCACCACCGGCAGCAGCAGAAGCGAGGTGCAGGTCATATGACCTTGCTTCCACCTCCTTTACAACCACCACCAGCACTCTGTCATACTTGGCCCCACCCAACTTGTGCTTTTTTAACACTGCTCTGGCTGCCTAGGGCCAATTATCATCACCAGCAAAAGCAGTAGGAGCGATGTGCATGTCATGTGACCTTGCTTTCTGTTCCTTGCAGACAGACAACAGCGCTCTGGATGCTTCGGCCATGCCCATTTTGGGCTTTATCAACAGTTTCTCATACCGTCCTCAGCAAAGGATGTATGAAGACAAGGATGCCACCTTTTTGTGCCAGTTCAAGCTTAGTAGGGCCAATGGCCAGACACCTTGTTCCCAGCACTTTCCTGCACATTCCAGGTCACGCTTGGGGCAAACACTCATGCCCCAAATAGTTACCCAAGCAGGCTAAGAGGGCTTTGTTTGTGGGGCAGTGCTCCTTTTGCGACTATAGAGCTGAGCGGTCTGCATTGTATATTATTACCAAAATTGTGCCTGATGAAGCTCTAAAGAAAATCTTTGCAGCGCTGCAATCCGGATTTGTGTTTTTTGTCAGGCACTCATGGCCCCCGAACATGTGCCTCTGGAGCTTTCATCCACCAAAGGTAGATGTGAGTGATGTACTGAACTCTGTTAGGTCTTCTTTCTGACTCACACAGCTGTTGAACCTAGGTGTGCCTATATTATTCTGTATTTTCATTGCCTTACTATTCCCCTCTCCTTAATGCATGTATGTGCTTTGGTGTAATTCGAATCCAGGTGTGCTTGTAACAACTCTTCACCCCCATTGTGCATTGCATTTCTGTGCATATGGTCAAATTCGAATCCTGTGTGTTTGTGACAACTCTTCACCCCCATTGTGAATTGCATTTCTGTGCTTTTGGTGAAATTTGAATACCGGTGTGTATTTAATAACAATACACCATCATTCTTGGGGTTCAAGTGTTTCTATTGCATCTGTTTTCTCGCTTTTAACTACTAGGCCACGTGGTGAGTTTATTGGTGCTGTACAGTCCCTCTAGCTTCTATCCTTAGCTATCCACCACCCCTATGGCACTCACCATCTCCCCTATCTATTCTAACTGCTATACTATCACCTGTCCTGTCTCTCTCTCACGAAGTCTGGAAGGAAAAAGTTTAAAAAGACATCTAAACATCAACCCTGGTCTACCCATTGCAGACACCTAAGTCAGCGCAACTTCTAGATAGATTGTCACTGATATCCTCTTTTCTGTCAACCTCTCTGATCTTTGGACTCCTTATCTTATCTCTACTCTCTCTCCTCACACATCTTCACCCATTAATGGTGGCACTAGATGGGAAGTACTCTTGGCAGGCTTCTCATCATCCAGGTGTGTCATTAATGTCTATCGCAATGGCACTATCATGGCTCCGGGTCCTCAACCCAACCCCCTCATCTTTGACCGGTGCTTGCTGTCTCTCATCAACTTCCTTCCTACACCTGCTACTCCTTCTTCTCTCTCTCTGCCCCCCTCCTCCGACTGGTGTACCCCTTATCGGAAAACCTTCAAAGGCAGTGACCGGCTGCCTATAGCCATGCTTATTGCTCGCTCTGCTAACACACACTCTTTAGACATCTTCCTCCTCCTTGAAGACCATGACCTAGATATCCTCGATCCCACCGAGACATGGTTCAAGGCCAGCTCAATCACTTCTTGACTCCATTCTCCCTGATGACTAACCGTGCTGGGGTTGCCCTGATCTTCCCTAAGTGGGTCCCTTCTTCCCTCCCACCCAGCCATACACCTCCTTCGAGAGCCTGGTCTGCAAGCTGGTCATCTCTCCCACTTCCTCCCTGACCATTGCCACCATCTACAGGCCACCTGGCTAGATCACCCTGTTCCTCTCAGAATGGGCTGATTTCTCCTCCCCTCACATCCACCTCTAAACTCCTTCTCCTGGGTGACTTCAACATCCATCTTGACTTATAATTCAAAGCGTCTACTCTCTTCCGTGACCTCTGCACCACGCTCTCACTCTTCATTCTCTCCTCTGGTCCTACCCATTCAGCTGGACACACTCGATGCCTTGATTGACACTCATCTTTTGTTCTCCCCCTCACGTACCACCCCACTCTCTTGGTCAGAGCACTCCCACCTCTCCTTGCACATGGGTCCTCGCTGCCACCTGACCGCACCTCCCCCAGCTCTGCCAACCTTGTTCACGGACATTCGCCCCAATGAAACGAGTGTCAGCTGCTGCCTTTGCATCCACCTTCACCCCAACCCTCTCCCCCAACTGCAGACTTTACCTCTGACTCCGCTCTCAGCAACCTCCATCTTGCCATCACTAACACTCAACATTCTTGCCCCAGTCATGAGGATCCGCCTGAAACATGCCACCAGGCATAACACCTGGTACAACACTGAACTTGCAGCCCTGAAACACAAGTGCAGAGCTGCGGAACAGAGGTGGCAAACCTCAGGCTCACCCTCTGACAAACTGGCATGTCGCCTTCTCCAAAGACAATACCGACTTTCCATCCGTTTGGGGAAAAGGGCCCACATCCAGGAATGCATCTCTGGTGCTTCCAATAACACGGCTGAACTCATTTAAATCTGCAAGGAACTAGCCAACCCTTCAGCAGTCTCCACCTCGCCTCTTCCCTCTCAGACCCTCTGCAATGCATTGGCCACTGACTTCACAGAAAAATGTCAGGACATCCTGAGCACTCTCTCTTCCTTCTCCCCCTCCCCTGCTCTAATTCCCTTGCCATCTAAAGCCTCCTATCCTCCCTCTGCCTTTCTCTCCTCCTTCTCTCCTATCACATCCGACGAGGTCACTAGATTTGTCCGCTCTATGAAGCTCTCCTCCAAACAGGTCTCCCCATGTTCTTTCTCAGAACTATTAAGGACAGTATCGGCTCCATTGCCCTTGCACTTGCAAATTTCTGCAATCATTCTCTTGCTACTGGGTCATTCCCCTCTTCCCTCAAATACTCTCTTGTGCGCCCCTTCTGAAAAACCCTTCCACCGACTCCTCATGTCCGGCTAACTACCACCCCATCTCGATCACTCCCTTCCGTGGGAAGTTCTTGCAGAAGCTGGTCTACCCCCAACTGGCCCAGCATACTGAGCTTTTTGGTTGCCTACACGACCACCAATCTGGATTCCAAGCATCCAAAGAAACTGCTCTCCTGAACACTGGTGAAGAACTGCTTGCATTCCTTGGCTCTAACTCTCCAGCTGCTCTCATTCTACTTCATATCTCCCCTAAATTTGATACAGTAAACAACTCCATCCTCATAAAACGGCTCCACGATATGCTTGGTATCTCGAAGCATGCACTGGACTGGCTGACCTCCTTCCTCACTAACTGTCCAACCCAGGTTATCCTGGGCACTTTCTCCTCTCCTACATCTATCTCCAGCTGTGGCGTTACGCAGGGCTACAATCCTGGTTCTTTAACATCTATCTTGCTCCGCTTGCACACCTAATTTCCACTTTCTCCCCTTACTTCCAGTGTTATGCAGATGACATAGACCTCTTCTTCAAACTTTCTTCCGATCCTCTCCTTACTTCCTCCATCATTCCTGACAGCCTATCTGCCATCCAGTCCTGGTGTGCCTCCAATGATCTCTGCCTTAACACCAGATCCTTTCCATTGGGGCTCCTGCTCCCTCTTTCTTCACTTCACTCTGGCCACCCTCTATGGGCTCTCTCCATTCTCCTTCATCTGAAGCCAGAAACCCAAGAGTCATCTTCGACTCCTCCCTTTCCTCCCTCCCTCACATCCAGGACATTGCCAACAAAGCCCAGTTTCAGCTGTACCTCCTCAAAAGAATGCTCCCTTTCCTCACTTTCCCCCAGAAGCTCAATGTCTCTAGAGCTCTGGTAGTCTCTAGGCGCTTCTATAATCTACCCTTTTCCTCTCTACATACCCTCCAGCATATCCAGAATAGGGCTGTGAGACTTATCCTTGATGCTGCACTGCTAATCCATAAGCATCATTAGCACCCAGGGTAGGGGGAAAAACCAATCAGGTTCCTTGAATTGCGAGCTGAATCTACCGATCCAAGCCCGAATCCCATGGAACCTGATGGCTGCTTCCCTCATTCCGCCATCTTCCCCCACCCACCCTTTCCTTTAAAATTTTCCATCCCTCCCACCCCAAGGCCCACTTAACTAATTTCTTCAGCGGTGGCTCCACACTGCAGCTGGCACTCCATGGCCGTCATGGAAATGGAAGAGGGGCTCCATACGGAGGCCCGCCTTCCTGATCCACAGTGGCCATCTCAAGAAAGTATTTTGATTCAATGAACCGCACCGTCCCATTCTCTGAATAAAAATACAATGCTCTTAGCAATCCGGGATTGGAAACATGGGGGCTAATAGCAATAATCTAAAAGGGTGTCCGGTCAATTGGTCGACAACATTTGGTCGACGGGACAACTGGTCGACACCATTTGGTCGAATGCCAAATGGTCGAATTTTTTTTTTTTATTTATATATGTGTTTTGTGGGTTTTCGTGTGGGGGGGAAAAAAAGGGGGTTGGGGGGGGACCCCCCCAAAAAAAACCAAAAAAGGGGTAAAAAAAAAAAAAAGAATTCGACCAAATGGTGTCGACCAGTTGTCCCGTCGACCAATTGACTGGTAACCATCTAAAAGCTGTGCTCAGGCCTTTAACTTGGGTCCCGGACCATTATCACCCGTTCTAGCCTGTGGAACTGTTGATTATTGCTTAATTAATCATCTAGTGGTGTAACAGAAAGTTCGAGGCCCCCTGGAAAAATGCATTCAGTTCCGGAAAGTGGGGGGCCCGTTCCACAGGGGCTGCAGAATTATCTGTTCCGATCAAGCAGTCATCATCATAATGGGTTCAAAGTAGCAAGGGTTGCGTTGAAGAGAGGCTTCAATGAGTGAAGACAGACAGATTCATTTTGTATGAGACACAAAATGATACAAATGTAAAAAACTAAGAGAAGGCAAGTTCACTGCCTGTTTGTAGTTTCAGCTACTAAGCAGCGCTTCAGCGCTACCTCTAAGCCGAAACCAATGCATTAGTTTCAATTTATAGACGAGAGATTGCATGTGAGGAGGGACACACAGCTTGTAGGTGTTCATTGGTTATTTACCCACCCATTGACTTCCCATAGTCATACTAATTCCTATGGCAATTTCCGCCCAGAACCTGACCCTCACTGATGAAAACACACACCCCTGGGATCTTGATGGGTTATCTTTATCAAGCAGTAACATCAAACTGTGTCTTGTCAGTATTATTTCTAACATGTCTACTGAGAGATAATGACTGAATTCCATCGGTTAAGTGTGCTACTGGTGTAATACAAATGTCTGAAACATGTGTGTCTGCAGCCCCTGATTTATATATGTTCCTTGCACTGATGTTTTCCATCTTCAGCCTCAGTGACTTGAAAAGTAAGAGGAAGAGACAGCCGAGATGTGCAGTATCGGTGCAGTATCGGTGGATGGATGCTAGATCCCCGTTTTGATAGACACTGCCGTGAGTGTAATGTCTGTGGAACACTATGAGGGACTGCCAGGTTCTCCGCCCCTAGCACAGGTAAAAGTAAGGATTTTCACTTTTTGCAGCAAACAACCGCTCCCACTGAAGGGAGCCTTTGTATCGAGAGTGGGGCATGGGCCCCACACCATCAAAGTGCGATTCCTCGTTACCGACATCAGCAAGGACCCTTAGTTGTGCTGCAGCCGAGGCCCTGAAGATTGTCAGCTTCACAGATAGGGTCTATGTGGAGGATATCCACGAGTTGCTGTAAAAATTTGAAGAAGCGTTTGTCGGCGTAGGTAAATTGAAAGATGATCACGTCAAGTTGCATATTGATGAATCCATCTGCCCCATGGCACTCAAAAACAGGAGGGTCCCATTCAATCTCAGGGACCAAGGAGACAAGGAGATAGAACATCTAGTGTAAATGGACATCATGGAGACGGTGGAGGAGCCAACCCCATGGGTGTTACCAATCGAGGTGGCCCAGAAACCAAAACAGCCGGATTCAGTCCGGATTTGTGTGGACATGCGCCTTCCCAACAAGGCCATTAAGCAAGAACGTCACCTCACGCCCACCCTGGATGACAAAATTGCAGAGTTATAAGAGGCAAGTTTCTTCTCCAAGTTGGACCTGAGAGCGGGCTATCATCAGGTGGTCCTGCACCCCGAGTCGCGATACACCACGACATTTACGACTCACAGGGACTTGTTTAGATACAAGTGGCTTAGCTTTGGTGTATCGTCGGCCGCAGAAATATTCCAAAACATTGTGCGGGGGTGCTGGCTGACCTGGCCAGAGTGATTAACATCATTGATGACATTTTGGTGCTTGCTGAATCTGAAACTGAGCACATGGAGAGACTAGAGAAAACGTTAGAGGGGATCCAGTCGCTGGGACTAACTCTTCACAAGGAAAAATTTGAGTTTTTCAAGGAGAAGATTAAGTTCTTTGGTTTTGTATTTCATCAAGGGGTAGTGTCATCGGACCCCAAGAAGGTTAAGGACATCAAGGAAGCCATGCCACCAGAATCATTCACAGAAGTGAGAAGCTTCCTCGGTATGGTGACATACTGCGCAGCTTCATCCAGAACCTAGCAACGCTGTCAGAGCCCCTTACGAAACCTAACCAAGACGGAGTGTGCATGGTAATGGGGCCCACTTGAACACAGAATTCATTCGCAGAGATGAAGTCGGCCCTGACGGCTGAGAGCACCATGATATTCTTCAACCCGGCCATGGTGTCAGAGAACCTAGTCGATGCAAGCCCGTTTGGACTGGGAATTCAAAAGGCGATGTACTGCCAGGGCGCTGACAGACACAGAAAAATGATACTCCCAAATAGAGCGGGAGGCCCTAGCGGTGCTCCGGAGTTGCACACATTTCCGACTTTATATACTGCGGAGGCCGGTGATGGTGGTGAACAATCATAAGCCGTTGTTGCCAATCTTGGCGGGGTCATCACCAAAGCCCAAGCACGCATCGAGCGGTGGATGCTAGCTCTCGTAGCATATGATGTCTCTTTGGTGTATCGACCGGGAGCAAACAACGCCGCAGACTATCTGTCCAGACACCCTGAGAAATCTGAAGTGGAGAACAGAGACATGGATGTTGAGGAGTTTGTCAAAATGGTGGTGGAGTCCAACATACCAAAGTCCTTGTCAGTGCATGAGATGGCAGACCACTCCACTGGTGACAAATGTTTTTGCTTGCTCCGGGAAGCTAAGGGCAAAGCAAACTGGAAGTGGGCCCTGATGGGGTTGGACAAGCGCACACAAGAGGCTAAGGTTGCGCTAGAGCAGCTATGGAAGGTGAGAAATTAGTTGTCCTTCACTGAGTCAGGGCTGCTGTTGAGGGGCCAGAAAATAGTTGTACCATCGGCGCATGTGGCCAAGTCATAGCTCTGGCACATCACAGGCATCAGCCAAAACCAAGTCGCGACTAAGGATGAAGGTGTGGTTCCCCGTCACGCCTGAAGGACTATGTGCTTGATGAATATGGTGTTGTTAACATTGAACTGCAATAAGGCCCAGACTATTAGAGTGTGAAGTTTTGAAGTTAAGTGATGCTCATGTTAAGTATTTGCAGTAAGAACATGTTCAGCCTGTTGTTATATTTTCACTGTTATGAAAAAGGAGGGATGTGCTGACGTGTTCACGCTACGCCCGCAAGGAATAAATAGGGCAGTCCCGCGCATGCGCATCAATGCGCAGGCAGAGCCTGGACGGAATACATGTGTGCGTGTCACTCTATGGGGGCCCTGGGGCTACTGTACTGCAAGGCCGTGAGGCCTCGCCACATGGATGCGTAAAGGTCGCCCATGTAGTGTGCTTAAGCAATATGTTTCTAGGCCATGTGCTGTGAATTGATGGCAAAGGAATTCAGCAGATGAAATCAGAAGCAATGGAGACCAGTGTGGATGACAATTGCTCCCCACAACAAAGAAAGATGGAAATATATAACGAAGAAGAAATATGAGCAGCCAGTAACACATGCCTGTGAGCTGAGGACCGTCCATAGCAAAGAGGTCGGCCAGACTCTGAAAGCTGGTTTAACTCTCATTGTCTCAAAAGGTCACAGAGGCTTCTGCAGCGTTGCAATGATTTCCCCGTTGCTCTGACAACTTCTCCACCCCTGCCGGTAAACCTATTAATAGAGCTTATGACTAGCATGACCCCTAAGTCACCGGCAGCTTCCATTGCCCAGGTTTCTGTTCTGCAAAAGTGGTGACAATTCTTCGGTGCGAAGTTAGATAGAGGGCACCATAAATGGCAACATATGACTGTGGTGATCGCAATACAATACATATGGATAAATGTAGATAACATGAAGAGAAAATAAATACAGACGTAAATGTAAAAAAAAAACTACTTTTAAACTGGGAGGCTTTATCATAAACACCTGGAAAGTAACACAAGAGAGCAGTGTGTCCTATAACATTGCTGGCAACGTATAAAAGGTGCACATCTTTTTAACCTAAAAAGCTGTATTTAAATGCATTCCCTCCGAAGCACAATCCTAACAAGCAATTTCACAGTCATCGTGATCAAGTGGTCTTGTGGGTAAGTGTTTTGCCGCTGATCCAAACAACATGGGTTCGAATCCTGCCTTCAGCGCCATTTAAAGCCATCCAAGCACACTAGACCAATTCAAGGGCAAATTCATTCTTCTGGATCCCAAAACATTTTTTGTTGGATCCGGGATTTGAGAAAATCTGATCCATTGCCAGCACTGATCCTGTTTTAATGTTCTACTTGTTCCTCAAACAAAACCTATTTAAATGTTTGAGCTCTCCCTGCACTTAACCCTCAATTAGAGCATACCTCAACTGCTCTAGCAACCCTAGTCCCTACCGCTACCTAACCAAACTGATCCAGAAATCAGACACTCCACGCTCTAGTCATACTATTCTTTCCCCAAACCCCCCAAAACATTTGATCTAGCCAACTGATAAAGTTTGAAAAAATGCATTAGTCCAATATTACCACTTTTTGGCAGTGCCATATCCAACTCTCCAGAGGCCCCTAGGCAGTCGAAATGCCAGCCCCCCCTCGCAAATGATCTCCTAATATGTTTTTAATTTTCTGCCCCACTTTATATTGATCTGTTATGGCGGGGCCCTTAAAAGAAATGGGGCCCATAGGACCAGGGCCTACTATAATCCGGCACTGCTTTTTAGGCGTTTCAGTGTATGTCCGTATAGTTTTGCCCAGACTTGGTATTAAAATTGCCCGATGGCTCAGACTAGCCCAGAATTGGCCCATAACCTTCTGGTGCTCGGCGGGATTCTGAAGCAGCAAAGCCTGCCTTTCATCCTAAAATGAGCAGGAGTGAGTTGGGAACATGCAACACATTCAGTGTACAGACATGCAAAGGTGCAACACTGAGGCAGCAAGTGCTATACAATGAACAGACGTATCATTATTTAAAATTACTCTAGAAAGTATAAGCCCCTGGGCAGTTTTCATTCAATTCATATTGGTTTAGTAACCCTGACAGTAAACAATACGCCTCGCATTATTGATGAAGAGAAATATGACAACGTAAAAACAAAAACATGCGCAACCCCGTGAGCAAACACTACCCGGTTTTGTAACTGCGCACTGGAAACCGAATTCACTTTAAACTACATCAACAGTATTTCCCTTTACATGCCGTTTTCAATACAGGGAAGTTCATGTGGGTAACCCAATTAAATCAGACAATTCATAGCGAATTAATCTTGTACAAGAAAACAACTGAAATGCTGAAAGTATTGGGTGATCTAAGTTTTTTTTTTGTTGCTGTGAAAGTCTCTTTCACTTTCCCTCTGCCTCTTGAACTGAACACAAATACACCAAATTCCTCACAGCAGAACAACGGCACATCCTAGCAACATCCACCTGCGCGTCCTCACACCTGTTGGACGTTAGTAAACTAAACGGTGCCCGCGAGGCTTACCTGCCGAGCCGCCGTCTGCAGGGCGCCTGCCTCTTCTGCCTGCCACGGGATGGCTGCCTGAGAGCAGGACCTCCGCCAGCGTCAGTTGCGCTGCTCAGCCCGCCTTATTGGTTGCCTCGCATCAGAATTCCCCTTTCTGGTTAACCCCAGACTGCCCACAGTGCACATGCTTATTTGCTTCCTTATGATGCTGGGAAGGTTCCGGATGCTCGTTTGCAATCTTTAAAGCTACAATGGAGGCGTTCCCCATTAAACATGTGCGCAGCTGCAGCTTAATGCGTCTGGCATGCATTCAAAGGCACAAGTATAGGAATGGGACTATGTCAACCTGCCTGTGTTTCTTGTTTACTATATGAGAGCTGTTGTTTTTGCTTCCGTGCTTTATTCGATTCATATGTGTCTATGGGTGTGTTTTGAATAGTGGCTCCCTCGGAAGTCATGACCAGTTAACACCATGTAATGTCACTGAGACACTTGCCATTGTATACGGTGCATCAGGCCAATAAGTTCACTGGAAGATAAGCAAGGCTACAACTCGCAGAATGCTCTAAAGCTCAGCGCTGAAACGTGACATTACTACCACCTCACAATATTAAAAGTTTCTACAGATCCCCAGAAGTTTATGCGAGGAGTACAGCTGCAGTGTCCCCGGAACAGGTAAGGTCTGCTGCCCAGTATGATATGATATGATAAGTCATTTATAACGCGTCTGTACGCAAGTGTTTCTAGGTGCGACAAGACACGGGAGGGAAGACAAGACAAACGATCTCACTAGGCCTTGTGTCATTCAGATCGTGCAAGTGCGAGAATGAGAAGTGCAGGGAGAAGGGAGAGGGGGAAGTGCAATAGAGAGGGGAAGGGAAAACAAGGCAGCAATGCTCTGAGTAAGTGCAGCCAGGGCAGCACAGCTCTGGGTAGTGCAAGGAGAACAAGGGACTGTAGGGTTACAGTTACATCCCCTAAATGCGTGGTAGGCCCGGAGGCAGTGCAAGGGTGACTGATCAAGAAAGAGCCTGGACTCAGTGAGATTCTGAGGGTAGCCAAGCAACCAGTCGGTACAGCAGACAGGTAGGTCAGCAGGGGCGGGAGAGAGAGAAAGCAGAGGAGAAGAGGAACGTTTTGAGCTGCTTCCAGAACTTCAGCTGGTCCGGCTCAAGTTGGAGTGGGGCAGGGAGGTCATTCCAGAGGTAGGCACCTGCAGAGGAGAGAGATCTACCCCCCCACTCTCTGCCCGGAGAAGCGTCTAGCCCTTAGAGAGTTGGAGATAGCTGAGCGAAGGGCTAGAGAAGGAAGGTATTTTGGAAGACAGCGTTGGATGTAGGCCAGGCCCTGGCCCCAGAAAGCCTTGTGGACAATGCAAAGGGTCTTGAACTTGATCCTTGCAGCCACCAGGTGCCAGTGGAGAGATTTCATGGCTGGAAAGACATGGTCCCTGGGCTGGAGGCCAAGGATAATTCTCACAGTCCTGTTCTGGATTAGTTGCAAAGGGCGGAGAGTAGAGGAAGGCAGAGTGAGAAAGAGTCTGTTGCTGTAGTCCAGCCTAGAGAGAACCAGGGCTCTGGAGACAGTGAACTTCTGGCGGCAAGTGAGAAAGGAAAGAGTTCCTTTGAGGAAGTGCATTTGGTAGTGGGATTTTCTGGCGACGTCCGGGATATGAGGAGAGAAAGAGAGAGTGGAGTTGAAGATGACACCAAGGTTTATTGCCTCGCAGGAAGGTGAAGGAAGAGGGCCCAAGGTGGGCAGCCAGATTGAGAGAGGGAAAGCAGTGTCAGGGGTCCCGATGAGAAGGATCTCCATCTTACTGGCATTAAGGCAGAGATTGTTGGAGGGGCACCAATCCTGAATCGCGGATAAACAGTCAGGAATCAGCGAGGGAGGAGAGGAGGCTGAGGGGAGCCTAAAGGAAAGGTGAGTGTGATCCGCATAAAACTGAAAGTTAGATCAGGAGGCAAGGATCAGGAGGGCCAAAGGGGCCAAGTAGAGCTTGAAAAACCTCTACTTGGTACCTGTGAGATGGACAGTGGGTGGGGTCAAGGAGTTACAGGGAGACAAAGATGAGGGAAGTCCTCCTTGTAACGTATCAATCAAAGTTTCTTCTTGTGGCAAGAGAGGTCGAGTGCAGCCCTCGGGATGAGGTCTGGGGCGTTCCTAAGGTGGGGCCATTGCACCAGTAATTATGTTCTCAGTCACACCTCAAATTTAGATCTAAAATCCCTTTCAACTTCCAGGTAGATCCCTCACTGGCCACGCCCACCACATCCTATGACCATTGATATCTGCTCAGTCACTCATATGTGGATCAAGCGCAAATCTAGGGTGTGTTGTGATTATGAGCCACTTGAAGATTTAATGGCAAGCTAATATTCTTCATGATTGTACCCACTATAGGAAGCACTGATAGACACCTCTAATGCTTCACCCACATGATCTTTGACTCTGTCAATTGCTTAGCAGCTTCATTAATCCACTCACACCGCTGTTTAAAGCCTCTTAAACTTCCCACTTCCTTAAACCCTACACCCTAACAACTCTACCCTGGTCGGTGACTTAAATGTTTGAGGAGACAAGCAATCCATATAATTAGCCCAAACTGCATTCCTTAGGAGTTGGCCAGCTGGTGTCAGTCTCCACTCATCAGACTCCTCATATCTTGGACTTGATCAGTCCTGTCTGGTTTCAACAATAACGGTGTCTTGGTCTCAAGAAGCAGCCATCATGCCTAGATGCATAGAAGATCTGAACATCATCCTTCTCCCTCAAACTACATCCTGCGAAGGCTGAGTTACTCCTCGTAACTTTTTCTGCCTCACCCCCCTCTTATTCTAACAGCGACAGTGTGCTGGTCTTGAAAGCAAGACCACGCGTAGCAACAGAGGTTTGAATCCCGGATCCGTGCTTTGAAACCGAACTCAGGTATTAAGCATGTTATAAAGATCGATGATCCCTCACCACTGGGTATTTCGTTGTCAGGTGACATGCAAGCAAAATCAATAGTCTTCACCATGGATGTAGATTAGGAAATTCACATTTGCAGGTTACCGCCTCCTTTTCCTTAAAACAATTAGGCTGTTCATCCTCTAATAAGACTGTAGAAATATAATGCCATTACAAGTTGTATGGAACGTTGCTGGGGACAATTCTGTATCAGAAGACATTTTGAAAATCCCCTTTTCTCCTCTAAAAGCATCCTTGATTCTCAGCCTGGTGGTACAGGAGCATAGAATTTAGCAGACATGAACACCTTCATGTTCTGATTGGCAATGGCTCCCCCTCGATGCTGCATCACATTCAATGACTGCTGAATAGTCTTTAACCACTCAAATTACACTGATCTCCATGTCTGAAGGACAATGCCATCATGGCTGGAGGATCGAGACAAAATCAAAGCAAAATCTGACTTATTTTCACGACTCGCTGAAACCATGCTCAAGGACCTCTCTGCCCCCCGTATGTGTCAGATGGACTCCCTTGCCTTCCCCTTCTTTAAAGGAATATTTCACTCAAACATTTTATTGGCTCAAAAGATGGGCTATGATAAAATATATATATATAAAACATATTTATTAAGAAAGTTCCTATGTAAACTTTGGAGCAAATGAGGCTCAAAGTCACACATTTCAAGCACTAGGAGGCATCAATTTTGTGAAATGGATGAGCCTCCTGTGCTTGTGTTAATCTCTGCCCTTGCAGCACTAATGATTATTATTGCCGGAGAGCTGAGATTAACACAACCTGCTGCTGGTAAGTGCTTTAAATTTCGTTCTTTTTTCAAAGCACTGCAAAATGAATGCTGTGGTTTTCTTTCTAACCTAGAAAGAAAACGCAGCATTTATAACGTTGTATTTATGTTTGCGGTGGTTTCAGCTTTGAGTCTCCTGGGCTCCTCCGAACCTTTTTGTGATAGTGCTAATACTGTGCCAGTTTGCACTTACACTGTTGTAGAATTTCTGTTATACGACCCCTGTCTGATTTCTGGAGAATGCATGATAGGTGCTGCTCAGATAATTTAAAACAAAAATAAAATAAGGCTGTCATGCAAACTGAGAGATTGGCAACATGGCAGACATTTTGAAGTGGATGCATTGGGAATTCTGTTCAATGGCACTTCTAGACTTTGAAATATGCATCTCAAGGTTTTTAGAATAACAAACTATATATTGGTGCAGGTTAGTCCATGACCTGTAATGATTTCTATCATTTCAGACAAGTTCTCCTTTTTAGTTTTAACTTTAGAATACACAAGGACATGTATGAAAAATGGCTTGTGTCAAGGGGATACCTTGCATTTCCAGGTGCTTATCAAAGAGCCCTTACACTATGAAAGCAGGACAATCTGTCCAACTCAAAATGAGACATGTTATGTTTAGTATTCAGACATTTTTAAAGATGTTTAAATGATTCTTTGTCTAAACATTTAAAAAGTTGTAAAATATGTAAACATTTAAACTATTACTCATTACTTTCTTGTTTGTTTTTTTTCTTGTTTTTAAAATTTTTTATTTTGAATATAAAATGTTTAACTTCTGTAATTTTTTATTGTGTTTGTTAAAGTTTAAATTTGCTTAGTCAACAACAATAAAAACAAAAAAATGAAAAGCATTACCCAGTATTACTCTCAAATGAAGCTTGGGCAGAAGATCAGATATCGACAGGAAAACAGGTGTGACTTCTAGCTGTACCTTTTCAAATGGTTTCTCCTGGAACCAGTTGTGGCCTGCGTAATTTTAGAATTATAGGCCTTAGTATGTTAGGCGTAAAAAACAAAATACATTCTACTGGTGAAATGCAAATTGCAACTGAAACCAACAAACATCATCAGGCTTCAGAGACCAGTTCCAAGATGCAACAGGAATAAGAAACTATTTGTACATGGTCAAATGTGTGTCAACTAGGGAAGGGCCAGATTACAACTGGGCACATTCAATGACAACAGGGATATTATCTGATGTTCTTAAGCAGAAGCAGCCTTCCCTTTTTTAGGTTTGGCATCCTGTTCCTGCTTGGCAACCATGGATGGTGAATTTGTATAATTGTGATTGCCTATGATTGTCTGGAATGGCAGATGGCTGAATGGGAGCATTAAAATGTATACACATAAGTTAAGATTTAAAAGAATAAACATGTATTAGGCACCATTGCACCAGTGGGTGAACTAAGGAAAACATAATTCAACAACAGTATTCCTTCGCCCTTGGTTCAAGCATCAAAGTCTCTGGGTTTTGCAATCCCCAATCCAGGGATCATTTGCCAGGATATGTCCTCACAGTTCAGGCCCCCGTAGTCTTGGGGGTTTGATTGTCCCCACACTTCTTTCTTAGCTCATCATTTTGTCTATTCAGTCGTCTGCTTCTCAACCTCGACTTGTTGGATTCTGTTTGACTGGGTCTCAGGGCCCTATGTGTACACACACTATGCTGAGAAAAGCACCCCATGTTTAAATGGTGAAAGAAGACCCCCAGACCAGAGATCAAGAGGCAGGCCATTTTAGGCTCTTTGCAAGCTTGATGGATACACTCCCACCACCCCTGCCTCAGGGTCCTGACTCTAGTCCCCTCACCCTGATCTTGTCTACCTTCCTGTCATGCTGCACAATGGTGCACATAGGAGGACCTCTCCTCCTCCTCCTGGGCTCTCCTCTCCATTGTGCTCCTCTTTAACCTCCTTCTGTATTGTCTGAATGCTTTGCCATCTGCTCATACCACACCCTCTATCAACTTCCTCCTCTCAGGCGTACCTGCTCTTATTACCCTTCACTCTTTTAGCCCCTTTCTGGCCTTCCTCCTTGTTTTCCTTTGCTCCACCATCATCTTCTTCCACCAATTTGTCAATGCTCCCTCCCCTAAATTTCACCTCTTTCCTACCCAACTCCTTCTGCAGATGTTTCTCCCGACCTCCTTCTCATTGTTCACCACCTCCCCTCTCCTACTGTATCCTGCATCTTTCTTCTTCATGAACTCTTCTGCTCCTAACCTGATGTCACGTCCCTCCTCCTCTATAATCAGTCCTCCTCCAGCTTTCTCTCCACCTGCCCCACTCCTTCTGATGTTCCTCTTCACCACCTCCTCACGTATTGCCACCTGTCTCCTCCTCTTCTGTCTCTGGCCATCTCTCTCCAGCTTGCTTCCTCCTGCTCCTCTTCAATCCCCTCCTGTGCTCGTCTTTAACTCTCTCCATAGCTCCTCTTCTGCCTCATAGAATAGGTTGGCTCAGCCCCAGGGACCAGCCTTAGTTATCAAAGTGTAGCTGCCTCTCGTTGCCAGACTGGGAACTGGTCAATTGATAATTGTTTATGGCTTCTATCCCATCCTTGCACTCCTGCCCCTTCCATCGCTGGAACATGCCAAGCCTTGGCGATGCTTGGGTGCCATTTTGGAAACCTACTCCACAAACTCCAGGAGCATAGCTGCTGTAGAAGAGCTCTGCATCCCAGGCCTACATGTGGCATTGCTAAGATGCTAATTTGAAGCACCACAACAAAGGCGTTTTGGGGCGGGTTTGCTCATCAGTATGCCCCCTCACACGGCTTGGCAAACCCTTCCTTCTCAGAAGCCCTGTTCTCCTACCAGGGATTGTAACCAGTGTACACAAATGTCTATTAGCACCTGAGGCAAGGACAGCAAGCAGTCAGGTTGCTCCTATCCAGCAGGCCGGATCGGGTATGAATTCTGAATTAGGAGTTGGGGGTTCTGTGCCTTCTTTAAAAAGCAACTGTTGGGAATGATTCTTCCACTCACGTGATACGTATGACACTTGGAATTCCTCTTAAAAGGACAGGGGAATGTTCATGCTCAAGGTTAGAAGCCCTTGCCAGTAGATTGGGGCATGACGGGGTATTTAAGGGGTTCCTGCGTGCACCGCACTAACCCTCAGCCTCACTTAGGCACCCAGTTCCCATCGCTACCCCACCCACTGCTGGAAGAGACAATCAGAGTAGACCTTTCACTTGCTTTGCCTTTGCACATCAGTATGCCAGCACCAGAAGAAAGAAGGGTCTCACGAATCAGAGGTCCTTCATGCTCCTCTTCTGCCGCCTTCCAAATGATGTTCATGTCTTGGAAATGGTGTGAGCACCTGGACAAACGATTGCAATACCTAGGAAATGGACAGAGCACCTGGGTGTGTGATTACAATAATTATATTAGTGCGTGAGTTCGTGGGTATAAAACTGAAAAACTGCAATACAGAGTGACTACCTAAGCATATGAAAGCAGTCCATTGCAACTGGTGTAAGCAACCAGTGACGTGATGCCAATCCTGCCAGTTGATGTACTTAGCATATGATAGGAATTTCCAGCAAGTGGTGCAATTACTGGGGCCTATAGGATTTGATGATAAGAGTGATTTTCCAACATGTCTCATTTTCCTACTGCACCCTCTACTCGGGCTGCCCTGTACTCCATCGACACCCCTATTCTGCCTTCATATGTTATGTTATGTTATGTTGATTTATACCATGCACCTCTACCACCCAAGGGCAGTCTTCAGGCATGTGTGTATATATAGAAAACCTTTTCAAGCCAAAACAAATGGCTTTGTCAATGCTTGTTTGCAGGGCACTTTGTTTAGCTGTAAACCTTTTGGCATGGGGCAGAATAGTGAAGGGAGACATGCCTAAAAGAGGCTGAGATAGCTCAACGGTGAAGCAAATATTGACATTATCTAACACCTTTTCTTGACTTGCTGAAGTAGGTGCCATGAGGGCAAATTGCAACAGAATTCCATTTACTGGAGAAGTGGATAAAGTGGTGTGGCAGGACATCTTCCCTGGCAATGGTGTACTGACGAACAAAGAGATAAATAGTATTTGCATACAGCACTGAAAAACAACAAACATGACTACAGATGACTAAATATGTAGTTCATCATTAGAGTTTGGCCAGGAATGTGGGGACGTGTTCAGTTAAGGTACAAATAGAGGAACTACATGGGTCTAAATGACATTTGCGAGGGGACCAGCTCAGGAAATACATTGATATAATCTGGAAGATTGCTCCAGATATTGGGAATCAAGTGAGACAAGCTCTGCTCTACAGTGATTGAGTTCTTGAATTTGCCAAAGTCTGGGATAAGTGTCAGAGACAGAATTTGGAAACGATGTAAGCAACACGGTGAGCAAAGAAGGAGACTGGAGAAGTTTTGGGTCCACTCAGGCATCCAGAAACGAAGATAACTGTTCACATTGGCGAGCAGCAAATCGGAACCTAGTGCGATGAGTCTGGAAGGAGCAGAAGGAAGGAGCTACATGACTGGAGAAAGCAGAGGCCAGGATCAAGTTGAGCTTGAGATTGGCAACTGGGGCCTACTGGTTGTGAAAAACCAGTTTGGCTTTTGAGGCCCCTTGTAAATGGAAAGTAACAGGAGGAGTTAGGAATCTTATTCATGTCGGATTGTTCAGACTTTAAGAATGAGCGGTACTATGCAAAACCATCTGCACCACTTCTCCTTGATATATTGAGCTTTGGGGCATGCCCGTAACGATAAAAGGTTGAATCCAAGATCTAGTGTGCGGACCCAGCCTATCCTTGGAATCAAAATGCAAGACTCTGGCCCTCTGACTTGTTGTATTATATCTTCACACGGTGTCCTTAAAGGAATAGTGCACTCAAAAATATGATTGTCCCAAAAGATGGCCAAAAGATGGCCAATAATCAAAAACATACATTAAACATCATTTTAAAGAAATTTCCTATGTAAACTTTTGAGCATATGAGTCTCAAAGCGTTTACATGTGAGCATCCATTTTGCCATTTCAGGCAGCCTCCTCAGCTCATGTTAAACTCTGACCTGGCGGCACTAAACAAGCAGCAAAATCCCCCTACTGGGAGCTTTTGCTTACTGCAGGCAGAGCAGAGCTGTACATGGAGGAGGCTGCCTTCAATTTCATTTTACGTTTTTGGTGCTCCCCAAACCCAGGGAAGCACAGGAAATGTAAAATGAAAGGCAAAAAACAAAGGTGCAGCAATTTTAAATACAATGTTGTTGTATTTGTAAATACCATGGTTTTCTTTCTACATTTCCCAGGCTCCCAGGTTTCGTGGCAGTCAGAAATACAACATTGTTGTATTTGTAAATGCTGCGTTTTTCTTTCTACATTTCCCGGGCTCCTCCAGCTTGGAGGAGCCCTGGAAACGCAGAAAGAAAACAGCAGCATTTATATATAATATATAATAGAAATTCTGTGCAAACTGGCACAGTATTAGCACTATCACAAAAAGGTCCCTAGTGTATAGAACATATTGTTTCAATGTATTTTTTGCACCAGGGCGTTATTTCCCCTAGTGCTAACAAGAAACAGTGTTAGCACCAAGGCACACATTGCCCTAGTTCAAAAATGCCCTTGCACCTCTGTAAAGATTCTTTAATAATGCCTCAGGGTCCCTTTGCATACTCATGAAGCACTGTTTGGATTAGACGCTTCTGCTTTCTTCCTGACAATAAATATCACAAGCTGCTTTAAGAAAAGCAATAAAAATGCAACTCGTTTTACACCCTTCTCAGCAGCGCTGTACAAATATAATCTGTAGCAAAGGTGTTCTCCTACTATATAATGATGAGATTCATTCACTGAAATTGATGGTTTCATTACACGCTGCAACTTAAAGTTGTCTCCCCCACAAGGAAAACGCACACTGAATAGTAACAATATAATTGAGCTGAGAGACGCCAATACATGATTACTTCTTCAGGTGGTTGAAGCCATTCTAGAATAACATCCCTGAAACCGCAGCTATACTATTTAAGATGTAATAGGCTAAGGAAAGGCATGCTCTGCATGAAAGGGCACCTGCTTTATGGATTGTGGACTGCATTATTATGGCATGCAAGTTGAAAAAAGATACTTTTACCAAGCAGCATAGAAACAAAGAAAGCTCTTAAAACTACATTTCAAACCTCACTCCCCAATTCCTATAGTTGCACCAGTTTCTAAAAATGGCCTACCCTACAACAGAGCTTTCACAGTGAAGTACATGTTCTGCATCACAGAGCAGGCGATTGATAGCAGGAACACTATGGGCCTCATTACGCCCCTGGCGCTAAGAGAATACCGGTACCGGTAAGGGTACCCATACCGGTAATCCCTTAGCGCCTGATTACAAGGTCCCTTTGCGGCTTCCCACCTTAACGGCTGGTTTTACCAGCCGTTAAGGAATGGACCCGCAAAGGGACCTTGGTGCTGATTACGGTACCGCAATTTGCAGTACCGTAATTACCGCCTTCCCCATTCCCATTATGCCCTACGGGGCAAAAATGGGAATGGGGAAGGGCCATGGAGGAAGGGGGAATTACCGCCCCACCAGCCTTGTAATGGGGTGGTAATTCCCCCTTTCTCCATGGCGGAGTCGGTAAGTTACCGGCATGGACCATGGTGCTGTTTTCCGCCAGGGTCGTAATGAGGCCCTATATATACTCCTGGCAGAGAGTTAAACCTCTTCCTAACCGTACCTAAAAGAATGAAAAAGCAGACTCAGTGAAAGTAAACATTAGAGAGAAATTCTATTTAAATGGCCGTGTGGAATTTCTGGCCTAAGACATGCTGACTTTGCAGGCAGAGATTTTACAATGCCCTTTGAGATGGTTGAGTAGTTCCCCCCCAAGTCTATTTTTTCGGTATATTCTGGGACAAGCCGTCATACAAATATAAAATACCTCAGAATGCAGAGAATAAAACGAGGACTGGGTGGCCTACTGCCATCCGACATCGAAAACTTTGAGAACTCTGTAATGATGGCATACATTGACTATCTTAATATCATCTTCTCCAGGACAGCGTGAGTAAATAGTCACATTTCCCACTGATGAGTGGACCTGCTAATCAGCACGAAGGACCATTCCCTTGCTGTCAATCAATCCGTTCCCACGTTTTACTTCAGCCAATTGCTCTTTGTAGGATGATACATGGAAGTCTATTCTTAAAATGCGAAAAATAAAACGATATGTCCTAGAATTACACTTGTTAATGATTGAAAATGGAGATCCTGTGTAATGGTGCTACCCCTGATATGGGAACACTGGGCAGGAAGGTGATTGGGCCATCACATTTCAGGGCTTTCTTGCTTCCCTCTTCAAATCTGAGTGGCATCTGCCATGCCTCCCCCACCATACCCCACCTTTATCTAGGCCTAATTCCCCTCTTAGAGACCCTTTTTCCGTAAGATGCCAGTGGATTAGATGCTGCTTAGGCCAAACTGTTTATCGTTGCCTGGCAACGCCAAGCAGTACCATCAGAGGAGATAACCTGCGCAAGGATTCCTGTTTCAGTGACAGGTACAAAGTGAACTTTTAACAACAATCCTGAAACCTTGTTTGGGACCTGATAACACATGAATACATTCCTTGAGGACTACCTACAAGGAACTGATGAGAACTCAACAGAGAAGAATCCCATAACGAGAGATGGGAAACTGTGAGGTATTGCAACGAAAAACCAGAGGGCTGTTTGGTTTATAGTTGCAAAGTGGATGTCCCATGATGCATTGTTTCTGACTACTACGCCCAGGAAGAAAATGTGTTCACTCACTTTCAGTCATTATATGTGAAGAACTTCCCTCTATGAACAGCCAAGGTCTAAGTAGAGTGGGGATTGTGATCCAAAAAATGGTGTCCAGTCGAATGTGCCACTAAAAGGCTTCAAAGGTGCCACTGAAAAGCAGACCAGAAAAGGACCAGAAAGGTTACTGCAGGAGCACTGGTGAATGAATTCTTGCTCCCTTTTGCTGGCATTGGAGCACTTATTGAGCCCTAGTAAGCAGCCACTACTCCGCAGGGAGCAATCAGTGACCAAGATGTTATTTTTCTAGGATTGCCAACTGAGTTATTTCAGGACATGGGAGTGTAAGAGCCAGGTGTTGGTTATTGCTACTTTCACCTTTTTAGTTTGGGCAATTAGGTGGCACTGTAGCACCACCTATAAGCCAAAACTATTGCATTAGAGTACAGATAGGGATAAATGGCATATGAGGGGGGGACACAAAGCTTATAGGTGTTGCTTGGTGATTTACCCATCCATTGACTGCCCATGGCCATGCTTATCCCTATGGCCATTCCCACCCTATGGCCATTCCCACCCAGTGCCTGCCCCTCCCTGTCAAAAGCACTTCTTCATGTAAACTCTTTGAGCTTGGCCCTACCATCAAACTGTGCACTCGAAGTGACTGCAAGTGATTTTTCAAAGCAATCTTCTGAGAGTTAATAACTTAGTATAAGGTGTAAATGCGCTGCTAGTGTAATACATATTTCTTAACCCGGACTGCCTTCAGGCACTCGATTTATAAGCACTATGTTTGTGCTATACTGATGTCCTGTTAAAAACAAGCATTGGCAAAGCCAACAGTTTTGGCTTGTGTATAAGTGTCAGGTATTTGCCAGGCACTGCAATTAGATGCCCAGGTACTTGCACCACGTTGCACCTTCTACGATCAATAGCCAGTTAAAGGAATAGTGCACACAAAAATGATACTGTCCCGAGCGTTTGGGCATGTGGTTTTAAGCAAACTGTGATCGATCATAACAACATTTCCTATGCACCTTACCTTAGTTTCCCGCACTTTTACACATGCAACATCAATGAGTGGGGCGCGGCCATCTTGTGCTAATCTTATACGTGGATGGATCGCCCTAAGTTCAAGTGCCCTCGCGGCACTAAATCATATCAACCGCCCCTGAAGTTGCTGCGTAAAATCGAAGAAAAAAAAACAAAGGCATTTTTGCAGTAACCGAGTCATACCGATTCTGGAGTACCAAATACCAGATTATATGACCTCCAGTCATATATCCAGCAAACATAGTAATAACTTCAAATTTGTTTTCTTTCTCATTTGTGTTCTTTTAAATGTTATCAAGTATTCGCATTTATATGTGGAATTATAGCTGACGGAAATAAAGTCTGCTGGACGGCTGTAAATTCTTTCCAAAACAATATAAAAATAAAAATAAAAATGCAACCTGTTTTAAACTTTGGGACGGATAGAGGTGGATGGTCCCTCTTTGCTTCCTGCATGAGAAGCTGGCAGTGCACTCCGCATTTGTATTCGGGGAGCGACAGTGGTCCACCCACCTCTCTAGTTCCTTTTGTCCTTAAACTGAAGGCTCTCAACTTCTAGTAAAGCCACGTGGTGATTGGAGTGCTCTGTGCTGATGGTGGCCATGGTGTTTCGCACTATAATTCATGGGCCCATTGTTGCAGAAAGCACGCAGTGGTAGAAGTGTACCGAATAAAGTAGCAGAACTGTGGTCTTGACAGGGGAGAGGGTAGGGGGAAGCCTAGTGCAACACGCGACAAGGTGTTGCGGCCGGGGCATTGCAATAGTCTAAGTGAATAGTAACTAAGACTCCTATTACAACTTTACACTTGCACAGGGATATGAATGGACAAATCCTCTATGTAGAATGGTGAATATGGTGGTAAAAAGTACAGGAATGGTAAACAGAAATAAATAAAAGTAGTGGAACACCGCTCCCGACCATTCCCACTCACTTCCATCACCGTGCATCCCATTAAGCATGAGCGGACATTTCATGTTATTCCTCCCTCTGGCCCTGATGTTGAATCTTAGTTAATTATTTCTTAAACATTTGGCTCCTTGACTAACTGCCAACACAGTCTTGTCTCTCTTCTGCATGTCTGTAGTCACCTCCTGCTGTCCTCCTCACCACTGACTCATTATCCTTTCCCCCTTTGTCAAATACCTCTGCCCATTCTACTTACAATCCAGCCATCGCCTGTGTGTCCGACTCGTCACAATTCCATTGCTCACATTCCTGTAGAAGAGCGTTCTCTGCTGCCAGTATTCAAAATATCGTTCTTCGTCTTATGTTCTCTCTCAGTGAGCTTCTGATTCAGTCTCATTATACTTTCCTGTCTTGGCTCTAATTCACTGATTTTCTTTGCTCTTCCTCTACAGAAAATAGTCCCTCCTCGCCTGCATGAGCTCCAAACTCCATCCGTGTTTGGCATTACTTGGACGACACAGGACGTGGCGTGCTGCCCGCCTTTGTCCAGTCAGTCCTCTCTTATTTTTTGGGTTCTAGATCATTTGCTTTCTACCCGGCTTTTATCTGAGTGGAATACGCGTTGCATTTTTGCACATGCCCTCCACCCCTTCATTCCTCTCCCCCACATCCTCCCCTTCCACAGCACACCCCACCGTAGCCTTGATTGGCGTGCCATTGCGTCACGTGGTCGAAAATACTTCACTCTTAAGAGCGACACACAGGCAGCTGTGCTCAGACAGTTGGAAAAGGACATTGGCGAAGGGTGTCTCCTGTTTGCCCCTTGAGATGGCGCTTCACCGCGATACCTCTCCTCAGGCTCCTCAACATCAGATAAGAGGTAATCTAAAGTTTATACATCCCTTCCCCCCCTACCACTTATTTTTGTGTTACCTGTTTGAATCCATAAAATAACTACATCGATTATTTTCTGTCACCGGTTGAACGTATGACATAGATACATCAATTGCACGGTGATATAAAGGGAATCCATAGCATAGCTGCATATGTTTTTGTAGTGCCTGTTGACTATGAAGCATATCTACTTCAATTACCTTTATTAGTTGTTAAATCCATAGCATAACTGCATCAACTCCATAGCACAGCCTCATCATCTGTACTCTGAGCCCAGGTGATTTCATAGCATAATTCACCTTCTGATACCAGCTGTCTCCATTGCAGAACCTTATCAATTGCCATTGTTACTTGTTGAATCCTTAGCATAACCATCACTTTTTCATACTTTGCGTGGACTTTGCGCAGGCTCGGCACATCACTGCGAGAGGCTGTCTGCCATGCGCGAGACACCATGCAGAACATGTGCGTGGCTTGCGCAGAGGGCAGGTTAGGGAACCGGAAAATGAGGAAGAACAAGGGAAAATGTGGGTGTTATGAGGGATGGCCCACAGTCAGCCCATCACACGCCCACCATTGCGTGTAACAATACACATTCATGGATCCGAGCGCGCAACCTCTCGGCGGGGAAATGGCCACACAAAGCCCTCATACAATCCGCTACCAGAAGGCAGGTCTACAGACACTAGCGTATAGGAAGCACCACGCAGAAGTAAGATTTTGTGACGGATTTAGGGTTGCATGCACACAGCCGTGGTTCCGATCTGACTTAGGGGTGCGCATATGCAGTATAGCAGTGCAAGAACTGTTTACGGGGGGTCACACGCAGATTGTCGGAGTTTTACCCGAGTTACAAAGTATTGCACGCATGTTGTTGGGGTGCCGGTAACAGTTATGGCGGACCCCGCACAGGGTCCCCAAGATGCAGGCCGGCTTGCGGGGAACCCCACACACTGTTAAAAGGGTGCATCTATTTGCTCCTGGAGAGCACGCAAAGGTGGCTGTTCTGGCTGTTTCTGGTTTGCATGGAGGTGTGTCGTGGACGTTCTGGGCACAACTTGCATACACAATTACTTTGCGTAAACAATTCCATGAATACGCAGCGCGTGCATTTTTTATTCTGCGTGCCTGCTCGCGCAGTGTCGTTCTCGTCGTGAGGCCCTTATGGGATAATTGCGCACTTTTCTATGATTCGGACCCTAAATGTTAGAAATTCATTATTGGAATGGTATAGATACATTTGATTTATATATAAATCCCGATTCTGATGCAGGATGAGTGTCTTTTGCTGTCTTGATACATTCGCTATTTTTTTTATAAGTGATTTTTTATAGGACCGCTTAATTGGTTTCATCTGTTTGGTTTTCTTAAGTGTAGATTGAAATAATCAACTGTGTTTGGGAACTATCAATCTCAGCTTTTCCAGTCCATAGCATAGCAACATCTGTTGTGATACCTGTGCAAGCTATACTTATAACTAGATCAACTGCACTGTGAGACCAATTGAATCACTAGCTTAACTCCATCAACTATTGTGGTGACCCGTAAGTCACATCAACTACATCATTCAGTTGATCGATAGCACAGCGACATCATTTGCACCCTCGTACCAGTTGAACCCACAAAATAGTACATAATATTTTCCTGCATTATCTATCCAATCCTACAGCATGTTCTTGCCAGCTGCCCGATTTTATCTTAAAGGTTATTCTTTCAGTGTGAGCCACCAGGATTTTATTGAATCCGATCAGTTTTGGAATAACATATATTGTGCTAGGCCTATTGTAGCAACCACATTGGCTTATTTTATCTGGGAAGAGGCACTACGTTTAATTGCACAGTCTAAACTAATTAGTCAATCTACATGTACAGTACGCGTACATTACATTGCATTCTATGGCTGGTTTTTTTTTCAGTATCTTAGACATGTTTAGAAATTGCTGACATTTTTATGAATTCTTTATTAATTTTAATGTTTTCTTGCTGTAATTATTTGTGTGCTCAAGGTTTTGTTGTATAACCATTTCACAATAAAACATTTAAAAAGTGATTTAAAATAAGCATGGCATGATATGATGTGATATGATGTCATTTTTCTTTTTGTTGAATTAATTGATTTAACAATTTTTTCAAAAGGAAGAGAAGAAGGAAAAGGAGAAAATCACATCTGACCTCGTTGGGTCCAGCTCATCCAATCGAAGTAAAAGGGAATTAAGTAAAGGGGAGAAAGGAAAAAAGGGGTGTATTCAAAAGTACATCTGTGATAGACTTCATCACAGACATCAAAGCAATGGTTGTTTTGGTTTTCTCTCCACATATAAGAGCTTTCCAACAGTCCTCTGTGTCCATTGTGACGTAGTTGGTCAGTATTTGAGTCAGATGTAATTCTCTCAGAGTTTCCTATCTTGAGCAGGTCATCAGTGAATGCTTGATTGCTTCGGTTTGTTCTGTTGGTGCACAAAAGTGACAGGTTTTCGAGATTGATCTTCCCTGGATGTGGTTGGTCTCGTTGGTGTTTAGCAGGTTCAATCTCATTCTGAGAAAGGTGTCTCTGAATGATCTATCTGGAAATCTTTTCAGATAACCTCTCTGATGGTTCAGTTTTATAGGGATCGCGGGTAAGTTTCCTGCTAAACTACTTTTACTTGCGTTTTTAGTTGTTTTGATCCAGTCAAGTTCGAATATTTTTTTTTTATTCTCATTGGATTCGCAACCAGGTCCCTTTCTGTGCTACTAAGTTCTTCCAATATGTTTATGCGCCTGTTGACCCATGTGTTCAGGACCTTGTTTGAAGTTTTGGAAATTTCATCATGGATGACTTCAAATATTGGTGCGCAAAAAGGGGGCAGTGTTTTCTGGTACAGGTTTAGTGCCTTCCACTCCACAATTGCCCCCACTGCCTTTAGAGCAAGCTCATTTCTAATTTTGACAGTTCCCACTGAATTTGGTAAATTTAAGACTGCTCGCCAGAATTTATCCTCTAATGAAAACCAAATTTCTGTAGGCATGTAGATCAAGCTTTCTGCCCCGTAACTTATTGTCAGGACTACCTTGTTCCTATAAAAGTTAAGTAAGGCGTTAATTGAAAACCTTCCAAATCTTTTGTCCATCAAACGCTCCTGTGTTGACAGGGCGGTGACCTTATTTTTTAGGAACAGTTGTGCTGGTACCTCTGTAGAGCTGTTATAAATAATGACCCCAAGATATCTGATTGAGTCCACTTCCTCGATCTTTTTTTTGCCTAAAAAACAACTGAGTTTACCCTTTCTCGGTTTAGCCTTTTGGAGACAGATGATTTTAGTTTTACTTTCATTTATCTCCAGGTTGTTCTCACATAGATAGCGATGGAGGCTATCTAGTTGTCTTTGAAGGCCTATTGCAGTTTGGTCGATCATAATCAGGTCGTCTGCATAGAGTAGTCTTGTTAGTTTGTTTTCTCCACCTTAGGTGGAAAGGACCAGATTAATGGTTCGAAATCCGGGAGGTCAGCAGTGTAAAAGTTGTAAATTGCCGGGGAGAGGGGGCAACCCTGTTTGACCCCTTTCTCAGTTGGAATTGACACACTTAGGAGACCTCCTCTGTTTAGGCGAATTCTGACCGAAGTACCCGAGTGTAACTGCATCAGTGGGTTCAAGATTTCTTGAGGACAGTTTCTCTTCAGGAGTTTTTGCCAAAGCCTTCGTCTGTTTACCTTGTCGAAGGCTTGGGTCAAGTCCACACAGATAATTTATATTCTGGAATTTTCCTGATGACTCTGGGCTTTTAGGATATTGAGTAACACGATATTTGCTGATGTACCAATATTCCCAATGAAGCCTGTTTGAAAAGTATCAAACCAGCCGTTAGATTTTGTCCAGCTGTTAAATTTGGTCAATAGGAATGATCCGAAGAGTTTGCCTATGACGTCAAGCAACGCAATTGGGCGATAGTTTTGAGGCTCGTCCTTCTTCCCTTTTTTATAGATAAGCACAATCGTGGTGGTCTTCCATGAACCAGGGATTTGATGTTTTCTGCAAATTCTGTCTAAGACGGCTTTTATGAAGATCGCCCATTCTTCCAAGTTTTTTATATGATATGATATAACGTGATTTATAATGCACCTGTACACAAGTGTTTTCACATGCAGTGTACACATGCAGTAAATACTGTATGATTTGGGGTAGGAATAATGGGTGGCATTTCCTGTCATTACCACATAAATGTACCTTCTCCAAAAACGTGAACATAACTTCATGCGTTGGCCCCAAACTCTGCGGGTGCTCACGTAACAATCACTGGGTCCCAAGGCATCAGAATCTGCACATCACAGATACACACATCCTGACACCCTTGTTCCTCCTCCATGAGCATCTGACCAAATCTATGGTTAAGAGGATCAATTGCAAGCCTCTAAATTCATAAGTAGGATTCATCTCAGAAGGCCCAAGAGGGTTCAGCCTTCACCTGTGCCTGTTTGTGTGTAGGGGACATATTAGTTCTCGAAAGAATTTGCACTGTCCCTCCTCTGCATTTTGAATTCCTGGCACAGCAGTGAAGTGAAACGTTCACATGGATGGAAATGCATTTTTTCAAATTTGTATAAAACTGGAAGTGGGTTAGAAAGACAGGGCACGGCCCTTTCTCCAACAACATATACAAGCAACTAAAAGGGTGCACCAAATTAGGTTCCAGATCAATAACACAGCATACTTTCTGTGAGCAGCTACCATCCTAGCGACTGGCTTCTGAAAGACATCAACTAATTCCTGATTGTGGTAAGGAAGACTAGATACATTTAACATTACCTGCCAGTCAACATCTGTCTGCCCCAGACATACCCTCAGAACCGATTTCTAATATTCTGTGTTATCCACGCAATTCTTCTCATACATTTCCAAATTCATCTTGGCCACATGAGTATTCCAGCAGTTAATGTGAGGATTCTGTTTATATTTATTATGATGTATAAAGTGGGCATCACATGCCTAATTGCCTCTTGCCACATCAGCAGCTGAGAGGATGGTGTAGCAGCTACGTAGGGCAGTTGAGCTCAAGCAGGGCTTCACATGCCACTGTGATGTCGTTGCAACCAGTGGAAGTCAAAAAATCCATTGGCTATGAAGCTATAATCGTACTACCAATCAGTGGCATAAACCATGACTTTGTCAATCTTATTTGCAACTGGAATATGATTTTGTTTGGACCAAATGTGTTCCATAATTATTATTATTTATTTATTTGTATATGGCTTTTACAAAACCTTTACAAACATTTGCAAAAGAAGAAGAAGAGAATATGAAAATAAAATTCTACAAACTCATTACTCTTAAAAGTTCTATCTAAAACAAGACTGATAAAATAAATCATCATAAGAACGAGAAAATGTAAAAGAAGAATAAATGGTTCTACGAAAGTACAACATTTGATCAAATTTCATATGAAGAAATTCCTATAACAATTTAAGACATATTTACATTAAATTTCATATAGAAGAAGTGCAATAGTTTATCTAAAAAAGGAAGAACAGTTAAACCTTTCTCTTGATCTGCTGGTAAAGGATATATAAAGGCTAAAGAAGATCACACTCCTTCTTTAGGAATCTGCCAACCACTAATTGCAAAGAAGTCTTTTTGTCATACAGTATGCGCTTCCATAAGAGATCAAGGTCCATATTATTTGGATCTGGTACAAAAAGGCCAAAATAGAGTGTTCGGGTTAAAATTAGAACTTGACAATCAATCAGAAGATGTCTCAATGTTTCTTTGACACCTGCCTCCTTACAGTGTCTACATAGGATAGTAGAAGCCAGAGATTTGCCTCGCACTGTTATAATTTCTCCGGTTAATAACACATTAAATCGAAATCTCATAAATACGTTTCTCCAACATCTATTTGGGAAACAAATTAGGTATTGTTCCGGAGAACCCATGCATTTATAATAAGAAACCATATGAGAGTATAGTCTATAATCAGTCAATTTTTGAATTGTGTTAGCCCAATCTCTGTTCTGAAGCAGTTGTTTTACTCTTTTGGGGTTATTTAATAATGTGCGCAAGGACGCTCCTGCAATTCTCAGTAATTGCTTGCATATTTCCATTAATTTCTTGAGGAAAGCGTATTTTGTAATATCTTGTTTCAAATGATAACCCAAATCATTATACAAAGTATTCCCATTTTGTCTTATAAGATTTAAATATGAGAGACATTTCCATTCTGTAATGCTTTGTAGCGATTGCAGACCAAATTCGTATCTCAGAGCTACTAGAGGAATGCATTTAGGAAGGCAAAATGTCATTTCTCTTAGAATACTAGCTTCCAATTTATTCAAGTCCAAATTACCTGTTATAAACGAGATTTCAAGGCCATAGGAAATCTTCGGGATAATTTCTTTTTATAATATCTGAGCAGAGGTAAGCAGGAGAATGCGCCAAACTTGCGATCCACTATTCGCATTTGGATGGTGCATAATTTAGCTTTCATAAGATAATCATTTTGAATCTGGGAAATATTTGGCCTATCAATTACTAAAAAACCAAGATATATCATAGAGGGCTTAACTCCTAATCTAGTCTTAGCCAAAACCATTTTTCCTGTAACTGCTTTTTCTTTCGGCTAAAGCGCAATACCTGGGAGTTTTGCACATTTATAATCAAACCATTCACAGCCATATAGTCTGCAAAAGCTGTTAACAAGCGCTGGAGCCCAACTGGAGTCTTATCAAATAACAAAAAGTCATCCGCATAAGAACACCAACTCATTTTTTTCCCTTCCAGCATAGTTTGGATAAAGGCTGCATTCTGTAAGCAAGGGCCGATATCGTACGTGTACATGTTATACAGAGCTGGAGCAAAGAAGCAGCCCTGTCTTAATCCGTTAGACATTGTAATTGGAAAGGAGAGGAGCCCTTCATTATTTAGGTACATTTGGATTTTAGGTCCTTCTTGAAGATGGATTAATATCGCCAAGGTCTCTTGCGGAATACCTAATAGATCTGATTTCCTCCATAATGTGACTCGAGCGACCAGGTCGAACTCTAAGGATAAATCCATGCTCGCTAGATAAATAGGTGTAGCCCCTCTTTTCCATCCCATTTCTTGTAGGAGAGATGTTAGGAGTCCCCCTGCAAATGTCCCCACTCCTCTCCTAAAGCCAAATGGTGATGAAGAAATTATCGCATTAGCAGTCGACCACTCCTCAAGTTGCTGTAGGAGGAGACTAGCAAAAATGTTAGAGTCTGCATCTAATAGAGCGATCGGTCGATAATTTAATGGCAAAGATCTGTCACCCTTCTTATAAATTGGAATTATAAGGGACATATTCCAGGAGTGCGGAATACACTTAGTTCGACTTATATCTGCAAAAAAGAGTGATAACGCACTTGACCAGATGTCTGGGTCACTCTTCAATACAGCATTTCATAGTCCATTAGGGCCTGCTGCCCTAGAGGGACTAGCCAGGAGAATCTTTTCCCGAATCTGGGCAGTTGAAAAATTGCAGTTCCACTGAATGGTTGATAGAATATTAGTAATTAGAAACGCAGGGGCTCTCCCTGCATAAAGATCAGTAAATGCCCAGACCATACATGTTCAGTGATCGAATTAAAGCCAAAGTCCGTATTAGTGGAGGCACTCCTGTTAATAAGGCTCTAAAATTGTTGCACATAGTTATCTAAAAATGATCGCAACATTTCTTCATTGTCCGCTTGAAACATTGAGCTTTTATAGCAATTAGTATATAGTTTATACTATATATTATAAGCAATTTGTATATAGTTGTTTCAAATATTTTTCCCCTTATTTCTTAGATTTTTTGGGAATTGTTAATAATCTAAGTTTCCTTAGAGATCGGCGCAACACAATTTTACTAGTCCGGACAATATTGTCATATTTGTGAATGTGAGGTTTCTTTATCTGTTTTTGCCCATTTGCTTTGTAGAATTATCTATAAGGGTCTTACCGTAAGGAGTGAAATGGGCATATGTGAATCTTACTTGCTTTTCTTCGTAAGTTGATATACAATGCTCATTCCGAAACAGGTCATTACATGCCTAAACATTTACAGGATGCCATATGATCCAATTTTTAGCAGGATTCATGCTTGGTTACGTCGACATAAGTTGAGAGGGAATAACACATCTCGCTATCAAAATATCCACTCCAAGCCTCTTACGGTCACTCAATGTCATTGCATTTATGGCAAAAGCTTCTACTAGGTTAAGACTATAGTCAGAAGTGAAAATATAGTCAATTGCAGATGACCTGTTTCCCAATGACCAAGTAATATAATTTGCTTCCGGCCCCAGGATAGAATGCAGCGATCTCAGCCCCCACGATTTAAATAGCATATTCCATAACATAGAATCACACTTCCTATGTGCATACCCCAACAATTCTGAGCTGTGATCCCCAATAGATTCCCCTACACATTCATCAGTACAGCAGGAGCAACCTCTGGATAATCAATCACAAGGTTCATATTGGTGTTTAAATCACCCATGATCAATATCGGAAGGGCGATACATTTGGAGAGACAATTCTCCATAATTGTTTCCATTTTTGTAATTAGATCATAAAGATTAGAGCCTGGGAACCAATCAAGATCAAAAAATTTGAAACATAACTGTTACCATCCAGGGGGCAAGCTCAGTGGGATTCAATTGATGCAAAAGAACTTGGGCAGAAGGGATGCTAGTCATCTTTACTTGATTTATCGGGTTAGCCCTAGAGAAGAGGCCATAAGTTTCCCTCTGTCCCAAGATTATTGACAAATTACCCTTAAAATGTGGGATCGCCGAGTGGGTGATGCCCGTACCTTGCTTTGCTTTTGGACCTAGAATATTTTGTTTCATTACAGTTTTATGACTCATCTCATCCGAGAGAGTGTTAGTGGGAATTATGTAAGCTCCAGTATTAGTGCTCAGTTTCTCCACTGGGATCTCAACCACTTCCACTTCCGAGATCTTTGATTGCTCCTTTTCCTCTCTAATGAAGTTTTACCAAGTATTTTTGGGAACTTTATTCCTCTGATTGTATAGGGAGGAATCCCATTTCTTTTTCTTATTTGTCTGTGTTTTTTGTTTGTTTTTTATTTTGCTTTTTCCCCAGAGAGGTTATTTTTTTGTAGTTGTTACTCCAGGGATGATGAGCCCTGTAGGGAATTAATAGGGGGTGCAGGTTGCATTAGTTTAGTATCTGGTCTCTTGTCTGTAATCATAGCCGAACCAGCCAGCTGGATAGCCAACTTGGCTGGAAAAGATTCCAGACTGTCCAGACCTACTTTAGATAGGGGTATTATACGCTCCATAAGGATTCTCAATTCCATAAAGCAAGTAGAGTGGTCTTTTAATTCCTGCAAAACCAATAGAAGTCGCTGCCAAATCCAAGCTCTGAGGTGAGTGCTGATGATCTATCTGGCTAGGGGGCTCTTGGAGATGTTGAGACACTGCAAGTAGTGCAGGATCAGCTGTAAAAAAATGTCCGGAGGAGTATCCAAGAAGGTTATATCTGGTAAAATGGGAATATTTTTTTCAGGTTGGGTTGCAAAAAGGCAAGAACTTTAAGCTTCCTCCTGCTGAGCTTGCGCATGACCTCCAATCGACAACCTCGAGGAATGTGCTATTTCCTCTGAGTCCAATAATAATGAGTCACTAGGTTCTGAGGGAGATGGAGGAAGGGACATGTTCAGTGCCATGCGCATCGTGTTCTTCACGGGAGTGAATACAAGGGGCGTGGACAGTATATCATCATACAGCCATGTCCCCTGTATTTTTGAACTTCTTGTTGCAGGTCCCGTGGAAATAGGTTGAGTACAGACGCACTCAATACTATCACATCTTCTCGACATTGCTTATCAAATAATCCTCACGCAATGTTTTATTTGGGAAGTTTCTATGCGTATAGTCACTATAGCCGGAAAACAACCAGTAATGCAAAGTGCAAATGAGGATACAAAAGTCACGGAGGGATAACTCACTTTCCTTCCGCCCCTCTGCTTTGCCCAACAGAGGGAGAGAGCCTGTGAGGGAGTAAGAGGAAGCCCCCAACCCCCAGCCTCAGGTCTAACAGGCGTAACAGGCAGGCACTTCTGGGGGGCACTTCCAGCTCGGGCGTGCGTGCAAGGGCGCAAGTCCCGGAGGTTTTGAAGCTGGCTGGGCGAGCAGAGGGGATGTGGCCCTAAAAGAAAGGAGAGAGAGGGCCGTTACAAGGCGGTGTGGAGGGCCGTTACAAAGGCGTGTGGAGGACCGTTGCAAGCCCAATAATTTCCACCAGAGTTCCACACACGCAGATAGTCCAATAGGCAAGAGTTCAGCAGGGCTCCAGCAGCAGAATGGAGTGTCCCGCAGGCGTAACAGGAAGGTACTTCTGACAGGCACTTCTGGCTTGGGCATGCGCGCATGGGCAACAGTCCTGGATGTTTTGAAGCCGGCTGGGCGAGCAGAGGGGGCGTGGCCCCAGATAGTCCAACAGGTAAGAGTTCAGCGGGGCTCCAGCAGCAGAACGGAGTGTCCCACAGGCAGGGGCGTTGCTAGGGGGGGGCTAAGGGGGCTATAGCCCCTAATCTTTTGGTTGTAGCCCCGGATAGAATCTCTGGAGCTACAGCCAAAAGGCTAGCTATCCCCCAGTCCCAACAGTTTCAACATCAGCTTAGCCCCGGGTCTTTTCCAGACCTAGCAACTCCCCTGCCCACAGGCATAACAGGCAGGCACTTCTGGCGGGCACTTCCGGTTCGGGCGCCATAATTTCTTGAATAGGTGTTCGGGTTCTGGGCTTTGGGGCCCTCAGGGGCCAGAGCCCCAGACCACAGCAAAGACTCTTTACTGCCCTGCTGCTTAGTGAGGCTCTGTGAACCTTGGCTTTCTGGTTAACTCTCACCACTCCCCGCATGTCCTCCTGCACCCAACATCTTTGTACTAATTCAGGCAGCTTGGCATTTTATAGTGCCGACAGAAAAGAGAGGTAACCAACCCAAAGCCGGCAAATAATCAAATCTTGCTCTCTTCCCTGGCCCAGTCTTCAAGCTCTAAGCAATGACCTTATCAGCTGTAATTAATTCAGGATCATAAACAAAGAATGCAAAGTTTGAATACACGTGCACTACCACCTAATCACCTCTTTTGCCTCCAGCCTTTCGCTTGCATGACTGGGCGGCCTTAGGACCATCTCTTGATATTGCCCTTATGCTGACATTAAGAATGCAATCTACTATGTGTATCAGACTACGGCCAACAATAGCGCAGTGCACTCCCTCAGTGCTACAAGCCCAAACTTTACAAATAACATAATATCATAAGTGGCGCAATAGTGCTCTCAAGGCTCCTCCCACACAAAAGACAAGGGGACGCAGGTTAAGCCTTGCCCAGCTTAAAATGCATTCATAAAATACATGCATAAAAATTGTACGCATGCATTTTACGCTGCACCACATTTTGATTGATTTGTGTAGCGGAAAGGGGGTGCGGAAAGGAATATCAGTTTCCGCCTCCCACATCCTCTCCACCATACAGATGCATGGAGCAGCGACTCATGTAATTTGCTTGACATGATTGAATGGAAGGCAGCATGTACTCAATGTGCCCTGAAGTCAGTGCTCTCTTTGCAATTTATGCAGATTTGAACAATAACAATGGCAATTAATTTGCAATGGCAATTAATTTGCTATAGCCAAATAATCACAAACCTGAGGAAGTCAAACTACATCACTGAACCTCTGCTCCCTCTGCTCCCAACCGAGGTGGGTGATCCAATGATATGGGATACCGTGCGTGGACTAGATACACAATCCCACACAAAGTGTCCCATCTCTCAACAATACAAGTTCCGGCCCATTCACCAATGCTAACGTTTTCCTGCACGGTCACTAGGCAAATGGCTGTGAGACTGTGCAGATTCGTGTCACCGTAAGCACAAGACGAACAGTGGTTAAGGGCTCAAACCGGGATCACGTCTCCTTTCAGAATTTTGCATGCATAGAAAATGATGAGCCAGAGGGTCTCACTCCTTAGACCAGAGGCGTTGCTAGGTGAGTGCTGATGGGGCTATAGTCTGGGATCTTTTGGTTGTAGCCCCGGATAGATGCTCAGGAGCTACAACCAAAGGCTAGCTAGCTCCGTGTCCCGACAGTCCCGACATTATCGCAGCCCCGGATCTTTTCAAGACCTAACAAAACCCCTGCCTTAGACCTTTCTTTCCTTCATTCCTTAAGGCAAAAGTTGGTTTACATAATCAACTCAATCGAGCCATAGCCAACCCCACATTCATAAAATCTTTCAATCTCCTGTGAAACAATACAAACCACAGCCTCTACACCGTCTTAAACTCATAACCTACTTAAACAGACGATGTAAGACCGAGCACCGATGTCACCGTCCTGGCGGTCACAGAGAGTATGTTCAACGGACAACTCCAGTCTGCGGCTGAGTCGACAATCATCAAACGAAAAGTGGGAGGAAGAAAGGAACAGTTAACCAAAATAGTGTCCCATGTGCTCACCTATGGCATATCCCAAGCCTGGGTGACACCCAATAAATTCCATACTAGAAATCCCAATTACACATGGTCTGACCCAAAGCCATGAGGTCTAAGTGTATGCTGAACAGTGAAGAATCAAGGAACCGCTTGACCTTTCCCGGATTGCCCCTGAAGAACGTGACACCAGGAACGTAAATTCTCCTGAATTCACATTGCCAACACTTAAAATATTCAACATGACTGCCTTTTAGGGGCTGTATATTATTGGGGAATTAAGACCAAAAGAGGTCAAACACTGTAATGGATCCATAATATGAGTGGGGATATTTGGGTATCTTAACCTGTCGAGAATGAGGGCCACACCGACTCTGTTATCCTTCTTATTACAGGGAAATGAGCAGCCCTTCACCAGTCCCATCTCTCTGCCTCTGAAACCCACAAAAAGGAGCGCCAACATAGCGGTAGTTTATATGTCAGGCAGAAAATACCTTTAGTATGCACTTGACATTTGATCCACTATGAAAGGACTGAGCCAGCAGATTGCAGGCAAGATAACATAGCACAACAACCAAGAAGGCATGCGTAGAGTAGCGATGTGATTTCCTGCCTGACCCGCCACTGTACAAACTTGCAGTAGATCTCTTGAAAGGAAGGGAGAATGTGGGAGCCATGAAGGCATGAGGCCCTTCCCAACCATCTAGCATCAATCAAAGCATATGCTTAAAGAGTAACAAAAGACTTGGAGAGGAGAGTTTGCTTATAATGTCAAAAGTGAGACCCAATTCCCTACTGTGTACAGCAGTCCCCAGAAGACCTGAAGCCATAGAATATTGTCTGGTGAAATGGCTAAGCAGGCATGCCGCTGGAACCACAAGGTGCATACCAGTAAACTTAGAGCACACAACCACCAGGATCCTTCAGACCTAGTGGTGCAACAAAATTGTTGCTAATAATAGCCATGTAAAATAATGGAATGTGGAACAAGATAGGGGCGACCCTTGTAGCCACTTGTGGTTAATGTAGCATTATTTTCCATCTTATTGATTGTTATATAATTAGTTGTGAGCGCTCACAACCTAAACAAAGGCACAGAGGCAGAATCTCGCTTTAGTCGAAATTCTCTCAGATTAAGAAGGTTTGCATATTAATGAACTTTAGGGAATCGGAACCTCTGAACAAGAATGTTGGTATGTGACTACCATAATGACCTGCACAGAGAAGAGAACAAGAACTAAGGATAGAATTAAACTTCTAGCTAGAAAACCAGCTGTTAGATTGGTGTGGAATCCAACCCGCTGTGTGGGATGTGTGAGCGCAAACTGGCTCGCATAGTAACACACGCCAGCCCCTTTGTGGTGTTGCCGCGGAAGGGCCTGCTCTCTTTATCACAGCTTCCGCTTTTCTTGCCACGTTCCGCCCTCTGCCGTGACGTGGCAGTTCATAACATTCCTCTCCTTTTTTCATTAAACAAACTATTTACACTCTTGCCGTCTTACACCTTGGCTGTTGTCCATTTTAACATACATAGTTAGTCAGTTTTCCTGGGGGCCCAGGTTCCGACCTCAGGTTGTACCTGCTGTGTTGTCGTGATGGCTTCTCCTGTTGGCTGACGGCTGCTTGGCCTTCTAGGGTGGGGTTAGCGGGTGCCTCAGGCACCTCGGCTGGGACCTCCAGGTGGGGGGCAGGTTCCCTCTCTTCCTCTAGGCCTTGATCAGTGGGGAGAGTCTCATCACCTTCTCTGGTGTATGATTGATCCAGGTTTTCTCGTCACAAATTCTCCAGCACTCGTTTGAACCACTGCACATTTCTTGCTATTGTCTTGTTGCCCCGGCTGGTCGCTATCATCGTTCCTTTCTGCCAGGTTATTGTCCATGGAGTGGGGTCACACTGGCCTGTCAGTTTTGTCCCTTTAGCATTCTGTAGGACCAACACGTGGTGCCGACCTTGTGGCGAGACTCTTTACCTCGTAGTTTGGCACTCATCTGTTCATTGGCTTTGATCCTCTTAAAGGGAATTCAGCATCGGCCCAGGCCATTTGTGCACTTGCTGTAATGGTGGGGTATTGGGGAATGTAAGTTTGTGCCATTCATAAAATCTGCTAGGGGCATGTCAGTTGAAGTATGCAATGATAATCTGTAGTTCCGCAGGGACTAATACAACTCAAACTACCACAGGTTCTTCTGGGGCTTTGCTATGCATAGCACCATGTTTACTGCCGTCATGAACTGATTGGCATCCCCATTTGCTTGGGGCCACTGCTCTGTAATGTGGTGAGGTATGGAGATCATCTAGGTATCTTGCCAATTCCTTTCTTTGAAAAGGGGGTCTGTTGTCGCTCCTTATGGATTTGGGCAGCCCATGCGTGGCGAACATTTTCTCCAGCACTGGTAGCACTGCTTTAGCCACAGTTGACGGTATCACCTCCACTCCTGGTTAGTGGGAGTAATCATCAATGGCTACCAAATGGTATGTTCCTTCTTGTAAGGAGCATGAATCAGTGCGTATTGCCAGACTGTGAACACCCCTGCTAGAAAGTCCTTGGCTTCTGCAGTGCGGTTGTAGTTATTCTGTAGGAACTAGTTCCACTCCCCTGCTAGTATTGCGTTCTTCATTAGTTTGGAACACAGGTCAGCGTTGGTCGCTTCTGTGATGTCTGCAATGCTGACTTCTCTCGGTTTCATGGTGTTTACGATCAGGCAGATGTGCTCTTCTGTCTCTGTAGATTCTTTAACCTCTGCCAGCCTTGCAGCCGCGGGTGCCTTGATAGAAAATCGGCTGGGTTGTCTGACCCAACCTGATAGACAAGGTCAAACTCACATTGTTGGATGTGTAATAGCCACTTTTCGATTCTTGCAGGTGCGTATGGTGCTGAGCTTGTGAAAATGGTTATTAGGGGCTTGTGGTCGGTGTAAATTTTGAACTTCCAGCCATATAGGTAAAGGTGAAAATGTATGCACCCTCATAAGACAGCAATAGCCTCTTTCTCGGTGGGGGAGTATCTTTGCTCTGTGGGCGTCAGTGCTTGAGATGGATATGCTATTGGTTTTGCTTCGCCAGTGGGGGATGTCTGTATTCAGATCATGCCTAGCCCACTGGGCTTGCATCAACATATGGCTCTGTCTGTAGAGTGGTATCGTAGTACGCCATGGTAGTGTCGGCGGACAGCGAGTCCTTGATCCGCTCAAAAGCCTCTTGACAGTGAGGACTCCACTCCCATTTGGCGGTCGACTTGGTTAATTCTCTCAGTGGCTTAGAGATCCTGGCAAGATTGTGTATAAATCTTCCACAATAAGTGGCCATGTCCAAGAAACTTCATACTTCTGTGGGCGTTGTAGGTGGTACTTCCCCCTTGACAGCTGAGACTTTGAGGGGGTCGGCGAACACCCCTTTGCTGTTGAACACACCGTCCAAAAAATGTAACTCCTCATTCAGGAATTCAAATTTTTCCTTGTGGATGGTCAATCCAGTGTCATTTAATCTGTCGAGGACAGCCGCCAACCTGTGTAGGTGTTCCACTTTACTGTATGCGTGCAATATGTTGTCGTTAAAATGTAGCACCCCTGGGATGCCTTGGAGAACTGACTGAATTGTCTGTTGGAACACCTCTGACGGTGATGATATCTCAAAGTTCAGCCTTTTGTATCTTCTCAGCCCCAAGTGCGTTGAGAAAGTGGTACTATATTGTGAATCCTTATGGAGCTTTATTTGGTGGTACCCTGTGTTTAAATCTACTTTCGAGAAGACCTTTGACACAGTCAGGTCTGCCACGATCTCATCTAGGGTAGGGGTTATGTGTCTTCCGTGGATGATTGCCTCGTTCAGCAGGCGCATGTCGATGCACATGCAGACCTTTCCCGGCTACTTTGGCTTTTTGGTGACTACCATGGGGGAGACCCACGGCGTGGGTCCTGTCACCTTTTCTATAATGTCCACCTTCTCTGGTTCTTGCAATTCTTTTGCAACCAGGTCTCACATATGGAATGGTGTTCTCCTATGTCACACTGTTTTCAGTTGTACCTTTGTGTCAATATGCAGCTTCATGAGGTTTCCCTTCAGGCTCCCTATTCCCTGTAGTAGGTTGGGGTGCTTCCCTAGCAAGTCTTGTATGCAACTCATGGTACGACTCAGACCTCGTCACCCTTATACGCAAGTGTAGGGTGGCTGAGAGAAAATGGCAGGCATCTTGTGCACCCTCTGGCAAACTGGCCTGTTGCCTACTCCAAAGGCAGTATCGACTCTCTGTTCACACTAAGAAGAGAGCTCACATCCAAGCCCACCTCTCTGCGGCGCTGGCCAATCCTGCTGCAGTCTCTACCTGTCTTGTCGCCTCCCAGGCCCTCTGCACGGCCCTGGCTTCACATTTTATCTCGAAAGCCCAGGACATCCTGTCCAACCTCTCTACCTCTCCTCCGTCTTCCTCTACTTTTTCCTCTACCTGTGGCCTTTCTGCAGCCACCTCTCCTCCTCCCTTCTCTTCCTTTCCTTTGTTCACCCCTGATGAGGTTGCTAGACAAGTCCGATCTATGAAAGTCTTGTCAAAACAGGTTCTTCCCTGTTCATCCAAAACCATCAAGGACCACATTGACACCCTTGTTTCAGCCATGAACGACTTTTGTAACCACTCTTTCACCACTGGAACCTTCCCTTCCCCCCTGAAGCACTCTCTTGTGCACCCTATTCTTATGAAACCCTCAGCCGACCCCTCCTGTCTGGCTAACTATCATCCAATCTCCATTACTCCTTTTCTGGGCAAACTCTTGGAATAGCTGGCCATCTCCCAGCTTAACCTTCACACTGAATCTGTTGGTTGTCTCCATGACCATCAGTCTGTCTTCAGAGAGGACAGAAGCATGAAAACTGCTCTCCTGAACGTCTGTGAAGACCTGCTCTCTAACCTGGATACTAACCACCCCTCTGTCCTCATCCTACTCAATCTCCATTCGGCTTTTGATACTGTCAACCATGCCACCCTGCTCAACCGGCTCCGTGATAACCTGGGTATCACTGATCAGGCCCTGGCCTGGCTGACCTCCTTTCTCTCTGACTGACCCTCCCAGGTCCAACTTAGGTCCTTCCTCTCCTCTATCTCTCGCTCTACCTGTGGTGTTCCCGAAGGGTCTAATCTTTCACCCTGGCTTTTCAACCAATACCTGGACTGCAAGACTTGTCCTTGAATCAAACCCAGGGATCGTATTGCTCCATCCCTGAAATCTCTCCATTGGCTCTCAGTGGTGGCAAGGATCAAGTTCAAGACCCTCTGCATTATCCACAAGGCCTTCTGGGGCCTGGGAATGCAATACCTCCAACTCTCTCTACGGTAATATCTTCCAGCCTTCCTGCCTCTCTGAAATTTGAGGTCCCTATCTGTTAAGCTGCACACCTGCACTGCCTCCTGGCACCCCCTGCACTTGGGGTCTGTATCTGTAATCCTATAGTCCCCTTTCCTGCACTCATTAGACACCCGTTGTCTGCACTTTTAACACTCACACTTACCACCGGCTGGCTGCACTACTTGTGTTGATTTCTTGTCCTGCACTTGTCCATCCTCCCACCCCCCTGGCACTTCTCCCCTCCCTGCTGCCCTGCACTTGTGCAATCTCAATGTTACTAGCCCTAGTAAGATCGTTGTTTTCATCTCCCTCTGTTTCCCCACCCTCTCCTTGTTCTGCCATGAAACACTTTATATATTGGCGTGTTATTAATGCCATATCATATCATCATATCATGTGACAGGTTTCAAGACCACATGTTCTACTTCCAGTAAAGTCATTTTGTGTGTAGCCTGCAATGGACAGGAAAAATAGCTCAGAGGATAATGTGCATGCTGTGGAATGCCTGTATCTAACCTGCTGATTAAAGCTTTGAAACCCTACTATGCAGTTTTGTGTCATGGTGCGCTCAGCAGAGATCTATTTGTAAACTGCGGAACACAGATTAGAATTCTGGGCCCAATATGTCACATAGCTGGCAGACATGTTTGCTTTTAAGTAAGGGAGTCTGAATTGCACAATTGCTAAATTAATTCTGAAGTGGTTGAAGGTGGTGTTTCAATATGGTGAAGTGTCTGGTTTTCCATTGATTCAATGCATTATTCACAGAGTGGCAGGGCTTAGAGATTCTATGTTGCCATTCTGTTTTATGCAGAGACACATATCTGTAAAAGATATGGGTTGGTGTAGTTTCTTTGGTCTACAGCACCAGTAATGGCCAAGGAGAATGAGTGTCAGTTGGAGGTCAACATGGCATAGCAGCTCATACCCTTGGCAACCCCTTTGATAGGTTCTGTGGTTACATCTCAACCTGCAAGATGGTAACCACAAATATAAGCTCCATAAATACACCACCTTTGGGCTCAGCACTAATGCAATACTGCACATGCCAGCGGTCCACAATTGCGCAATAATTAAAAGCCCTTCCAAGATGGCCCTGAGCTTGAACTGACCTTACATTCAGGTCCTTTCTATTGCATACTGCTGCGCATGCGCCTGCCTTTGGCGAAACAGCATTTGTTTATAAGTCCACCCTCAGTTTCCTCACTTAGCGTGAACGCAAGACAACCCCTACTAGGATTCTGCAGCTCCCGAACACTATAGGTAAGGAAATTCAAATACTACGCTAGCATCCGTGTTACAAAAGCAATACAAACAGCCCTCCCACGCTATACCGCACGTTGCTACTATATTTAGTGCATGGAGCGGAGAAAGGGCATAGCTGATGCCTAGCTCCAGCCACTTTTGTCTGCACTGCGTCTCCTCCCCTACTCATTGACCTTGTGCTAATGGGGTCCTTTTGATTTTTTCAACAGCCGTCTCACAGTAATAGTGCTTTACTTAACAGCAATTTAGTTATATGTGCACATATACAGCAAAAGTGAGAAGAATGTATGCTGTACCCAGAACAAAGTACTAATAACTTGCAATATCTCAGCATGTCCAACATAGCGACCTCAGCAACACATATCTCATTCTCTTTAGGAGCCAAGAAATACAATAACTACAATACAGCTGCCACTATGCAATTTAGTCTTGAACTTGATCCTTGCAGCCACGGCGAGCAAGTGAAGAGATTTCAGAGCTAGAGAGATACGATCCCCGGCCTTGAGGCCAAGGAAAAGTCTCACAGTCCTGTTTTGAAAAAGTTGTAACAGTCGAACAGTAGAGTCAGGAAGATTTAGAAAGAGGCTGTTGCAATAGTCCAACTAGAGAAGACCAGAGCTCTGGAGAAAGTGGGCTTCTGGGGAAAGTGAGAACTGGAAGAATACCTCTGAGGAGGTGCAGCTGGTAGTGTGACTTCTTAGAAATGTCAGAGATGTTAGTAGAGAAGGAGAGGGTGGAGTTGAAGATGACACCAAGGTTTTTAACCTCACAGGAAGGAGCAGGAAGAGGGCCCAGCGTGGGCAGCCAAAGAGAGAGAGAGGAAAGCAGGGAGCGGGTGTACCAATGAGGAGGATCTCAGTCTTACTGGCATTAAGGCAGAGATCATTGATGGCACTCCATTCTTGAATTGTGGCCAGACAGTCTGGTATGAGAGAAGAAGCAGAGGTGGCTGAGGGGACCCTGAAAGAGAGCTGAATGTCATCCGCATAACATTATAAATTGGAGCAGAAAGTAGCGATGCAGTGGGCAAGAGGAGCCAGGTAGTGGTTGACCCTGGTGGAATACCGCAAGTAGAAAGAGAGATAGAGAGATAGAGGAGAAGAAAGACCCCAGTTGCACCTGAGAGCGTCGGTCGGTGAAAATGGAGGTCAACCAGGCCAGGGCCTGATCAGTAATACAAAGGTTGTCGCAGAGGCGATTGAGCAGGAAGGCATTCACGGGTGTTCAGGAGAGCAGTTTCTGTGCTTCTGGCAGCTGTGAAGCGAGACTGGTGGTCATGGAGGTAACCAACAGATTCGGTATGTAGATTAAGCTGGTCAGCTTTTCCAAGAGTTTGCCCAGGAAAGGAGTGATGGAGATCGGGTTATAGTTAGCTGGAGAGGAAGGATCGGCAGAGGGCTTCTTTAGAAGGGAGTGCACAAGAAAGTGTTTAATGGAGGAGGGGAAAGTTCCAATGGCAAAGGAGTGATTGCAGAAATCGGCCGAGAAATCGGTACTAGAGAGGTTCGGAATTGGACCCACGTACATCAAGTGGGTGCGGCTGCTTTATAATGAACAGATAGCAAGGGTCAAACGGGCACAATCCTCTCAGAACAATAGCAGTTGAGCAAGGGCATCAGAAAGTTCCAGTGGCACAGGAGTGATTGCAGAAATCGGCCAAGGCTGGAGCAAGGGTGTCGATGTGGTCCTTGATGGTTCTAGATGAGCAGGGGAGAACCTGCTTTGATGAGATTTTCATAGATCGGACATTGTCAGGCGTGAACAGGGCAAAGGAGAAGAAAGGAGGAGGAGAGACAGCCTCAGACGGGCCAGGAGTGTTAGAGGAGGAGGAAGAGAAGGTAGAGGAAGAGAGGATGGACAGGGTGTCCTGAGTTCTAGTAGAGAAATGAGAGGCCAAGGCCGTGCAGAGGGTCTGGGAGGGAACAGTAGAGGTAGAGTCTGCAGCAGGATTGGCAAGCTCCTTGCAGATTTTGGAAAGTTTGGTAGCGTTTTTTTTTAAACAAGTTTTATTATGTTATACAAACATAGTAACATACAGACTTGCATAAATATGTACATCACATTTCACATCAAGTCTTGACCGTCTGCACCCCACATTCCCCCCATGTCCCCCCGTCCCTTTCCCAGCCTACATTCCAAACCTCTCTAGTAACGCTAATAGCCAAGGCTATCTGACTGAGTCAAACGCCTTTACTGCATTGAGTGACGCCACTGTCAACTGTTGCGTATGTCCTTGGGTCCAATCTATTATGTGGTGTAATCTTCTCAGGTTATTTGTAATGTTTCTGTGTTGGACATATCCCGTCTGGTCCGAATGTATAAGCTTAGCTATGGCCGGCTTAAGCCTGTTTGCCATTAAAGCCTTAAGAATATTCCCATCTTGATTCAGTAACAAAGGGACCTATATGAGCCACTGTCCATAATCGGCTTATTTGGTTTAAGAAGGGGAACAATTATCGACTCTCTCAAAGACCCAGGCAGCCTGCCCATGTTCAGTGCTTCGTTCAGAATTGCTAGCATTGAATCTAGGACTTCCGCCCTAAATTCTTTATAAAATTCCCTGGGAAGCCTATCCACTCCTGGGTCTTTGCATGTCAGTAGTTTCTTAATCACATACTCTAGTTCTTCTAGGGACCTATATGAGCCACTGTCCATAATCGGCTTATTTGGTTTAAGAAGGGGAACAATTATCGACTCTCTCAAAGACCCAGGCAGCCTGCCCATGTTCAGTGCTTCGTTCAGAATTGCTAGCATTGAATCTAGGACTTCCGCCCTAAATTCTTTATAAAATTCACTGGGAAGCCTATCCACTCCTGGGTCTTTGCATGTCAGTAGTTTCTTAATCACATACTCTAGTTCTTCTATGGTGATTGGGCTTTCTAGCCTGTCTTTCTCATCCGTGTTAAGCTTAGGGAGGCTAATCTCTGCCAATCCTTCTTCTATCTCTGACATGTCAAACTCTGAGGTTTCCCCACACAGCTGCTTGTAATAATCATAAAAACATGTGTTCACCCCGTCTTGCGTCTCGCACAATACACCCTCCGTTCCCATAATCTCTCTAATTGTTTCTCGTTTACTCACATTTCTATAAAGCCAGGCTATCAGGCGCCCGGGCTTGTCCCCTTCTGCATGCTGTCTCTCTACATATTTCCTGTAACTCGGTTTACTTAGCTTGTTCCAGTGTTCTCGAGATTCTTGTTGCAGGTGGGACACCTCCTTAGCCTCCTCTAGGGACATATCTCCTGCTTGCTCTATGGCTTCCAGTCTTTCTTCTGCTTTTTGAAGATCCTGTGTAATGACATCTTGCATCCCTTTCGATTTCGCAATAGCTGCCCCTCTCACCACTACTTTAAAGGCCTTCCACAGTGTACCCGCAGATTCCTACACTGCCTGTATTGTGCTCAAAATATTCCTTCACCTCTTTCCTCATGTGTTCCCGAAACTCTGTAACCTTAAGTGCCTCAAACCCTCAGTCTCCATGTCGGGATCCTAGCTCGGGGGGAAAGAAACCGCCACGTAACCAACAGAGGGGCATGGTCTGAGAGGACTCTTGCTTTATATTCAGCCCTTATGAACTCTCCCAGAGCTTCTTCTCCCACAAACACATAATCTAACCTTGTGTAGAGGTTCTTGGGAGCCGTACAATGAGAGCATACTCTGCCCTGCGGGCACATTGTCCTCCATACATCAGCCTACTGAAATATGTGTAATAGCATGTTTAGAGCTTTAGCTGAAGGGGCTGGATGAGTGAATTTTCCATCCAATCTATCCACTGTAGTGTCCAGCGTACAGTTGAAATCACCCCCTACCCCATATCAGCACACTATCCCTGTACAAGCCTATCTTGGGGTATAGGGATCTAAAATAAGGTGCTGTGTCATGATTTGGATCATATGTATTAATAACACATATGCTGAATATGTTGAGCCCAAGGTCACTCCACCCCACTTCCGTGCCAAGGTATCTTGCCTTTCCTTAGTAAAATGCGTTTCTTGTAGGAGAGCTATATCTATTTTTTGGTATCTCAAATATGCCATTACCCTGTTTCTCTTAATATAGCTATTCAGGCCCCTGACGTTCCAGGTTGCTATTTTAAGTTCCCCCATCTCAGCTAAAGGTTCCCACTCTCATTCTCCACCCGTTGCATTCGCTAGTCTACCCTTGTGCGTATCTGCAGGCCAACTCCCAGCTAACTAACCCAACTCCTGTCCCACCCCTCCTTCCAACAGTTAAGTTTGGTAGAGTTGTTAGATGCCGCAGAGATGCAGGATTGGATGTAGGCTCTCTTCTTAGAGAGGACAGAGAGTCTTTACTGCCTTTGGAGTAGGTGGCAGGCCAGTTTGTCAGGGGGTAGGCTGATGCCCTCCATTTCCTCTGTGCCGCCCTACACTTGCGTTTAAGAGCAGCGAGGTCAGAATCGTACCAAACTTGGATTTGGGCTTCAAGTAGCTCATGACAGGGGCAAGGACATCCAGAGTGTTAGAGATAGGGAGATAAAGGTTATAGAGGGCTGTGTCACATGTGCAGGAGGAGGAGAGAAAGTAGCGATAAAAGCCTCAACTGACACATGCTTCATGGGTCGGATGACCGAGAAGGTGGGTGGCAGTGCTGGAGTTTGCTTGACCTGCGGGGAAGAGAGACAGATGGGAAGAAAGAAAAAAGCGATCTCTCCAGAGAGAGGAGTGGTCAGAGAAGGGGATGTCTGAGGAGATCAGAACATCCAGGGTGTGGCCTGCAGAGTGAGTCGGGCCAGAGGGGAGAATAGAGAGAGAGAGAGAGAGAGAGAGAATCGTAGAGGTTGCAAAAGAGTCCTGAAGAAGGGCTGTGTGAGGAGGATCCCGTCGGGCGAGGGGAAATGGGGGAACGTGGAGTACTGACAGTGGACCACGAAGCTGCCCAGCCCTTACCTTGGTTCGCCGGGGCGGCCGTCACGGGTGCTGTCAGGGGCTCAGAGCCGCGGCCGGCCGCGGTGCGGAGATGCGCGCACCCCGGCGTGTTCCTCTCGCCGCCGGAGCAGACAAGAAGAGAAAGGCGGCGGGCCAGACGGAGCGGGCCGCTCTGCGGGGGCAGTTCGCTCGGCGGGAGCGGGCGAGCAGGGACACCCAAGCAGGGGGAAGGAGGGGCCTCGGGACACACATGGGAAAGTGGACGGGACTCCCCTGGCAGGCGGGAGAATCAGGAAACACAACCCCAGACGGCAGCCTTTAAAGGAGGCGGGACGTGGCAGGAACAACCAATAGAAAGCCAGATAGACAGGGAAGGACCCTATTGGTGGGGAGACAAGTCACTCACGACATATAAAAGACCGGGAGCTGATCAACGTGTTGTTGTTTCCTTTTCTAGTCATACGGAGAGGGCGAAGAGCGAAGGAATGACTGGTGGGCCTATCCGGAGTCCCAAGAGGCTTAGGAAAGAAGGTTATTTTCCTAGGAAGCGGCCAGAGAAGTGAAGTAACTCTCAACAGCTAAAAACAATTGACTATAATTTCATTTGGTTAAGTTTCAAGAATAAAGCACTATTTCAGCAACTAACCACTGGGTGTGACTCTTGATTCCTACATTGGCGACGAAGGTGGGATCTAGCGACAACGCGATGGAGACCCTAATTAAGGCGCTGACGGACGGCCAACAACAGTTGCAACAATTACTACAGCTACAAACACAGCAAGCGGCAGCTGACCGCCAGGCATTCCAGCAAGCCATCCAATTGCAGGGCGCCTTGCAAACTACGGCGCAAGACAAACAACACGAGACCATTACTAGGCTCACGGACGCAGTAGCCAGCTCCAGGAACCAGCCCATGGTGCCGTCCACCCTGCTTCAGAAGTATAGGGAAGGGGAAGATCCGGCCTTTTTCTTCACCAGTTTTGAAAGAATAGCGAGAAATGCGCAATGGCCACCCGAACGTTGGGGACAATATGTGGCTCCCCTGTTATCCGGAGTGATGCAGGGAGCGTACCAGGCGGTGAACCCCAATGGCAACACTCCATACAGTGAAATCAAGGCAGCCGTACTGGACCGTTTAGGCCTGGATGAGGAGGCTTACCGTATCCAGTTAAGGGACACAAAGCTAAGGAATGGGGAAAGCCCCCGGCAGTTATATTACCGCATCAAAGATCTGACGGAGAAGTGGATCCAGGCACCTACCCCAGCTAACCAACCGCTCCTGGACAAAATAATACTGGAACAGTTCATAGAAGCCTTGCCAGGCCCAATGCAAAGATGGGTTCGGCAACACCACCGGCCTACCTTGGCAGAGGCCGTGGACATCGCGTCGGCTTATCAAAAGGCCGGGTATAGCCGTCTCCCCATAACCAGTGCCATAGGAAGGATGACCTTATCCAGCCTAGAACACCCAGTACAAAAGGGACCAAGAGGGATCCCCACTCGATGGAGGCAACCAGAGGACGCCCCAAAAAAACACGACGAAAGGAAACCGGGACACGAGGAGAAGCAGTCTCCTATGGCCCAGGGGTTTCGACAGCCCCAATGCTTTGAGTGCAGTGAATGGGGCCACATTGCCCGGTTTTGCCCCAGAAGGAAGACGACAGAGCCCATGGAAATTGGCCATATGAAAACCCATCCAGAAGAACGCAGCCCTGGACCCTATGTTGTGGATATAAGGGTAGATGGTCGACCAACGCGGGCGCTGCTGGATAGCGGAAGTAGACAAACAGCCATATCTCCAACCGTGAGTACTACACCTAACTTGTCTAACATTTCTATACCGATAAGGTGTATTCATGGGGACGTAAAATCATACCCGGTGAAGGAGATACAGATAGAGATGAACCACAAAACCACTCAGTTAAAGGCTGCCGTCCTTCCTACCCTACCTACCCCCGTAGTCATAGGGACAGACTTACCACACTTTGATAGAGCACTAAGGACCATAGAGGAAGAAGGCGGAAGCAGGGTCAACCACAAAGCCACAAAAGAAGAGAACCCCAGAAACCCTCCCGGTCACAAAAGACGGAACAGATTGGAGTGGTGTCAAGCCAGTTATATGACTCGGCCAATCAATTGGAACCCCGAAGATCATGAAGATTCCCTGAGAGGCGAAACCCTGACTGATCCAACCCTTCGGGTAGCCCGAGAGAGAGCGGCCAACGAGATAGAACCAGATGTAACGAAGGGACCGGGGTTCTTGTTTCATCATGGCCTCTTATATCGCAAATACAAAGCGGACGATGGGAACGTAAAAGAACAACTGGTCTTGCCGAAAACACATAGGATGGTCATAATGCAGTTAGCCCATAACCACCCCTGTGGGGGGCACATGGCCTCCCTAAAAACCCAGCAGAACATCTTGAGACGGTTCTATTGGCCAGGCATATATGGGGAAGTAGCCCGGTTCTGCAAGGCGTGCCCCACTTGCCAGTTAACCAGTGGGGTTTTACCAGCAAAGGCCCCATTACAGAAAATGCCCCTCATTAACGTACCCTTCCAGCGAATAGGCATGGACATTGTGGGACCTATAGAACCTGCATCCCGAGGGTACAGGTATCTACTAGTCATTGTTGACTATGCTACGCGATATCCTGAGGCGTTCCCCTTGAAGGGAACCTCAGCCCGACAGTTATGTGACCAACTCATACCCTTCTTCGCGAGGGTGGGGCTACCCTCGGAAGTCATTACCGACCAAGGGACCAATTTCATGTCCACCCTACTTCGACAAGTATGCGAGAGACTACAGATTCATCAGCTACGTACCTCAGTGTATCAGCCCAGACAGACGGGTTAGTTGAAAGGTATAACAAAACAATCAAGAAGATGATACGAAGAGTAACAGGACCCGATGGGAAGAACTGGGAACGAGTATTACCCTTGGTCTTAATGGTATTAAGAGATACACCGCAATCATCTACAGGCTTCTCTCCCTTTGAGCTCCTTTTCGGAAGACAACCCCGAACCATATTGGATCTCGTAAAAGAGGAATGGGAGACTTCAGATGAAATTTCTTTAACGGAGTATACCGAAGAGCTAAAAGAACATCTGACAATACTCCGTTCAATGGCCGAAACGAATCTAGGACAAGCCCAAAAAACTCAGGAGAAAACATACAACAAGGGAAGTCGGATGAGAACGTTCAAGGTAGGGGACCAAGTATTGATCCTCCTACCTACCAGTACGAACAAACTCCTGGCCAGATGGAGAGGTCCTTATGAAGTTAAGGAGGTCCTTAGTCCTGTGACGTATCGAATCCACCAACCCGACCGGGCCAAACCAGACCAGGTATATCATGTGAATCTACTAAAGGCATGGACCACACCCATATTAGCGGCAACGATGGAGATCGGTGACGATGGTTCAGAACAAAATGTGACCCGACAACAAGGCAAGCTGGAAGACGTTCAATGGGGTAAAATACTAACACCTTCCATGAAATCCGAACTGTTAGCCAGCCTGTCACCCTATGCAGGGGCCTTCTCGACCTTACCTGGAAGAACCAATCTAATCGAACATGAGATCAGAACCGATCCCGGACAGACTGTCCGGCTAAGACCCTATCGGATCCCCGAAGCAAGAAGGCTAATCATCAAAAACGAGGTAGAAGACATGCTACGCATGGATATAATTGAACCATCCACCAGCTCCTGGTCCTCCCCGATAGTACTGGTACCAAAGCCGGACGGTACAATTAGGTTTTGTATGGATTATCGACAGCTGAATACCATTTCCAGATACGAAGCCTATCCAATGCCAAGAATGGACGAATTGTTGGAGAGCCTAGGATCCGCAAACTTCCTGAGTACACTGGACCTAACCAAGGGATATTGGCAAATCCCCTTGAAAACCACAGACCGGGAAAAAACCGCCTTTGCAACCCCCCAAGGCCTATATCAATTTAAAGTTCTACCTTTTGGCCTACACGGGGCGCCGGCCACCTTCCAAAGATTGATGGATGTCGTACTACGCCCCCATGAGAAGTATGCTGCAGCTTACTTAGATGACATTGTCGTGTATAGCACTACCTGGGAGGCCCATCTATACCACTTGGAACAGGTGGTGGCTGAGTTAGCTAGGGCAGGCTTACACATCAATCCCAAGAAGACGGTGATGGGTGCGCACGAAACTAAGTATCTTGGACACCTGGTTGGTGGAGGCATGTTACGACCCCAAACTTCAAAAATCAAAGCCATTTATGAGATTCCGACGCCCACAACAAAAAAACAAATCCGAGCCTTCTTAGGCTTCATCGGTTATTACCGAAGGTTTATCCCTGATTTCTCCACGGTGGCTGCCCCCTTGACCGACGCTTTAAGAAATAAAGGAACTCCTGATCTGTCCAAAAATGTCGCAGCTTTGGATGCCATCGAGGTCCTGAAACAAAGGATTACCTTGAATCCGGTACTCCGGTGCCCCGACTTCCATGACCATTTTTTTCTGCAAACAGACGCTTCGAACCATGGTCTTGGTGCGGTTCTTTCACAGGAACATGATGGTGAACTTCAGCCAGTCTGTTTCGTGAGCAGGAAACTCGTTCCTCATGAGGAGGCCTATTCAACTGTGGAAAAAGAGTGTTTGGCCATCAAATGGGCAGTGGAAACTCTCAAGTATTATCTCTTGGGCCGCCCCTTTACGTTGTATACTGACCACGCTCCCCTACAATGGCTCGCCAAACATAAGGATACCAACCAGCGTGTTCTTCGCTGGTTCCTGTCACTGCAACCGTTTGATTTCCTTACCATTCACAAGCCAGCTGGATTCCAACTGGTGGCCGACTATCTGTCCAGGAATGCTCCCTTGCCCGATCGGCCAGGGTTTGTGATGGGGAGATGTGAGGAAGATCCCGTCGGGCGAGGGGAAATGGGGGAACGTGGAGTACTGACAGTGGACCACGAAGCTGCCCAGCCCTTCCCTTGGTTCGCCGGGGCGGCCGTCACGGGTGCTGTCAGGGGCTCGGAGCCGCGGCCGGCCGCGGTGCGGAGACGCGCGCACCCCGGCGTGTTCCTCTCGCTGCCGGAGCAGACAAGAAGAGAAAGGCGGCGGGCCAGACGGAGCGGGCCGCTCTGCGGGGGCAGTTCGCTCGGCGGGAGCGGGCGAGCAGGGACACCCAAGCAGGGGGAAGGAGGGGCCTCGGGACACACATGGGAAAGTGGACGGGACTCCCCTGGCAGGCGGGAGAATCAGGAAACACAACCCCAGACGGCAGCCTTTAAAGGAGGCGGGACGTGGCAGGAACAACCAATAGAAAGCCAGATAGACAGGGAAGGACCCTATTGGTGGGGAGACAAGTCACTCACGACATATAAAAGACCGGGAGCTGATCAACGTGTTGTTGTTTCCTTTTCTAGTCATACGGAGAGGGCGAAGAGCGAAGGAACGACTGGTGGGCCTATCCGGAGTCCCAAGAGGCTTAGGAAAGAAGGTTATTTTCCTAGGAAGCGGCCAGAGAAGTGAAGTAACTCTCAACAGCTAAAAACAATTGACTATAATTTCATTTGGTTAAGTTTCAAGAATAAAGCACTATTTCAGCAACTAACCACTGGGTGTGACTCTTGATTCCTACAGGCTGGTAAAAACTGGTTGGATGTTCAAGTCTGCGCGGAGAAGAAGTTGAGAGGTAGAGGTAAAGAAAAAGAGGGCGACCTGGACAGGCGGCCTGTGGTAGGGGCCACAATGAGACAGAGGCCAGGAGAGATAGAAAGCCTGCAGACCAGGCATTCAAAGGATGAGTAGTGCTGCATTGGAATGAAAGAAGCAGGGATCCACTCTTGGAAAATCAAGGCTACACCCCCACCGGGACGGTTGATTCTGGGTTTGGAGCAGAGCTTGTAGCCATTGGGAAGGAGAGTGTCGAAATTCGTGACAGAGCTGGCCATGAACCAAGCCTTGGTGAGACCGAGTACATACAAATCAAGCTCTTCCAGGAGATGTCAGATGTCAGAGGAGTGTTTGACAGCTGAACAATAGTTGAGATTAGCGATGTGAAGCAGGTTGCCATATTTGAAGGACTTCCGGGACAGGGGTACAGGCCAGAGGTACAGCCTGCGGAAGTGTTGGAGGTGCCTGAGGAGGAAGGAAGAGAAGGCAGGGCAGTCAGAGAGGGAGAAGAGAGTGCCAGAGGGGTGGCAGAGGCGTGACGTGACAGGGTGGCCATAGAAGTAGCAGAGGGTTCTGTACAGGTGGCAGGGGAAGGAAGCTGCATAGGAGCCAAAGAGGGGTAAGAAGGGTTAGCAGGAGAGGAAAGGAAGTTGATAAGGCACGGGAAGCGTCTATCAAAGAGGAGGAGATTGACCTGAGCACCCTGGACCAAGACGGTGCCATTTAAGTAGACATTAATGATGGTCTTAGAGACCATATGGGGGGTCTATAGGCCTGGAGAGGGAACGACAAAGAGTATGTTGGTAAGGGTCTGTCTAGAGGAAGCACTGGTATAGGTATCAGTGATAGGGAGGCCTGGGTTGGAGACCAGAATGTCCCTTTTGAGCTTCCTCCCAGACTTAGTGAGAGGGATAGGATAGTCGATAGAAAAGCAGTTAGAAAAGATAGGTGAGACAGAGAGCACCATAGGGGGTGCGGGTGGGAAGAGGGCGGGGGTAGGGAGAGGGGAGCCCAGGCAGGGGTGGGGTCGTAGAGAGCAAACACAAAGTCAATACAGTGAACAATGCACAGAACACAACAGGAACCTAGAAGAAGATAGCAGGCAATGCAAAGTAATGCCAGAAAAACAGTGGAGCACAAGACAGTGGGCCTCATTCCGACCTTGGCGCAAAGGAATACTGGCCACCGGTAAGGACACCGGTGCCGGTAATCCCTTTGCGCCCTATTCCCGTTAGGGGACCAGGGCACAAATAACGGCCTTGGCATGCGCCGGGCCGTTATTTGCGCCCTCCCCATTCCCATTGAGCCCTATGGGGGCTCAAGTGGGAATTGGGATTGCCATTTTCAATGGGGACTTACTGGTCCCGCAAAGGTCGGAATCGACTGGTAAGTCCCCATTGAACCGGGGCGAACTCAGTACCATTATTGGAGGCAGTCATGGAGCTAATAGCTAATAGTGCCATGACTGCCTCCAATCTCGGAATGAGGCCCAGTGTCACAATAGTACACAATAGGTTGACAAGGTAAGGGCTGAGATCCGAGAGGAAGGAAGGGAAACAGAGGAAGGGGAGGCAACTGAACAGGATGCAGGGAACTACGATGCAAGGGAGCGCACTTGGCTAGAGAAGCAAGGGAGCACACACAGCCAAGTTGTGCACGCTAAGTTGTTGGCTAAGTATTTGAGCACATCACAATACAACGCACACAGATTCGACTTTCCAAAAAGGGGGAAAAGGCTACGTTTTTAAGCACAGTACAATACAACACACCCAGATTCGACTTACCTTGTCAGATGCAGCAGGTCGACGGCTCCAGACACCACTGGAGTTGTCCTTAGTCTCTGGTCCTTAGCCGAGGGGGCTGCCATTGCGGGCGGTGCATTGGATTGCTGATTCAAAGGGCCCGCCAACCAATGGGAGCTCAGAGGGAGAGAGGGAGGAGGGAGAGCCAACAAACAAGGAAGCAACCGGGACAAAGAGAGGGGGAGCAGGCACAAACACGCTGCGGCGCGAGAGTAACACTTTTACAAATGCCCAACTTACTGTGCCACAGAGCACCTGTCCTCACCCCAGGACCAGTGAAGTTGACATTGGTGGGTATGGCCTGTGGGGACAGAGGGAGAAAACACATGTTGGTGCATGCTTACCTGCTGTGTGAGCAGGGGTTCGGCCCTGTGTCCTTCTGGTCTGAACAGGTCCATACAGGAATTGCCCTTTTCTTCGTCTGCCCTTTGCTCCGGACGCCCGGGCGAGAGACACCCTTGATCTAAGAGTTAAGAGCAGAAAGGAAGAGGCAGGGCTAGGCAGGTGGGTGGTGCTTGGGGCAGGTGACCTAGATCCACTTGCACCTGCTCCCCAACTTAATATCCTTTGTTCTGTGCGGAAACAGTCTCTACCTAGATGTGAATAGAGACTATAAAAAAGGTTGAGTGTGATTCATTCTTATCCAAAACAAAAAGCTTTCAGGTTCATGAAGTAGGACACCTGCCCTTCAAATGTCTACCTTCACTTTATTCTTAAACACCCAAAACATTTCACCAAATTACATTTAACAAAGTTTAGCATGTTTTTTATGTTTTGTTTTTTACATTTCTACTGCGCTCCAGGTACCCGAAGGCTTAAGGGCGCAAACATAAAGCATAAAAGCAGACAATACAAAACGTATTCCACTTGGAGGGCAGGATTCATAATCAAGGGCACGGCCGGTCGGAAGTTCCATCAGACTAGTAGAATAAGAGTGTTTTCAATTTCTTTTAAACATGAGGTCAGGGGGCAGGTCGTTCCAGGCTAGTGGAGCGGCTATAATAAAAGCTCCCTTCTGGGCTTTGTTTGTTTTACAGTGTACTGTTTTTAATAGATTTGAATTATTGGATCTTAGGGATCTGGGGCTCTGTTTTTCACAATAGCTTCAGATACATAGGCTGGCATGTGGCCCATGAGACATTTATGTGATGAGTAACATCCCAAAATGTACTCTGGCTTTGACAGGTAGCCAATGTAGGCTTTGTCTTGAGACATGTGGTTCTTACGTCTCAGACCCTTCACAACCTTCACTGCACCATTCTGAATGACCTGGAGGCAGTTAGGGTCTACTGGTGCAATGCCAACTAAAAGGCTGCAACAATAATACATTTTTGATCCAATGATGGCCCTAGCTAAAGTCTCTGTGTTCTTTTCTGATATCAACGGCTGAAGGTGCCTGAGAAGCTTAATGTAGTATGATGATGTGGATACCAGGTTGCTCACCTGAGCTTTCATGTTCAAGTTCTTGTCCAGGGTGATACCCAGTGTTTTTACTTTTTTTCTTCACCTCGATATTGCAGTTATCAATATTAAAGCTCTCGAACATCGGGCCTAATTTATCGATCTTAGTATCAATTGAAAAATCATGAGCTCTGATTTCTCGCTGTTCAATGCCAGGCTATTGATTACCATCCATGTGTGAATGGATTGGTATACCATGTTGATGTATGTAAAGTAAAGTAAAGTAAAGTAAAGACAACAAAAACAGCCAATGCGACAAACAAAATGAACACATTAGCAGTTATCCAGCTATTTTCCCATGTGGTAGGCATGGGTTGATGAGGAACTTAATGGTGAGAGCAGAAAAAGATTTGGACTTACCTATCACAGTCCATAAGAACAGGAGGGGTACATTTACATTTTTTAATTGTCAAAATTGCCATAATTTAATTAAGGGTGACAACATACAACACAAGTACAATGGAGAGATTATTAAATTATGCAACTATGCTACCTACATGTGACTCAATAAATGAGATTTACGGCTTGAAATGTCCATGTGGAGTTGAGTATTTAGGAATTACTACTTGCAAGGCAAAACAAAGATGGACTGACTATAAATTAAACATCAGGTTGGAAAATACAAAATCTCCAGTGGCCACGCATTCTATGGACCATCACCACTCCATTGCTCAAATGCAATTAGCAATAATTGAATGTGTAAACGCACCAATGAGAGCCAGGAACATATCTAAATGTCTTGCACAAAGGGAAAGGTTTTGGATTGAAACAATGTGATCTCTTGTTCTTAAGGAGATTAATGTGGAATGGGACGTTGGATGTTATATTTAACTTGATAAGATATTTGATCTGCCCAATATTAAATAGCTAATCATTTTCACAGGTGTTAATCAAGATTAGATTGTGATAGGCACATTTGTTTATATTATGGCTACAGGTTGAGATAAGATGGTGTTGATGGTGCTGAAGTTCATCCACTAGTTTTCTGGAATAGCATAACCATTATTCATTGGCATTATAAAAATAACTCTTCCTTTATTAAAGTTTAAAGTGGCTCTTCTTGGCCTGACTTCAGTATTTTAAAGTTCAGTTTCACACATTATACGTTACATTACAAGGACACTCATGAGTCTCTACAGGATTTCCAACATGGTGACGGTATTTGGACAAAAGATAGTTGGATCAATATAGTTGCTTGAAGCAGGTATCAACACCTGGCACGCAGGAGTTTTCATCTTATGTGGAGAATGCTAGTAGAGGTTGAACATGTGCTAGATGTGGGACATTTCATTAATGTTTGCTGTAATTCAGCTATGCATTAGGGATTTTCATACTTTGGGTCGTCAAAGTTTAGATGGCAAGTCGTTTTTGATGCACTGATAACATTTATTAGCAGAATATTTGAAACGGTATGAATTTGGCAACCGATTTTTGGCATATCATTGATATAATAGTGGGAGCTGAATATTTGGATTTGGTTCAATATAGATTGCTACTGAAACTGCTGATTGAATGCTAAGAAAGAATTTGGATTGTTGTATCGATGGAGACATACAGGGAGTAGACTATGTGATTGAAGGATGATATCATGATTCAATTTGGAGTCCTAAATTACTTTATTGCATTTTTGGGTTAGATACACTTTTGAAATTTGTATTTATTTTATTTTATTGTTTATTTATAACGTGCTTAATCCCAGCGAGTGGTTTCTAAGCGTGGGATCAGGATTTGAACCTGTGTTGCGCCATGTTGCCTTGCTTCCAAGACAAATACGCTGCCTCTGAGCTATCCTTCCTACCCAAAGCATTTGAATATCTGAAGAAGATCTAAATATGAGGAAGGGTGAGGTATTGTGTCTAGCTTTAAACTTGGATTCTATACTTGAATATCTATTTACAAAGTATTCTCTGGTGTTGCCTTTTCATGCTTTTTAGACTATGGCCCAAAAATAGAGGTTTGATTGAGACATCTTTGATCTGACTATCCTTTGAATTGGATGATTTTCTTTTCCATTATGAGTTACGTATGAATTATCTCCAACATTACTGGATGTCCTACGTTTTGTCAAGGGCACATTATTTGGAATTTGGTACTATAAGAAATTTTATAGTCAGACGGGTCATTAGTTTATTTTATGTTTTAGTTGTTTTAGTTGAAGATTAATGAGTGGGGTAGCCCAGGTGTATGGATGTGGTCTTGGTCGGTTAAGCTTTAAGTAGGCACTTATCAGCCATAATTGAATGATTATGAGCGATAGCTAGCAATCTTGTGGGCCATTGACCTTCAGGTGAAACTGTGTTTCATCTGAGTACTGTGTATCATCATGTTGTGGTTGTCTAGAGGGGAGCCCAACTGTTCCAAATAGAGGTCACAGATGATCGGGGAGAGAACAGTACACTGAGAAACTTTACAGGTGATGGGGCAGCATGCAGACCACAGTGGAACCCACCTGGACAGCCTGTTGTCTACCACATAGGTAGGGTGGGAATAATTTCCGGATGGGGTCAGAGACGCCTATCCTGTGCAAAAGGAGGTGAGTAGTGAGTGTTGATCGACCATGTCAAACACAGCTAAAAGGTCCAGGAGGACTATTAGGCATGAGTACCCTTTATCAATAATCTGATGGGCATTGTTGAGAACCTGGATGTCGGCTGTTTCAGTACTGCATTTGGGGTCAGAGTACTGATTGGTCAAATTGATGTGGACTGAGATGCTAGATTTTTGTAAGAAGTTGGTAATTGGTTAGTGACTTTGCCGATAAATGGGAGGCTTGCAATTGGCCATTAGTTTGATAGATCTTCTGGGTCAAAGGTGGACTTTTTTCAGGAGTGGGAATGTAAGCACTGTTTTTAGTATGTCTGGACATGTACCTTCACTGAGAGAGGCGTTGAATGGCATAAGAAGAGCAGTAATGGCAGGACCGGTATGTTTGTAAGGATGGTGGCTGGGAGAATAAGAGGTCGATTTAAAAGATGTAAGCTTGCCCAAGAGGTCCTCGGCTGCGAGAGGAGAGAAGCTGTCCTTGATTTAATGGCTCATGGGGGATATAGGGAGGTTCATCAGAGGATTAGAAGGACACAATGTAGAGCCTTGTGCTATTGATATTGTTGATAAAGAATGCATTGATAGTCTCACACTTCTCTCGATATTCTGGTATTTCTGGGTCTGGTGTGGGATTGTTGGGAGGTTTTTGGGATAACCTCTACATCCACAGATAACACTTACCATTCATCATTGGGATTTTCAGCTCTACCAGAAGGGTAAGGATCTCTACTTTTATATTTTAACTCACCTTCTCTTAACTTACCATTGTTTGCAATACCCTTAGACCATGTTTTCTTACCTAATTTTCAGGACCATTATTTGAGGTTGGATTGTATAATCGTTCGCTAGACCATTGAGATCTATTCAAACAATTACAGTTGATGATATCTTCACAATTTGAACCCGGGTAAGACAATTATCCTTCCAGTAATGTACTTCTGAGACCAAAAAAAATATTTTTAGATACACAATCTATAGAGCAACCAAATGACTAGGCAGAGGGGGCTTTATTTAACAGCCAGCTTAAAATAAAAGTTCTCACTTTGTATATAGATATTGGACAGCAATGGAGACAAAAAATAACTCATGAATTGATCAATGCTCAAGGCATTCAAACATAGATTCATATTCACTCTAATAATAATGAGAATCAAATTAGTATTGATGGTTATTCTACAGAAACGTATTTCTGGACAAAATGTTTTGTTGCCTTTACTTTCAAGATTGGGTTACACCATTTTTAGTACCTGACTCACCTTTACAGACAGCTGCAATTGAAGGTTTTATTTTCGGTATAGGTAATGGACAACAATGGAGACACCAACATACCTAGATTGATGATACTCTAAGAGGTCAAATATTAGCCAATATTTATGCAAATTGCCAAATACTTATTGAATGAAGGGAATTACATAAGTACAATTGATGATGAACTAAATATATGATTGAATTGATTATTAAGGTCACGTATCTGTTATACAAAAAGAATTGTGAGTTACTTTGAATCATTCTGCAGAACAAGTAATTATATGCTTTTTGAAATCTTTCTCTAGATGTGATTGAAATATTGAATATGCCCCTGAAGAAGAGATGTTTTTCTCGAAACGCATGGGTCACTTTTGAAAAATAAAACTACATATGAAGATTTTAAAGAATTATGTCTGCATGTTCATCATTGAGGATCACAAGTTGTTTGTTTGTTGAAATTGAAATAATTGAAGAACTTTGTTTATAACACAACACACTTAAAGTGTGAAAATAAGTCAACCTAAATTGTTTGGCTCATGTTTTGAGCTTGTGAAAGTGTGCAGGGGACAGGAGTTACTCCTTTTGGAACTTATTCTGTCTGTATTTATCTCACCACCCATATGCCAGGGTTGACTGTTATCTTCCCTGCACCTTACATTAATTAAAAGCACTTTTGCTACAAACGTAAACTAAATCTAAGGAATCATCAAAAATAGGAGTGCATGGTGAACACAACTGTAGATTCTAGTTGCATGATAAGGACCAGGATTCCTGACCCCCCCCCCTCCATTCAGAGAATCTTAAGGATGCAGATTAAGTAAGCATCAGTGAAACCACAGCAAAATACAAAATCTTTTATTATTATGGTTATTATTATTATTATTAGGGTATTAGTTAAGTGCAGACCTAGCTTCGGGAACACCAGAGCCCTTTACAACCATAAGGGGAAGAACACAGAGAGGGAAGCAGAGGCAAAGGGAGTGGGGAGCTAACAGGGGAGGGTGAAGATGGGCAATTGGCAGCAACAGATCTACAAGGAACCAGGGGAGGAAACAGTGTTGAGCAGATCACCGAGTCTCTGGTAGTGTAGGGAGTGCAGGGTGTGTGGACCTAGGTGTTAGGGAGGAGTCAATCCATGAAGAGGAAGGTATTGAGCTCCTTCCTGGACTATAGAAGTGATGAGACAAGTTTGATGTTTACGGGGAGGAGGTTCCAGAGCGTTGGAACATAGACAGAGAGCATGTCTTCTGGTTCTTTCCTTCCTGCACCATCAGAGTTCAAGTCGGCACATTTCCTTACTTCGTGTGGATCACAGGCCTCTGGAGATGCTGTGTTTCTCAGTGAGGTAGCTTGGGGACTTCTGGGTGATAGCCTTGTAGATAATGCAACAGGTTTTGAAGATGATACAGGCTTGCAGTGGGAGCCAGTGCAAGTCGATGAGGGTCGGGGTGATGTGGTTGAATTTACAGAGTACTTTAATGTGTCATGCTGCAGCATGCATGACACATCTCAGGGGTGCCATGGTCGTCACCAGAAGGCCTTCCAAAGGAGCATTGGCACCATCCAGGTGGGAGAGGACCAAGGCTTTGGACAATGGATCTGAAGAAGTTTTCGGGGATGAAGTGCTTCATTTTCCACAGGAGAGAAAGTTAGTACCAAGTCTTTTGTACCTTACTTACAATGTGCTGTTTGAACGTTAGGTGTCTGTCGATGTTGAATGGAAGGAACTTGGCAGAGGTGATCAGCTGGGGTGTGAAGCCTTCAAAATTCATATCAGAGAGCCAGGTCTGAATGTCAGGGTGTTCGGTCTTGGTCAGCAGTAGAAATTCAGTATTGGAGGGGTTGAGCTTCAGGTAAACACTGGACATCCAGAATTGGATCAATGTGAGGCAGGTCCTGAGCCTGTAGATGTCTTTGATGGATGATGTATTGGGGTAGATCTGCATGTCATCTGGGTATTGGTGGATGTGGATGTTGTCTGGAGCAAGGAGTGTTCTGAGCAGTTCCAAAGATCACGGGCGACAGGGTGGATCCTTGCGGGACTCCACAGGTGATGGGTAGAGTTGGTGATCTGGAAGAATCCATTTGTACGAACGGTTAGCGATTAGCAAGGTAGGATTTGAACCAGCTGAGGACAATGTCGCTGATACCCATGTGGCGATGTAGATTGTCGATGAGTGTCTGGGGGGTTTACTGTGTCAAATGCTGGTGAGAGGTCAAGGAGAACTTGGAGGCAAGGATGGCCAACATTGAGGATGTCAAGGGCATCATTGATCACCTTGATAGTAGTAGTTTCTGTGCAGCATCTGTGTCTGAAGCCAGACTGGTAGGACTGCAGGAGGTTATTGGCTTCGATTTGTTGGAGGAGTTGCATGGCTACTGCTTTCTCAAAGATCTGACCTGGGAAGATGGGGGATGAGGCGGTAGTTGCTGAGAACGTCAGGGTCCAATGTTTTCTTCTTAGTCAAAACATATGCTCTGCAGTATTGTGGAGCATGCAAGAAGTCATTTGATCGGGTGATGCAATTTTGTCCAACAGGCAATATCGTACAAGGCCGAACCACATGTGACCCAGAACTGCTGACAGTGGTTCATAGCAAAGCATCTATAGTCACAGTGGAGTGAAAAGACAAGACGATCATGTCAAGTTTCGAGAGCGAGAGCTTCCACAACCAGACATTTTTCCAGTATTGTCCAAACATTAGAAGGCATTGCAGATTAATTCGAGAAAATTCACTAAATGTAGGGTGCTGTTCATGCTTAGGTTCTGGTGAGATGTCGGGTCACGCAGGATATGACGTGGCTGGCAAGGAACGAGTGAAAGAGTAGGAAGCAGGTGGCACATGGCTCTGGCTTCCACCTGTAAGGAGACAGGAGGTTTTGCATGTTCACTTTTCCCAGGTCTGCTTGTCTCCACACCCAACATTACAGTGCCCACGATGTTCAGTATTATATGCTCCAATTAGACAGCTCAGGCTTATTTCATGCTAGGCATATGGTGTTACATGATGCCACTCCAATGGTACAGCATGTCGCTGTCTCACTATATAGTATTATGTTGCACCCATGGTGCTGTATTATGTCAGCTCATTCCAAAGACAAGGGGTCTCATTACGAGAAGGCCGGTGAGGGGTTAACGGTGGCCAGTAAAGGTGCCGGAGCCGTTAACCCCTTACCGCCCTATTACGAGGCCTGTTCGCGGGACCTGCTCAGGACGCCTGGTTTTACCAGTCATCCTGAGCTGGTCCCACGAGCAGCCCAGCATGCTAACAATGGGCTGGGTCCAGGTCTACTGAATGGGGAAATACCGGGACCTCCAAGGTCGGAATGACCCGGTATTTCCCCATTCAGGGGACCCGAACCCGAGTTTGGTGGCAGCCATGCCCTTGTTAAGGGCATGGCTGCCTCCAAACTCTTGATGAGGCCCAAGGATTTGTGGATTTGCATCATTCTGCACAATCCAACATTAGCATGGCAGCCATTAATGACAGCAGAGCAGTGAGCACATGTTTTTTGTACCCCAAAAGTCCATGTGATGATCGCTTGGCCGATGGGAGCTTGGGCTTCATTGGACTTAAGTACGTTTTTGATAAAACGAGTGAATAAACAATGAATGTCTGCTTGCTTCATTTAACAGAGCACGGCTTTACTTCCTTCTTTGAAGGCAGGCGAATAATGCACAGGGACTACATTCCTACTGAGTCATGGCCCTGAGGATGCCCGCTCAGATTTAAATTTAAATATTTATTTGCAAATGGATGCCCTCATGGGCATTGCAGTTTCCTGACATGCAGGCTCCGTTGACAACACTGTGTTGTCGAGTTCATCAGGGACGCAGCCTGGGTGTCTGGGGGGGCTGTGACTTGGGAAACGGGCAGTTCCTTGATCATCCGACCGAGCGGATAGTAGATTTGCCTTCGGAAGAAACAAAATGCGCCCAGAAGCATGAACTGTTTTAAATTGCATTTTTTATTTTCTGTCTGAAAGCCCGAACCATGCGAGATTAGATCAGATAGCAGCTAATCTCGAATGGTCCGGGCTGTCAGCTGCTATCTGATATAATCTTGCATGGTCCAGGCTGGTCCAGGCTGTCAGAGAGAAAATAAAAACGTAATTTAAAAGCGCCAGCAGCAGAAGGGCGGGATGCTCACTGGTGTATTCTGGTGTCACTGCTCTTGTGGCGTTTGTGGCCTCGTCTCTCAGCTTACTCTTCCTCTTCAAATGAAAACCCAAAATACAGTAGTGGAGTGAAGGACACGTGTGTTTCTGGAATGGCTGAGCCCTGGATATACGTCTCAGAGAGAGACTGGGAAGTGTGCTTGGCTACAGTGACATCTAGTGGTGGAAAGTGGTGGAAAGTTTGTTTTTTCTAATGAATACAGGGGGTAATTCATAGAATTCAGCGCAGAAGTGGCGCATGCGGCTGCCGCACAGAGGGAGCGTGCGCCAGTCTGCGGCAGCCGCGTGCGCCAAAACCCATTTTGACGCACAGCGTATTCATGGATACTAACATCCATAATCAGCCGTGGCGCAGTGCAGCAGCTCCAGTTACGCTCCCAACCCCGCACTGAGCGCCAAAAACATTGCACAAATCCTGTGCATGGCGCAAAGGCCAGTGGACCAGCATACAGCCCCCCAACCATGAAAACGTGCTAAAAACGCCACACAGACCTCACGCACCAGTGAAATGGTATGGAAAACACCCCACGCACCCCTCGGATTACGTGGACACTGCTCGCGCAAGCGAAATCGCATGTGAAACTCCCTGCGCACCCCTCGGAATATGCGTACCCCGCTCGTGCCCGTGAAATCGCGTGTAAAACTCCCCACGTACCCCGCTTGCGCCAGCGAAAAATCGCATGTAAAATTCCCTGCGCACCCCTCGGAATATGCGTACCCCGCTCGCGCCAGTGAAATCGCGTGGAAAAAGTCCCCCCTGTGGTGTGGGCTGCCTGCGGGGCATGGCCAGGGGTGAAGGGCTGCCTGCGGGGCATGGACCAGGGTGAAGGGCTGCCTGCGGGGCATGCCCAGGGGTGATGGGCTGCCTGCGGGGCATGGCCAGGGGTGAAGGGCTGCCTGCGGGGCATGCCCAGGGCTGAAGGGATGCCTGAGGGGCATGGTCAGGGGTGAAGGGCTGCCTGCGCGGCTTGCCCAGGGGTGAAAGGCTGCCTGCGGGGCATGCCCAGGGGTGATTAGCTGCCTGCGGGACATGGCCAGGGGTGAAGGGCTGCCTGCGGGGCCTGCCCATGGGTGAAGGGTTGCCTGCGGGGCCTGGACAGGGGTGAAGGGCTGCCTGCGGGGCATGCCCAGGAGTGAAGGGATGCCTGCAGGGCATGCCCAGGGGTGAAGAGCTGCCTGCGGGGCATGCCCAGGGGTGATGGGCTGCCTGCGGTCATTGGGAGGGTGGATGGTCTGCTTGCGTGTATTCTGGGGGTGTGCGGGGAGTTTCACACGCGATTTCGCTGGCATGAGCGGGTTACGCGTATTCCGAGGGGTGCGCGGGGAGTTTCACACGTGATTTCGCTGGTGCGAGCGGGGTACGTGTATTCTGGGGGTGCGCGGGGAGTTTTCCACGTGATTTCACTGGCGCGAGCGGGGTACGCATATTCTGGGGGTGCCTGGGGAGTTTTCCACACAATTTCACTGGCGTGAGCAGGGTACGCATATTCTGGGGGTGCGTGGGGAGTTTTCCACACAATTTCACTGGCATGAGCAGGGTACGCATATTCTGGGGGTGCGTGGGGAGTTTTCCACGTGATTTCACAGGCACGAGCGGGGTACGCGTATTCTAGGGGTGCACAGGGAGTTTTACCCGCGGTTTGGCAGTGTGGGCCCTCCCGGGTGTGGCCCCCCCATGCCCCGCAGGCAGCCCTTCACCCCTGGCCATGCCCCGCAGGCAACCCATCACCCCTGGGCATGCCCCACAGGCAGCCCATCACCCCTGGCCATGCCCCACAGGCAGCCCTTCACCCCTGGCCATGCCCCGCAGGCAGGCCACATGTCACCATGCACTTGGGAGCCCCCAATCGTGCCTGCCCAGCCACCCCCCATTGACGGGTACCTGCCAGCAGGCCCTGACTCATACCCCCCATCCCTCCCATTGACGGGCACCTGCCAGCAGGCCCCGACTCATGCCCCTCCCACTGACCCCCATTGATGGGCACCTGACAGCAGGCCCCGACTCATGTCCCCCCATTGACAAGCACCTGCCAGCAGCAGCAGGCCCCGACTCATGCCCTCCCCCAGCCCCCACCCCCCATTGACAGGCACCTGCCATCAGGCCCCGACTCATGCCCCCCACCCAACATGTTTATACAATCCAGAGCCATGGCCCTTATGGCCACCCAAATCCAACGCCACCCCAGTCCAAACACCCAACCAAGCATTCCATCCACTCCACATAGAATTCCCCATGTCATGATCGAAAACAAATAACCAGCATGCCCATGAATACATGTCCCTCAGACCCACACAATGGCGACACATGACTGAGAAAACCCACATTGTGACATGCACAAAACGAATGAGAGAAGCGCACACAAGTAGTGTAGATACAAATAATGTATTAAATCGTAAACTAAATGAATAAAACAAAAGCACACAATAAGAAAATAAGATAATTAAAGTCCGGAACTCCCAAAATGATAAAGAAAAATGAATGTTGTAACCAATAAAATCCAAAGTAAAATGGCTCCAATTGGACCATCCATTATACAAAATCCAAAGTAAAAAAGAAAATCAAAGTATTCCACCATGGGTAAAAAAAATATTTCAGTCAATCCAGGTCCATAACTATATACAAAAGAACATACAAAGGTCCATGAGCCCAACCATCCAAGGAAACCTAACCAAAATCCTACCTAATAAATAACTATATACAAAAAGGCGGGGCATAGTCCATGCGCCCCAAATAAAAAAATAAAACAAAAAGGTAACCTACACCTACATAACTATTTACAAAGGTGGCAGGCAAGTCCGACGGCTCACTCATTGATGTCCCGGTTCAGAGTATCATCGAACTCCACTTCAATGTCCCGAAGACGGGCCTCTTCCCTGACCTCGAGGTCTCGCAGGGATGCAGCCATGGCCTCTTCAAACTCCCTGCGAGTTGCCTCGAGGCACACAGCCCGCCTCAATGCCCGGCGCATGGCGTTCTCTGCCCTGACCATTGTGAGCCGTGCCTCCACCACCCACCGCCGCTCCGCATCTATCTGCTGGCCCAACCACTGCCACATGGAAGACACTCCCAATCCTGGGTCCTCCTGCCCTCCGGCCGATGCCTGCCCCTGGGATGTTGAAGTCCCCGAGGCAAGATCGCTCCCACGCTGAGCCTGCTGATGCCTCCAATGCAACTGCCTCTGGCACCACGACGGCCTCCAGGCTGATGGAATCCTCTGGGGCCGCCGTGCACGTGCCCTGCTTGATGATGCTTGCACGTCCTCCATATACTGGGGTCCAGTTGGTGGGGTGGCCACCCCTGCTGGACCTCCGACTCCCGACTGTGGCAGGGATGTGTCCTCCACCAGCCTGGCCGCTGGCTCAGGGGCAGCCCCACAGGGGACCCAGGTGATACTTGGGTGGGAAGATGGCATGGAGGACGGCTCGCGCATAGGAGGTTCAGTTGAGGAGGGGGTCGCAAGAAGTTCCAGCACATGGATGAACCCAGTGCCGACGACCTGTCCTAGTAGGTCGACGCAGCCAAAGAGGGATTCGAAATAACGTGCATTGTCTAGACGAGAACCCTGCACGTCATCCCGAATCTCATGTTGGCACAACGCCACCCCAACTAGGACAGGCTCAATCCGGTCACGGATTACAATGTCTGCAGGGAGAGGAAGGTTGTATGCGCATCCCCTCCCTGAAAATGGGTCTGGACAGAGGCATCCCTGCTGGTGCCGGATTATGCAGTCACAGGATCGGTGACAGAATTACACACAGGCACCTCCGTGGCAGCCTGTGCTGCCTCCTGTCCCTGCCCCTGGACTGCACCACTAGCACCAGTGGAATCCCCCCTCCAGGCCCCATGCATGGGCCTTCCAAGGCTTCCTCCTCAACCAAACCCCCCACCAACCTGGATGAATCCGTGCCATCTTCCTCGATAGGCCCCTGTGGGGGCTCAGCTGCCCCTACTGCTGCCAAGGAGTCCACCTCCAAACGCCACCTCTTGGACTTTCCCTCGGCAGCTGCGGCCATGGACGCGGCACCAGACTCCTCATTCCCCGAAGAGATGACTACCTGGGAGGGGAGCTGGGCCTTGCGTCTCCGGATGGCTGTGGGATCCCTGCCGCTGTGCTCCACAGCACTGTCTCTGCCCTCTTCATCAGTCGACGCTGAAGACAGGGAGAGACAGATCACAGGCATCAGGGCACTGTACAATGGTTGTATACACACATGACAGTTGCACATGAGTGGCAGTGTCAAACTTCACAGATGGCATCACACTCCCCAACAAACATATCATTTGAACCCACACACATGCACAAATTAACAGGAATGGTGCAGCAGGCAGCAGCATCCATACACACACAACAGCATGAACATCCAAAGGTCAGCCTGACGTCACAAGCAACATGGCACACACGCCACCAGACAGACATGCATCTGTACATCTCCACCACCTGTGTCAAGAACCAAGGCTTCCTCCCTCAACTCCTCACCTGGTTCTTCTGGGAAGGATTCCTTAGGGTTGGCCTCTGGCTTCTTCTGATCCCTTCTCCTTGAGGGAGTCATGTCCTTTGGAGTTCGGACCTTCTTATCGTGTAGGTAGGGTCCGGCCCCTCTGGAGGCCACCTTGGCAGAGATGTAACTCTGACCTCGGGGATCCCCAGAGGGCCAGTCCTAATCTCCATGGAGAAAGCACGAATGCAGAAAAAACCCTGTTTCCAAATGGGCTCTTATGGGGGACAGTCGGTTCCTCTCAATCGACAAGGAAGGCGTTGTTTGCTCCACATCAAAAAGGAATGCTGGTTGAGTAGATGTCTGATTCCACTATTGTCCAGACTGTAGGGAGTTTAAATGGAAGAGAACACCAGAAGTTCTCCAAATTGAATGCTGAAATGAGTAAAGGATATAAGGAGAAAAGGCGACACCACGTGATAAGTGACAGAAGATGATATAAATAGGATTAGGGCGAAAAGAATATCCTGAGCAGGTTGTGAAAGGCTGACTGAAAGGAAATAGAAATGTATACAGATATAGTCCAATAAAGCTTTGGAACACATACACCATTGATGTACATCACACATGAGTGGACTCACATGCGGCAGGCTCATTTCCATGCACATACACATCCATACATGGGCCTTTCCAGACATATGTCCAAGCTGCACACTCCTGGCACACCTCAACATGCACTGCATCCAATCAGTACACATGGACACTTACCGCTCCACTCCGGGCGGGTCTGCCCCTCAAGGACCTGGAGGTGAAGCGCTGGGCGTATGCGTTCCAGGACCCTCATCTGGTCGTTGGTAAGGCGGACCCGGCACCCCTCTGCATCCGCTGCGTCTAAGAGGTGCCGGGCCTTCCTGAGGGTCCTGGACCTGAAGTCCTCCCAGTGCTTATGGATGTGTGGTAGGTCGCTGGTTGCCACCCTCTTCGCGTTGATGGCAACCACGATGTCCATCCAGATCCTTCTCCGTCCATCCTTGTCGGCACGTGTTCTTCCGAAGGGGGCATCATAATGCACCAGGACTTGCTCCACCAGAAAGCCAACCTCTCCTGCTGTGAAGCTGGCAGCCCTCTGCCTCTCTGGCTGGGAGTTGCCAGTGGTCTCTGGTGTGCAGTCATAATGTCGACATCAATAATGTCGACAGTCAAAAATGTCGACAAATTAATGTCGAAAAACAATAATGTCGACAAACAAAAATGTCGACATTATTCGATATTTTTTCGACATTAATTTAGTGTATGCATAAATAAATAAATAAATATATATATGATGTGTTGAGTATGAGGGGTGGTTGGGGGGGTGTGGGGGGGCGGCAGGGGGGTGTTGGGTGAGGGGGGGTTGGGGGGGGACCCCCCCCCCCCATAGTAAATACAATTTTTATTTATTTAATTATTGAATAAATAAATAAATAAATAAATAATTGGTATGTATTGAGTATGAGGGGTGAAAGGGTGGTTGGGGGGGTGTGGGGGGGCGGCAGGGGGGTGTTGGGTGAGGGGGGTTGGGGGGGGACCCCCCATAGTAAATACAATTTTTATTTATTTAATTATTGAATAAATAAATAAATAAATAAATAATTGGTATGTGTTGAGTATGAGGGGTGAAAGGGTGGTTGGGGGGGTGTGGGGGGGCGGCAGGGGGGTGTTGGGTGAGGGGGGGTTGGGGGGGGACCCCCCCATAGTAAATACAATTTTTATTTATTTAATTATTGAATAAATAAATAAATAAATAAATAAATAATTGGTATGTGTTGAGTATGAGGGGTGAAAGGGTGGTTGGGGGGTGTGGGGGGGGGTGGCAGGGGGGTGTTGGGTGAGGTGTTGATAGTTTTAAGGGTTTATAGTCATAATGTCAAAAAAAAAAATGTCGACATTTTTTTTCGAAAAAATGACTTTTTACATTATAAGTATAGGATGTCGACATTATTATTTTCGACATTTTTTTTTCGACATTTTTGTCTGTCGACATTTTTTTTTCGACATTATGACTATAAACCGTGGTCTCTGATGGTGTTTCCCCCGACATGGCAACCACCGAGGCAGGTGTGGGTGGGCAACTGGGTCCTGGTGCTGGTCTGTGGAGCGATGGAACTGCAGTCGGGAGTCTTCTGTTCCAGCAGGGGTGGTCACAGCAACTGGACCCCTGCAGATGGCTGACGTGCAGGCACCAAATAGCAGAGCCCATTGCCAGCAGGCAGGCAGGCAGCAGCAGATGGCTGGTGGGAGTCGGCTCAGGGCTCTGGGGGGCAGGCAAATGGTCTTCTGGGCAGGAGTGTGGTCTTCCGTGTGTTGTCGCAAGGCCAGCTTGATACGGAGTGATTTTGCACGTGAAAAAACAGCACGTCAGCGTGTAATTTGAGGAAAGGCCCTTAGTGCGTAAGCGCGTATGTGACATAACACGTGCAGGCGTTTCCCTCGGCACAGGTTCATACTGATTCAGCACGTGAAAAAACAGCACGCCCGCGTGTTAAAGCGTGTAATTCGAGGAAAGGGCCTAAGCGCGCGGGTGCTACCCTCAGCACAGGTTAAAGGTGAGCGGGGCCAGCAGTTCGCTGTACGTGCTTTTCGTGGAGACCGATGCGTGTGTTGCTACTTCTGGTTGTTTCACGTGCCATCACTACTTCACAGCGGATCAAGGACGTATCTCTTCTTTTGGCGGGGGTATTGGCTACACGTGTTTATCACGCTAGTCAGACAGTGAGTCGCGCATGTTATTTGTCCCACTGCGGGTCCCCCTGTGTATCCCGTACCCATTTTCGAGGTCATAGTAGCCTGCATGTCCCATGCGTACGTGTTTTTTGTGTCCCTTTGTGCCACTGTGCACTGCGGGAGGTTAATTCCACACCCGCGGGCTACCGGGGGTTGCATGCACGGTTTTACTGTAGTTTTGGGTTGCCTGAGCGTTGCGTGACCTGTCACTTTTTCACCGGGGTCACATACAGCCTTGCAGGCACACAGGGGTGCTGTTAACATCTAGTACCTTACCCCATTCACCCCAATTGCCCAGGACAATTGTGGTGTACACCGCCCTTTGGCACTATTACATCTGTGCCGGCACTACTACATCTGTGCCATGGTTGGGAGGCCACGAAAGGTGAGGGGCGCCTCAGCTGGGCATCCTCCACATGGCAGGCATGGTCAGGGACGTACCCGTGGTGACCAGGTAGTAGGGGGACTCCAGGGTGTTCAGGGTGGCTGCAGAGGGGGAAGAGGCAGGGATGCGCCACTTTAGCAGGATGCTCTGCCACGTGTTGGTGCAGTCATGCCACCACCCCCTGTGGTTCCGGGAGATGCAGCTCTTGCATCTGGCACTGGCGCCCATGTGACCCGGCAGTCCGTTTCATCGACTGCCACAGGCCCAAGGGTAGTGGTAGCTGCAGGTGCAGCTCTGGCCACCACCACCCAGGCTCAGGGTCTGCCAGCGCATGCTGCGTTGGTACCTGAAGAGTCCCAGGATGATTTCCAGGTGTTCAGGAGGCACGTGGTAAGTGCACGGAGGGCTGCCCTGTCTGAGGCATATGTCCCTGAGGCAGCGTTGTCATCTGCTGCCCCGAGCAGCCGGTTGTTGGCAACTGCATGGGCAGATGCAGCCGACACCACCCCGGCTGTGAGTCTGCCATCCAGGGCAGTCTCGGTCAATGACCATGGCACAGCGGATGTTGCTGCGCAGGGTCCAGTCAAGGGCACCCATCAGCCACTGACGCAAGTCAGGGCTTCCGTCCTAGTTCCACCTGCCACTCCCTCAGTTCAATCCACCAGCGCCACTGCCCCTACTGATCAGGGCGGCATTTGACAATCAGGGTCCAGACCACTGCCCAAGTGGAGGAAGGTTGCACCTGCATAAGAGGCTGGGAGCCCAGACACGGCTCCGGCCTCTGGCACGTCGAGGAAGAAGCCTTTCTGCAAGCAGGAATTGGACTTCCTTGTGGACTACGTGATGGGACACGACCGTGAAATGCTAGTGGGCCCAAATTGTCACACTATGGCTGTCCAGTGTTTTTACCACTAGAAGCATGTTGCGGACTGTGTCAGTGCATTCGGACATGAGGTGCGCACAGCTCAGGAGTGCAAAAAGCGTTGGGATGACCTCCGATGCTGTGCTAAGCTAAAGCATGCCTCCAATTATGCCATGACTTGGGTGACTGGCAGTGGGCCACCACCTGAGGAGGAAGATCTCACTTCGCACGAGTTGATCGCTGCAGAGTTCATACCGGCAGAATTGTACGAAGGAGTGGGAGAGATGCTGGATTTTGATGCCCCGTCCAGTGAGTGTTGTTGCGTGTTTGTCCAGCCCATGTGTGGTTTGCTTGTGTGATGTGTTGTGCTTGACTGCCACTACATGCTATGTGTACATGCTTCTCATGTGCGAGTCATGCAATACTTCACTGATGCATGCCTGCTGTGCAGCTTGCTGGACATGTAGAGCAGACGGCACTGTCCTAATCACCACACTTGCACTCTACTCACATGCTAGTCACCTGGCTGTCCCTCCGGTCCATGTTCCAGCTCACTGGCCCTTCTGCATGTAGCCTGGGTTGTCTTTCCACTGAACACTCGGACTATGTCATTGCATGACTGACGTGCATGTGTGTTCTGGCTGCATGCGGGTACTCCACGTAGGCATGCTCCCTTGCCCCTCCATCCCCCCTGCACCCCCATTTCACATGGCACTGGTGGGTATCATGTTGGACTACTGCGATGGCCTGTTCAATGCTCCTGTGTACATGCACACTTCCCCCTGCCAACCTGCCAGACACATACTGTGGGGTACATCCTTTGTCCTTGATGCAGGGTGTCTCACTCGGACTGTGCAGATGGCAGATGCTCCGCAGGGACATGAGTGCCTATTCATGCTCCATGTGCATTCCATGCATGCCCCTATGTGTCCTTGGCAGGATGATCATTGTAGTACGTGTCCAGGATGACATTCATTTAATGGCATTTGATCATCCATTCCTTGCCCACTCTGGCTCAGTCCTGCATCATGCACCTGTTTAGGGTGTTATAGTCTGTGTGGGGCACAGGCCTCCCCCTAACTCAAATGGATGTACTAATGAGGGTTCATCATGTGTCCTGCTTACTGTCCCATGCTCTTCTGCTGTGTTGTCAGTTTACTCAAATGATGCAATTGACGCTAGTCAACACTGTCTGCCAATACACAGTTCTCTGGTCAACCTTTCACTGCCATACATTGCACACGATGGCAGAACTTGTCCTTACACTGCCTTCATGTTTATTGATTGACATCATGATGTACTTGTTGATGTAGATAGTTGGTAACGTTCACATGTTCTGCACTGCACCAACCCACTTCAGAGCCATGTTACACCGTTCTACATGCCTACTCACTTCTGCAATGTCAAAGTGTCCTGGCATGTATGGTCAGATTGTCATCCCTTCACTGTCATGAAAGGCGCAGGTGCATCCTGTGACACATGTACTCAGTATTGGAACACCCTAGTGGGTGTTTAGCAAAGTTGCTTGGTCAATCTGCGGCCTATACCAACTGGTATAGGCCGCAGATTGATTATAGCCTGACAATCAGGTTGTAATGACTGTGGAGATGCCTTCACGTGTCTATGTGTACACTTTCACATACATCGAAGCAAGCAGCGTTGTAGCTGCTTGCTTTGCTGTATAGGTTGCTGTTCATAATCACCATACGGGTGTACATTTACACAGGTGTTCTTGAACACTTTCACATGTACATATGCAAGCAGCTTCAAAGTTGTGTAGTGCAACATTGCAGCGACTCACTTATGTGTTTGTGAAGGTGTTCATTTACACATGTGTTCTCTGCAGCTTTTTTGTTGAATGACTAAAGTGTAGTTTATTAACGTTAATGCTGCTGCGATTTCAGCATTCTGCCCGTTATTTTCAACTGGCAAAATCCTAAAGGTGCACTGTGGTGCAGTATGTGTAGGCCCAGGCCCACTTAGCTAATCTAATCTAGTTTCAGCTCAGCCATCCAGTTGTGCCAGCCTCCTTGGTTATTTTTGGCTCAAGTTCCAACTCTACCTGTCAGGGTACAGAACCTGGGGATGTGTGGGAGGAGGTCAGATGTAGCACACAGACATGGCCCAGTGACAAGCAGCATGAAGACACACACTGGAAACTTTCCAGCCTTATTAAAAGCGTTTATGCCCTTTCTGCAGGAAAAGGAGCCTTCAGACTACCTGTCCCAGGAGACACCGGGCCAAGACCTACAAAACCCTGGCCATGTTGGGTGGTGCACACGTGCGCATGCATGCACAAGCAGAAGCACGGGGCTTGTGCTCAGACCTCCGACAGAAGCAGACGTGTTTCCAGGAGTTCCAAGCAAGGTGAGCAGCACGAGGGACAACGGCCCAGCCGACCTTCCTCCAGGCCCCTTGCACATGCAAGCTAAGTAGAGCGAGTGCTGGGGAGCTTAGCCAGGCGTTGGGGAGGATGCACACAGTACAGCTAAGCCGCGCTGAGGAGCAAATGCCAAGAAGCTTTCCAAGTTGTCAGGGGCACACACAGGGGGCGTCGCCCATATCCTCGAGTCCCCCCGCTCCATAGAATCTAAGTTATTAGCGCAGTAGCGTTCCTAGCCACAAACTTATACTGCGCAGGGGGGGCACCCAGCGACACACAAACTCAAGTGCAGTGCATATCATTAGCATATGCAATTAGCCACGTGGGCTGCCTATAGTAAGCCGCGGCTGGCATAACGCAATTTGTACTGAAGTTGCACCTTGCCACACGTGTCTAACAGCACATCCAAGGCACATTCTATCATGTGTGATTCTTATCACATGGTCTTCCGTATAACACAGGGCCACGTGTGGCTACCTTACCGCATGAACAGTGTATAAACCATCACGGGGGCAAGCAAAACTATACGAACCAAGCAGCAGACAAGAGTGCTTGTTTGGGGAGGAGTCACTAAGTTCGAGGCATGAATGGTGTTATGTGTGTGTGGGGAAAACACACACAGAATAGTAACTCACGTTCTCTTTGCAGCATTGAACTGCTCCTGTTACCAGACCTGAGAGTGCGCAGGCAGGAGGCCAGCCCTCACCCCAGAGATAAGTCTCTCTTTGGCTCGCCTTTAAGCCATTTTGTACAATGTGCATGAAGTACATGGTTTCTCTGATTGAGTAAGTGTAATTTTGTATTTTGTACTTTCACTACTTTCCCTTGCCCATCCACCTCCCCAATCCTGACCCTCTTTCTGGTTATCCTAAATACCAATGCCTATCCAACCAATGGATCCCTAACCCTCTTTCCCCCCCGGGGCCTCGGAGGCCTGTATAAGTTTTACCTTGCAGGGGCCCAGACCGCAGAGAGGGTGGTTGGTTCATGCCACTCGTGCACCTGGAGACCGGAGCTGTGACACTACCCATCAGTTGTTGCATCCTCATTGATTGTTGTGTACTGAAATTGCTACCCATCCTGTTGAACCATTGTTCAACTGTGCTACCTTGGTAGTTATTCTATCATTCTGCTTGGACATGTGCTAGGCCGTATTCAGTTGACTTCAACTCATCTACTGGAGACTCTTCCAGGCTTTTTTGGTGGATACAGGCTTTTTCCCTGGTTTGGGCATTTGGCTCCTTAGAGTTCTCTGCAATTTGGTATTTTTACCAGTCAAGGTGGCCTCTGAGGGGGCTGGACCCTATTTACACGAAAGGTAGAACAAGGAAACCAAGGGGTAGGGGGATCCTGAAGCCAGGTAGACTAGAAGGAAGAAGCCAACGGACCCCAGACACAGTTCTTCTGAAGGTCATGGTGATGCATAAATGAGGGAGGGCCTTTTGTTGTCGGACTGTACGCTTGGGCTACAGTGTGTGGGCACTCTCTGACATTCTCATTGTGGGGTACTATGTACATGATGTGTTTTGCTGGGCAATGGCTGTTCCTGTGTTGGGTTTACTTTTCAGGTGTCAGGGGATTGTTGTGGTTTGACATACTGGGGTGTACACATGGCCAATGTTCACATGTGATGTGTACAGGACACTGAGGGTCACTTGATTTGACATGCATGTATTGAGTGCATGTCCCTACTGACACACACACTTACACAATGCTCCACCATTCATAACATACAACTACCCTTCCATGCCCACACGTGCACACAGATTGCCTTCTCTGGGATGCTGTGTCTCTGCAGCGCATGATCACTTACCATTTTGGGATTGCGTACATGTGTCAGTAGGTTATTTGTGTTGCTTGTCCTTTTTATATGATGCTCACGGTGTATCCCCAACATAATGGCTGCTCACTGTGCTGTGTGCTGAGTGGTGGGTTGCAGGAGACACACACAGCACACGGGTTTGGGATTTGCGGTTTTGGATTGGCCAATGTGCATGCCAGCAGGCATTCTGTCTTTTGTTGATGGTACCGCTGGGGGCATGCATTTGTGTATAACTTTGTATGTGTGGGAGGTTGTTGGTCAGTCATTTCATCTGATTCCATGCCAGGTGTGATTGTTTCAGGCCTCTTTCCATTTATCACGTGTCACTTCGTATCTAATTGGTTATGTGTTGGCCTTTTGGTTTGCTCTTTTGCTGTTGCATACCATGTCATGGTGTGGCCGACAAGGGTGATGTGGGTTGGGAGGGTTTGGGTGACATACCAGTGATTGTCATGGCCTGTTTTGCAGGGGGGTGGTGTGATACATACCTTGCATGTGTTCCTTTTGGTCACACAGGATTGGTTATGTTTAAGTAGCTAGGGATGCACACAATGTAGCACTTCCGTGGCAACATTCTCAGGGTGGTAAGGTTCTGACAGTTGACTGTTTCTTTATCATCATCGATTGTCACCTGGTATGTACCAGGCCTGTGTGCACGCCGCAGGGGTGGGAGTTTAGATGAAAAATGTGGCCACAGGCTGGGTCTGGGCTGCCTCGCCACTGCCCTTTCTCCTCCCATGAGCAGCGCCTGTGCCTGTGGTTGGGATTGTGGGGGCACCACCGGTACGCCCTGCCGTGTTGCAACATTTTGCAGGACACATGCTACTGCAATGATCCTGCACACTACTGGGGTGCATATAGTAGCTGCCCGCCAGAGCGGTCAAGGGAGCAGAAGCGTGACTTGAGCACTCCGAATGTGCGCTCCACTATGCCCCTGGTTGCAATATGGGCAGTGTTGTATCTTACCTGGCGTGGTGGGGTTCCGTATTGGCGTCATCATGTGGTTGCTCAGAGGGTAGGCACTGTCCCCTGGGGAGGTGACGATGGTTGTCATTAGTTGGGTTTGTGTATTTGTCTGTGTGTGACATGCAGGCGTGTTCACAGACATTTATACTCACCAATGAGCCATGTGTTGCCATGCTTCCCAGCTTCCAGGTCCCGGCTCAGGGCAGACATTCTGAATATGAAACTGTCATGGATGGACCCAGGATAGTTTGCATAGACAGAGGTGATGATTCCACGGGCATCGCAGACAACCTGTACGTTGATGGAATGCCAGTGCTTGCGGTTTTAATAGATGTGCTCAGTGGCCCTAGGTGGACGTAGGGCCACATGGGTGCAATCTATGGAACCGAGCACTTTGGGGAAGTGTGCCACCCTGTAAAAGTCCTAGACCACGGCCTGCCGTTCTGCGGGTGTTCTGGGCATGTATATGTGCCTACGGACTGAGGGGCGCTGTTACGCTCACCTGGTTCCCACAGGGGCGTCGATCGAACCCCGGACAGCAGTGACCTCCACCAACGTGAAGCGTAGGGCAAAGATGGCTGTCTGGACGGACCCTCCTAGTCTCATGTGCTTGACTTGTAGGAATATTCTCCTGTAGATGGAGAAAGGGATTTAGTCCCGTGGATTGGAGTGCAGATCCCTCCCCACTGCTCCCGCTCTCCCCACTGGCCACCTCTGATATTCCCACTTAGTGTCCTCACCTTGTGTTTTTAATGGATGAGCTCTCCATCCTGCGTGGCTTGCAGGGGTGCGTAGATACCAGTTACTTCACTGGTTTGGGGTATTGGAGTTCTGGAAGATTATTGACTTCGGAGTTTACCAAGTTTAAAGAGTTCAATATGTCCAATGCTCACTCTTGCACCCCTTGGTGATTTTGCAGCAACAAATTCTGTCCGGAGGTTGCTGGTGGCGTTCAGGTAAGGGTCAGTATTACCCAACACTATCCGGTAAAGTTGCGTGAATTTAACTTGTTGTTTTTTCCTCCCTTCATAGATGCGGCGTAAGAAGATGTGGCGTGTTGAAGGATAATGCCTCCGGTGGTAAATCAGGTAAGCCTTGTGGTAAAATGATTGTCTTTGTAGTCTCTCTAGGCTCACCTCGCTATTCCTTTGTCTTTTTTCCCCAGGTGTTGAAGATCGCCAAAGAAAATGATGGAGGCAGCGCCGAGTCGAAGATGCTGTGGACTGGTGAGAATGGAGCGGCGCTGCAGCTGCGAAGCGACGCGTGTTGAAGTAATGTCCCTTCAGGCTTGGAATGGTGCAAGATCCTGAATCAGGTAAGGAATTAGATTAATGACCGTAACCTAACCTCTTCTCCTATTTTCCCCTTTCTTCTAGGAGCTCCGAATGCAAGGCGGGCGTGGCAGAAGACTGGATGCAGGTTCGCAGGCACAGTGAGCGTTACGCTGCAGAATGCAGAAGGCGTGGTTTAAATAGCCTCGAAAGTAGTCCCAGGTAAGAAGTCCCTAGAACCACACCCGAGTAAAAAATAGTCCTTGCAGAAAAATAGTCCCTTCCAGGTCTCACGTTGGCCTGGATGCATGTGCAGCATGGTCTGCCTGAGGTAAGTGATGACTATGAGCCTGGCGCCTTAGGCACCAGGACTGAACCCAGATAGCCCCTAGCCGGGGCTTCTGAGGTTTTACTAAATGTCTGGATGCCTGCTTCTGGGGCGGATGGGCTTGGTCCAGATGCCCGGGAGTAGGCATCATGACAGGCACGCAACCATAATTGCCAACACCTGGTGTAGGCAGCGTGACTGCTTGTCCTGTGAGGCACCCCCAACTGTGGCAGTTGTCCGCTGAAATGACCCAGTGGCCATAAAATGCAGGACATTGACCACCTTTTCCAAGGGGATCAGTGCTTGGGAGCACAAGGTGGGTGATGTGAGGTCATCCTCCCACTCAGTGACCGGGTCTAGGATGATATGAGGTGGAAACCTATACCTGTCATAGACCTCGTCATCAGGCATCCCAAAAGGGCTGGTCCTGGGCAAAAAAATGTGGGGCCTGGCTATTCTCCTCCTCCTGCGGTGTCCCACAATCAGTGCTGCGAGAAATGGGACATTCATCGTAGCTGTATATACGTGTTTGTTGTTTGCGCGCACTTTTATACTGTGCAGGGACCCTTCCGCCTGCCTTTGTGTGGCGGACGTGTTTATGCCTGTGCGTGTGTGTTTTTTTTCTCGTGTGTGGCTTTCCTGTATTCGATTCCATGAATATGTGTTGTTCGCGCGCGTGTGGGCATTCCGTGTATTTCCCTGCAGTACTTCCACAGTTCCGCCTTCATTTTCTCGCGTTGTTCCTCATTTCGCGTGTTCCGCCCCCTTTTTGGTGTGTGCGCTACACGTTGTGCGCTTTCGCTGTGCGCATCACACACAGCATTTGGGATGTTTCAGTGACGTGTGCGCCTGTGTGCGCCATCCACGGATTTGGCGCACATCCTGAATCGCCCCCCTTGCTTTTTCACGCTTGCACAAGCTTGCACCACAAATTTCGACGCACATTTGATCCATGAATCGGCCCCACAGTGTACACGGTTCGCAGTTGAAAATGAAATCATCCATATTGCCTATAATTACATGTGTAAAAAGGCACAATATGCACCTTATCTGGAGGGCTGTGAACACTTATTCAGTATTTGCCCTTAGAAATCCTGAAAATAATGAACCAGAAGGCTCTGTTTCCACCTAAGGTTTGTGGTGCAGTACAAGCAAGAACTGAGGCTCACTGGCTCCCAATTTGTGAAAGAATTATCTTCAAAGCACTCGCCATCACTCACAAATGCCTTTCTAATGCTGCCCAGGAATACCTATCTCAAAGAATTGTGAGAATTAAGTCCACCAGAACTGGGAGGGCAATCCATGCTCACTGCCTTGCTCCTACTAAATTCAAAACAGCCAGAGGAGGAGGGACCAGCTTCCCTGCAGTGGCAGCTAAACACTGGAATTCCCTCCTCTGCCCCCGCCCTAAGAAGATTCATACTGGCCCTTCTGAAAGGCCATAAAAACATGGCTCTACGCCTAAAACGAAACGTTCACCTAACATTCTTACGGCTACAAGCAACTCTTGCTCTTGAACACTAGTAAGAGGCTGTTTACTCTTCTAAGTAAGCTACCAAATGACTCTACGTAAGTTGAATGGGTCTTGCAATGCAACTCCTGTTCTGAAGTTGTTTTTTTCTCTGTGTGTAACTGGTTTCACAACAGCTCCCTGATGCCTCCAGGCTTAGGCGCTTTACAAATTCAATAAATAACTGTACATTTATACATTTATTAGCTGCTACAAATCTTTGACATGGACACGCTCTTTGCAACCCTTCTAGTTGATCTCCAGTGCACACAACCGGAGCAGGACATTCCTCAAGCTCATATCCCATTTATTTCATTTATTTATTTATTGCATTTATTTTACGCCCAAACCCTGAGGTATCACGGCGTAGTTACAGACATCTTAGTTATAATTCAGTAGCATTCAAAGTACATACATATATCATACAATTACAAGCTGACAGTATGAGGAAAAAAACATTGGCTAAAATTGCATAACATTACATAGGTCACAATTACTTATTTACAAATGTAGGCATTGATTTTAGGTTCATTGGTGTCTGTCTAGAGTGGGGGTGACTGACTATAGATATCTAGGTATACTTTTGCAAAAAATTGGTTGAACAACCACGTTTTTAGCAGTTTTTTTGAATCTCTGGAAATAGTGTTCATGTTTGATATTTAAAGGTAAGGAGTTCCAGTGATTAGGGGCCATGACTGGGAAGCTGCTACCCCTGGCTCTGGAGCTTTTGTAACACGGGACCCTAGGAGGGAATTTTTGTTAAATCTGAGTGTTCTGTTACATTCTTTTTTACTTATTGAGTTGTTGATGTAGATAGGTGCTTTCCTGGCGAGACATTTGTGGGCGATACACATTGCAAACCCTTGTTTGATGCACAAAGGGAGCCTTCTGCAGAATATATAAGACCAATGGAATGTTCCAGGAGGGGAGAACTGTCGTTGGAAGGCATGAAGAAAGAAATTACTTTCAATCGTCACAATGTTGACTGTGGGCTCTACAGATCAAAGCTCTTATTGCAGTCTAAAAAATGAGACTGCTAACCTCAAGGCAAATTCAACCCGAAAACATTTCAGAATCCTAAATGGCTCACATGACAAGGGATGTACCATATCTCACGTACCATGCTGACAATGAACACCAATGTCAATGTAGCTTTTGAGGGTGGAACACAGCCTAGATTACTGGATGGCACAAGCTACATCCATGGACATTCCTAGCCCCATCAATCATTTCCTTTCAATAGCCAGTTTAAGAGTCAGAATCACTGTAGAGCTCTGATGTAGGAACAATCCATGCCTCATGGACTGCCATTTGCATCAGAACTGAAAACTATTGTTAACGCTTTCTTTTCCGGAATAGTACCAATTGGATAACCTCGGCCTGTGCCCATTACATTTTTGACAGACCTCTCTGGATTAAGACCATTGGAGGAAGGATGCACAAATGACCCTGGAGCCAGTTCAGGGAGAATGCAGCTATCCCCAGGGCTTTGTTCCTTGGTCATGCAGCAGTATCAGGGAAGTTGGGGTTTAACTGCTGATTCCAACAAGTCTGGGCAATGCCGCAGGGCCGCCCAAAGCAAGGCAGGGTAACTGTTGTTACCATCTGGCAGGCCCGGGAGAGTGGCGGCCCCCATGCCTGCTCCCTCTTCCCCACAGACACAGAGACACGCAGTCTCTGCCTACACAAAACACAGGAAGGGTGAGGTGTGAACAATCACCTCACCCTTCCACCAAGCAATAGGGTGCTAAGCACCTAGTGGAACCAACAGTCAGGCTGGGAAAAGGTTCAAAGACCTGCCTCCCCTCGGGGGGCCAGACAGTCGGCTATGCAGGCCACAGGGCTGGACTACAGCCCCCACTGCACACATCAAAGACCCAGGGCTCCCTGGGTCTTATAAATAAGAGCAACAAGCTCACAGAAGTCACAAACTGTTTGTGGACCCTGAACGGCGACCCAAACAAGCAGGAGGTTCGCTGTTCACTCAGCATCCTCCACTCTTTGCTTCTTTTCCACAAAACCCTCCCACCCTACAAAAGAAGGGAGAAGAACAAAGAAAAGAGGTACAGGGGACTGTACAGTGTCCACAATAAGTCGTGGGACAGGAAAGGCGGTATGGGCCAGAGGGGGTAACCTCAGGACCCGGTGCCCAAAAGTATGATATTATTATGATATGTGATTATTGTTACTCCCATAACCATATCTGCAACAATAAAATCCTACGGCCTTTTATTGCCAACACTTGACAAACTTTGTGGTCCAAATTATTCACTGGTGAGGGTAAGGGTTCGGCCAATGTAAGTTGCATGCATATGGGTTCAGCAGTTACAGGCAAGAAGTCATCATCCTTGAGCAGATCTTCACAATAAAGACCAATATTTAGAAAAATGTCTTGGAAAAATGGAAAGTATCTGCTCAAAGAGTCCACTTTGATATATTTGATATTTTATATCTCCTTCCTAGGATGTAAGGGGCACACCGGAGAAAGGGTGTGTGACTTTGCAGATGTGGAACGATTGCTGGCCTTGTTCACCAATGTTTTACATGTGTTCCCTCCCTGCCAGTTACTAAATTGCTAATCCACGTATGAACTGATTGCTGCACCATTTCCTTGGAGAGGCTCTAAAGAGATAGATATATGGTGGACACTTCACACCCATTGGGTGAGTTCCGAGCCTCTATGTGAGACCATGTTCCCTGTACTGCATATTGATCCATTGGCACTCCCCAGCTCATCTTGCTGTTGTTCATTGGCAACACAATGGAAGGCATTGGTTGCATTTCCAGACACTTGAAGATGTTTGCATCCATCAACCACCATTGGAGGGATAGTGACATCTCTGGTATAATAATGCATCTTATAGGTCTTGTTGTAGATGCCACACTACTGGTTTCAGGTGGTGACATGCCAATGCCAAGACATGATCATCTCCCCCTGAACTTGTGCCAACTAACAGACTGTTGGGCAAGGAAGAATCTGGAAGGCAGTGATGCCTTTGGGGCTTGCCTGGCTGAAAGATACATTGTTTTGTAGTTTGTCTTGAAGATTACTCCAATACATTCCACCTTTTGGATAAGGCTCAAATGAGACATGTTAATGTTGATCACTTTTTATTGTTATTATTATTATGGTATTTATTGAGCGCAGACCTAGCTTGAGAAGCAAAAGAGAGCTTTACTGAAGTATACAACAAACAGGTACATAACGGAGCGCTTTACAGAGGTATACAACAGTACAGATGCATAACTGAGTGCTTTTCAGTGGTAATAACAGAACAGATATACAGCAGGGGGTAGGATACAGAGGGCCACAGGGGAGGGGTACAGCTGTACCGGGTGGCGGGGAGGAGAATGGCGTGTGGCGAGTCAGGTGGCGCAAGGGGTGACGTGATGGCCTAGGTGTTGCGGAGGAGAGATTCCTTGAAGAGGTAGGTCTTAAGTTCTTTTCTGAATTGTAGGATCATGGGGGTGAGTCTGATGCTGACAGGGAGGAGGTTCCATAGTCTTTAGGGGGTAGGGAGTGAAGGCTTGCTTTCTGCTCCTTTACTTTTTGCAGCAGCGGATTTTAAGTCTGCACGTGTCCTGGCTTCTGGTGTTGCGCTATCTGCCGGAGATGCTGAGTTTCTCAGCAAGGTAGTTTGGTGACTTGAGGGCGACTGCCTTATAGATGATGCAGCAAGACTTGAAGGTTATTTGTGCGTGCGGTAGGGAGCCAGTGAAGGTCAATGAGGGCTTAGGTGATGTGGTCGTATCTGCATAGACCCTTGATGGGAAGTGTGGCTGCATGTAGTACACTTCTCAGAGGCACAAGGAAGGACGATGGGAGGCCTTCGAGGAGCGCCCATCCGAATCATGACTCTCTAGTAGTGGGCAGACTCTTTTTGCATGAGCCTGGGTTAGATCCGCTGATTTGGCATGAATGGGCCAGTCATCCCTGAAGTATCACTCCAGATAATAGCACCTTCCTATTGTGGTTGGTTTTGAGCCCAAAAGGAAGCATCTGATATTGGAAAAATCTGTTTCCTCATGTCATGCAAACAGTAGCTAATACCGGAGTACGTGTAGTCTGGAATGCGTAAATATGTAAATACATATCTCCTAAAGTAACAGAGGCCATAAACTCCTCGTTTCACACGTTTCCAACACCAGGAGTCTTTTGAATAATCAGACTCCTCCTCATCTGCTGCCTGTGGTGACCCGCCTCCGGTCACCGGGGTGGGCCAATCCTGGCGTCAGGACCACCCGACGTGAACCCAGGGGCTGCGGGCACGCAGCGAAGTGAATGCGGGAATCACCCCTCATGGTCCGGTCCACCGGACTGATGACTTATGCTGGGGGCACCCAGCACACTGGAGTCTCGGACCTGGGATCACCCAGGCTGCGCCGACACAAGTAGGCCACGATCACGTGGCAAACCCCGGCTCCCAAGAATCACACGCAGACACGAGTTGCCGCTTCCTGGGCACTCTGCTGCTCTCATCTGTGCGTGCCAGCAGAGCCCCTTTTATTGCAGAGGCGTCATGACGAGGTCATGACGCTCTCTGCCAAAAGAACTAGACCAACACACAACATCCCTCCTTTATTAAAACCAAACAAAATTCACCTCACTACAAACGGAACCTTCTACTGGGTTACACGGGGTGCATTCTAGTCCGCGCACCCAGAGTGCCCCTACATCATCACATCACACATTGGGTGCATTCCAGTCCGAGCACCACCTAATAGCTACTAAAAACTTAAACGTTTACCACTGCAAACAAATGGGTGTGTTCCAGTCCACACCCCACGAGGGCCCGACGGCGGGCTCTTTGAGCTCAGAAGATCCCGGGATCAAACTGGCCACTGGCGCTGCTGAAGGACAAAAAGAATATGTTTTCTTCATATTCTTCCTCTCCCATGTCATACAGTACTTCTCTGGGACCCTCCGTCACCTGGACCGCCGCCACTTTGGGAGTCTTTCTCCCCTTCGACTCGTTCCCCCCTGACGTCCCGGCCATGCTGGCGGGAGTTGGGGCGAGGCACACCCGTGCAAAGTGATCTCCTTTCCGCACCTTCCACAGATGTGTCCTATCGCCGGGCAGTCCTGCGGGTGTGGAAGGTCCCACCCGCACTGATGACATATTGTGACATTGGGGTCTCTCCTCGGCCAGTCTCCCCTCCTCATCAATCTTCCTCCTGGCCACTTGCCGACAGCTGCCACCTCCTCGATCTTTACTCACTGCATGGGGGCCTCCAACTTGAGGTGGTGTCTGGAAGAGTCCATCACCGAGGCCCGCACCTCCGCCAGTTCCTGGGCCTGGCTAAGGTCTAGTATTCGATCGAGGGTGAGCGTCGGGTCCCTCAGGACTTATTTGCGTAGCTTCGAGAAGCTGCAGCCGTAAATGATCTGCGCTCTGATCTCATCCCCTCGAAGTTTCCCAGGTCGCAGGACAGTGCAATGCCACGCAGCTTCCTATGGAACGCATCAAGGCTCTCCCCTTCCTCCTGCTTCGCACACCTCATCCGGAACCGTTCATAGTCCCTGTTAACCATGGGTCGAAAGTACTCATTCAGGGCTGTGATGGCTGCACCGTACGAATGATCTCTGGGACTTAGTGTCTTGAATAGTCTCTGTACAGCCATTCTGGCAGAGTACAGGAGCGTTGGACGTTTGGCTGCATCCTTAATTTCCATTGCCTCAAAGTACAGCTCGAGGTTCTCTACCCAGGCTCTCCACCGGGGTCCCAGACTGGCAGGCGAGCCCATTGTATCAAAAGGGTGCAGTGGCGCGAGCTGTCCTCGACAGATGCCCTCATTGTCGTCCTCCGACATGTCAAATGCTGTGCAGGATACCGGATGTTGAGGGGTGCCCTCAATTACTGGGCCTCAGGTATCCTGACCACCTTATGGGGAGGTCTCTTGACAGCACCCAGTGCTCCTGGGGTAGTCATGTCCCTTTCGGGGGCTGTTGCTGGTGGCAGACCGGGGTATCCCCGCTGCACTATTCATCAATCTGGGCACACAATGTCTTAGCCCTGATGGCTACACCCTTTTAGTGCCCCCTGGTTGACTTCAATGGGGTTGCCCAGTTCCTCCTGCCCAGGGGTGCACAAGCACTCCAGGTGGAGCCATATCCCCTAGGACTCGGTCAGGTACAGCTGCGGGGGTTAGATGACACCCCTCTTCCTTTATCTGGGCTTTCAATGTTCAGGCCAGGCCCCTTTCTGGCTGTTCTGTCAGCCTCGAGATGCACTTGTGGATGAAAACTCAACTGATTTCCTTCCAGGCCCAGGTATTGAGAAGCCTTCTGTCACTATGCCCAGGGCTGCTCAGGCTGGTCACCGCTGCAACCCGGGCATGGTAATGTTTCTCCCCCTCTCTGCGGGCGAGGTGGAGGGATGGCCCCGCCCCCTTCCTTTGTCTTTGGGGCTCACGAGTAGGCCATGCCCCTTCTTGCTGTTCCCCGTTGGTGCCTGGGGGGGTGGGGCGTGGAGCTCTGAAGCCACGCCTCCTTTTCGGGCCGCTTCGTCAGCCACGCGATCCACTTCCTCAAAGCAAAACGAGCAAAATGAAAAGGACAATGATGCTAGTTTCCCTCATCTTCCTCTCCCGCAGACTCGGGTGACAAAGGGCCTTCCGGCAGTTGCAGGCCAGACGGAGGGTTGGCTCCGCCCCCTCCTTTGTTCAGGGACATAACAGACTCCTCCCCCCCAGTCTGGACCACGCGGTCACCACCACCCGCCGGATGCCCGGCATGCCGATGCCGCAAATGAGGTCAGCAGCCTCATCTGATACCAGGCGACCTGTGCTGATGCACTGCACGAGGTCCCTGAGCCACCAGAAGCCCAGCTGAAACGCAGCTGCGGCCTCTTCTCCTCCATGCACGCGGCTTGATGCCTCTTCAGTCCGGCTCCAGGCTTCACGGAGCCGAGCCCGTGTGCTATGCACACCCAGGGCGCGATCCTCGTCGTCAATGTGGTGACCCACCTGCGGTCACCGGGGCGGACCAATCCTGGCGTCGGCACCACTCAATGCGAACCCAGGGGCTGCGGGCACGCAGCGAAGTGAATGCGGGGATCACCCCTCACGGTCCAGTCCACCGGACTGACGACTTATGCTGGGGGCACCCAGCACACTGGAGGCTCGGACCTGGGATCACCCAGGCTGCACCGACACAAGTAGGCAACATCACTTGGCAAACCCCAGCCCCAAGAATCACACACAGACACGAGTTGCCGCTTCCTGGGGCTCTGCTGCTCTCATCTGTGCGTGACAGCAGAGCCCCTTTTATTGCAGAGGCGTCATGACGCTCTCTGCCAAAAGAACTAGACCAACACAACACTGCCCATATAGCCAAGAAATCACCCAGCCCTGACTGCATCAAGTCTCATAGGTGGATGCTCTGATTGAAAGGCTGCTGGAAGTGTGACTTCTTTTGAAGGAGGATTCACCCTTCCGATGTATTGCATTATATCATTCAGCATCCAGTGTATTTGCAGCATAGCCAGATACTTATCCTCAAAGAGGTGGGCAGTCATAATGTCGACAGTAAAAATGTCGACAGTCAAAATTTCGAAAAATAAATGTCGAAAAAAAATAATGTCGACAAACAATAATGTCGACATTTTTTTGATATTTTTTCGAAATTTTCTATTTATTGTATGAATAAATAAATAAATATATATAACTAAGATGTGTTGAGTATGAGGGGTGGTGGGGGGGGTGGGGGGTGGCAGGGGGTGTTGGGTGAGAGGGGTTGGTGGAGACACCCCCATAGTAAATGATACTCTTTTTATTTATTTAATTATTGAATAAATAAATAAATAAATATATAATTAGTATGTGTTGAGAGGGTGGTTGGGAGGGGTTGTGGGGGGGGGTGGCAGGGGGGTGATGGGTGAGGGGATGTTGGGGGGGACCCCCCCATAGTAAATGATACTCTTTTTATTTATTTAATTATTCAATAAATAAATAAATAAATATATAATTAGTATGTGTTAAGTATGAGGGGTGAGAGGGTGGTTGGGGGGGTGTGGGGGGTGGCAGGGGGGTGTTGGGTGAGGGGGGGTTGGGGGGACCCCCCCATAGTAAATTATACTCTTTTTGGTTATTTATTTATTGAAAAAATAAATAAATAAATAAATATAATGTGTTGAGTATGAGGGGTGGGAGGGTGGTGGTGGGGGGTGTGGGGGGGGTTGCAGGGGGTGTTGGGTGAGGTGTTGATAGTTCTAAGTGACATTTTTTTGTCGACATTTTTTTTTCTAAAAAATGACTTTACATTATAAGTATAGGATGTCGACATTATTGTTTTCGACATTTTTTTTCGACATTTTTGTTTGTCGACATTTTTTTTCTCGAAATTATGACTATAAACCCCTCAAAGACATGTAGCAGGAACATTCTACTGAGAAATATGAGAGCATCAGCTGTATCCCGCTCATTCCATACCTTAGTAAAGACATCTGTGTTCTCAGGGAAGCCCTACTTTGACAGGTGCTTTCAGTGGGCAGATTTTTGCGTCAGGTGTAGATCACAGATATAATACATTATTTCAGACATGGCCTCCTTGGATAAGGGTCTACTCCTTCATAATGTCTTGGGGCTCACCACAATCATCAACATTAGTACCATCCCCTTTCTGACACCTGGGAGGGGGATGCTTTGTAGGAGGGCTGCTTTTCCTTGCCATTATTGTCTCCTCTGTGCTCTCAAACATTGCCTGATCCTTATCCCGGGGCACCATAATGGGGTAGGGGCTGTGGAGACTGGTGAAGGAGTACAGAGTACTTATGTTTATGTGTCAGGGATGGCACTCTATTAAAAGTGGTACAGGACACCCAGAAAGGGTTTGGGTGGTTGTCCCAAATAAAGTGGACAGATAAGAACACACACAGCGGAAAGGAAAGAGAACGAAGAGTAAGCAAGAGTAGCAAGGGAAAAGATACAGAATGAATACCCTCTTGGGGTGTATGCAGATATAGGAAAAGAGTATTCCACGAACCTTAGAAATACTCTAGCCTTCTGCACAGTTTGCTATAACAGAGGCCCACGCTGTTTGCTCATGACTTGGAACAGCAGCTATGGGTGTCTGTAATGTAGAAACGAGACAAGGGAAGGGGCAGAGGTTGACTGATGGGAACCAACAGACAAGCTCTGTACAAAAGGGTCTACAAACAGTACAAGAGAAGATACTACAGACAAATCCAGGAAAGGAGGTGATAGCAAACTAGCAGAAGGAAATGAAGGGAAAGTCGTGTAACAGGATAGGATAGCAGAGAACAGTAAGGAACAAGGTTGAGAGCTCAGAGGAGCAGGAAAGCAATGAGTAAGCCCACAGGAGTGGGACTGTAAGGTAGAAAGCCCAGAGGAAAAGGGCTTAGGGCAGCAGAGTAAGCAGACTGCACGGCAAGGATCCCAAAAAGGGCCGGGCAGTAAGGAGTGAACCCTGAGGGACAGGGCCGCTGAACGTAGAAGGTAGCAGAGGACTGTAGAGGGCTGCTAGGCCGAGAACCCAGCGGAAAAGGTAGGTAGTAGGCAGCGGAGCGTGATAAGCTGCAAAGTAGGAAGGCCCAGAGGACAAGGGCTGTAGGTAGCCAGAGTGAGGTAGGCTGCAGAGCAGGGAGCCCAGAGGACAAGGGCTAAGGCAGCCGGAGTGAGGCAGGCTGCAGAGCAGGGAGCCCAGAAGACAAGGGCTGAAGGCAGCCGGAGTGAGGCAGGCTGCAGAGCACGGAGCCCAGAGGACAAGGGCTGAGGCTGGAAAGCAGCAGAGCGTGATCAGCTGCAATGTAGAGAGCCCGCAGGGCAAAGGCGGAGGCTGGAAGGCAGCAGAGCGTGATCGGCTGCAATGTGGAGAGCCCGGCAGGGCAAGGGCGGAGGCTGAAAGGCAGCAGAGCGTGATCGGCTGCAATGTGGAGAGCCCGGCAGGGCAAGGGCGGAGGCTGGAAGGCAGCAGAGCGTGATCAGCTGCAGTGTGGAGAGCCCAGAGGAGCAGGGCTGTGAGGCAGGGAGCCTGGAAGGCTATGGCTGGAGGCAGCAGGGTGGAGCAAGCAACAAGGCAGGGTCCCGGCAGGATTGAAGGTAAACAGCATACAAGATCCGTAGGAAGACGCAAAAGGTGGAGGAAGGACTCTCAGATGCAAGAGGCTGAGCCACTGCAGGCTGCAGCCTTTTATACTGCCTAGCCCAGCACAGAGGCAGGCTAATTGGTTGCACCTGGCTAAGCACACCTGCAGGCAATCGGCCACCTCCCTTTCTGTTCCTGGGCTGGTGGAAGCAGAGCAAATCCCTAGGGCTTCTGGGGGGTGTAGTTCCTTTGAAAACCAATAGGAACAGCCAGGAATCGATGCTTGTAGCCAGGTGCATTATGGTATGCATAGTTTGTTGGAAATAATAATAAAGCACCAAAGTCTCGCAAATGGGAAATAAAGTTCCCAAAGTAAATATAGATGGATCCAAGAGTCTGTTGTAAATAAATGATAAATATATAGTCCAAATTGAGCGTAAATGGATGCGCCCATGGCGCAGGCATGACAGTATGCCCCTCTCCAGGTCCCTCTCGAGGCCCCTCTCCAGACTCCCTGAAGACCGACCTATAGGAAGAATGTCTGTCACACCGTACAAGAGTCTTACTCCAAAAAGGCACATCATGAAGCACCAGAAACGGGTTGCAAGGTGAGAGTCTTGAATGACAGAGATAGTACCAAAGTTCTGAACTTTTGATGTAGAAATCAGAATAGACGAAGTCTTTGGAACACAGACCCCAACTGTGTGTGCATGAAGAGAGGAACTGCGAAAAACTGCTGCAGGCTCCATGATAGATTTTGCTTTGACGGGCAACAATATGGTGCTGGAAAGTGGAGCCATAGGTACAGCAGAGTTGGTAGCTTTAGGAAGGCTTTCCAAGACATCCAGAGCAGCAATGACAACGTTAGGGTTAGCCGCAGAGAGTTCAGGAGTCACAGCGGCGGTTTTCCCATGATTAGTAGACAGTTCAGAGGTAACAGCAGCAGTGAGATCTTGAATGGCTGTAGAGAGTATCAAGGCTGTAGCAACTGGGTGTGTGGGTGTCATGAGAGAGCCAGCAGGCTGGTACGCACCTGAGACTGGTAGAGTCTAGCAGTCTTAGTGCTATAGATACACCAGCAGGAACAACTGGAGCAGTAGTCTTTACAGAAAAACCCTTCGCTGACTTTGCAACAGTTAGCATGGCGGATGTAGGATCAGGAAGAGAAGGGGCTGAGGGATCAGTTTGTGTAGCAGAGGAAGAGCTGCAAAGGAAGTAGAAATCTGGGCATCGGGAGCATCAGAATTAGCAGTAGCTTCAGGAATCACAGTAGCTATAGCAACCTCAAGATTTGCAGCAGAGACTTGAGGAGTCTCAAATGTGGCAGGGAGTTTAGGAACCACAGCAGCAGGAAGATCATGAATTGCAGTTGGAAATTCGGGTGCTGTAGCAGCTACAGACAGTTCAGGTGTTGCAACTTCTGGTAGATCGGGTACCACAACCACTGGCGATTCAGGGGGTATCGAAGAAACTGAAGATGTTGATTGCTCAAGAGTGTTGTCTGATAGCACAGCCACACTTTGGCAAGCCCCGCTTGCCACTTCAGCATGCTCGGTGTGAACTGCGCCAGTCTCTTCAGCTGCCATTGTTATTTCAGAAGAGGTTGTAAGTGTGAGTACTGGACAATAGGCAAGGGTGAGGGCGGAACCATCCTTTGACACAGAGGGATTTCCAATCAGAAGACCACCCTTGTTTTGTGGTGTAATGGCTGTGTGCGTGATTTGACCCACCGGAGGAGTTAATTCTTTTCTGTCAGTACAACAACCTGAGTTTCTGTGGCTGGAAGGTGAAGGAGCTGTGTCAGTCTTTAGAAGGGATACATATGCTATATTTAGGTCTTCCTTCTGCTTGGTATAAGTCTGTATACTTTTCTGTATGGCAATTCCAGGCCTTATCGTGTCGATCTCGAAAGATAAGATGTCAGGTGTTGGACATAGTGTCAGATGGTCTGGTGACTTGTGTCCCTTCATAAGATAGCAGCTCTGCAGGCTATCTTATCTTCCCTCCCAGCCAGGCACCAATTTTCAGCCACCTTGAAGGCAGAGAGGGTCATACTTACCTTCTGTGCCTCGATGCCCAAGGGCTTGGTGCGCGATACAAATGTCAAAATAAATAAATAAATGCCTTGTCTGGGAGACACACAAAAAGCAGGTCAGGCTGTAGGCAGGGACTCGTCTGGTACCCGATCAGACAAGAAGCAACATTTTTTTTTCCCTTACTGCTTATGAAAAGAGGTCTGTCGAGGGAGGCTGATGCCTCACTTTTGTTAGTACTGGGATGAGTAAGATTGGACGTTGAGGTAATGCACCTTGCGCAGTGATTCTTGTACGCCTCTGCCGTGACAGGTTAAAACCAGCTCAGCCTTACATTCTTCAAATGAAAATAAGTGGGGCTCTGTTGGTTTAAAAAGCATTGGTAACGCCAATAGGTGTGGCTAGTTTAAAGTGTATGTGCTGTGTAGTGTTTTTAAATCATGGCTGTGTTGATGAAGAGTGGGTGGTTTCACGTTAGTGTATGGTTTATATATCTGGGCATGTGTCGATGTGTAGGCCTTCTAGGAGCTAAACCTTTGAATGACAAATCAGAGGATAGGACCACCTGGGCCAGTTTCCGGTGGATTATGACTAGAGCATGTGTGTCTGATAACTGCCACACCTCAAGTGCTTTATCTTATAGCCACATCAGTTAAGCGAGGTCATCCCAAGTTCTCGAAGAGATACAGTTCACCCCATAGCCCCTAGATTGCATAGGTGATCTTGTAACTTCATTGCTGGCTATGAGACTGGAGTTTTAATTAGGGCATCCTTAGTCAACCACATTGTGTGATCCTGGGTGAATCGCATTTTCTCGCTGTGCATCATACAAAATATATAATGTAGTATAGTAGATTGGAAGAACAAGGATCCACTCAAAGCTTAGCTTTTTGGCAGAGCCTTTCAACAGAAACTGGCAAGAATGGGCTGAGAAGTCCTTTGGTAAATGTTCCATAAGGGAAGATTGCACTCAAATAATAGGTGCAGTATGGCCCTCAGCAGTGCAAGCGTACCCCTATCACGGGTACAGCACAGAGAGCAGCAGCGCAGGGTTCGCTGAGGAAAGCTAATGCTGTACCTGTTTTGTGAGGGAAACGGTTCATTGGGTGCAAGCATCTTCTGCTGTGTGCATTCTGCAGGTCAGACTTTGAATACCAGAATGGCTAACTCGGCTGTTTACTTTCCTAAAGTCAATAAAATAAGTACGACTGCACGAGGTAATCATACACCATGTTAACAACTAGCCTGTTTTTGTGGCTACGAGCTCAAGCAGGTTCAGTTCACATCATATGTACACATTACTTGTAGGTCCGTGCAGTAAAAGGACTTATTCTTGACTAGTCCAGGAGTTCCTGGCTGCAACATCAAACCACTCCTTGACGGATGTAGAAAAGGGGCCTAGGGTTGCCCATTTCTCAGCAAATGTTCGTCCTTAAAGAAGAAAGAACAATCAATAAAAAATGGAGTGAATGGGTTGAACACTTCCCGGTCTGCAGGCTGTCACGTGTCAAGCTGTGCCTGCATGGGGGCATTTAATATGGTGGAATCCTGGGGGAATAACCTGGCTCATTATACTCAGCCACCCACCTATGCACACCTATACACATACAGGTAAGAATGAAGACAATCACACACAGAATACACACACATGCACACACAAACAGCCAACCATGTACACCCATCCTCCGACTGTACACACATACAGACACTTAAAGACTCAGCCACCCACCCAGGCAACAGAAACACAGACACCAATGGATAGCCACAGACAACTCAGATTGTTATAGACACACACACACACACACACAGAGATAGGCATCCTTGCACTTGCACCCTCTGACAGAATGCCACCTGGAATGGGTGCGAAAATACCAGCTTTTCTATGTTTATTGGTATAAAATGATACAGGTAACTCTGTTTCTGAAAGGGGAGTCTGCTTTTCCTACTCACTTTCATCATGCTCTATGCCAAAATCATTGTGCATTCATTTGTCTTTGCTGCACCAGTCTGCTGACAACTGCAGGACCTGCGCTACAGTGGCACAGTGCAGTTTCGAAAGGCAGATGTGTATTCCTGACGGGTGTTGTGAACCAAAGTTAGTGCATCCAGTGGTGGAATTTTGACTTCTGCTCCACTGATCTAAAATGCAATCATTGTTGCAGTATCAGTGTCAGGCTAATCTCTAAAATAAGCTATATCTGGTTTTTGGTACAGTGATTGATAAGAGTACACAATTAATAAAGCCACAATTTGATATCATACAAGAGTCAACTGTGAGGGGTCAGAAATGTGAGGCGGCCAAGTAGGTTGAGTTTTCTTACAAACAGCCATTTTAATAAATAATAGAGGTGAGACAAATGCTTATCTTTCCCTAACCTATCAAGGATTTTCCTACCTACCAAGCTAAGACTAAAGGAACATGACCTAATGTCCAAAATTATCTGTCCCTCACACTAATACATACGAAACAATCATAGAGGAATTATTTGGTTAATTTAAATTTCAGAAAACCACACATAAATTCAAACATAAGAGTCATAGGGCCTCATTACAAGTTTTGCGGTAGCCTTGCCGGTAAAATCTTCAGGCTGCAGGCAAACTTTTTTTGGCACCTGCGAATGGGCAATTACTGGGTCATTATGGCCCTGCCGGACCCGGTAATTGCCCATTCGCGGGTGCGGAATGGAATGTTCCTCATTCCCATTTGATCTCCATAGGGCTCAATGGGAATGGGAAGGTCGGATGCACCAGCACCATTCAGAATGGTGCCGGTGCATCCGACAGGCTCTGCTCGCGGGTGCCATTACAGCCACCAGGTTAAACCTGGCAACCATAATGGCATCCATGAGCAGGACTTGTAGTTTGCTGGTCAGGGAACTACAGTACCGGCAAGCGTACTGGTACCGTAGTTCCTGGACCTGCAAACTTGTAATGAGGCTCATAATCATAAATCCTTGTTACCACGGTTGAATCTTCTTCCCCTGGATTAGTGCAAGATATTTCATAGCAATGTTCAAGGTCAGGAATGTTCTTTTCAATAGACAAATTCAACTCTAGGTATAACACAAAGTTCTTTGCATTCTATATGTCCTTCACTTGACAAAGTATCTGTTTTCGTTTCCAAAAGGATTTCTCACTTTTCAATACAATTGTTAAAGTTTCCACAGCCTTCGGCTTGGTAAACCGAAAAGAAGACTTCTTCACACAGCACGTTTTCAGTCATGATATAGTCAGATCACTTTTTTTCTTCACAAGTAACACATTAGTCAGAATCTTTCATACACAAAAATATATTTTTGTCAGGATGGTTATGCAACAGTTTATCAATACAAAACAGAGGAATTGCCACTTCTTTTCCAACACAACCTTCTACCACATTCATAGTACTTCATATCATCATCTTCCTGGTCCACTCGCCTGCCAGGACTAACCAATATATGTCAATTTCCTGGTTTACTCGTCTGCCAGGATGAAAACTTTGTTTCACACTTTCCACACATACATCCTTAATGAGGAAAGATGAACCAACACCTGCGACTTGATTAAGTCTTTTAACTTGCAATACCATGTGTTTACAACTTCTTCCACAATTATAAGTTTCCACAATGACAATGATTCTCACATTGATTTGTTTGCTACCAGCAGTGATGGTTATACTTCTCTCCCTCTTGATCCTTTCTACAAGGAGGGCTTGTCTCCTGAAATGTCTGATTCCATTTTACAAAACCTATTTGCTGTTTTGTATATGGTTTACAGCTTTCTCTCACATTTTGTCTTGTGTTGGGACCGCTACTTTCAAATAGCCTTAATAGTCTTTGACTTTGACAATGCAGTTTATAATGCCCCAACCTTCTTTAGGAAATGTGCATCCCCTTTGTGGGGGTTGGTTATGAGGCTTACAATATTCTTCTCTTCGACATTTCTCATTAGGAAAACAGCATTCACTTTGCTTAATTATTGCACCCTTTTGGCTTGAGCAATTTATGTTGCAATATTCTCTTACCTTTCTCACTAGAAAGGTTGTGCTCAATTTGCTTTGGTTTAAAAGTTTGGTATTCAAAATTTACTTTCTCCCACATCGGTCTACGTCAGAGCACCCTGGGATTAGGCAAAACTCACTGGTATTTGCTATTGTCTCCTTCTGAATCGCTTCTGCTGCTTCTGCTTCTGGGCTCGTCAGGACTTCCTTTTTGTTTGACATCTCCGGTCAGCTTCTTGCTCTCCATGCGGTCTGTCAATGGAGCTTACTCTGCTCCACACATGCTCTGGTGAAAGGCTTACACTGCTATGATATGCAGTACATGGAGAGCTTCTCTCTCCTCCCTCAAGACTGCTTGACTCTTCACTGCATCCTGCTGCATGTCCTCTGCATTTTCTAATGATTCCGACCTCTGGCACAGTTTCAGTATGGCGTCCCGCTCTCAGCAAAGCAGCAGTGCTGGTTCCTACATCCTCCTGCTGCTTCTGTTGCTTCTCCTGCTCTCTAATGGCCCACACCTGAAAGGCCTTTAAATGTTTAAAGGTCCAGTTCAGGTGTTAGTCATTACAAACACTAAACCACTTATGATTGTTCACAATGCTCTTAGTAAATTTTACTTTATTTAATCCGCTCTGTTTGAATGATTGATGGAATGTATTTCTAAGGGAAGGTTTTAAGGGAAATAATAGTTTTCTTTTGGATTTTTTTAACACACTGTAGAATTATAACTACTACAATATTGTGGGTAAGTCTGGGAGAGGAGGCCCTACCATAAGAACATTACCTTAAATAATCGGGCATTAGGGAAACCCCATCCTCAGAATAGGATAAATACTACGTCTTTCCTGACGGAGTCACCACATTCCCTTGAAAGTCTTCTCCTCCCATTTGATTATCCCGCATAATACAACCCCAAGTGTTAGTGGCTGCCTTCCCGTAGCCCCATGGGAGGAGAATTTAGGCTAGGATTCTGTGAAGACTCTGCATGATTCATCACACAACCCTGTAAACCCAGGTCCGTGATGTCAAGGTGATGTATATTCATGGCAGCCTGGCTATCTCCACTGCACCCAGTGAGTCAGGGTGCTGTTTTCCTTTGATTCCCAGGAAGGACGGCTAACACCCCACCTCAAGCCAAAGGAGCTCTAACCAGAAGATTTCCTGCGAGCCCTGCTTCAAAGGGGCACTCACATAACAAAGAGCAGCCTAACAGCAGGGTGTTGCACTACATAGGGCCTTTGAATCAACAGATATGGGAAAAAGGGCACAGTTAGAGTGGACAGAGAGGGAAAGATGGAACTCAGAAGGGGGTCAACCATTTTGCTTTTTTGTTCACCTCTTTTCCTTCCTGTCCCTTCCATTTCCAACAGGACAAGGCACTTTGATTATGATGCAAAAAGACAAGGGGCACTTGTTACAGCGACAGAGATTGTACCCCTTACAACGGGCTTGCTACTATCCAATGCCATTTGAAACTTTGCATTTATAAGGGAGGGGTCGTCAGTCCTTCCTTGATTCATCTTTGGATGACAAGCATTTGCTTTACCTCTTTTGAGAGTGCAGTCCATTCCAAATTACTCCAACAGTGAGGTGAAGATAGAAGGCATCCAAGGCAGAGGAGAGCTCTACTCCCTTACCATGCCCATTGAACAGCTGGTGCAACCACTGTTTGGACCAAGGTCTGCCTGTGTGCCAGGTCCACTGGAACCAGGCTCCTTACTGGTGGTAAAGGATACCCTGTTATGTTAATGTCTATGCTACCAATACATACATTTGTGCAAAGGTATACAATTGGATAATATATGCATGCATTTGTTATCATCTGAAGTATCAAAATATTGCAAAATATTTCAGAAGGGAAAGAAAAGATGTGGGACTTAAAGTCTTTCCAAGGGATGTCAATGATGTGAGTAGAGGTAGGTCTCCTCTGAATTTATGTTCATAATATTATCACATTAGAATACCATTGGCCAACGCATGAAAGGCGCTCAAACCTCTAGCACTACATTGAGCTCACCAGAGTTTTGGTCCTAACCCAAATGGATTATTTCAGTATTACTTAGACTGGGGCCCCTCCTGCACCCCCCCCTCCCCCAAAAAAAGAGAATGTAAAATCAGGGTGTCAATCTCTGCTCAAACGTTACATTACTGAAGCCGTGTAAGGGTCCCATTGGCTACTAAGGGATCAGGAAATGAGGAACAATGATCTATGCTTCATGTACAAGGACCTGGATAGCAATTTACTGCATTACTTCATGAGTCCCACATTACACTCCAGGTGGGATCTGAGCTTTTCCAATATGAATCTACGCATCAAGACGAGATTCAAGCTCAAGAACATTGGGGAGTAAATTCATGAACATGCAATAGTTAATTGCTGGGGTATCCACCACTTACCACAGAATCACTGTCATTAGTGCAGCTCAATTAGTGATTTTGCTACATCGTCAAGGAAAGTTCTTGAAATAATACATGAACCCTATGGTACTGATCTAAAACGGGAACCACAGAAATCCTGTATACACGTAAGCCTGCAGCTTACTATTGTTGTTTATTATCATTGATTGTATTTAGGGAGTTTACTGAGCACAGACATAGACTAGGGAAGCAACATAGCGCTCTAGAGTATCGGGGAAGGCGTAACATTTGCAGTTAGTATGGTACATTTAACAGTGCTGATAGAGGGAGTGGGTGTGAACAGGGTGTCAGAATAGCCTTTCTGTGTCACCCTCACCGATCCACAGTGCACTAGAACCCGGCCGAGTGAATGCAAAGGAACCCCCAGAACAGGGATGGTAGCCCATGCAAAGGGATGACCTCTAGGCCCAGCAACCCCCAGAACCCTCGATAGAAGAACGAAAATAGGGACTATTAGTATCAGTTTACAGGTAAGTGTATAGATATGTGGATGTAATACAAGGTACTGTGTTTGTTGGCATGCAGGTTCAGATTCCAGAACAGGCAGCCCATTCAAGCCTGATGGAATGAGAATGACCCAATGGCCCAAGGACGTAAGCGAGTTCCCAAATCCAGGTAAGGGTCCAAGATATGACTCCAGTTAGTATGTCCCAGTTCAATTTGAAGAAGAGGGTTCCCAAATCCAGGAAACGGTCCAAGATATGTATTGAGGTAGAAGTCCCAGTTCGAGTTGGGGAATAGTGTTCCAATAGTTATGAAGACATGGGTCTCAGGGAATTAGGGGAATTAGTCCTTTGTGAAATGGAAACGAATTACACCCAACTAGATGGTGAGTATTTGCAGAGCAATGATTCAATCCACCCAACTAGGTGGGGAAAGGAAGGTAGGGCAAGGTTAATGCAGTGCAAGGAAAGAGGCACCAACCGCGTGATCAGAACTGTACAGAGGTCTTATTTTGCAGAGTTGAGGAGCGTTGTGATCTTAGAGGAAGGTACCTAAATTTACTGTCGTATTTGCCTTCTGTAAATAGACAACAGAACACAGCGTCTCCATTCCTGGACGCCATACGGCACACACAATACCAGGCACTTCCTGACACAGGGAGTGGTTGTCAGGAGGAGACTGCACTGTGCAGGTACAAGTGGGTGGCATCTTATGAGTCATGATGAAGGTGCCCTTTGAGGAAGCTCGTCTTGATGTCTTTCTTTTCTGAATTGGGTGGAGCGAATCTGATATTGATTGTTCGACGTTCCATAGTTTAAGGGCATACATCAAAAATGCATGCTTCCTATTTATTTCTGTTTTGCGTTTTTCTACTGTAGTCTGCTCTGGTTCGTGTGCTGACCCCCAAAGATGTTGACTTTGTTTGTCAGTGAAGGTGGTGCGTGCTTGTGGGCTTAGCCAGTGATGTGTGTGGGCCTTATATTGCAGTATTTTGTAGAGACCATTTGTGAGATGAGCAGCAGTGTGGAAAGTGATTTTCATAGGTGCTAGGGTGGTCTTGGCTAGGTCAGTGAACAGGGCGTGTCTTACATCTAAGGGCGATAGGCCCAGGACATGTACAGTGGATCTGAATCTGGTGTACATTAGAACAGGCTTGATTTGTTTCACAGAATGATTTGCTGGTACCATGTGGAGTTTTCTTTTCTACGGTATTTGCCAACACCTTGTGCAACCATCACTTGGAGACAAGAACTTTGTCCTGACGAGTGAATTCTAGTTAATTTATTTATTTTTTAATCATTGCTAATAGACCTAAAGAAATGTTATGGGACTAGATGGCAATGAATTTCCCCTGTCGTTCGGCCGAGCCAAGTGATGGTGGATTGATGATGTTTTAATGTTTATCTTCGCTTCTACATCTTTCATAGTTATGGAATTGGTTGAGGATTGGTTAGGATGCTTGTCTCCACAAAGGTGTGGCCGGCCATAGAAGCTGGATTTCAATATCACCTCCTCCAATTCCTTTTTGAATCACCTTTGCTGTTTACATTTTATTTTGTTACTTTTGTTTTTTATGTTCGCAAACAATTAAAAAAGCAAGCAAAACAATCAGAGCTAGACAATAAGAGGTGGAGGTGTATGTACGCTTGGGGCAGCACTTAGCCTCATGGCTCTTTTGGGCTGTACTCACTGACATAGCAGCTGGATGTGGCCCTTCCATCTATCAAAATGCTCATGTGCTCGGCCCCTTGGCAACCAACACCATCCTTGATTTTACAAACAAATTACTAACGGATAACTGTTATAGAGAAAACCTTGGCTGGGCAAATATAATGGCTATTATGAAGTACCCGGGCTGCCGCCAAAGAATATATAATGTGTACAATATGGAGTGGAAGCATATGTGCTCAAGGGACAGGATGTTCTCTCATGGCTTGGTAGCCGAGAGAGTTCTGCTGCATGTGCGACAATGCTAGACAATTTCAAGTAGTACGTTCATGCTTCAACGTGCTTCAAAGTGCCAAGCTCCAGGGACCTTTCACATCCAATGCTCTCTTTCAGTTCCCTACCTATGTTGCACTTTTAAATTACAAGCTCTTCAAGTTACTGCTTGCATGTTTTCACCCCCCAGGGATATCTCCTTTTTCTCCCCATTTGCTTCACTTTTTTTTTTTTACTGAAATGCTGGCTACTGTTTAGTTCAACTTTTTAATTTCTTACATTTGATTTTTGGGTTGGGTTGGAGTTGTTAACCTCCTGCAGAGTAAATGATGCTGCGGCTGACCTCTTGCAAGGTGCTTGCATCTTTTCACATGGGTGATTCGTATCCACCCGGGATGAAAAATGTGAAAAGGTCCTAAATGAGGCGTCATGGATTGCTGGCTGCACTTAAGATGCTACTTTATTAAACAACTAAACTGCAGACCTTGACTTTTCTATATACCCCTCCCCCTCCTGTGCAACGCATTTAAAGGAGCCTACTTTTAAAACAACCATACAGTTATCCATTGTTCATTGCAGCTTGTGAGCTTCTTCGCTTGCCGTACCTGCTGTGCCTGCAATGCCTAGAAGGATCTGCATGGAGATGAGAGCCAAACCGAGGGAGCTTTTTGGCACTGGGTATTCCATCACTGAAATCCAGCAAGACCTTCCCTGTCTCAGGATTCCTCTTACACGGTCTGCCACCTATTACCACACAAACAGGAAAGCACAGCCTCGGACAAGAAGACCTAAGCATGTGGATGAGTAATTGTTGGATTGGACACTGTAGGATGTGGGATGCTGTAGGCGGTGAGGCACCCATACAAGCTAACCATCTCTATCTCTATATGGGAGGGCAGATGCTGGATTATCTAGGCCAAAATGTAACACATGGTCATGGATTTTCTATACAATTGTGCTTTCTTCCTCCTAAAATATCACTTGCCCCAAAGCAATTTAATGAGCACATTCAGTCGTTTCAATTTCCTTCTCAAAATCTGAAAACAGTTTGCATACTTCTGAACACTAATATTCCTATACATTACATGTTTGTTGTTTGCTTAGGTGTCTGTCTGAGGTAATTGACTTCTTCAATAAGGAAGTTGATGAGTGAACTATGACCCAATTTAAATCTCTGTTGTCCTCTCATCATGGGATCAAAGTTCTGAATTTAGTCATCTACTGTGCTGGCAAGCTGTCAGTTGGAAATGGCAGACTGCGATGTGAGTCAGATCTTACAGTTGCCAACGAGGGGGTTGGCAGGAGGAGATGTGTGCTTTGTTTATATGAAGTGTTTCTACTGTACACATAATGTGTTTGCCAACATGATCTATTCCACTCCAATCCAGTCCTGGTTTTTGCTTTGCATTCTGGGACTTGTAGTCCTGGCTTCATAATTTGGAACACGCAGTGCTTCAAGTATTGAAATGCAAAGACAAAAGAGGACTGTTAGTGACTTCTTTGGATCGCCCACCAACGAATTGTATAGTCAAGGGATACAAATGCAGCCTTCCTTATATGTTGTGCGGATATACAGGGGTTGGTTGTAGTAAAATCATCCTTACATGTTGCGTTGTGTTGCTATGCCTTGTGTGTGTGCAGTGGAGTAATGGTACATTTCTGCAGGCACTGGGAAAGCATCTATGATCCGTGATGTTAACAAGTAGAAGCAGTGTTGCATCACAACAGTGGATAGAGAGGTGAGGCTGTTGAAGGCATGATATTATAGATGAGACACTCACCATGCTGGTGCGCCTCAGCAGCCTGGTGTCCCGGAAAAGAGAGCATCTATACAGCAAACCGCATCAGAAGCACCCAGGGAAAGCCCATGACCGGGGTGGCATCTTCACCAATATCCTCGCCCCATAGTCAGCTTTTAAGCCATAATAGACAGAGCCTTTTTCAAGAAGCCCGTTGTCTGTGGGGCACTGGTCCCACGTGTGCAAATGATTTTGGATTTAACGAGAGACTGGTTTTTGGGATTCGGTCTCAAAATGAGTGCCTGGACTTACATCTGATTGAAATGATATGGTATATGATAGGTCATGATAGGTTATTTATACGCAGAGTTTTCTAAGCGCGGACCTGGGGATCGAACCCGTGTTGTTTCGTGTCGGCTTGTTTCCAAGGCGAGCACCTTGCCCCTGAGCTATGCTCCTGTTTGCCGGTAATACTGATGGAGCAAAACAAATGGTGTGGGTGCTCTTCCTTGGATATGGAATGTGTGTGCATTTTAGTATGTTTTATGGATTAGATTTTTTTTCTGTTTGTCTGTAACACTGATGTAGCCAAACAAATATGGGATCTTGCATCATGCTTACTTTGGACCTACATTGGGGTAAGGAGATGGTGCCGTGGGATGCTGCAAGGGAAGCTGGCAGTGCTTTTGGCCTGGCAAGGTTTTCTTCTGTCATCACGGTGGCAATATGTGGGGGGTAGTTCTAAAAGTTGCAGGAGTTGAGCTCATCCTAAATAGCTCTATAAAGATGGACTCAGCTAAAAGGCCCAAATTGTTTCTTGGGAGGCACACATGAACTTCCGGGCTGGATTAAAGCCATTGCTGCCATGTGGGAGGTGGGGGCAGACTGCAGGTCCTGGCTCTTTTGTGGACGCTGATATGGTCTCGTGCCCACATTTGTGGTCCTTAAGACAACATCTATGTGTTACTAGCAATTGTGAATGGACAAATTAATGTCAGCCTCAAAGAAATTCATTACTTGATGTTCAATGTTAGCGATCGTGGCTTCAGTACTATAGGTTGTTGTGAATCGGAAAGGGCGCCGACCAGCCCTTTAAGGCTAAACGAAAGTAGCAAAAGGAGAGGGGCGGGGCGGGAGGAGGGGAGGCGGGAAAGGGAGAGACGGCAGTTACTGTTTAATGAAAGAAGAGTTCAGACACACGTCGAGTCTGCGTCTTATTTAAGGCCCACACCGGCCCATAATAACTGGCGATGAGAGAGGAGGAACCCCGCGACGAGGAGAAGGACGTCAGCGGGAAACAGCCGAAGTCACGGAAGGACCCGGCACCGCCAGCAAGGAGCGAAAACACAACGCCGGTGATGAGGTCTGGCAACCCGTGTCAGCAGGAGGCAAGAAGAGACAGAGGAACGCGGTGCGCCGCAGGAGTCACAGAGGGACCCAGCCAATGCTGGAGAGAAGATCCGGCACCCGAGCCAGAAGGAGAGCGTAGGAAAGGAGACACAGAGTGAGACGCCGGAGTCAAGGAGAGACTCAGCGCACCAGCGGGACGACGAGCAGCAGCGCCGTTAAGGAGGTCCGGCAGGCCAGCCAGGAAACAGAGGTGCAGAGAGGTCGCCGCCACACAGGAGATTAACGGCGACCCACAAGGAGTAAGGGGAGGAGGCCCAGCAACAAGAAGAAAACAGAGCAATACGCGCAGAAGGACTGGAGGAAACACAGGCGCAAAGGTACGGAGACGGGGAGGACCCGGTACGTGGGTAGAAGGGAACAGAGCAACAGCGCCTGCCCAATCATGAGCCACTTGAAAGCGAGGATGCGAAGGCACACGATAGTGCCAACCATAAGCCACTTGAAAGCGAGGAGCCAGAGGCACATGCCACTGCTAATCATACGCCACTTGAAAGCTAGGAACCAGAGGCACATGCCAGGGCTCATCACACGCCACTTGAAAGCGAGGAAGCAAAAGCACACAACAGTGCTAATCACAAGCCACTTGAAAGCAAGAAGCCAGAGGCACACGCCACTGCTAATCATATGCCACGTGAAAGCGAGGAAGCACAGGCACACGACAGTGCTAATAATAAGCAACTTGAAAACGAAGAACCAGAGGCAAACACTAGTGCCACCACAAGCCGCTTGAAAGCAAAGAATAAAAGGCCCACATCAACGACGAGCCACGACCACGCCAATGCGCCATCGACAATGTCACAGTCAGGGAGCGCAGCGGTTGATACCACAGCACCCACCACTCCAGGAGTAACTCCCACCAACCCGTTCTCACTAGAACCACAAGAGAATCAAGGACAAAGATGGCAGGAGTGGATGGACGAGTTCGAAGAATTCATTTTATTTTCAAATTTGTTTATTGGCATTTATTATTTAGCACATTTACAGGACACCAAGCATGTCCGTATTTCGAGGATAATGAGCATTTCAGGATAAAACATTTAACAAATTAACATTACAGCATTAACTATCTCCCAGTGTTTTCCTGTTGAGGTGATGTCGCTTGGTGGAGCAGGGGGGTGGGTCCAGATGGTCTGGAGGGGGGGAAAATGGGGGGGGCCCATGTCTATTAGAGCCCAGTGAGGTAGCGGCGAAATGGTCACAGGTCTTGCAAACTCAGTTCATGGTTCTGTTTTCAGTGGGTCATACCAGGTCATGGGGGCTTGTCATCTGAGGGGTAAAACAGGGAGTCTGTGAGTTCTTTCCAGGCCTCCAGGGTCATACTAGAGTCATCTGTGGATCTGGTTACACTGTCCTCCCAAGCCGTTGTTTCTGCTCGTACCCAGCGTTGTTGGGGCCCGGTCGTTTTCTTCCAAGACATTGCCATAGTCCTCTTTGCCAGTATACACATAATGTCCATTACTCTGGTGAGGTGCTTGAGTTTGGCCGGTCTAGTATATGTGCCCAATAGGCATTCCTCCGGGGTCCATTTGTATCTAGTCACCCCCAGATTATCGCTTGTCTGCTGTATGGCGGTCCACAGGGATTGTGTCTTAATGCACTTCCAGAACACGTGGATCAAGTCCGCATTGCTCTGTCCACACCATGTGCAATTGGAGGGCGACATATTATTGATTTTTGCCAGCCTGGATGGGGTTAAGTATGTTCGGTGTAGCAGGTTGAGTTGTACTTGTCTGAATCTGTGGTTCCTGGAGACAGACTTGGGAAATGTCAAGGCCCTTTCCCATTCTCCATCTGACAGTTCCCGGCCCATGTCCGCTTCCCATTTGCCTCTCAAAACGGCACTCCGTGGGTTGGGGACGTCACTTAGGTGGCCGTAGATCTGGGACACCGGCTTCCAACCTTCGCCCAGGGCATAAAGTAGTATAATCAGGGGGTTTGATTCTGGTTCTTCCGGCCATGACGTCCAATTGGTTCGTGCTGTTGTTCTCATCTTCTGATACCACAGAAACTGGCCCGTATGGACTCCATCTACTTCCTGAAGTGTTTCAAAGTTTTTAAAAGCCCCATCCACAAACAGGTCCCCCCATGAGTATATCCCATTCCTTTCCCAGTGTCTGAGGTGGTGCAAATCTGCGACGGAGCCGCATAGGTCAGAGAGTAATGGTATGTCCGGGGAGTAGTGGCGCTTAGTGCAGGTAAGGGTTACTGTCCTGTGCCATATTTTTGAGTTCGAAGAATTCATGAGGGCGGTAGGAAACCAAGACGCACCAAACAAACTAGACATCTTCACTAATCTGGTGGGAAAAGACATAAAGAGTGTCATCAAGACCATCCCGCCAGCAGAGAGGACGACATACCAAAAACTCATTGAAGCCATCAACAGTTGTCTAGTAGTAGTTCCTAATAGGGACTACGAATGCTACATCTTCAATCAGTGCACCCAAATGCCCCAAGAAACAATCGGACAGTTCATACTACGTCTGCAAAGGAAGATCACGTACTGTGACTTTTCTAACTTCAATGACGATGAAGCCATCCGCCTGAGAGTTATCGAAGGATGTCTGTCATCAATATTTTGCAAACACCTACTAAAAAATCTGCTACCCCTGAAAGAGATAGCTGAGTTGGCCAGAGTGTACGAGAGGGTAGACATCCAAGCTTCCCACATAGAAAACCCAAAGAAGTCGGACTCGATCGTGGCCATCACTGGCAGCCAACTGAGCTGCCAGCCCGGCAACATGTACAGATAAGACCAATGGAATGCCACAAGACGTACAACACCAGAAAGACAATGCTACCGTTGTGGCTTTGAATTCCCACACAAAGGCCAATGCCCCACTATAGGTCAAATGTGCATGAGATGTGGCCAAGAGAATCATTTCCAGAGCATGTGCTGGAAAAAAGCACCCATACTACCTTCATACCGGCCGCCTAACCAACAAACACCAGTGAGACGTTTTGAGGCGCCAAGACCCTTCAATCCATGACCGTACCCGAACGGGAGCATGCCAAGACCACTGCTAACCCCAGACCCGCGGCCAACTCTGGATTCATCAGAACGGTAGAGAATCTGCAAGTAGAACAGGCGACCGAGACCTAAGCCAACCAAGAACAAATATATCACATGCAGTCCTACATGCAGAACTTCAGAGGGAGAGTGTCACCAGAGACTCCTACGAGAACCCACCACTCGGAGAACAACCAACAGAACAAGAACAACACGCAGAATATGACCGATACAGCAGAGAGTATGTCCGCCTCATCTCTGACGCCTCAGACGACAGCACTGCACCTCGGCTGACAGTCCATCTTGGAGGAATTGACACCACGTTCCTGGTAGACATGGGCGCCACCGTCAATGTCATGAGCCACCTAACATACGTACACCTAGCAGACAAGTTCCCGCTTCAACCATCACACGCCCACATCTTCCAATGGGGTGCAGCACAACCCCTGATCTCCAAAGGACAGTTCAAGTGTGACCTCATTCACAGGGGTAAGAAAGTCCAGACAACGATACATGTCATCAACAGCCCAGCAACGGGAAGGTGCCTGCTCAGCCACAAAACCGCTGTTGCCCTACACCTCATCGACATCCACTATGACGAATCAGAAGCAATCCAAGGGCTCCCGCCCAACTCCCAACTCATACAGGCCATTGACCAGAAACCCCTAGACATTGAGTCACTAAAAACCGCCTATCCGGGCCTATTCGAAAGAGTGGGAATGCTAAAGGACAATGTAATCAAGCTACACCTTGACCCAGCGGTAAGACCGGTGCCACAACATCCCAGACGGATAGGGTTTCACCTGTAGGCGAAGGTCACACATGAACTGCAGACACTACTAAATAACGACATCATAGAGAGAGCGACGGGACCCACACCTTGGGTGTCCCCACTTGTAGTCGTCCCCAAGGCAGACGGACGCCTCCGCCTCTGTGTCGACATGAGGATCCCCAACACAGCTATTCAACGGGAGAGACACCCAGGACCGAACATCGAAAGATATGCTAGTATGACTTAACCAAGCCACAACCTTCTCAAAGTTGGATCTCAACCAAGGATACCACCAGCATGTCATCGATCCCAAATCAAGACCCATCACAACATTCATTACTCACAAGGGCTTGTTTCGCTACAAACGGCTAAACTTTGGCATCTCATCCGCCGCCGAAATCTTCCAGGAAACCATTCACAGATTAATTAGTCCGGTCACCAAAGCATTCAATTACAGCAATGACATCCTCATATTCGGAGTCACCCAGGACCAACACGATGCAGCTCTACATCAAGTCTGCCAAACCCTCCTGGACGCTGGACTTACACTCAACAGTCAGAAATGTGAGATCAATACTCACACCCTATGCTTCTTCGCCCACATTTTCTCGGACCAGGGCATCGAAGCCGATCCAGACAAAATCTGCGCCATAACGAACCTACCCAACCCAAAGGACGTATCCGAACTCCGCTCATTCCTGGGCATGGCAGGGTACTGTGCCCGCTACCTCCCACAATACGCCTCACTCACATGCCCACTCCGCCAACTACTGAAGAAAGATGAACCCTTCACATGGACAGACCAGTGCCAACAAGCTTTCTCCTCCATAAAACAAGAGCTGGCAACCAATCGCCAACTAGCATACTTCAACCCGCAATGGCACACCGAAATCACTGTAGACGCCAGTCCGGTAGGGCTGGGGGCGATACTAGCTCAAACCGACCCGCAGTACGACGCCACAACCCACAATGTAGCATATGCCAGTCGGGCATTGAACGTCATTGAACAGGCCTACTCACAAGCAGAGTGTGAGAGCTTAGCGGCCGTATGGGCGTGCTAAAAATGTCACCACTTTATCATCGAACACACCTTCATGCTCATTACGGACCACCAGGCCCTGCTGGCCCTCTTTGGCAACCCGAAAATGAAGATGCCACAGCGCATCGAGCGATGGGGCATTCGCACCCAGGAATACGACTATACAATCATCCACAAACCTGGGGGCGATGCCAACACCGCGGACTACCTGTCACGACACCCGGATGGGGCATCCGCCACCACGATGCAAAGTGAGGCCGATGATTACGTGGGATACCTGTCACTGAACGCCCTCCCCCCGGCAATCACAGCACAGCTGTTCGCGGAAAAGAGCAGAGCCGACCCCACCATCAGGGCAGCAATACACCTTACCAACATGAACAAGTGGCGACAGGCGGCCAACGAACACTTTGAGCCAGGGGATGGGGGGAGGTAGACAGAAGAGACCTAGCCAGAATGGAGAAAATACACAACGAACTGGCCACAACAAGCCAAGGTATGCTACTCAGAGGAAATAGCCTTGTAGCACCCAAGAGCCTAAGGAAGCCACTAGTCATGATCGCACACGAAGGCCCTCGAGGCGTGGCCAATACGAAAAAGAAACTACAGAACCAGGTGTGGTTCCCCCACATGGACACAATTGTGGACGACATACTAAGAAACTGCAACCCGTGCCAAGTAAATGCAGCCGGCTGGCCACCTTGTCCACTGCAGATAGTTCCCCTCCCGGAGGGACCATGGCAGCGCGTAGCACTTGACTTTTACGGCCCACCGGAAGAAGGAGGCCACCTGCTAGTGGCCATCGACGAGTACTCCCGCTTCCCACTGGTGTAACACGTGCAATCCACAGCCTTCCATCACGTGGTAGGCACTGTTCAGTGAGTGGGGCATCCCAAACACGGTGAAAACGGACAACGGGTCCCCATTCCAGGGACTGGAGTTTAAGAAATTTGCAGCACATCTGCTTTTTCCACCACCAAAGAATTACACCTCTATGGCCCCAGGCCAACGGGATGGTGGAACGTTTTATGGCGAACATCAAGCGCACGCGCCAGAAGGCCGCGACGGACCAAACCTCGATGCCGCAAGCCATCTCACAGATGCTGCGAAGCTACCGGCACACCTCATACGAGGCGACTGGCCGCACCCCGGCCGAACTCATGATCAAGTACAAACCATGATCCCGGCTTCCCCAACTCCAGGATTATACGCCAGAAGAAGATGAAGAGATACGACAGCGAGAAGCGTAGAAAAGACAAAAGGCCAAGGAATGGGCTGACAGGAAGCGCAAAGCCTGAGAACCCCTAATCCCAGTGGGAGAGACCATACTAGTCCGGCAAGCCCGGTGCCGGAAAACAGACCCAACCCTTTGGCCCGAGCGGATGATAGTAACGGAAGTAAAAGGGCCCATGATCACGGCAATAGGGGACAAAGGCGAGATAACCAGAAACGCCTCATACTTCAGGAGAATGGTCCAAGGAGACCCGACTGAGGACATGCCTCTAGAAGAGGAAGAGCCTGACGACCCAAAGGCTCCCCGAGATCCGCCTGAGGTACCCATGCCAGCATACCAGGACGATGAAAGAGACGACCAGGCAGAATGGCCTCACAGGTCGACCAGAAGGCCCACCCGGCTTATCGAAGAAATGTAGACCACGAACTTAGTCGATAAGTATGGGGGGGATGTTGTGAATGGGAAAGGGCGCCGAGCCCTTTAAGGCTAAACAAAAGTAGCAAAAGGAGAGGGGCGGGGCGGGAGGAGGGGAGGCGGGAAAGGGATAGACGGCAGTTACTGTTTAATAAAGGAAGAGTTCAGATGCACGTCGAGTCCGCATCTTATTTAAGGCCCACACCGGCCCATAACATACGTGTCCTCTGATCCAAGTGTAAACAATTAAAATTCCTCCTACAGTTCTCTCTGGGCTTTTGAGGGTCTCAAACTTAAACATTTGAGTGGAATAGTGTGTGGCATCATAACTATCCCAAGCTAAAATATAAGCACTTGCACCCTCTGACAGAATGCCAACTGGAATAGGTGCGAAAGTATTAGCATTTTTATGTTTATTGATATAAAATGATGCAGGTAACGGTTTATAGTCAAAAAATAGAAAAAATAATGTCGAAAAAAAAAAGTCGAATTTCTTTTTTATTACGTTTTTTATTCGAAATGGGGGGGTTCCCCCAAACCCCCTTTTTTGTATTTTTTTTATTTTACCCCTTTTTTTACTTACTAAACCCAAAAAATACATATAAATAAAAAATAAAAACATTCGACTTTTTTTTTCGACATTTTGTTTTCAACATTTTTGACATTCGACTTCATTGTTTTGACTTTCTGACTGCACACCACAGGTAACTCTGTTTCTGAAAGGGGAGTCTGCTAATCCTACTCGCTTTCATCATGCTCTATAAAACATTGTGCATTTATTTGTCTTTGCTGCACCAGTCTGCTGACAGCTGCAGGACCTGCGCTACAGTGGCACAGTGCAGGATCGAAAGGCAGATGTGTATTTCTGACGGGTGTTGTGAACCAAAGTTAGAGCATCCAGTGGTGGCATTTTAACTTCTGCTCCACTGATCTAAAATGTAATCATTGTTGCAGTATCAGTGTCAGGTTGATCTCTAAAATAAGTCATATCTGGTTTTCAGTACAGTGACTGATAAGAGTACACAATTAATAAAGCCACAATTTGATATCATACAAGAGTCAACTGTGAGGGGTTAGAAATGTGAGACGGCCAAGTAGGTTGAGTTTTCTTACAAACAGCCATTTTAATAAATAAGAGAGGTGAGACAAAGGCTTATCTTTCCCTAACCTAGCAAGGATGTTCCTACCTACCAAGCTAAGACTAAAGGAACATGACCTAATGTCCAAAATTATCTGTCCCTCACAATAATACATATGAAACAATCATAGAGGAATTATTTGGTTAATTTAAATTTCAGAAAACCACATATAAAATCAAACATAACAGTCAGGCCTCATTACAAGTTTGGCGGTAGCCATGCCAGTAAAACCGGCAGGCTGCCGCCAAACTTGCAATTTATTTCGGCACCCGCAAATGGGCAATTACTGGGTCATTATGGCTCTGCCAGACCCGGTAATTGCCCATTCATGGGCGCTGGAATGGAATGTTTCCCATCCCCATAGGGCTCAATGGGAATGGGAGGTCGGATGCACAGGCACCATTCAGAATGGTGCCGGTGCATCCGACATGCTCTGCTCGCGGGTGCCGTTACGGCCGCCAGGTCAGACCTGGTGGCCGAAATGGCACTCACGAGCAGAACTCGTAGTTTGCCGGTCCGGGAACTACAGTACCGGCAAGCTTACTGGTACCGTAGTTCCCAGACCGGCAAACCTGTAATGAGGCTCATAATCATAAATCCTTGTGACCACGGTTGAATCCCCTTCCCCTGGATTAGTGCAAGATATTTCAAAGCAAAACAGAGTGGGGTCTGGGAAACTCTTTACCAGCACGAATACAGCCCATTGATTTGTTATTGGGTGGATGGCCCCTGGGAGGGTCTCAACCAAGTCTTTAGTTCACTGTTCTTTTCACAGAGAAGACATTTCCCCGCAAATCAGTCTTTGTCCTGCCCAGGGGCAGTCCAGCAGCGAAATGCTAGGCAATTCTCCTCTGAACAAGAGTACCACAGCAACCCCATACACGTGTTTCAGCCTAGTTGGGCATCATCAGTGAGGTGAAGATGTGCCTCTCTAAGAGCAGTGAGCAAGGGGTCCACGTCTGGATTCCCCTGGTAATTTAGGGTGAGACCCAAAGTTACTTGGTATGCAAAACAGAGGGGGGTCTGGGAAACTCTCTACCAGCACGAACACAGCCCATTGACTTGTTCTTAGGTGGAAGGCCCCTGGGAGAGTCTCAACCAAGTCTTTAGCTCACTGTTCTTTTCACAGAGAAGATATTTCCCCACATACCAGTCTTTGTCCTGCCCAGGGGCAGTCCAGCACCGAAATGCTAGGCAATTCTCCTCTGAACAAGCGTACCACAGCAACCCCATACACGTGTTTCAGCCTAGTTGGGCACCATCAGAGAGGTGAAGCTGTGCCTCTCTAAGAGCAAGGAGCAAGAGGTCCACGTCTGGATAACCCTGGTAACTTAGGGTGAGTCCCAAAGTTACTTGGTATGCAAAACAGAGGGGGTCTGAAAAACTCTCTACCATTTCAAAGCAATGTTCAAGGTCTGGAATGTTCTTTTCAATAGAAAAATTAAACTCTAGGTATAACACAAAGTTCTTTGCATTCCATGTGTCCTTCACTTGACAAAGTATCTGTTTTAGTTTCCAAAAGTATTTCTCACTTTTCAAGACAATTGTTAAAGTTTCCACAGCCTTCTGCTTGGTAAAGTTTTCAGTCAAGATATAGTCAGATCACTTTTTGTCTTCACAAGTAACACATTAGTCAGAATCTTTCAGACACAAAAATATATTTTTGTCAGGATGGTTATGCAACAGTGCATCAATACAAAACAGAGGAATTGTCACTTATTTTCCAACACAACCTTCTACCACATTCATAGTACTTCAAATCATCATCTTCCTGGTCCACTCGCCAGCCAGGACTAATCACTATATGTCCATTTCCTGGTTTACTCAACTGCCAGGATGAAAACTTTTTTCCACACTTTCCACACATACATCCTTGATGAGGAAAGATGAACAACACCTGCTTCTTGATTAAGTCTTTTAACTTGCAATACCATGTGTTTACAACTTCTTCCACAATTATAAGTTTCCACAATGACAACGATTCTCACATTGATTTGTTTGCTACCGGCAGTGGTGGTTATACTTCTCTCCCTCTTGATCCTTTCTGCAAGGAGGGCTTTTCTCCTGCAATCTCTGATTCCATTTTACAAAACCTATTGGCTGTTTAGAATATGGTTTACAGCTTTCTCCCACATTTTGTCTTATGTCGGGATCGCTGCTTTCAAATAGCCTTAATAGTCTTTGACTTTGCTAATGTAGTTTATAATCCACCAACCTTCTTTAGGAAACGTGCATCCCCTTTGTTGGGGTTGGTACTGGGGCTTACAATATTCTTCTCTTCGACATTTCTCATTAAGAAAACAGCATTCACTTTGCTTAATTATTGCCCCCTTTTGGCTTGGGCAATGTATGTTGCAATATTCTTTTATTCAACCTCTTTAGAAAGGTTGTGCTCAATTTGCTTTGATTTAAAAGTTTGGTATTCAAAATGTATTTTCTCACACATCGGTCTATGTCGAAGCGCCCTGGGATCAGGCAAAATTCACTGGTATGTGCTATTTTCTCCTTCTGACTCGCTTCTGCTGCTTCTGCTTCTAGGCTCATTGGGGCTTCCTTTTTGTTTGACATCTCTGGTCAGTTTCCTGCTATCCATGCGGTCCATCAATGGAGCTACTCTGCTCCACACACGCTCCAGTGAAAGGCTTACACTGCTATGATATGCAGTACATGGAGAGCTTCTCTCTCCCTCAAGACAGCTTGTCTCTTCACTGCTTCCTGCTGCACGTCCACTTGCATTTTCTAATGATTCCGACCTCTGGCACAGTTTCAGTATGGGGTCCTGCTATCAGTAAAGCAGCAGCGCTGGTTTCTACATCCTCCTCCTGCTGCTTCTGCTGCTTCTCCTGCTCTCGAATGGCCCACACCTGAAAGGCCTTTAAATGTTAATTACAACCACTAAACCATTTATGATTGTTTAGTACCTCTGTACTCCTCTTCCTCGTCTCAGTACTAAGGGCATTATGGAACTTGAAGTCCACAATGCTCTTAGTAAATTTTACTTTATTTAATCCACTCTGTTTGAATGATTGATAGGATGTAGTTCTAAGGGAAATTGTTAAGGAAAGTAATAGTTTTCTTTTGGATTTATAACCTGAACACACTGTAGAATTATAACTACTACATTATTGTGGGTAAATCTGGGAGAGAAGGATCTACTTTAACAACATTACCTTAAATAATCAGGCATTATGGAAACCTCATCCTCAGAAGAGGATAAATACTACATCTTTCCTGATGGAGTCACCACATTCCCTTGAAAGTCTTCTCCTCCCATGTGATTCTTCCGCATAATACAACCCCAAGGGTTAGGATCAGGTAGTGGCTGCCTTCCCCTAGCCCCATGGGAGGAGAATTTAGGCTAGGATTCTGTGATGACTCTACACGATACATCACACAACCCTGTAAGCCCAGGTCAGTGATGTAAATTCATGGCAGCCTGGATATCTCCACTACTCCCAGTGAGACAATCGTCGGGATGCTGTTTTCCTTTGATTCCCAGGAAGGACGGTTAACACCTCACCTGGGAGCCCTGCTTCATAGGGGCACTCACATAAAAAAGAGCAGGCTCATAGCAGGGTGTTGCACTACATAGGGCCTTTGAGTCAACATATATGGGAAAAAGGACACAGAGTAGACAGAAAGGGAAAAATGGACCTCAGAAGGGGGTCAACCATCCTGCTTTTTTGTTTGCCTCTTTTCCTTCCTGTCCCCTCCATTTCCTACAGGACAAGGCACTTTGAGTATGATGCAAAATGGCAAGGGGCAATTGTTACAGCGACAGAGATTGGACCCCTTACAAAGGGCTTGCTACTGTCCAATGCTGTTTGGGACTTTGCCTTTACAAGGGAGGGGGTCTCTCAGTCCTTCCTCGATTGATCTTTGGACGACAAGTCACATTTGCTTTACCTCTTTTGAGAGTGCAGTCCATTCCAAATTACTCCAACAGTGAGGTGAAGATAGAAGGCATCCAAGGCAGAGGAGAGCTCTACTCCCTTACCATCCCCATGGAACAGTTGATGCAACCACTGTTTGGACCAAGGTCTGCCTGTGTGCCAGGTGCACTGGAACCAGGCTCCTTACTGATGGTAAAGGATACCCTGTTATGTTAATGTCTATGCTACCAAAACATACATTTGTGCACATGTATATAATTGGATAATATATCTGAAGTATCAAAATATTGCAAAATATTTCAGAAGGGAAAGAAAACATATGGGACTTAAAGGGATGGCATGGGATGTCAATGATGTGAGTAGACAAAATACCATTAGAGGTAGGTCTCCTCTGAATTTATGTTCATAATATTATCACATTAGAATACCATCGGCCAACGCATGAAAGGCGGTAAAACCTCTAGCACTACATTGAGCTCACCAAAGTTTTGGTCCTAGCCCAAATGGATTATTTCAGTATTACTTAGACAGGGACCCCCAGCATCCCCCAAAAAAAGAGAATGTGAAATCAGGGTGTCAATCTCTGCTCAAATGTTACATGACTGAAGCCTTGTAAGGGTCCCATTTGCTACAAAGGGACCAGAAAATGAGGAACGATAATCTATGCTGCATGTACAAGGACCTGGATAGCAATTTACTGCATTACCTTCATTCATGAGTCCCACATTACACTCCAGGTGGGACTCTAAAATGGACATCTAAAATGGGAACCACAGAAATCCTGGATAAACGTAAGCCTGCAGCTTACTATTGTTGTTTATTATTATTAATTATATTTAGGGAGTTTACTAGACATAGACTAGGGAAGCAACATAGCGCTCTCAGTTGGAAGGGGTCACAGGCATACATTAAATGGAGGTTGCATTTACAGTTCTTCCAACAAAGCATTTATTACTGGCAGTATAGAGTATCAGGGTTGCATTTACAGTTAGTCTGGTATATTTAACAGTGCTGATAGAGGGAGTGGATGTGAACAGGGTGTCAGAATAGTCTTTCTGTGTCTCCCTTGTTCTCAAATTCCTTGGACCCTAATTTTGCTTTTCAGCACCTCCTCCGCTCTGACAGGTTCTTCTGGACTTTCTGGGGCTCTCGACATTTCAGAAAAAGTATTCAGACAGCATACAGGAGACAAAGTCAGGTTCATCAAAGACATCAGGTTTTATTCACGCCAGACTGACACAAACAGCATCGTTGTCAAGTACACAAACTCTGGCTCCCTGCTGCAAATGGAGCTTGTTTTTATATCCTTTTGAGAAAAAGAGTTTAACCCCGACCCTTTTTTTAATACATGCCCAGGCAAAACTCTCTATTGACTTTACTCTTGCACCTGGCAGTTATTCATTTTCTACTTAAACTTTCAAATTGAAATACATTTTGGCACCCACCATTGGATTTTCCCAGCCCCTCTACCCTTCTATGGTCATGCAGCTGTGTTCCTTGGCTAACAACTCACACGCGGCCTCGTTGTCTGTCTGGTCTCAGACTGCTTATCTGGTTTCCACAGGGCACTGTGTCCTTGAAACATTCCTACTCCAGGGGCTGACTCATGACACCACTGTCTGCAGAGAGCTTCTTCATTTAATGCATTCTATTTGCTTACTAAAGGCATTGTTCAAATTAAAGGTATTTGCCAGTTACACAAATGCTAGAGTTCTTTTTCTGTCTGGGTATATTTAAACACTTAGTCATTTCCCTACTCAATTTTTATAATATGCATTCTGTACCCTGCCTACTTACTAAACCATGATAAAAAAGCCTTTTCGACTTTATAAACATAACACCATAAAGTACTAATGTCTTTCAACCCTATGAGTTCTATTTTCACACATTTACAATACTAAATCACCCCACATGAATTTCTATGCCTAGCTTTAAGTCTGGGGTGGGGCTGCCCCCTACTGCATTCAGTTGTTGGTACCTCCTCTTCATATTGGTACCTCCGTTACACTCCCCCGTTTGAAAGTTATTGGTTGGTAAACAATTACTTTCAACCATATCCATGCCCACCCTCCTTGATATTTATCTAAAAAAAATATTCTGTAACAATCCTACAATTTGTCAAATACTAACACATTATTAATCGTAAAAAAAAAAAATAGGTGTGTGTCTCTAAACTTCTTGTAACTTCTTTCATCTGAGCCCCACCTCCATTTCTCAATTTTACTTTTAACTAACTATATGCCTCAAATAATTTCACAGCCATTGTGAGACTCAAGAGTTTGGTCAAGACTTGAGATAACCCATTAGCCCATTGTCTTTTCATATGTCATACCTTGTCTGCAACTCCCACCCAAACAAAATACAATCTCTCCTTGATCTTCTTCTTCTGCCCATGCGTATATACAGTGTTTTCAAACTGTATTTTTTCCCTCTTGTTCCACACATTTTCTTCTTCCGTATCTTCCACTTAACTCATCTTAGTTGTCCTATCGCCTTTGTCCTTTCTTTTGAGCTGTTTCACAGTCAGTCTCCCAGGTCCTGTGTCCATTGTCTTTTTTTCCTTTTCCACAAAAAGCGAAATTTTTTCTCGAGTGTCTCTCTTTCAATAAATACATTGTTCAAATAAGTCCAAAAGAGGGGACGTTGCAGCATGGGGACACATGGTTGGAGCAGTCTTTTGCAGACACATTTCAGACAATCATCTTGGCAGGGCTTTCAACTGGATTTCTCTACGACCTCCCTCTTTCCTCACACGGTTTGACATTAATTTCCAGAGGGATACAGGTTCCTCGATGTATACCTGTAATATAAAACGGAATGAGTTTCGTTTGTAAAATAATCATGTCTCTTTTATTTAACACATTTCCTACCAACCCATCTCCTTAAAAACCTCTTGGATGTATAGTCTAGCTCTCATTCCCTACCTCCTAAAGAAACTAGTTTTTCATTTTTCATTTAAACGTTTTCATGGGTCCTTCCTGCCTCCTAAACAAACTAGACCCCCATCTTTTGCTGTGTGTCAGCCAGCTGGAACCTGGGTTTGCTTTCAATATCATGCATTACATTATTTGTCCTTCATGGGACACATTTTTCTCTTGAGGGTGACACATGCAACCCTACGGCAATAAAAATAACAATTAAAGGAAGACGTCTTCTTCTTTTCTTGTCTTCTAGGCACGTCCATAGCAGATGCCAGAGATGTCCTTGGCGATCACCGTTGTCTGTAGAAAGTCAAAATAGGAACAAAAGTCATTTGGGTAGTGGCAAGGGGTCAGGTTTTCTTTCTAACTTCAACCCCTTCCTCCTTTTCTGCTATCAAAAATACTTTCTGGATAATTCTCCCCTACTCGTTGGTGCACATATTTTCCAACCACCCCGCAGGATACTTAGTTTAGGCTTGGTTCTTTGGTCAGCTTAGCTGCACGTGCTTCCTGGTTAGCTGCAAGTGCTTCCTCAGCTCAGCAGTAAATACTTGCTGTTTAGCAGCCATTCTTCCTTTTTTCTTCTTGTCTTTGTTGGACCATGGTCTTTGCTTGTGCTTTGCATTCATCCTATGGAGACAAAGAGGCGTTTCGCTGCACACCGTCCCTGCCTAACTTAATCTAGTCTACCCCTGTTTTTCGAGACTATGGCACCAATTCTTACTATGTGCCTCCATTTTTTTATCGTACACAACAATGTTTGCCTCTTCTAATAATTGTATACCCCTATCACATCAACTTTCTTTGGCATTATGAACACAAAAATAATTACCCACCTTCAATTTGACATCTGTTTTCTGTGGTCATCTGAAATGGCCATGCTGTCATCTATTTCCTACTCTTTCCACACCTAATTGCACCTATCCTGGGAAAAACAGCTAAACACTTGAAGACATCTTACTACCTCTTTTCCTGTTACTCACCTGGATCCTCTTACTTTTAGTGCTGATCAATTGGGTGTCCACACCCTTTTAGCGTGAACTAGTACTTACCTTTTTCTTTTTCTCCCTAATTAAGGCCATGCAGACATTTCTCATGCTTCCGTGCAAGATCCACGACTGTTATCTGTAACATAAATCAAAATCATTACAGGCACTCAACAAAATTGTTTTTTACTTACCTCAATATATTTTCTTAAACTGGCTTTGTGTACAATTTTCCTTGTTTGGTTGACCCAATTGTTTGTCAGCCATACTCCTTTTCTCAGTCTTCGTGGTCACTGATGCTTTTTATTGCCCTGCGCTCTTTTTTACTGTTGGCCAGGAAACCTCATTAATGCTATTTGTTTTCAATTTTTTTGATTATTTACTTGTTTTATGCTTCTGTGCTTATTCCCTATCCCTTTATTTATTTGTCCAATCGTTCCCTTCCTCAAATTTTCTTTTATTCATTTTTTGTTTAAGATAATCAATCACTTTCATCTTTTTCCAATTTTTTTTGTTGATCCTGTGTAACAAAGGCCCAAAGTCTACCTAACGTTTTTAATCCTTTTTCTAATCGTCTTTTATTTATGTTGAGCACTTATTTCATTTTTGTCATGTATACTAAAACATACTTCCTTTCTTTTTCTGTGTGATGCTGTGGTGTTGTTTAACCTAAATCTTTTTACTGTCCTGCATGATTCTTATTTCATTTTGTTTGCTCCTTAATCATTTGCCATGTTTCCCTACGTTATGGCTCCTCTAATTACATGGAGGCCATCTGTATCTTCCTCTTGTTCATAAATGTTCATGGCCTGAGCCTGAATTTATTACATATTTTCATCATTTTTCCTCCAGGTCACACAGCTGGCTATATTACCATGCTTTGCCACAATACTAAAATCCTTTAGTTTTTACCCAAGCAATCTCATTGGCCTTCTGCCGTTTGTCATGCCTTCAAATGATGCTTGTGTCTAAATGGTGCATGTCCCAAATAAACAAAACATGCTTTCCTTGATAACCTAAACAAAATCATTATGCTTTCAGGCTTTGTCATTCAATCCTTTCCTCAACCATCTGAATCCTATAATAATAGACTCTCAACTGTTAGTCCTGAATCAAAAAGGTTTTTCACTATTTTTCAAAGCATTTTCTCCACACCAGCCACCAAGGCCTCAAAAAACCATAAAAGACTAGCCCTGGTGTACCACCATTCATGCTGTCCCATCACTCAAGGTGGAGCTCCTGAAAAAGGAATTTTAAGAGCACCCCAAAACCCTCATTCAGTACATTATGCTATCCTCAAAACTCCCCAACAAACAGGTCACAGAGGACCCAATAACCCCTTTCAACTTCAGAGAGCTCTCTAAGTCAAAAATAATAGAGATCATGAATAACATTGGATTATTCAACTGCAAAGGCGCTGCCTGCCCCTGCCCGCACATTAGTTTAAAAAACCATCTAGAAGCACTTTACTCCATATCTCATGACGTTCACCAATGCCTCCTTCAATCCCAACACAGTCTCTGCAGCTGTAAAACAACCCTTAGAAGTGTTCCTCGACTCAACCTTGTCCATGTCATGCCAGGTTAAATGCTACAATCTGTTCTGTTGCACTTATCATTGAGTGCCATTGCCTCAGCTTCACTACCACGTTCATTAATGCCATCAGCCCTTTCCTTTCCCCACAAAACTGCTTATTCATTGCCTGTGTCATTATCAGAGTTAAGTTGGACTATTACACTGCCATCGTTACAGGCATCCTAGCAAAAAATCTCTACAGGCTCTAAATAGTGCAGAGTGATGTTGTGTGCAGCTCTCAGCATGCTCAAAAGAGTACACATTACTCACGCCAGGCGAGCTGCTCACTGGCTACCCGTGAAGGAATGATTAATTTCAAAATACTAACCATCATGCACAACTGCATGTGTCACACAGCACCAGCATATCTAACTACTAGAATCAGTTCAGCCTGACCCAAAAAGAAGTCACCATGTCACTCAACTTCAAGTCCCACTAATCAAAAGAGCTAAGACCGGAGGTCTAAGCTTCCCCCACATTGCTCCCAAACCATGGAATGCTTTCCCTAGCGAACTTAGAGCAGGACTATCCCTCCTCATTTTTCGCAAAAAACCCTCAAAACTACCCTGCTTAACTAACCCTATTAGTTCCACCAGCAGTGTCTATACATATTACCCCTGCTGCTTAATTAACCACTATGCCATGTGTTTACTCAATTTCTACTGTATCCAATGTAAGCTGAACATCCAACCTTTCCATTGTAACTACATTGTGTATTTGTTTGTCCCAGGTGAAGCTGTGGCATGCAACCACTATGTATGCCATTTTCTTTGTAATCTGCAAATCTCTTCTTTGTAACAGCACCACGATGCCTAAGGGCTGCTGTGTGCTCTATAAACTATAGTAAATCAATAAATAAAAAGGTTTTCCATGCATTTAAGCCTTTCCTCGCTACTAGGAATTGCTTATTCCTTGCCAAAACTACAATAGGCACCAATACTGGATCACTACAATCCCCCTTCTCTGGGCATTCATGGACAACCCCTCAATAAATTATACATCTTGGCTCCACAAGGCCGCAGGCCCTGCCATTATGTTAGCTGTACCAGAGGGTTACCAACTACTAAGAGCTGACAGACCAAACGCCAGAGGTCTATCCATAAATCTAACCTGACCATGAGACTTAACATTTCCCCGGTGTTCCAGTCCAGCGAGACCCTCACAGCTAAACTTCACCTATCCAGCAACCGTACCCTCACCATCTATGTAATCTATAGACCATCTGGTCCGTTAGGTTCCTTTGAGGATGATCTAAATAGTATCCTGACCAACAATACCAAAGCCCATGTGCAAATTCTGCTATTGGGAGATTTCAATCTCGGCTTTAACGATAGTAATGACAAACATGCCCTATCCGTAGCCTCACTACTGAAGGATTATGGGCTGACACAGAAAGTCTCTACCTCTACACATGCTAAAGGAAGGACCCTAGACTGGGTTGCTGGCCTGAATTGCAACATTAGTATCACTAACAGAATTCCTCAATCATGGGCAGACCAGCATTTAATTTCCTTCTCTGCCTCACTTGACCTTCTGCCCCAAAACGATAGCTATGGCTCTGCCACTCCCTAGCAGGAGGAAACAAGACATCACTGCAGAAAAACTACTACCACATCTCCTCTCTACTCTTGACAATCTAGTCAACAATACAGACCCCACCCTACTAGTGGAAGTCTTCAATAGTGCCATGACTAAGGCACTTGACACCATCGCCCCGGTCAAAACACGCAAAGCAGACAAACATCTCACCTAAATAACTGGTTCACACCACAATTGAAAGAACTAAGGATTCAAAAAAGAAATTTGCAATTAATTTGGCGCCACTCGCCCACCGAGGAGAATAAAATTAAGCTCACAAATATTTCCAAACTGTATAAAAAGTAAATCATTAGCACCAAAAAAAACACATTTAATGATAGAATATCTAAGGCCAAATCAGACACCAAGGAATCATTTTCTATCCTTTGAGAAATGGAATCGCCTCTACCTCAGGTCGACAATACCCCTAAAGATAAGCCTTGGTGTACTAACATACAAAATGCCCTCTCAGATAAAATCAGCTCCCTCCAAATTAAAATTGGCAAAAAGAAAGCTTCCCTGCACATTCCGGCTGAGTCTCCACCTCTGCAGCAACCACCTAACAATAATACATGTCCCCCTTTCAGTTTCAAAATAATTTCCATCGTCACTCAAACCTTTTAACTGTAAAGGTGATAATTGTCCACCCCAAATCATAAAGGATGCAGCTAGAGGCTTAGCTACTTTTATCTCAAAGCTAATCAACTCCTCCTTTAAGACAAACTCAGTGCCGAACAACCTTAAACAATCCTGGGTGTTACCATTACTAAAAAAACAAACCTTAGACCCTTCCATACCTACTAACTATAGACCTATCACCACAGTCCCCTTCCTACTCAAAATTATAGACATAATAGCCTACTTACAAATTCAGGACTATTTAGAAAATAATAACCTACTAGGCTCACAGTACTCTGGTTTCTGCCCCCTTCATGACACAGAAACAGCCTTGATCGACCTCAAGACCAAAATTGACAAGTTAAAGGACAATGGCTATGCTACTCCTCCTTGACCTATCGGCGGCCTTCGACCTGGTGGATCATGCAGTCTTATGCAACCACCTTAGGTCAGCCGTCCATTTCACAAGTAATGCCATAACCTGGGTGCAGTCCTTCCTTGCGAACCGCACATTGATAGTCTTCCCCCCTCTAGCAGCTGCTGACCCCATACAAGTCTCTTGCAGCGTTCCCCAAGGATCATGCGTATCTCCTACCATGTATAATATCTTCACCAAGCCCTTGTTTGACAAGTTGGACAGATTGGGTGTCACCTACACCAACTATGCAGATGACACTCAGATCCTCATCCCCCCTTTCGGGCAACTTCCTGGAAGACTCGTCCTTGGTGAACTAATATATCTCCTCATTCAGGCATGGATGGCATCCCATGGCCTTTGCCTGAATGATGACAAAACGGAGTTACTGAACTTAGGTTCAGAGACGGCCATTAAAAAATGTAACCCTAGCTATGCCTCATTTAATATCGACAACAATGTCATTAAAGTGATGCCTGCAGTTAAAACCCTTGGTTTCTACCTCGACTCGGCACTCGCCCTCAAGAAGCAAGTTAACTCTTTTGCATCTACTACTGCTCATAAGTGCAAACTGATCCGAGCCTGCAGGCCATTTCTCTCTGAATCTAGCTGCATTAAACTAGCCAATGCACTTATTCTATCCAGACTGGATTACTGCAATGCTTTATATGCAGGAGCCAATAAGTACATTATTGATAAAATGCAAAGACTCCAAAATAATGCCCTCAGAGCAGCCTTAAATATCCCGAGCAGAGAACACATCTCTACCTCTGCACTTGCGCGATCTGAATGACACCTGGCCTAGTAGGATCGTTTGTCTGTCTTCCCCTTGTTTCCCCCCCTCCCTGCCTCGTCGCGCCTTGAAACACTTGTGTATAGGCGCGTTACAAATACCATATCATATCATATCATACATTCAGAAGAGACGCCAATTGGCTAAAAATCAAGGACAGGATCTCCCTCAAAACCCTATCCCTCACGTCCAAATGTCTCAACAATATAGCACTCCCCCTACCTGATAGAAAGAGTAAGCAAGAGAACCTTTGACCGACCCACAAGAATCTCTAATGCTTACACCCTTGAGGTTCCTAGATACAAACGGATCAAAGCCGGTGGGTTCTAGCTTTCTGGTCATAGCCGCCCAATCCTGGAACAGACTCCCACTAGACCTTAAAACTGACCAACCCTACCCTAGATTTAGACGTAAAGTCCTCTCCTGGCTACGGACCAATGACGCCTAACCGGACCCTCTCACGGTTGAATGTCTTCCTTAGGACTGCTATGTCTGACCACTGTCAACTGTACACCTGATTGGTATCATTTGTCTGTTTCTCTGTATTTCTACTGCAACCTCTAGGTCATTGCTAACCGGTGGTCTTATCTATGCTACCATTGTTTATTACCATGTTTACTATTTACTGTATGTACCCACCTACCTATGGAACCAAGTGCCCAAAGTATCCTTGTAATGCTCTGTAACTAAGCTTCTTAAGTCTCCTTGTAATGCTTACGCCCAGCTACCTGAGGGTTTTGGTTTGCGCTATATTAAATACACAAACAAACATCACACAGAATAATGCCTCTAGGCAATACTGAATATTCCCATAAGGAAGCCTTTCATAGGCCAGGAAAGAAGCACAGTGGCTATCAGTAAATGCATTCTTTTTTAAACTCATGGCCATCACACAAAGATGTTTTTTGTCCACGTCCCTTCATACTTATCGGAGTGAATCACTCTTATTAGTCCATCAGACCCTCCTGGTCAGTCCAATATGTGCCTGCCTTTAAAAATACACAACTGGGGGGCACAGCACTAGCCATCTGGCTCCTAAAAAGCTGGAATGCCCTCTCACCAGCACTAGGAAATGAAAGAATCTTACATTGCTTTCCTCAAAATGCTGAAAACATTCATGTTCAACCAAGCCTCTTCGTGATCTCACCATGATGAATAGCTAAGCTGGCTACAACAATGGCATCCATTTGCTAATTCTTCTCTTGTTCAATGTATTCCTGTACCTGTATGAAAAAATGCAGCCCATTTCTCTCCACAAGCCGCGGCCTGGATTGCCTCCTTCCTTAGAGGAAGACTTGTGAGAGTTTTTTCCGACACCGTCTGTGCCCCTCCCACCACTATACACTGTGGAGTGCCCCAAGGCTCTTGCACTGCCCCCACCCTCTACAACATATTCACCCTCCCACTGTTTAATGACCTGGATCGTCATGATATAGCCTACACCAAATATACCGACGATACACAAGTCTTAATCCCCCTCACTGGCATCTATGAACAAGATGCGACTACCCTTAACAACATCTACACTGCAATTCAAACATGGATGGCAGCCAATGGTCTCTGTCTCAATGGGGACAAAACAGAGATATTGGTGGTAAACACCAAAGAAACCCTCAACAAACTCCCCCCTCAATACAGCACCTTCACCATAGACAACACCACCATCAAAGTTTCTTCAGTGGTAAAAACTCTAGGCATGTACATCGACTCTACCCTTTCTTTGACCCGTCAGGTCAATGCCATAGCCTCCTCTGCTGCACTCACCACCAAAATCATTAATGCAGTTAAACCGTTCTTATCAACGCAAAACTGCTTATCCATTGCCAGATCCTCAATCGGCACAAAACTGGATTACTGCAATGCCCTCTTCCCGTGCACCTCTGCTAAAAATATACACAAGCTACAAGTGACCCAAAACAATGCACTAAGAGCTGCATTGAGCATTCCTAAGAGGGAGCACATATCCCAAGCTAGGAAAGACGCTCATTGGCTGCCTGTTAAACAGCATATTCTGTTCAAAACACTGGCTATCACACACAAATGCCTGTCACTAAAGGCCCCTCCATACCTATCCGAAAGGATCATCACGTGCACCTCCGCCAGACCCAAGAGAACCCATGTCACCAACCAGATCTGCATTCCCTCATTCAAAAGAGCCAAAGCAGGCAGTGCCAGTTTCCAACACCTAGCACCTAAGAACTGGAATGCCCTTCCCACCGCTCTCAGAAATGAAAACAAATATGCCACCTTCCGCAAAATGCTGAAAACCATTAACATGTTCCAACTATATTTGTCTGCATGCGCGTCAATTTCGTTGTTCCACCTAAACCAAGCACTCTATTACAATCTCAATGCTCCACTGTAACCAAGGAATGTACACCTCTGTTTTGACTCCTTGGGAATGTTGACCAAGTGTTGCATGTTTATGAAGTAATCCTAAACTCGCTGTAACTAGCGCCACAATGCCCCAGGGCTGTTGTGTGTTGTTTAAATTTAAATAAATAAATAAGATACCATTGAGCCTTCTGTACTCGCGCCACTATGCCCCTGGGCTTATTTTATTTTATTTAAATGACTACCACTGAAAAGTGCCTATTGAAATTAACCACAGCTAACACATTCTCCTCAAAGACTGCTAAACCATTGCCACATCTGTAATCTTAAAAGCCGTCTTTGCTCCATGGACACACAGTCCCAATGTCTATCATTAGACCAAAAAATCATTTTTTCTTGCCATATTTCTCCTTTCATTCTAAAATCGTAGTGCCACTTAACTCTTCTAAACACATCAGATCATCCTATGAGGCTGTCGTACTGTGAAACATATTCATTTTTCTGTTTTGCAAAAGTATTCCTTATTTTTAGGTTGACACCTTTTATTCCCAGGTGTCTCTGTGTATTCTGTGTTTATGTATTGCTGAGCCTACATGTAAGCTCACTTACTCGTCCTCTGCAACAAATTCATTGTGAATGTAATGCACTTTATTTTCACAATAAATGCAACATATAAAACACAACTAGCTTAGCCTTTTCCAGCCTCACTCTTATTGCTAAAAGTAGTTTTCATCCAACAATTACACCAGCTGCACACATAGCTGATACAACCATGCATCATACAATGCTATCTCTCTCTCAACTGACTTGACCTATGGTTCTCGAGGGAGTTCAACCATCAGTGCTTTAAACTAATAACACTGATATGTAAGGTGCTATATGACTGCCAAATAACTTGACATGACATAACATAACCTAAACCTCTAACAGTTGCGCTCGATTGGTGCGCATAAGAAATGTCTTTCATCAAAGGAATGTTTTCAAACTTTTCAAATGTTTTGGCAAGTGTTTCAAAAATGCGCGACAATGCTCGACAAACAAAACACTTTGTATCTACAATCTGTATTTGGCACATGCTTTTGATAATTAAAGCCTTTCTGTAAATGTGGCTTGCGATGCACATTCTGCACTCCTTCAACATGGGCCAATTTCCTGAACTTGGCAATGTTATCTTCAAGGCCGACAGTGTGCATTCCTGCCCAATGCCCTTTCATCTGAGCTCTCGTGCCTTGCTTTTGAGCAAAACGAAAACACAATTGCTATTCCTGTGCCAGTTTGCCCACTTCATTCTGCACATAGCAACACTGTTTGAATCTCACATGTTTCTCAACTGTGCGCTTTTAAGCAATTTTCTCTGACTTTGTATTCATATGCTTTATTTTTTATCTTATAAACCAAATGGCAACTGAGTAGTTTTCTACCAATCTACAAGACACTGTGTCTACACTTAAAATTCATTTGCATTCTGCAGCTTGACTGCACACAACACGGGACCCTGAACCAGCGCTTTACTTACCTGCTCTTCAGCTCATTATTTTTTTTTCATACGAGCCGTGAAGGGGCTCTGTCGGTGCTTGGGTGCCTCCTGGAGGAGGCGTGGCCCGACCAACACACGTGACTCATCACGTGACCCGCAACCTCCCTATAGCGCCGACCCATCCACCCTCGTGGCGTTAAGCCCGTTAGGGGTGAAGGCCCGGGACTGTTGTGCGACTGTTTGGCGCTGGAGGAGCGCATTAAAGAAGCTAACTCTGCCTGATTGAAGCTCGCAAAGTTCGGCAGGCCTGCAGTTATGCAGGCTGCAGGGCTGCCGCCACAGAAAGCGGGGAGAAATGAGCCTGAGCCAGAGATGGACGCAGAACGGGTGGACCCGTTTGACACATCGCCCACGACAAGAGTGCTGCGGAGCAATGTCAGCTTCTTACAGCGAACGGAAGAAAAGATCCCCGCGGAAAAGAGGTAAGAACCTCGAGATCCAATCCGTAAAGACTAAGTTTGCGATAGACACTGCCCCATCTCCACCACCGGGACACAGTAAAGGGGAGGTCAGGGGAAGCAACACCTGACCAAAGACACGGGCGAAATAGACATGACCCCCCCCGCTGGAGTCTGAGGTAGTACCCGGACAGAACCACTCAGACGAGGTGGAGATAACACAAGACCAGAGCGCCGCTTGGACGAGAGGTCTTCCAGCTCAGCCTGCCGGAGGGTGGACGGACCTGGACGTTGCTCTGGTCATGTGTACCAACAAAGCTGGGGGGATCACGGAAGTCTACAAAGAAATGAACCATGGAGAAAATATCCAAACGAGAAAAAATGGAGTAGACGCGATGGAGGAGCAAGCAACACCCATCGAGGCACCGTTAAAAGAAGGACAACTGGAAAGATCGGTACCATAAGAGTTAAAGGAGAACCGACCCGAATCCAACCAGACCCCAAGCATAGATATTAAAAGAACAATTGAAAGCCCCGGAACTAACAGGAAGGGGCCATCCACAAGGGGGCAGTCAGGTTCGGCAGTTAAACCGCTGTCGATGATCAAGGCATTAATCCACACTAGCACGCCCGCATTAGAAAACGAGAAATGTATTTTGAACTCAAAGACAATGTTGGGAGTAGTAGATCCCAGGCAATCAAAAATAGAGCTGCGGGAGCCGGGACGGAGGAAGACTGGTGAAAGTAACCTGAGCATGGCCTCAAACAATGTCTTCTCTGAGATCATCACCATGGAAAAGGATTTAGAGCCAGAGGAATGGGTGGATCTGCTCCACTCGACAGATGAAACGCCCGATGGCCCAAAAAAGATCAACAAGGCAATCGCAATAAAACGACAATATATTAAGAAAAAAAGCAGAAATCAAACAACTCAAAGAGGCACCTCAACCCTAAACCATCAAGACGAAGGAAAGCCGAAGCAAAATGAGACCAATTTAAGTACTAAAGAAGCAAAAAAACTAAAATGTGTGGGCATCAAAAAACAGGGGGCGAGCATGGGAACGACCCAGAAATCCGTACTAGCTAATGCACTATTCAACTTCTTTAAACCCCATCAGAAAAAACGAAAATTAGACCAAGACGATGAAATATCCGACGCTGATATTTTAGAGGTAATCGAGGGCTCGATCCTGGAAATTAACACAAGAAAAGCAGACACGGAGTTCGAAGCAATAACGATACATGAGGAGAGAGGGGTATCAACAAGAGATACGCGAAGGACACTTCCAGTAGAAAGCGAAGCGTATGAATTCAACCTCGCGTGATCACCCACGCTAATCCACTTAAACCTTAAGAAAGAGACACTAAGAGCCAAAAACATACTGAACATAATGCAGAGCCCAGCGGCGTGATAAACCAAGCGGGTGACGATAGAGTAAGACGCACTCCAATGGGAGGCCTAAATAAAAGAGATGAAGACGCAATGATCTCCCCAAAAAGAGACGAAGTACCGGGCGACCCCCAACACAGACTAGAGGAAGCTGCCCATGCCCGGAACTCTAGCAACACCGAAGGTATCTCGATGTCAGGGGTATGCCCTCAAGCGGCAAGTCCGATCTCGAGGAGGGGAAAATCGGCAGAAAAATGACCGCAGAGGCTTAGTCAGGAGATCTCAGGTATAAATGATGAAACAAGTGAAGGCCGTATCCAGCCACAATCGCAACAAGAGGGGATTGCTCAGCCTAAATCGGTGGAAGCAGACGAAAAACAGCTTGAATCACCCGAGACGCCCAGAATTGAACAGAGGGTACTACATGAGCCCGACGTTGGAGATGGAAGTCACTCAAGAGCTGAAAAGAAGGGGGGTATTGGAATGAACTTGGAGCAAAGGAAAACCTATGGCCGAGACTCAGATGGGAAAACACAAATGAGTGATCAATCCTGGACAAAAGCCCACCTGCAGATGATAGAAAGAGGTGAAAAACAGAGAAAAACAGATAAAGAAGGATTAACTCTAAACCTTAATCCCTCCAGAACTTCGTTCAATAGTTCCGAATCAGTAGAAGGCACAAGTGGGCGACCGTTGGGAGCAATCTCAGCACAACAATTTAACATTTGCCCCAGCAGGGATGGCCAAAATACACCAGGAAAGCACAGAAGATATAGTGAAATTGCACCTGACCATCAAAGAGCATCACCAAACAAAAAACAAGATATGACCACAATTATGGCAGCGCTCACAATCGCGCTTGCGCCATTTTGCAAATTATATGAAACCATCGGAGACTCAACAAAAGACAATACAACGATTCTAGGCAAAATTCTAACTAAGATGGATTTCTTAGAGGGATAGATCACGGCCATAGAGACAAAGGCAAGAAAGCAGGAAACAAATTGGGAGGGAAAATGGGCCACCCTAGAGGCAGAATGGAAATAAGTCACAAGAGAGAAACAGCTGGTAAAACAGACTATGGACAGAGCCTCCCAGAAAGCTCCTCAGAAGGAGCTTGGAGAATTGGAACCAATTTTCACTAAGCATAAAATGACAAACAAGTGAGCGACCTGCGCAACAAAACCAGAGCCCCAAGGTGGGAGCAAAAACCACGCCAGTAGTGACTAACCAAAAGCAAAAACTGGGTTTACGACTGGAAAACGACTCGAACAAAGGGGCAAGGGACACAAAGAAAAACGAGACCTCAATCACAATGAAGGAAGTGGAAACTATTAATTTAACAAAAAGCCCCTCAACTCCACCTTGCAGGAGCAACCCCAGGGCAAAAAGCCAACAAAGGACAGTAACATCGCCCAAAACGACGGAGGAATTTTTGAGGACAAGCGCCCTGTTGGACCTGTCAATATACAGCGACATGGAATTAAGAGAAGAAAACGCTAGACGCGCAGATGGACTGACGGAAGAACAGCCATGGGAGCCGGCAAGGGGAAAAGAAATAAGAGGCAAAAAGATGACAGGAAAAACCGCGCCAGTATCTCCTGAGGAGAAAGACTCTCCACAAAACCAGAAACACTGCGAGCGGGGTTCAACCCCAGTGAAACAACAACAACAGCAGGAAGAAACCGCAAGGAGAAGAGACGAGAAGGAGACCAGGGAAAATCCTAGTAAAAAACAGACAGAGCACTCCAAGATCCAACTTAACCACCAAAAGGAGTTAAGAGTCTTTAAACTAGAGCAAACGTCCTGTAAATCCAAATACATAGTGCTGAACAGAAAAACAGTACTGCAGATAATAAGTAGAATCCACTGTCTACAACATCTAAAGACTGACGACTTCGTATTAATAGAACCATACCATAGGGACCAAAAGGCTAAAACGTATCTACATATCAAAAGCAAGGCTGTAAAAGAGGTCACAGATGAAGCATATAAGGACCTACAGCAAGCAGGTTATACCCTGGCTGAACTAGAGCTAAACAAAACAGGCCGGAAACAGCTACCCATAAAGAAAAATTCTGAAAATAAAGTGCATTACATATCCCGCACGAGAGACTTATATAACAGAAAGAGACAGTTTCCGATGTACCGCACAGGATATGAAAGCAGTCGCCAACAGGAGTGGGAAACGCGGAAACCAAAGAATGAGAGATTCAGAGGCAGAGATATTAAAGGAACTGTAGATCGTAAGGAAAAGCACACAGAGAAGGGGGGACAGTCACATGACAGAAGGGAGTACCGGAGAGAAGAATCGCCCTGTAAGCCACAGACACCCCGAACAAAGAGAGAAGTGCCAGATCGAGAGGGCAGAAAAGAAAAAGACAGAGAAACAACAAGGGGAGAGACGCAAGTAAACAGAACACCAAAAGGTCCATGGAACTGGCTAAAAGCAACACTAAATCGACACACCGAGAAATAGCAATCACCAGGAGGTGGGACAAAAGAAACACCGCCTCCAACAAATAAGGAAGAAGCCAGGAAAGGGACCATAAAGCGAGATTTTCTTTCCATGGCCTCCTGGAACACGAGAGGCCACCGGCACCTGACAAACCCTGAGAATCAGGATCTACATTCTCGCCAGCATCAAAGGGCCTGTTTGGACGACCATCCTCAGGGCTCTTGATAGCCATAAAGTTGGGGGTCGGAATATCCCGAGTAAAAACCATAATCGAATCGTACGGGGTATTGGCAATCCTTGCGCATAGGCGCAGGAAGAACTTGGAGGAAAGGGAATAGAAAAAGCAAAAATCGCATTAATAACGGCATATTGGAACCCAGAAAGAACTATGACAGCAGATTTTTGCAATTTAGTTGCAAAAACAATTGATGACATCATGGTGGATCACCCTACGGCGCATATAATAATCTGCGGAGATCTAAACGCAAATTGCAGGACGGATAAGGTAATAACACAATCTAAGAAGCTGAAATCCCCAGCAGAAGAAAGAGGAAATGCATGGATGAGGCTTATGAAAGCGAGACATCTTCACAATGTCGCTGCACTGAAATCATGGATGGTAAAGAATCACACATGGGAAAGAGGCATATCCAAAGCAGATATTGACTACTTCTTTGTCTCTAAAAGTCTAGTGGCAAGTATTCAAGACTACTCAGTGGCCAAAATGAAAGAAAGCGACCATAATCTTGTGGCTATAGAATGGCAAGCAAGACGGCCGGAAAACGAGAGATACAGCAACTCCATCGAAGCGAACAGTCAACAAACCCGCATTCGGCTGACTGCAACTAACATCGAATGCATAACTGAAAAGTACAAAACGAAGGCCGCCCTACGAGGAAAAAATAACAAAACTCGGACTATGTTCCTTTCTTATTGCAGTACAGGACGAAATTGCAGGGTAAAAACCATAGGCAAAAGCCAAATAAACATATATATGACAAAGAGGTCGTAGAAAGGAAGAGAACCCTGAGAAAACTTAAGAGACAAACCATAAAAGAGAACTCACCAACAGCATGCAACGCATTGAAACAAGAAAGTGCAAAATATAAAAACTGGATACGTGGTCATAGGCACGCGATGTACCAGAAAGATGCAGAGGAAATGCTGCGCGCTTTAAACACAAAAAAAACTGGAGACTTCTGGGCGCTCATTAACAAAGCTGACAAGAAGGCGGAAAACCAAATAGTAAACGCGGTGAGTGAAGTGGCATGGCTGAACTTCTTTGAAAATCTGTTCAAGGCACAACCAACACACCCTCCAAGAAGCAGGAACTCAGGTCAAACTGCTTGGATCGACATTACATCAAAGGTCGACATATAAAACGTCATAAGGAATTTAAAGAAATCCAGGGCCCCGGGGCCAGATGGATTAAGTAACATCGACTTAAAACAAAACCCGGAGATCTGGGCAGTCCTAATCAGTGCCATCTTCGAACAGTGTAGACTGACAAAAACGCTCCCGCCATCTTGGGTAAACGCAGTGGTGGTGCCAATCTTCAAATGAGGGAATCGTGAAGAACCGAGTAATTATAGACCAATTGCACTACTCGATATAATAGGCAAAATTTTTGCCACCCTCCTTCTGACCCATTTTCGTAGCTGGGCCAGATCTTCACCGGCAAATGACCCGTTTCAAATGGGGTTCCTAAAGAAGGGAAGCACTACAGTAAACATCCTCATCCTAAATTTGATAAAAGCCAAGGTCAAGCAAGGAGCGCCGACTGTGTTCATGGCTTTTGTGGATCTGTCTCAGGCGTTCGACAGAGTAGACAGACGAAGACTGTGGAACAAATTGGAAAAATGGAACTGCCCTAGGGAAATACTGAACCCAATGAAGGCGCTATATACCAACACCAAGCTAAGAGTGCGCCTAAACAATCAAGGCCTGCTGTCGCAAGAGATACCGGTGGAACAAGGAGTAAAACAAGGGTGCCCTCTAGGCCCGGCGTTGTTTATTGCTTTTCTAGGGGACCTTAAAGACTCGAACGAAGAAGTAAGAGCATTTCCTCCAAAGCTGGGTAAGACCAATATACCACGTCTACTATACGCAGACGATCTGATTTTATTAGATCAAACCCAAATCTGCTTACGACGACAACTCGCCAATTTGGCACAATATACGGAGCAAAACAACCTCAAAATAAACAAAGCTAAAACAAAAATATTGATATTTGGAAAAAAGGCTAAGGAAACATCTGCAGGCTACAAGTGGGCATTGGACAATGTAGAAATCGAAGTGGTCCAAAGTTTCAAATACTTAGGAGTCCACATAGATAATTCGGCAAAAGAAGTTACAACGCAGACGATCCTGTGGGAAAAACCAAAATATCTTGCGGTCCAAATGAAAATGTTAGACCGAAAATATGGCAAGTTCTCCCTGGTCCCGAAGATTGAGTTCTATAAAGGGAAGGTGGTGCCAACCTTGACATACGGCATGGGAGCGACCCTGAGCATTCCTAAGAACATATGGCGGAAACTTGCGAGCTACATCTGGAAAACGGTTCTGGGTCTGCCAAACGCGACCGCAATGGAACTTATCAGAAGAGGCTTAGGCCTACTCTCTCTAGAAGCCACGGTGGAATTAAATGCAATGCAACTCTGGAGAAACACTCTCGTTAAGGACATCTTGCCTATTTACAAGATAGTGGCCGATGAAATAGCAAAACATAGCCTGGCTATTTTAAACAATTGGATAAACAACCTGAGAGAAAAGCTCACTGATATCGCCTGCAATGAAGAGGACCTTATAAATAACCCTACAAGAGTGAAGTCAAAATTGGAAGACCAAGACTGGATAGAAACGTTGGAGAAAGTGCAGAAGAACAAACTGACTAAAGATCTGCCTCCTAACTTCAATAAGTTAAAAGAACCAATGAGATACTGCAGCAAACTTCCAAATAAGCAACTAAGAAAAATGTTTATGAGGGCACGTTTCAATCTCCTACCAACCCGGGAAATCCAGGCAATCAGAAGACAAACGAACGAGAAATCCTGCCGACTCTGCAAACAGATAAATGAGATTGAATTGATAAAACATCTGCTGTTATATTGCCCAGAGTTAAGTAAAACAAGAGCCACATACCTGACTACCCTATCTACAGATCTTTCTAGAACACTAGAAGATGCAGATACAACATGGTGGAATAGGCTGATGTCAGGGGAGAAAACTAAATAGACGATAGCGACCGTGAAAATTTTGGAATGTGCATTAGAAGCAATTGCCTCTAAAGTCCCGACGCTGACCGACGACGAGGCCCCCGACCTGGAATCGACACTCTAACAGGGAAGAGGAGGAAACCAGGCGGTTTGGTTCTCAACTGTGGGACTGCTGCACTTTTCTGTCTTCTTCCGTCGCTCTTCGTGTGGCTCTTGTTAGTTGACCAACATCACCTTTTTGTAAAAATTGTTAATGCAATTATATACGAATAATAATAAAAAAAAATAAAAAAAAAAAACAATTCATTTGCTAAAGATACGCTTAGTTTCAAACACGCAAACAGACTGGAATTTCACAATACTACGCTTCTTATCTGAACCTCATTAAATAATTTCTTCACATTTCCACAATTCCTTGTCCATTAATCACTGTAAATCCAATGCGATTCTCTGTTTGCACAAAGTTTCTAAAGGTCCCGAACTCTTATTCTGTCTTTCAATTCTGCACAGTTTCAGGGCTCACATACAACAGCACTCTTTAAATCACTGTAACTTAGTTATTTAAATGAGAATTTCTATCGTTCTTGGCAGGATTCATTAATTATCTTGTTCTGGTACTAGGAAATCACAAATTTAACTCCATAGCAGCTGGTTTAAACTTTTTGTAATGGTTATAAAGTGGAGCAGTTCTTTTCAATTTATCTCAGAACTGCTTGGCTCTTTTGAGGTGAGGCCACCACAATTTTATTCACCTTGAATTATCGTATCTAGCCATGTGAATCATTTTTTTTTAATTTTGAGCATTTTAATATTTTGGCAAAAGTTTTTAGATCATTTTGAAACTACATTTTATTTTCATAAACAACATCATACAGTGCACACAACAATATGACACATAAAACGAAATCAAACAAGCAACATAACATATAACAAAATCAAACAAACAACATAACATGACATGTGACAAAATCAGACAGACTCCGGCCGGCTACATAAATCTCTGCCCCTAAATTTTACCCCGACATGGGGTGTAAGCCCATCCCTTTCGAAAGCATATTTAACCGATTCAGTCTCCTATTTATTCCTATTTTATTCAGGACTTTGGATGCAGGCTTCTTCTAGTCGCTATATTAAGCGTAGGAATTTGGGCGTATCCTCTCTCATCTTGGGTGTCCTCCCGGTATCTCTATATATCCTCAGGTATCCTCCTGGTATCTCCCTCTATATCCTCAGGTATCCTCCTGGTATCCCTCTCTGTTGCTTGGGTACCTCGAGTCAATATTTTTTCCTCTTATATATATACACATTATACTCTTACTCTAACATTATTTTTGTTCATGTCCCACCTACCTCAGTTATCTTTTGCTGGGGTTCCCCATGAATGTTTTGGCGTTTTCCCAAATCTGGACTGACATTATTATTTTTCCTTGAAAAGTTACCACAAATATATAGTCCCCTTCTGCCATACTGTTCTGCCTCACTGCCCTGTCCCTTCTTTTCTATTGGCTAGGGCAGCTGCAGTCTGTACCATCCCTATCTTATTTTCTATTCCCTTTACTCTACTCTTATCTTGGGCAGAACAGTATAGCTCACCTTAATCTCTTAGTCTTGACAGTCCGGGCTCTTTTGGGCTTGAAGAGATGTAGTATGTTCATCATCCTATCCCTCCTGGAATGGCTCGCCATGTGTTCTCAAAGTCCTTGGATCCCGCTCTTGCTCTTCAGCACCTCTTCCGCTCTGACAAGCTGTCCTGGACTTTCTGGAGCTCTCAGAAAAAGTACTCAGTAAGCATACAGGAGACAAAGTCAGGTTCATCAAAGACATCAGGTTTTATTCATGCCAGACTGACACAAACTGCATCATTGTCAAGTACACAAACTCTGGCTCCGTGCTGCAAACAGATCTTGTTTTTATATCGTTTTGAGAAAAAGAGTCGATCCCCCACCCTTTTTCAATACATGCCCAGGCAAAACTCTCCATTGACTTTACTCTCGCACCTGGCAATTATTCATTCTCTGCTTAAACCTTCAAATTGAAATACATTTTACCACCCATCATTGGATTTTCCCGGCCACTCTACCCTTATACGATCATGGAGCTGTGTTCCTTGGCTAAAAACTGAGACACAGCCTCGTTGTCTGTCTGTCTCAGACTACTTACCTGGTTTCCGCAGGGCACTGTGGCCTTGAAACATTCCTGCTCCGGAGGCTGACTCATGACACCACTGTCTGAAGAGAGCTTCTTCATTAAATGCATTCTAATTGCTTATGGAAGGTATTGTTTGAATTAAAGGTGTTTGCTAGTTACACAAATGGTAGAGTTCTTTTTCTGTCTGGGTATATTTAAACACTTAGTCATTTTCCTACTCAATTTTTATAATATGCATTTTGTACCCTGCCTACTTACTAAACCATGATAAAAAGCATTTTCGACTTTATAAATATTAAAGTACTAATGTCTTTCAACCCTATGAGTTCTATTTTCACACATTTACAATACTAAATCACCCCAGGCAAATTTCTATGCCTAGCTTTAAGTGGGGGGGGGTGCCCCCTACTGTATTCAGTTGTTGGTAACTCCTCTTCATATTGGTACCTCCGTTACACCCTCATTGATCCATAGTGCACTAGAACCCGGCCGAGGGAATGAAAAGAAACCCCTAGAACAGGGATGGTAGCCCATGGAAAGGGATGACCTATAGGTCCAGCAACCCCCAGAACCCTAGATAGAAGAACAAAAATAGGGACTATTGGTATCAGTTTACAGGTAAGTGTATCGATATGTGTATGTAATACAAGGTACTGTGTTTGTTGTCATGCAGGTTCAGATTCCAGAACAGGCAGTCCATCCAGGCCTGATGGAATGAGGATGACCTGATGGCACAAGGACGCAAGGGAGTTCCCAAATCCAGGTAAAGGTCCAAGATATGACTCCAGGTAGTATGTCCCAGTTCAATTTGAGGAAGAGAGTTCCCAAATCCAGGAAACGGTCCAAGATATGTATCGAGGTAGAAGTCCCAGTTTGAGTTGGGGAATAGAGTTCCAATAGTTATGAAGACATGGGTCTCGGAGAATTAGGGGAATTATTCCTTTGTGAAAGGGAAACGAATTACACCCAACTAGATGGTGAGTATTTGCAGAGCAAGGATTCAATCCACCCAACTAGATGGTGAAGGGAAGGTAGAGCAAGGCAAATTCAGCACAAGGAAAGAGGCAACAACCACGCGATCAGAATGGTACAGGGGTTTTATTATGAAGATTGAGGAGCATTGCGATCTTAGAGGAAGGTACCTAAATTTACTGTCGTATGTGCCTTCCGTGAATAGACAACGGAACACATCGTCCCGGATGCCCTGCGGCACGCGCAATAGCATGCACTTACTGAGACAGAGAGTGGTTGTCAGGAGGAGATTGCACTGGGCGGGTACATGTGGGTGGCATCTTATGAGTCATGAAGAAGGTGCCCTTTGAGGAAGCTTGTCTTGATGTCTTTCTTTTCTGAATTGAGTGGAGTGAATGTGATATTGATTGCTCGACATTCCATAGTTTAAGGGCATACATCGAAAATGCATGCTTCCTATTTATTTCTGTTTTGCATTTTTTCTACTGTAATCTGGTCAGTCACTGACTCCTGCTGGTGTGCTGACCCCCAAAGATGTTGACTTTGTTTGTCAGTGAAGGTGGTGCGTGCTTGTGGGCTTAGCCAGTGATGTGTGTGGGCATTATATTGCAGTATTTGTAAAGACCATTTGTGAGATGAGCAGCAGTGTGGAAAGTGATTTTCATAGGTGCTAGGGTGGTCTTGGTTAGGTCAGTGAACAGGGCGTTTCTTACATCTAAGGGCGATAGGCCCAGGACATGTACAGTGGATCTGAATCTGGTGTACATTAGAACAGGCTTGATTTGTTTCACAGAATGATTTGCTGGTACCATGTGGAGTTTTCTTTTCTACAGTATTTGCCAACACCTTGTGCAACCATCACTTGGAGACTAGAACTTTGTCCTGACGAGTGAATTCTAGTTAATTTATTTATTTTTTAATCATTGCTAATAGACCTAAAGAAATGTTATGGGACTAGATGGCAATGAATTGCCCCTGTCGTTCGGCCGAGCCAAGTGATGGTGGATTGATGATGTTTTAATGTTTATCTTCGCTTCTACATCTTTCATAGTTATGGAATTGGTTGAGGATTGGTTAGGATGCTTGTCTCCACAAAGGTGTGGCCGGCCATAGAAGCTGGATTTCAATATCACCTCCTCCAATTCCTTTTTGAATTACCCTTGCTGTTTACATTTTATTTTGTTACTTTTGTTTTTTATGTTCGCAAACAATTAAAAAAGCAAGCAAAACAATCAGAGCGAGACAATAAGAGGTGGAGGTGTATGTACGCTTGGGGCAGCACTTAGCCTCATGGCTCTTTTGGGCTGTACTCACTGACATAGCAGCTGGATGTGGCCCTTCCATCTATCAAAATGCTCATGTGCTCGGCCCCTTTGCAACCAACACCATCCTTGATTTTACAAACAAATTACTAACGGATAACTGTTATAGAGAAAACCTTGGCTGGGCAAATATAATGGCTATTATGAAGTACCCGGGCTGCCGCCAAAGAATATATAATGTGTACAATATGGAGTGGAAGCATATGTGCTCAAGGGACAGGATGTTCTCTCATGGCTTGGTAGCCGAGAGAGTTCTGCTGCATGTGCGACAATGCTAGACAATTTCAAGTAGTACGTTCATGCTTCAACGTGCTTCAAAGTGCCAAGCTCCAGGGACCTTTCACATCCAATGCTGTCTTTCAGTTTCCTACCTATGTTGCACTTTTAAATTACAAGCTCCTCAAGTTACTGCTTGCATGTTTTCACCCCCCAGGAATATCTCCTTTTTCTCCCCATTTGCTTCACTTTTTGTTTACTGAAATGCGCACTACTGTTTAGTTCACCTTTTTAATTTCTTACATTTGATTTTTGGGTTGGGTTGGAGTTGTTAACCTCCTGCAGAGTAAATGATGCTGCGGCTGACCTCTTGCAAGGTGCTTGCATCTTTTCACATGGGTGATTCGTATCCACCCGGGATGAAAAATGTGAAAAGGTCCTAAATGAGGCGTCATGCATTGCTGGCTGCACTTAAGATGCTACTCTATTAAACAGCTAAACCGTACCCCTCCTCCTCCTGTGCAACGCATTTAAAGGAGCCTACTTTTAAAACAACCATACAGTTATCCATTGTTCATTGCAGCTTGTGAGCTTCTTCGCTTGCCGTACCTGTAATACCTAAAAGGATCTGCATGGAGATGAGAGCCAAACCGAGGGAGCTTTTTGGCACTGGGTATTCCATCACTGAATTCCAGCAAGACCTTCCCTGTCTCAGGATTCCTCTTACACGGTCTGCCACCTATTACCACACAAACAGGAAAGCACAGCCTCGGACAAGAAGACCTAAGCATGAGGATGAGTAATTGTTGGATTGGACACTGTAGGACAGTGGTCTTCAAACTTTTGTGGCCTGGGCCCCCCCTGAGCAAAGTTTGGGCAGGCCGGGCCCCCCCAAAAGTGCCAGATGGACAGTATGTAGAAATTGCTATGAACTTTTGCGTGCCGTCACCGCACCCTACTCCCAGTACAGACCCAGGGCTCTCCCCACCCTACTCCCACCATTATCCCAGTGCTGATGCCCTTCCGTCTCCCACCACAGTCCCATAACACAAGCATACACACATCCATACACATACACATACACACATACACATTAAAATAAAAAATAAAAATCGCCATAAACGTACCTCTGTAGGGGCCTGGGCGTGGTTGCTAAAACGCCCCGCTCCAGGTTGCTCTGACCGTATGTGCGAGGAGGCGCAGGAGCACCCCCTCGCACATACATACATGCAGTGCCCCAGCCAGCATTTCCAATGAGCTATGCAAGGCTGGCGAAGCAAAATACCCCCAGCGTTGCATGGCTCAGTGATCATGTGCGGCTGGGGAAATGAACTGTCAAAGGCAAACAGAGTTTCCCTTTGACAGTTCAGCCAACCCAGGAGCACTCCCTCAGCTGGAAAAAGCAGCTGAGGGAGTGCTCAGTGTTTCACTGGGCTGGCTCCTCGGCTCCTCCATAATGGGTGAGGTGGCCAGTGGTTGGACACCCCCTCACCCATTATGGATGAGCCGGCAGGCTTGGACTGGCCTATACCAAAAATGCAAAATGCTAGTGTTGGCCAATAAAAATGGGCCACTTTTTTGGCCAATGTGGGCCTGTTTGAGGAGTTACTTCACTATGCAGCTAGTAGTTTTGACCATTGTTGCTGAATAAGTATTCTTTAAATATCACCATTTGTTTACATTTGAACAAAAAACAACCCCTTGGCTACTATTCAAACAGTCTGTGACTAAACACTGAATATCCATTTGCAACTGCTGGCCATTTTTTCATTGGTGCCTAAGACCGTTTTTATGCTGACTATGTGAGCTTCCGCTTCCCGTTTCCTCCAATCTAAAAAATATATATATATATATATATATATATATATATATATATATATATATATATATATATATATATATATTTTTTTTTTTTTTACATTTCATGCTGGGCTCTGGCGCCCCCCCCCCCCTGGGATGCGGCTGCGCCCCACAGTTTGAAGACCGCTGCGTAGATGTGGGATGCTGTAGGCGGTGAGGCACCCATACAAGCCAACCATCTCTATATGGGAGGGCAGATGCTGGATTATCTAGGCCAAAATGTAACACATGGTCATGGATTTGCTATACATTTGTGCTTTCTTCCTCCTACAATATCACTTGTCCCAAAGCTATTTAATGAGCATATTCGGTTGTATCAATTTCCTTCTCAAAATCTGAAAAACAGTTTGCATACTTCTGAACACTAATATTCCTATACATTACATGCGTGTTGTTTGCTTAGGTGTCTGTCTGAGGTAATTGACTTCTTCAATAAGGAAGTTGATGAGTGAACTATGAACCAGTTTAAATCTCTGTTGTCCTTTTATTATGGGATCAAAGTTCTGAACTTACTCATCTACTGTGCTTGGCAAGCTCTCAGTTGGAAATGGCAGGCTGCAATGTGAGTCAGACTTTACAGTTGCCAACGAGGGGTTGGTAGGAGGAGGTGTGTGCTTTGTTTATATCAAGTGTTTCTACTGTACACATAATGTACTTGCCAACATGATCTATTCCACTCCAATCCAGTCCTGGATTTTGCTTTACATTCTGGGACTTGTAGTCCTGGCTACATAATTTGGAACACACAGTGCTGCAAGTATTGAAATGCAAAGACAAAATAGGACTGTTAGTGACTTCTTTGGATCGCCCACCAACGAATTGTATAGTCTAGTCAAGGGATAAAAATGCAGCCTTCCTTACATGTGCTGATATACAGGGGTGGGTTGTAGTAAATCATCCCTAAATGTTGTGTTGTGTTGCTATGCCTTGTGTGTGTGCAGTGGAGTAATGGTGCATTTCTGCACTACTAGGCTAGCATCTATGATCAGTGATGTTAACCATGAGAAGCAGAGTTGCATCACAACAGTGGATAGAGAGGTGAGGCTGTTGAAGGCATGATATTCATAGATGAGAAACCCATCATGCTGGTGCACCTCAGCAGCCTGGTGTCCCGGAAAAGAGAGCATCTATACTGCAAACCGCATCAGAAGCACCCAGGGAAAGCCCATGACCCGGGTGGCATCACCAATATCCTCGACGCCACAGTCATCTTTTAATCCATAATGGACAGAGCCTTTTTCAAGAAGCCCATTGTCTGTGGGGCACTGGTCCCACATGTGTAAAGGATGAGACTGTTTTTTGGGATTCAGTCTCAACCTGAGTGCCTGGACTTACATCTGATTGAAATGATATGGTATGATATGACAGGTTATTTATAACGCGCATAATACCCAGATGTTTCTAAGCGCGGACCTGGGGATCGAACCTGTGTTGTTTCTTGTCGGCTTGCTTCCAAGGCGAGCACCTTGCCCCTGAGCTATCCTCCTGTTTGCCGGTAACACTGATGAAGCTAAACAAATGGTGTGGGTGCTCTTCCTTGGATATGGAATGTGTGTGCATTTTAGTATGTTTTATGGATTAGATTTTTTTCTGTTTGTCTGTAACACTGATGTAGCCAAACAAATATGGGATCTTGCATCATTCTTACTTTGGACCTACATTGGGGTAAGGAGATGGTGCCGTGGGAAGCTGCAGGGGAAGCTGGCAGTGCTTTTGGCCTGGCAAGGTTTTCTTCTGTCATCACGGTGGCAATATGTGGGGGGTAGTTCTAAAAGTTGCAGGAGTGGAGCTCATCCTAAATAGCTCTATAAAGATGGACTCAGCTAAAAGGCCCAAATTGTTTCTTGGGAGGCACACATGAACTTCCGGGCTGCATTAAATCCATTGCTGCCATGTGGGAGGTGGGGGCAGACTGCAGGTGCTGGCTCTTTTGTGGACGCTGATATGGTCTCGTGCCCACATTTGTGGTGCTTAAGACAACATCTATGTGTTACTAGCAATTGTGAATGGACAAATTAATGTCAGCCTCAAAGAAATTCATTACTTGATGTTCAAGCTCAGCGATAGTGGGTTCAATACTATAGGTGTCTCTGATCCAAGTGTAAATAATTAAAATTGCTCCTACAGTTCTCTCTGGGCTTTTGAGGGTCTCAAACGTAATCATTTGAGTGGAATAGTGTGTGGTATCATAACTAGCCCGAGCTCAAATGTAAGCACTGCAATTGAACAAAACTATTCTTATCTCACTTGAATATTAACATATACAATTAGGCAGATATTGTCGCAACAAGAGCATAACATTAACTAAGCATAATGCATATTTAACAGGGAAAAGGGGGCTTTTGAACGTCTGAATTTAACTTCTAATTAAGTGTTTGGTGGACGGCACAAGGGGCTATCAGAAGTGAGACATGCTGTTGCCCACTTCCCTAACTTCTTTCTAGCTCCGGACTGTACCTATGGCACCTTCGTGGCCCCCAGGAGATGCACCAAAACAGGAAACAACAGCATTGCCTAAATCTACAGGTGATCTGTGATGCAGACCTCACTGTGACCCACTGCTGTACCCGTTTCCCAGATTCCACTCATGATGCCATGCCGTGACCCACTGCTGTGCCTGTTTCCCAGACTCCACTCATGATGCGATGGTCTTATGCAACAGTACACTGCCAGTATTCGGGGAGATCCACAGAAGGCAACATACCTAGCACGGGATCACAATTAAGAAGTGCAGGAATGATTGACAGCAGGGTGCTGAGGGGTTCACCAGTGTAATGTATGCCCTGCCACACCCATTTGCATGAGAAGGAATTGCCTTGTGACACAGCATATAGCGAGCACTACACCAACTCACAAGCCACTGCAAGACAACGTCAGGGCATGACAGAAATGTATAATCCTAAAAGTTCAAAGATTGAACTACAGGTACCACAATTCATTGGGGAAATCATACCTAGACATGATAAAGCACAGTTTTTGTTTGCAGGATGACACTGCAACACTGACTATAGCTATGGCATGAATAGGGCACCCCATGAAAGCCATTATCGAGATGCATGTTTCCAACCACAAAGCACACACGATTATCTGAAAGCATATCAGAGCATATGCACGAATGCCGAGTACTGAAGACCCACAGATTAAATGCGCATTTGCAATCCAGTTACAGCATATGCCTGTTGCCTCTGGTGAGTTATCACCAGCTCCTGTGGTTGATGACACCTGTCTGGAACCCGCCCACAGCACAGGAGGTGGCACACATTAAGATCAGGCTCTGTATTGAATGTGCATTTGGCCTGCTGAAGGGCCGGTTCTAGTTCCTCTATCAGACAAGAGGCACCCTAATGTACAAGCAAGACAAGGTGGCAAAAGGTTTTGTTTGTGTGCCATGCCGCACGGCATGTGCATTACGAGACATAACCCCATGCCCGGGATGTCAACATGGTATCTGCAGAGGAGGATGGCACCCATGTCGGAGGTCGTGATGAAGACAGTCACAAACTATTTGAAAACTTATTTTAAGGCCCTTGCATGTGTCACTTTACTTGCAGACCAAGCAACACTCTTGACGTCCCCTCTCCTATATCCCCAACACTCTTGCTCTCCTACCTCCATTATTCTCAACAAGGTTGCCTTCTCATCTCCCTCATCCCTAACACCTTTCCCCTCACACCTTTCTTATCCCCAACACACTTGCCCTCTCACCTCCCTTATTCCTACCATGAGTTTCTCTTGTACAGAAATGACGTATAGCATTTACGTGACCTGTTCAACACGTCATATTGCTCAGCTTGTGCATGTGCCACAGAGAACTGGGATTGGGAACAGAGGCTTTCAGACTCTTGCCCTTGCATGTGCTGAAATTCCAGGAGCAGTGTCCTCTGCATAGCTTCAGCACCTGGCGATATAGCCTTGGTCCTCTTGCTGGCCAAACACTGCATTGGATGCTGTTGCTGCAGACAACAGTGTAGTGGCTCCGCCTGTCCATTCCAATTGCCATCGGTTGGATTAACCCTGCACATCATCTATAATGGCTCGCAGGTGTTACAGCTGCTGCTCTTCAATGTGTTCAATGCATTCCTGGTGCAAAACAATGTTGTTCAGCCAGCGGCAGATCCTTTTCAAGGGTGCACTGGGGGACGCTCCAAGCAGTGCAGACATGGCTGGGGATGCCATGCAGGTACCTGGCCCCCACCCACCGGTATCAACAGAGCCAATACCATCACCATTGTATCTGTGTCCTGCTGCTGGGGACATTGAATCAATGGAACAGTTTAGAAGGGGGAAGGAGGGGCATGCACGGTGGTTGGCAATGACACCCTATGGGTGGCTGGTGTGAGGTTTCCACAGGGGCCTGCAGTCTGGTGGTACGGGTAGAAGGTGGGGCTGCAGCACCAGTGCCAGTAGTGGTGGAGTGAATAGCCACAAGTATTAGGGTGAAGGCAGTCTAGCTGGTGGCAGCAGCTGAAACTGGCAGCAGATACAATTTTTCCAGGGGTCTTCGGGTGGGTGCCATGACAACAAGGTTTGGGGAGAGTGGCTGAGGTGCTTGTGGTTGGTGTCATACCTCAATGTTCTTCTGTGGAATGTTGCGTTGACCCTGACATACTGGGTCTGTCTTCCTCTCCCATGGGAGGCCTTTGAACCCGTTTCATAATGAATTGATGAATGGTATGCAGTTACTCATCACGCTAACTGGTATGTAGCATAGCAAGACACGCATGCGTTTTGGAGGATGCTGACCAAAAGCTAATGGGGGTAGGTTCATGTGCCATGGGTTGACTATTCTCCCAGTGCTATTCATCGCCTCTGATGTGCACACACCTTACTGATTATGAGAGTTGAATTAAGGGTATTATGATTTCTGTTGACATGTGCACCTTGAGGATTGACCTTTAGGAGTCAGCATGGTACCATTCCATCATGTACAAGGGTTTTGGTCAGGGCTGTCCAAGAGCACTGTCTAGGTGGGACTAGGACAAGGAGGCATGACTTGGCCTGCCATTTATGATAGCTCTCACTGACAAATACATTGCTCATGTGACATTTACATGGGTCAGGCCAGTTATTGGCACTTATGTTTTCAATGTTGGTTCAATGGTTGGTGGGTGTTGTAGGGATGTATGTGCCCAGAGGGGGGGGGGGTTAATTTGGTTTTAGACTGCATGACCAGTGGGCATCCCTAATTGATGCATCTCCTGGTTGCATGAAGTCATGCTTCCATAGATACGATGACACATTTCTATATTCAAAGTCATGTGGACATGGTGTTCCTTCATAGATGGCACATGAATGTTGTTGCCCTAGCATTGGCCCCAAGGCCTTTTGAACATGGGCTTGGCCTTGCCATTGTGGCCATCACATTCCACATCCTAGCACATGCCTATGCTAGGAAGGAAGGTCATGTATTCACTTTAAAGAGATGCCATTGCTACTCACCAGACTCGGTTTGACTGCATGCTCCAACCTCGGCTGATCGAATTCCATCTATGCCAGCCATGTGGATGACAATACTGACATTTTCTTCTTATGGAATGAGAGCGAGTGGTTCAAATGTGCCACCTCCTGTGGCAATGGATGATGATGATGATCCTTACACTGGCATTCACGTCATTCCTCTCTTGAAGCAGTCTTCATTGTGCCGGGGTGCAGGTGTTAGGATCCGTCCCCAGACGGCTCTGTTGTTGCCAGGCCGTCTCTGACAACCAATGTGGACCCGCAGGTATCAGGTTGCAGTGAAGCATTTCCTGAAATGAGGGGTAAAACCATCCATTCTGAGCATTGCTATTTCCTGCCATGTAATACAATGGCTCGGAATAGGTCCTGAGAATTCCAAGATGGCCTCCCATAGACCCCTTTTTTGATAACCAAAGCAGCGTTCTAGTATTTCCTCAAATGGCTGTCAGGGAACGTTATGTCGTTCCGATCAGCTCCATCCCGCAAACAGAATATTGCTGGGAGGCAAACGCTAAGGTGGCGTCTCACAAACTGCTAAAACGCTTAATTTGCTTGCCCGCTCTGTATGCATGCCTTCAGGTAAACTAGGTATTTAGCATATGTGCAAGGGGAATGCTCTGAGACTCTATGATTTTGTTTGGTGCAGATCACGTTACTCACTTCGTATCCATGTCCGTTGTGAACTAGGGTTAATGCATGTTCACAAGCACTTTTGACCACACGGACATAGTTTCCAAATGCTTGTCCTTGAATACAACACGACATGTATTCTGTTGTTTCAAATTCTTGTAACTCTCCAGAAAGGGCTTACTCAATCCAAGTTGTCCCACAGCGAGATATCAGGATTCTATCCTGCAAACTCAATGGTCTGTGACTAAACAGGCAATTAGCCATTGGAAGGTTCAAGCTTGACAGATCAGGAGATCAGGTACTTATACGCTTGATTCACATATCTTAGTACTTTCCTTACACCTTTGTCATTAATGCAGCTCCTGAGTCAAGGATTCCAATTGTTAATAAGAAAGGGGCACAACCAATAAGACGCCTCTGCTTTATTACCAGTCTTCTTATTCCTGTCTACCGCATCCCAAGGATCCTGCTTGCAACAGCAGGGACATCAAGTGGGGTTTACCAGGGGTCGCAACTGTAACCCCTGACAACTCCTGTGCGACCCTTTGAGAGAGAGCAACCGAAAGTAAAGAGGGATCTCAGATGAGACAAAATACATAATGTAAAAATCTGAAATAATTTCTTTTTTTTAAAGACAGAATGACTTCAAAATGAACCCACCCCCCCCCCCCCAGGACTTGGAACACTCTGGCGCCCCCACTGTGTGCATGACAGGCATTGCGTGCATGAGCATGGAAGACAGAGAGGCCAGCAGGAAGTCAGAGAGGAGTTCCTCGGAGAAGCAATCAATTTTGAGAAAGGTAACAAAGTGGGGGATTTTGTAAATGTGTGTGCGTGTGTGCACGCATCAAAGGGTGTGTATTTATATGCAAGTATATTATGTAAATTATGTGAGTGAGTGCATGATGTATGGGTGGCTCTGTGTGTGAGTGAATAATGGATGGGTGCAGTGTAAATGAGTATGTGAATGGTTTGCCTGTGTTCAATACTTATTACTTACCAGTAGTCTTCATTACTCCCAGTCCTACCCTTCCTTGTCCCATTGCTTGCCCTTGAAGCACCTTGCCCTATACGTTAGTACTGGGAGAAGAAAGAGGGATTTGGAGTTAATTCTGGGTCAAGGGACTGATGTTGGGGTTGGAGAAGGAAGGAGAAGGCAGGAGAAGGGACATATCAGGAGGGTGGAGCAAGAGGGGGGGGTGCGCTATCATGTAATGGGCATCCATGATAAAGCTGTAATTTCTTAATGTACATGACATTTTTACAGGACATCTATAATAAAGTAAGCATGCTAAGCATTATTTCCTGTCTAGACTGGCATTTGGGTGCAGCCAGCCTGGTAATTTCTTATTACATCACTGCATATTTTTCTGGGCATCTGTAATGAAGTAAGCATGGTAAGTGTTATTAGCATCCTGTGTGGGGCCATCAGCCAATAAGAATGCTGTATTTACTAATGAAAGACCATGTTCCGAGTATTTTCATTGGTGTTGGGCGCTTACCTTCACCGCTCCCCCTTCACCTTAGCATCTATGTAGATCCCTACACAGTTGCTAATGGTGTCTTTTTTTTTTTTTACAAAAAGAAAAAACGTACCTTTATCCCGAGGCTGGGCATTGAGCAGCACTGCCGACATTTGTCATCAACATTGAAAATGGATTTCCTGGATGACAGCACTGTGCAGCATCGGGCCGCGGGAAAAAAGTTACATCTTTTTCTTTAAAAAAAAATATTAGCACCTGTGTAGGTAACTACATGGGTGCTAATGGCAATATTACATGAAGCGACAGGCCGACCCCGTCAGTAACGGCACTGCCGCCTGCTTTAAGGGACCCTCCCTTCACTTGTGCAGCAGGCTGTTACCGACAGGGCCGGCCCGCCGCATCCTGTAATATCGCCTCACTAGCTGTCTCGCCTGGCATTTGTTTGCCCCCAGTCTAGTAAATTCTTAGTGTTGCATGACATTTTTACAGGGCATCTATAATAAAGTAAGCATGATAAGTGTTATTACATGTCTAGACTGGAATTTTGGTGCAGCCAATCTAGTAATATCTTACTGCGTCATGGCATATGTTTCTGGGCAGCTATAAGGAAGTAAGCATGATAAGTGTTATTACCTGTCTAGACTGGCCTTTGTGTGCAGCCAGTCTAGTAATTTCTTACTGTCGAATGCCATTAATACAAGGCATCTATAATGTACTTATTTATTTTATTTATTGTGCATTTGTATGGCGCTTTTACACCAAGAAAATTGTGTTTCAAGGCGCCCACAGGGCAGCAGGGGGGGTACCTGGGAATGAAAATCAATTAAGACAATGAAGGCTAGAGGCGGACCTACTAGGCCTTGTGAGCATTCAAAACGTGCAAGTGCAGAGAGAGGAAAGGGAAGAGGGAGTGGAGGGGTAAGTGCTAGTTGTACCCAGAGGGAAGTGTTCCGGAGTGAGCAGCAGTAAGTGCCAGGAGGAGGAAGTGCTAGGGAGTGGTCTGCTGACAATAAATAAGTGCAGGCATGCGGTGGCAAAGGCCAGTGGGGACAGAGGCAAGTGCTGTGAGCGGGCAGAGGCTGGACAGTGATTGGGTGTGGGAGGCGACGGCCACAAAGGACACATAAGGGGCCCGGCCACCAATTTCAGCAACTGTGGGATTTGCAGAGGAGGGAGGAAGAGAAGGAGGAGGTGAAAAGGAAAGTCTTGACGAGCTTCTAGAATTTGAGGAGATCTGGCTCGAGACATAGAGGAAAGGGGAGGCTGTTCCATAGGCGGGAGACTGCAGAGGAAAGAGATTGCCATCAGCTCTCTGTTTAGTGAAGTGCTTGACACACAGAGAGTTGGTGCTGGAGGAATGTAGAGATCTGGAGGGAGAGTAAGAGCAAGTTGTAGATAGCGTGGTCCCCGGTTACCTGTCTAGACTGAAATTTGGATGCAGCCAGTCTAACCATTTCTTACTGCGTCATGGCATATTGTTCTGGGCATCTGTAATGAACTATGCATCATACGTGTTATTACATGTCCAGAACATTATATTGCTGCAGCTAGACTAGCCTTTCCTTACTGTGGCTTGACATTTTATACTGGACATCTCTGATAATGCAATAATTGTAACTGTAATTACCTGGGTAAACTAGCATTTTGGTGCAGTCAGTCCTTACTGTGGCATTGTATAGTTTTGTGGCCAGCGATGATAAAGTAAACATGATAAGTGTTATTACGTGGTTAGATTGACATTTTGGTGCTGCCAGTCTAAGTATGTCTCACTGTGGCATGGCATTGTTTGCTGTGCCTCATCATTGCTACAGCAAACATGATAAGTGTTATTATGTGTCTGGCCTACATTGTGCAGCCAGTTTTGACATGCTTTCTTATATGCTCCACGGGTTGAGCGCGCGCTGCTGCGAAGTGTGTGTGATCTGCAGGTCACAGGTTCCATCCTGGCCAGGCCAACTCAGCCTTTCATTCTTCTGAGGTTGAAAAATGAGTACCAACTTTTGTTGGTATGATAACTGTATCTAAATATGTGCTATGCACGGTGTAGTATCCTGGGCCAGGTAATAAGACAAAGAGCAGGAACCAGACTGAACTAGGTAAGTTATAAATAGAAACCGGATGCGTTATTCTTCATTCTTCATAGTTACAGCTTAGCAGTATAGAGGTGGGAGAGAAGGTAGCATGCATCCACTCTGGTTCCTGTCCTATCTCCAAGTACTTCACTGACTTTAACCTAGGTTACAATGATACTAAGGATACCCACTCCACCACCATTGCTATGAATCTGAAAGAGCTTGGGTTCTCCCAGAAAGTTAACTTAACCCACGCATAACAAAGGTCGAATCCTCGACTGGATAGCAGAATATAATTGTGAGGTAAATATTACGTCTATTGTTCCTCAGATTTGGACAGACCACCATCTCCTATTATTCACATTGGCAACCAACCTTGCCACAGCCAAGTCCTTGTCTGCCCCACCTTCACTCACAAGGAACAAAAAACTCATAACAGCTGAAAAACTGCTGCCCCACCTATTAACTAAACCTAATTTTGTACCGGACAACATGGACCCAAACTCTTTAGTCGAACAGTACAACGAAGCCATGAACTCAGCCCCCAACAATATCACACTGCTCAAAGTAAGAAACAGCAAACCCAAAAAACACCTCAACTCTTGGTTCACCCCTCACTTAAAAAACCTTAGACTACTTAAAAGAAAGCTTGAAACTGCCTGGAGACTATCCCCATCAGCAGAAAACAAACTAAACCTTACCAAGGTCTCAACCCAATATAAGAAAGACATCCTCTTAGCCAAACAGGAGACTTATAATAACAGAATATCCCAATCTAAATCTAGTGTCGAAGAATTGTTCAGTATCCTGAAAGACCTGGAAACACCCATTTTACCACAAGAAAATTGCACCAAAGACAAAAAGTGGTGCTCCAGTATCCAATATGCCTTAACTAACAAAGTCGCCAACCTACAAACCAAACTTGCCCACAAGGAAGCCTCTCTAACACCTCAAAATCAGAGCATAGCTCCCCCACCACCTCATAAACAGGAAGTACGCTTTAGCTTCTCTAAAGTATCGACCATGGAGGTGGAGAAGGTCATACTGGGACTTAAACCATCCAATTGCAAAAGAGACCAATGCCCGGCACCACTTATTAAGGATGATGCGAGAGAACTCTCGCCCTTTATAACTAAACTTATCAACTCTTCATTCACCGCCGGTACTATCCCGAACAACCTGAAAGAATCCTGGGTAAACCCTTGACCCTGCCATTCCCACGAACTTTAGGCCATTCATGACTGTGCCATTTCTTCTAAAAAATTTAGATAAAGTGGCCTATATTCAAATACAAAACTTCCTAGAATCTCGTCAATCCGGATTCCGCCCCCAACATGGCACGGAGACGGCCTTAATTGATCTTAAAGCCCAAATAGATGAGTTTAGAGATAAAGGCCAAGCAGCCCTACTCCTCCTTCTAGACCTCTCGGCTGCATTCGACCTGGTTGACCACACAGTCCTATGTAGTCACCTAGACTCTGCAGCTCATTTTTCTAAGGAGGCTATAACTTGGATCGAGTCTTTTCTGAGTAACCGGACCATGAGAGTCTTCTCTCCATCACCCTCAGAAGACCCGATCCCTATAACCTGCGGCGTACCACGGGGATCCTGTTTGTCACCCACACTCTACAACATATTCACTAAGCCCCTCTTCGTCGAAATAGACCATTTGGGTATCCCCTACACGAACGATGCAGACGGTACCCAAATCCTCCTTCCGCTTTCAGTAGATTACGCTGTGGATCTGGCTTTGGTGAATAGAATTTACAGTATCGTTCAGGCATGGATGGCCACCCATGGACTATGCCTGAACGATGACAAAACTGAGTTTATCATCCTAGACACCCCTACCTACATATCCAAACTTAGCCCAGATTATGCCAACTTCACTATTGATGGCAATAATATAAAAGTAGCAAAGGAAGTGAAGACTCTAGGCTTTTACCTAGACACCACACTGAATTTCTCTAAAGAAGTCAACTCTCTAGCCTCTGCTACCGCATACACATGCAAACTTATCAGAGCCAGTAAACAATTCCTTTCCACCGACAGCTGCCTCACGCTCGCCAGAGCCCTCATACTTTCTAAATTGGATTACTGTAATGCACTCTACATTGGAGCAAATAAACAGATTATCCACAAAATACAGGTTCTCCAGAATAATGCTCTTAGAGCAGCTATTAAGATCAATAGAAATGAGCATATTTCCTCTTCTAGAAGAGAACATAAATGGTTGTCCATCTTTGATAAAATCCAATTTAAGAGTGTTTCCCTCACTCACAAGTGCCTTAATAATAACGCACCGCCATACCGCTCAAACAGAATCTGGAAAAAACCTTGTCCAGACCTACAAGAACAGCCAATTCTAACTGCCTCCAAGTTCCACGATTCAGACTCTCTACCATAGGTGGACACAGTTTCCCAGGTAAGGCTGCGCCACTGTGGAACTCCCTACCTCCTGGCATTAGAGAACCCCAGCCCTTCTCCAAATTCAGACAGAATCTGACCAACTGGCTAAAAGAAAATGATAAATAAATTTCCTGACCAACGCCCTCTTGACACCGACCCTTCTGCTTACTGATTCGCTTACTATGTGCTAGTCCACTTGGACTCCTTTCCCGATGTATTGCGCTCACCTTAATTCTATGCTACTTGATCTTGTAATTTACACCTTACATACGTGTATAACGTATGATGCTCTTTTGTATACTTCTGTGTAGATTCTTGTGCATTTCATGTACCTATGTACCCTGTAACCAAGTTGAACATATCTTTATCCTTTGCGCCCTGATGCCCCTGGGTCTGGTGCGCACTATAAATAAATAAACTAACTAAACATAAACTAAACTGACATTCCCGGAACCTCCAGGTGTCCAGGGTTCCGCATACCTCACAGCATTCTGACAGGCCTCTCACTCCAAACACTAAAGACTCGTACACTCTAGTCATAACATAAAGCGCTTTGGCAAAAGCGCTATATAAATAACAAATCATTATCATTAATTAAAGTATTAATGCTCCTGTGCACTGAAAGTGACTTGCATCTATTGGATCTTTGGAGACTGTTTCATTGCAGCAACTGGCAATATAGGGGAGGATCTACTTTTCATATAATGACAATACCGGCATGCAGTTATAATTGGTATAATCTGGAAGTAACTGGCCATACAATGCTGAAGGGGCATATCTATGACAGTACCTCAGACTAATTTTAGTTTACAAAAAATGTTATACTTCACAATTCACAACGTTAAAGACATTAACCATTCAATAAAACATAATACCATATACTATATACATATCAGGGCCTCCCTTTCTAACACCCAAGATTACATTTTCCACCTATCCAAAAATTGCTCCCTTCCCTACTTCATTATGCTGGACTAATCAAGGAAAACATTTTATCCCAAATGTTTGTCTATCACTATTAAAATATTCACTAAAGCAATGTTCATTGAGATAGAGTATCCGTACAAGAGACTACCCCACATGACTTCACTGTTTAAATCCTCTAATCTCCTTGTGCACTTCCCAACCACATTTTCCTTGGACCCATTATTGCCCTACAGCCAATCAGCCAATATTTTAGCATTTCTGCCTCCCCCGGCTTTTTACAGAGCCAACAATGTATTTCCTGCCAAGGGATCCCTCTTATGAGACCCCACCTTTGTAGGGAGCCTAGTAAGTTAAGACTCAAGCCCATATAAATGTAACATTATTTCAGCCTTGGACATCTCATCACTGAGGACTGTATCTCCTTATATTTCCTCAGGTGTGTCGTTAGCTCCCTTTGTAGTTTATGCAATCACATTCTCTGTATAACGTTCACCATTTTACAATTTTCATTTTGTTGTACATCGTCACTGGGCCTTCCTCCATGACTGTAAATTTGTCCATTTCAGCAAGAATCGGGTCACAGCACTCCCCAGAACTGCTCAATGATTTGTCATAATTATTGCTTAAAGATATATTCAAATCTCCAAATAGCGAGCCTGATGGTGGAGCCAATATTGCCTCGGCCTATGTTGTGCTATTGGGTCTAACCCTATCATATCATGACCCCTTCCATGGTATATGAAGGCAGCCCCCTTGTTAAAATGTAGTTGGTATCTAAAATATTCTTGTCTGCTTCAGTATGTATTTGGTATTATAAAATGTTAACATACTTTTTTTTAACACCTGCGAGACACATCCGGTAATGTGACCAGGGTTAAAGAGGAACTGATGCCATCCAGGTCAAAGGTCAAGTGCCATCATTTCCTGTGATGTCGTCAGGTCTGTGATGTCACTTCCACTATCCCTGTGCCATCGGGCGGTACCGTGGAGTCTATGGAGGAGGTGGAGGATCCTCTATTAACACGCCTTCACATTTATTCCCCTATGCGATTGCGCGTTCCGGCTCTCAGGTCCCTCGCTTGCATAATAGCTGGCTATGCCCACTCCTCACAGCATTGCAACCGCTTGCTTTGGCTTTTCTCCTGGTTTGCACGCTGTGAGTAATCCTCTTTTCTTCGCGGCTCCTCTGCGATTTCTCTCCCTCTTTTTGGCCCATTGCTCCACTACGCAGCACTCCCTCATTTGCTTGCAGCCCTAATCTCGCTGTTCGCTCTCCCTTTTTGTCCCTCAGTGCTTTCGTTGCTCCTGTTCTCCTTGTCCTGCGGCGCCTCCGCTCTCCTTACCCTTCCAGCAGCCTGCCTCCTGGCTCCCCCTCTCTTGCTCTCCACCCTGCATTGGAGCCTTGCTACTGCTCCCTTTCTCTCTCACTACTGGTACCACACTGGCTCCTCCAATAAACAGTAACTGCAGTCCTCTCCAACCTGGAACAGTTTACTTCCTGCATACTTCGCTGTTGCCTTCCTGGAGATTCCGAAGCCTGCATCACCTACTCAGCTGAAGAAGGGTATTTTGTTACCTCTGGCTTTTTCCCTTCTCCTCTGTTGGCTTCCGTGAGGTCAGCCTCCTGCCTAGGTTATGCTTCCAGCAGGCATAGTGGCTACATCCCGGGATCGGCCATTTTTCTACAAAGAAAGGAAGACTTCAAAGAAGAAAGGCTCCGCCGTCCCATCCAACGAAGAAGTGGTGTTTTTATCTGAGGAAGATTCAGGTGGGGAAGGAGTGCCACTTGAAGACACCCTGGCATTTTGGTGAATCGACATCCTTGCTGGGGTGCAGTGGCAACAGCTACCTCCTTATCACGTATCTCTGTCCAGATGATGTTCCTCCTCTGGATACATGTTTTGCATTGTCCCCCAAAAAGCACATCAGCATGGCTGACCATCTCTTCCACACGGATCTAGAGCCCTGCCACACGGACTTTGGGTTTCCAAACCAAGATATCAGGCAATTTTCCTTTGACTCCTGGCATGCTTTCCAATGCTTGACGGGCAGGATGGAAACAGGAAATAAGGGATTTGGAATTGATTGATATTTTAAAGATGGCCACCACTGAGCTTCACAGTAGTGGGATGATGTTATTTCCACTCTGCACTAATTCTGCCAGCAGAATTACCATTCAGTAAATCCTCGACTTTTCTGGTGGTAACGCCAATTCCCCCAAATATTGTAGTGTTTTCCAGTTGGTGTTGGTTTTTGGTGCTAATTCCGTTCAAATCAAGTACTGTTACTGCTGATGGTTGTGGCATGCAAATGTGGCCTCATAATTTGGCGCTAGTTCGCCAGATGTCATGGGGTTCCAGTAATTCCATCCAGCAGAATTAGCACAAAGGTTTCGGTCAAACCTGTAAGGTGGCAAAAAGATTCTACTTGGTTAATTATTTATTATGACAAAATATGTAACGTCTTTAATTCTCATGAGGCCATGAAATACTCAGACACACGATTAAAACAGTTGCCTTCCTGTACTATGTAAAAAAAATACAAGAATACAATAAATGGAACTGTTTGTTAAAAAGTACATGTTATTATACCTACCCATTGTCTTTTCTACTTATTTCATCAGTACATGAATGTCCACCATTACAACTCCCACCTTTGTAGTGCCATGACACAGCAAATGCATTCTCTATAGGATAATTACTATCACCACATTACATAATACGTCTATTATCATATGTCTTCTATGCCCAACATGTTTCTGTCCTATCATATTTGTTTAGGACTTTCTTCAGGGGAACATGTTTTTTCTATCTATATTCTAATCCAGTATTGGGTATCTTCTTGTTAATTGTGTATTCGCGCCCAAGAAAGGCCGCTCAGCCAATCCGGTGGCTGGAACAGTGGGTGAGAGTACACAAACCCTGCCCGCTTTCCCAGCCACCCGAGGCCTTTTTTCACTGTGGAGCGGCAACAGGAAGCCTCCCCAACCTCTCCACTTACCTGCGGGACCGGAGAATTGCGCTCCAGTCTCAGAGCTCCTCTCGTCTGGCCTTCTTTTTTTCTCTTTTTCATCGGGAGACCGGCTGCACTAGTAGTGCGGATCTCCGGATGAACAATTGTGAAAGCCATTCGAACTCCGGGGTACAAATGGCTTTCATGCCCTGCCAGGAGGGCAGCCATGGCCTTTAACGTCCCACAGCCTGAGCTGAGGCCCTCACTTTGCTCAGGCCTGCCTTAGCTCGGGACGGTCGGGCCATTAAAAGCCATGTCCGCCCTCCTGGCAGGTAATGCAAGTCATAGTCAACCTTTTTCCGACCTGATGATTGCACAAATATGCTCAGGTATTAATACACTAGTGCCATTCTATTTAAAATATGTCAGAATTCTGAGCCTTATTTTGATTAATGTTGCCTAAATAGTTAACAGGTTTTTCAATTAATAGCATCTTTCATCCACCATTGTTTCTATATGCTACCCTTACTGTGTATGACAAACACCAAATGGTTTCAATGAGTGCATAAAATGGCAATGAAGCAGCATCCGCATTTCTCATAAGCCCTGATTATTATCATGGTATACATTCAAAATATTACCATGAAGGGGTTCCTGTATTTCATAAATATTGAAGAGCAAATATTTCAATGTTGAAATAATTTTTCATAATTTTCATAAAAACAAAAACGTGTTTAAGGGAGATTGTAGATTTCTTTATTAAATTATTCAATACTATATAAAAGTGCTTTCTCTTTTCTTGATGACATTCTACCTGCCTATTTTACCTAGGACATAATTCCTTATGGTTTGGAAGGACTCGCCCATGTGAGTTAAGTCCATTACCTTTATTTACGTCACAGAAGAAGTCGCAGTTTTCTGAACAGGCTCGTGACATTAGCCCTATACTCATTATTATTTTGCATCCAAGTTATGCTCGATCACTTGCTGCTTCGTGGTTGCTTTTCTTAAGATCACAGACTGCTCTTCTCGTTGGATGCTACCATTGCCATTAAACTGCATGTGTTACGCCTGAAATGACATTGCATTCGGGCAGCGTTACTTAGGAAGCACTCCTGTAGCGTCAACATGAATAAATAGCATGATGACGTCAATGCGTTGTGCCCGCCTGGATAGCACAGTTTCTTAGGATGGAAATTGTAATTGTGCCACTAGTCTACTGTGTGGCTAATGTGCAGGTGATAGCAGGTTATATGTGCCTTTCCATTCTTACAGAGGGTTTTGCTGCTCATCCTGATTTTATACTTAGTTTGACTTATTTAATACAATACCTTCACTTTCTCTTCCGTTTTCTAACATTTGTTGCTACTCCGCATAAACATTAACACCAATTGTGTGGCTATTAGAAAAGGGAATTCTTTTTTGAAGTTTGACTACTATGTGTCCTCCCTGCTTGTCATCTGGCTGTTCCATTTTGTGTACAATGATCCATCTGAATTCCTCAGAGCCATGTGCTGTTTCCCAAAAAACCGATTTCTATTCTTCAGACAGTGGCTATGTTCCAAGGTTTTGGTCTTTACTTTTCTTACTGTATTTACTATGCAATTCTACCACAAGGGTACAGCTTTATATAAATAACATTGTAATGTCACAATTAGTGAATATATTTTGAATACATGTTTTCGCTACGATTGTTTGTACTATGTTGGACTTCGGTGTTAAATGGCAAAGTCGACCATTTCCACACAATAAATGTCCCTTAATGGGGTATATGCCCCATTGTCCAGTATGCTAATTAGTTTCTAGACCTCTTACTGATGATATTCCATATGCTCACATCACTAACAATTTCTACTTCTCTTGAGCACGAAAAATGGGGGTTCAAGACTATTGCTGTCTCTTTTAAAAATGTTCATTTTTTTTAAATTAATGCTTCCAGGCCTCTCCTTTACCACGTGATGCTCCTACTTCCACCCCTCAAGGCCTCTCTCTTCAGATATTATGAATTTCTTCATAAGGCTCCTCAGTTTTTCCTTCCAACGCTCTCTTCAGATGGTATCTACTTCTTATGTCGTCTCAGTGCTCGTCCTGCAACCTCCAACACACTCTCCCTCGCAGGTGACATGACCTCCTGCTCCAGTCTCCATCCTGGTTGTTTGGGCTGAGCTGTTCAGTGATTGGGAACTATTCACGAGGTCAGGTGGGGGCGAAAGAGGTTTGGCTAAAGCTTACATTGAGGACTTCCACCATCTTGGTTTTTAGACTTCCTCTGGAAATGTGAGAGGTCTCCTTTCCTCCCCCTTGCATATCTGTTTCCATTGTCTTCTTTGCTGTGTAGGCCTGGCTTCTTAGTGTGTTCATTACAAGTAGATCTGTGACGCTTTCTAGTATGTTTGAAACTCTTTCTTAATGGGAAAGTTTCCAATGTGTAACTCCTGAGACGTTTACGGGAAAGGGAGAATGGGCCGCGTCTACTTACCATGAGAGTCAGTTGTGCATTGTCTGTGCACATGTTTGTGTCAATGGATCTTCCCCAGACTGTGCGCATATAATTCACAATATAGAGGATTTTATGCTGCATTAGTGGCGAAGTGAGACATGTAATTCTTTGCTTGAAAGTGATCTTAAATTGAGCAATTCGGCTTCCTTAAAGGATACAGGCTTTATTTTGTATTCAGGATATAAGGTTCTGTCCCAGAGGCTGGAGTGGGTCACCTTTATGAAGAGGGGTATCTTGCAGGGTCAGTGTCGCTCATCTTTTCCGCCTTGTGTCCACTGTGGTTCTGCACAGGTGCTGGAGTTGTAAGGGTTCACATGACTGCCCACTGCCTTGGTGCTGGGATCCAGTGGGAGCAGTCTGGGGATCCTCATGTAGCACCATTGGATACGCAAAAACAAGGGGGGGGGGTCCTGGGAGTACCTCTGCTGGACATAAGTCTCGGTTACGAGAGACTTACCCAGAGTCTTTAGCTCACTATCGTTCACAGAGGAGAAATATCTAAAACATATCAGTCTTTGTTCTACCCTAGGGCAGTCCAGCACCAAAATGCTAGGCAATTCTCCTCTGAACAAGAGTACCAACAGCAACCCCCAGACAAGTGTTTCAGTCTGGTTGGACCTCTTCCGTAGGGAGGAGCTGTGCCTCTCTAAGAGTAGTGAGCAAGGGGTCCATGTCTGGATTCCCCTAGTAACTTAGGGTGAGACCCAAAGTTACTTAAATATGCAAATAAACAAGGGGGAGGAGGGTCCTGGGAGTACCTCTGCCTGACATTAGTCCTGGTTACGAGAGATTTACCCAGAGTCTTTAGCTCACTATCGTTCACAGAGAAGAAATATCCCAAACATATCAGTCTTTGTCCTGCCCTGGGGCAGTCCAGCACCGAAATGCTAGGCAATTCTCCTCTGAACAAGAGTACCAACAGCATCCCCAGACACGTGTTTCGGGCCGGTTGGACCTCATCAGTAGGGTGGAGCTGTGCCTCTCTAAGAATAGTGAGCAAGGGGTCCACGTCTGCTAGGGGTAGCCCCTGCCTCTTTGAGCACCCCACTGCTGGTCACCATGTTTTGACAGCAAACCTCATTGCATGCAGCTGAAATGCAATATTTGCTCAGGTTTCATACATGCTGTAAATGGTAGTGGAAGTGCCCACATGAAGAGCAGCCTGTGATATTAAGAAAAAGAATGATGATTGAGCATAATTTTGATGGAAAATAATAACAAGCGTTAAGAGGTTGTCAAGACACCTGCAACAATGGTGTATGAAGGATTCTAGTAATTGTGAAGTCTGCTGACTGTCCAAGTAACATTGGCTAAAATAAGGCTTTGGATGTTGACGTCATACTTTAAAGATAATGGCACTATTTTATGAATGAATAATAATTTATTGGTGTAATTCTGAGACTGAAAAGACTAGGGTACACAATTAAGGAGAAAATACCACATACTGGACTAGAATATAGATAGAAAGAACATGTTCTCCTGAAGTTAATCTTAAACAGAGATGATAGGACAGAAACATGTCGGGAATAGAAGACATATGATAATACATATGTAACGTGATATAGTGATAGCAATGATTCTATAGCGAATGCATTCAGTGCATCATGGAACAACAAAACTGGTATTTGGTATTGGTCGTTATTTATAGATACATTATTTAGAGAAGAACATAACTCAGGTATAATGACCATGTATTTTTAAAAAAAAACAAGAAAACTGTTGCATTTATGGTATATTTCTAAGTAGAAAACAGACAAATATGTGTTTAAGAAGTAATATATTTTGTGATAATAGGTAATTAAACAAGTAGAATCTTTATTGAAATGCTGAAAGGCGCGCAGTGGCAGAGTGCTGTGGACAAATGCGGTCTCGCTGGAGTTAAAAGTGGTAGACTTTGGATGAACCCTCTTTCCCTTTATCGCTTACTCGCGGCTTCGCTGAAGAGGGACGGACTTGTGTGAAACAGTGTTTCTCTGCGATACTCATTCATTCTACTGGGCCAAACAGCAAGTCCCACCTCCTAAACCGTAAGCCCCTTGAAACCACGGGCTGCACGCAGTCGGCGCGCACGCAGAGGCAGAGTGCTGTCCTGTTGTGTCGGGGGTGCTGGAGTGAGGGTAAAATGCTTGTATTATTACCACTTGTCTACTAAACACCTTTAAACTGGAAAGAATGCCTGTAAAAACGCGCATGAAAAATGGGAGCACAAGCAGAGGAAACGGAAACAGAACATCAGTGAACACTTTGTTGATAGGAACTACTATCCAGGGAGCTGATATAGATCCAAAACAGTTTCCAAATGAGACTACCAATGGGTTTATAACTTCATTTTTCCCAGTTGCTCAACTGGAAGTTCAAGCACAAGTCCATGTGCAGATGGAAACTCTATTATCTGCATATCAAACCTAGCGTTTTTCATTTTCACTCTGTTCCTGTTGAGTTATTGTCACATGTTTGGAAAATTGCTCAACTGTAAATAACAGCGATCCTTAGGTTAATGAGCTAAATAATCTATTAAAATGATCATTTTAAACAATAACTTGTTCCGAAAGGCATGACTTGTCTCGAGAGGATAGCTCAAGGGCAACGTGCTCGCCTTGGAAGCAAGACGACTCGGAGCACCACAGGTTCGGTCCCCAGGGTCCAAACCTCTGGGTATTAAGCACATTATAAATAACCTATCATATCATAAAGAGCTTGACAGATATATTCAGTGCTTAAAGTGGGCGGGGGCCTGCCGGGGCCGGGCCCCGGCAGTCTCCAAAAAGAGGGACTGAGCCGGGGCCCTGCCGGGGCCCCCCGTCCTACCACAACATTGGCGGGATGCATTATCCAGTCGCGGCCGCAGCCGCGACGGGATGATGCACCTGCAATGAAGTCAGGCAAGCTGACAGAAGTGGCAGCCAGCCACAGCGACGCTGTGACTGGCTGCCACTTCCGTCAGTCACAGTAACTGCATCTGGTGACCCCTTGCGCGAGAGGTCACCAGAGGCAATTACTGACTGTCCCTTTGTTTCCCCAGGTCTTCAACCCTCGGCGAACCTGGGGATTCCTCGACATATTTCGAGGTTTATAAAAGATGGCTTTGAAAGTACACATTTCAAGCCATCTTTTATAAAGCTTTGCCGACGGACAATTTTGTCCGTAGTCAAAGCTTTATAAAAGATGGCTTGAATTGTGTACTTTCAAAGGCATCTTTTATAAACCTGAAATGTTTAAAAAAGATGGCCTGAAAACTAGGCAAACCGTAGGGTATGCACACAAATATATATACATGTTATATATTTGTGTGCGTGCCTTACTATGGTTTGTGTACTTTGCAAGCCATCTTTTATAAACGTAGAAATATGTTACATATTTCTATGTTTAGAAAAGATGGCTTGCATAGTACACAAACCATAGTAAGGCACGCACACAAATATATAACATTTATATATATTTGTGTGTATACCCTACGATTTGCGTACTTTTTAGGCCACGCCCCTCCCACAAGCCACACCCCCAAATGAGCCCCCCCCCCTCGATTTCTTACCCCACTTAAAGCCCTGGATATATTTCTTAACACAACCATTCACTCTACAACTGATGTGAATGCTTGGTGCTAAGTACAAACACCGAAAACTAAAAAGATCGATTTAGAATGACTGCACCGAGCGGTCATTCTAAATCGAATTGTCAAGTGAGCGCAGGGGCTGTCAGGTGAGTGTCTGTATTTGTCTGCTAGTGTTTGCATGACGAATGTGCGTGGACTTGGTGTGTTTTGTGCTGGGAAAGGGGTGGTGGTAAGGGGAAAGTGGCATTTGGTGTGTGCCCCCTCCTGTTTTACATAACAACCGGCAGGAGAGGGTGGGGCTGGGGAAGGGATCACCTTGGGGTGGGAGGGCTGTGGGAGCATGTCATATTGCCGCATTTTAAAGCCGACACAAAATAGGTTTTAAAAAAAAAATCTTTTTTCTGTGTTCGGTCTTTAAAATTCGGTAATATCACATAAAAACGAATGCCTTCCAGTTTTACACAGAAACAGATGTGCAGTATTTAGTCAGGCTTACATCAGAGCGGGGGAGTTACAAAACAGTGGGTAGTGTGAGTAAGGAAAAGATGATCTGGCGAGGGTGTGGACGTCCTGGCTTTTTTAATTTGAGTTAAATAATAATATGATGTGGCTAATTCTCTTTCTGAAGGGGAGCCTGCTAATCAGACCCTCCTCTCCTGCATTATAAAGTTCCATCCATGCACCTCTGTTGTCTCAGTCTCCTGACCGATGTTGCACCTGCTTTTCAGTGGCACAGGACAGGTTCAACAGTCACATGTGCATCCCTAACAGCTATGGTGACACAAAGTCATTGCAACCACAGGTGACAATTTAACTTCTGATCTTAAATGGAAAATAGCTGCCTTATCACTCTGGTGGCAGAGAAATCTTCAAGAATAAACTATTCCTTGTTATAGCATGGTGACTATGATAAAAGCATACAAGTATTAAAGCCAAAAAATGTGATATTATACAAGTGTCAACCCTGTCAACCTAGGTCAGTGAGGTCACATCAATGTATAGGCATGGCTATCCTCGGGAGGATAGCTCAGGGGCAACGTACTCGCCTTGGAAACAAGACGTCACAGAGCACCACAGGTTCGATCCCCGGGTCCACGCTTAGAAACCTCTGGGCATTAAGCGCGTTATAAATAACCGATCATATCATATCCTGGCTGCCTGCACTACTGTCAGTGAGACAATAGCTAGGATGCTGCCTTCCCTTTTCCTCAGAAGGAAGGTTAACTCTTCCCTACAAGCATATGTGACCCCACTATGAGATCCTGGAATCACCGTTTCAAAGGGGCACCAACATAACAAAGGACAAAATAACACCAGTGGGTGGCATTACAAAGGGCCTTTGAAGTAGAGAGGCATGGGACAGGGGCATTATTAGAGCATCCAGAGTGGGAAAGGTGGACCTGAGCAAGGGGTCCACCATCTTGCTTTTGTGTTGGGGCTCTTTCCATTCCTGTCCCCTCCATCTCCCGAAGGACAGGACACTCTTGTTATGATGTGTTGTAGCTGATTAGAATGTGGAATGTTTGGTGGGTAGAACCTGGGAAGGAATGGAATGGAATGGAGGGGGGCAGTTATGTTGGAGGAATAAAGGATGGTGCACATCATCCTATAGGATGGGGAAGCACCTGCGTGGGTCCGCCCACGCCTCCGATAATTAAGAAGAAGGAATAAAGGAGTTCAGACATGCAGGCTGTCTCCCGGCATTATTTGATGAAGATATAATAATTAAGATGGTGTCCATGACGCACACAACATGATGTAAAAAGGAATGTGACACTTGCTACAGCAACAGGGATTGGACCCCTTACAGCAGGCATGCAATTGTCAAACCCCTAGTGACAATTTGTCTTTGTAAGGAAGGCATCATCCACTCTACTTTTGATTCATTTTGGAATTTCAAGAAGACAAGAAGAATTCAATGGACCTGTATTGGGAGTGCAATCCATTCCAAAGTTCTCCAACAGTGAGGGAAAGGTAGCTTGCATTCAAGGCAGAGGAGACTTCTGTGACCTTTCCTTGCCCAGGGAACAGTGGGGGTAAAATTGCTATTGGGACCAATGCCTGCCCTTCTGCCACCTGAACTGGAAACTGACTCATCACTGTAGGTGAAGGATTTCCTGTAGGTGTCAGTCAGGCATCCTGGAGTCAGAGTGTAGAATAAAAGGATGTACCTTGTCCTGGAGCCTCTGGTTTGGAACCTCCAGCACCCAGAAATCCCAAGAGCAGCTGTAATCATGTTGCTACAGATTTCAACACATTTGAATTGCTTGTGGTGCTCTTCAAGCTGCAAGAACCGATGGTGCTGCATTTGGCACTCTGCATCTTCGAACTGCTCACCTGCATCTTTCGAACAAGCTTGATGCCGCCTTGCACCTGTAGCACTCTTCGCCACCTCGACTGAAACACCATCTCACCACTGCATAAGCCTTTGACTAGCCACATCTTTGTGCATTGCGTTGGACAAAAAGGACCTTGGCCGCAATCCAACTTGAACACTGAATTAAACCATTGTAAACCATTGTGTTATGCACCAACACAACACTTGGGTAACAACATCTCCAACTGACTTGACATTTGAGCCAAACCTATAGTTATAGAACTACCATGACGCTAGGCGGTTGGAGGTGTAATGGCTTTATTGATCTTGTACATCATAGATGAGTACATAGGTAGATCTCCCACCTCAATACAGCTCTCCCATCCCCTTCCAACCATATTCTCTCAGGACCTCACCATGGAATGAGAACACTCTTCACATTCCACATGCAACATCACAACACACCCCCGCTCCTTCACCTTCCCATTTCAGCCACCTTAGCAACCCTATTTTGGTCCCACTCCTGTCGTCCTTGCAACGCAACAGCCCGTTGTAGGAGTCTCTCCACCTGCACTGGCTCACTCCACAGACATTTCCCTTACCTTTTTATCACGGTTTTCCTCATGCTTACTCAATCATCAACATGAAATGTCTCCTCCCTCAACATCCTCCTGCCCACTATCTTTCCTCTCCCACTTTCGTACGTCCCTCCACCACATATCCCCTATACTTACATGTACCTCCCTTGACCTCTCCAACCAGGGTGGACACAGTAGAGTATTACTCTTTTGCCCCCTTATCATACAAATGGGGCGATTCCCCTCACAGGATGCAGTGAATTTCTCAAGGTTCCCACCCTCTTCTCTATCGCCTCATTCTTACTTCCCCCACACAAATCCACCATTCTCACAGCTTCCATGGCACATATATTTATCCTCTCAACACACCCTTTTGTTTGTGGGAGATACAGGGATGCCTTCTTGTGCTTAATTCCACACCTTAGCAAATAGCATTCCATCTCTTTACTCACAAAGTGCACCACATTTTCCATATGTATACTGCTCGGATATCCTTCTCACTCAAAAACGCCTTCCATGAACCTCAACATGGCCTAAGTAGTCACTACTCTTGTTCTCATACATTTTATTTCAATCCACCTTGACAATTAATCAACCATAACCACAAAATACTCTGGACCTGTACCTCCTAACCAAACCGGTCCTAAGACATAAACTGCTACTAGTCCAAAACACATGTGTGGGGTTGCTGATGGTACTCTTGTTCAGAGGAGATTTACCTATTTTTATTGATTGTGCATTTGTAAGGCACTTATAAATCAAGTAAATTGTGTTTCAACGCGCATTTCAGTGCTGGACTGCCCTTGTGGGTGAGACAAAGACTGATATGCAAATGGACATTTCTCCTCTGTGAAGGGTGCAGTGAGCTAAAACGTGGTTGTACACCCCCCTGAGTGGAAGAAATGTCATAGAGCAGAGTGTTTGACCCATGTTCGTTCTCAGTAGATGCCCTCCCACACTCCTTTGTAACTTTGTAAAACTTGGGGTTTCACCCTAAGTAACCCAAGGTAATCTAGACGTGGACTCCTTGCTCACTGTGCCTTCGAGAGGTTCAGCTTCACTTAACTGATGAGGTCCAACTAGGCCGAAACACGTGTCTGCGGTTGCTGATGGTACTCTTGGTTAGAGGAGATTTGCCTAGCATTTCGGTCCTGGACTGCCCTTGTGTGTGGGACAAAGACTGATATGCAAATGGATAGTTCTCCTCTCTGAAGGGTGCAGTGAGCTAAAACGTGGTTGTACTTGAAAAATTACACTAATTTGCGAACACTGGGCGCTTGATCTAAGTTATCATTAATATCATTCCGCATGTATTAGTCTGCAAAACAGTGGTTTTCATCTCCTTAACGCCAGGCTGTCTAAGATTACAGAGGCAGTTCAATACAAGCCCATGCACGTGGTTTTTGTGTCCTGAACGGGGGCTGATAGTGCAGGGAACGGCCTCAACACTCAGAACTATGGAATGTGAACTGGTCTAGACATCAACAGTAGGGGACCTTCACCAGACAGCGTGGCGCAGACCAAGCTGTGGCGGCACAAGTTGTGTTGCCACAAATTGGCTGCTTTACCCCACATGGGCACGCAGGCAGACAGCCATGTGCAGTCCTATGTGAGTGAGAGAGCGTTTAACTAGATCAGCACATGCATATCGGCCACCATCATGGGTGTAATTTAAGGGGGGGGCAAGGGTGTTTGTTCCCCCCAAATTCTGTGGCACACCATTTTGTCACACTCCTTTGGCAGGGGCCCCTTTCATTTGGATGTTGTGTCCACCCTCCCAACATTTTCAGGAAAGCTACTCCACTGGCCACCATTTTATGAATACCTACTGTTCACTCAGGAAGGCAGACAAGGTGCGAGTTTCACACCTTGGAGCACATTCCCTGTTATGGCTAGTCCCAATGACCCCATCAATGATAATGGGTGTCATAGCCCTAAGCAGGTTAAGTTTAGTTAGAGAAGTCTCACATGTCACGTCGGTAGATTCTTGGACCTGTAGACATTTGCATAAGAATACACATTACTTTGGAGCTTTACAGTGAGCAGCCAGGGCCCCCCACATGTGCCTTAAGCCCTTATGTAGATGAACATTGTGCCAGCAGTGGAGGCATCTCTGACCTTCCCTCACTGAACCCACCTATAAAACCATTGACTGTTCCATGAAGCTTGGCTTCCTTGACTCCTGTCCCATGAGCCTTTCCTTTGCAGCACTGCGACACATGGCTTTCGCTCTGCATCACATCTACAGAGCAGGGCACTTTTGCGTTTTCTATTGAGCGCACAACACCTCGGGAGTCTGTGAGTGGAGTGGGGGTGATTGTTTCCTGCCCGTTTCTTTTCTGCCTTAATTCTTGGCATGAAGAACAATCTGTAGTGGATCCCCTTTCATGTCCTTGGATTGGAACTGTTATTGCGGACTATCATCGTTTCCTCCTTAGGGCATGGACCATCATACTCCGCTCTCGGGCGCCAAGCAGTGGATCCAAGTTCCATGGGTAACTGCAGAGTGTGGATTTCTGAAACCTTGCACAGTTAGCCTGGTAATACATTTATTTGTCGATCACTGCTCATTCACCAAGCTTCTGCATTTGAACATATGTTCTAACAGAGTTATGTTCCTCCTGTTTCCAATAGGAACATTATTGCCTTTCTACTGTAATCCTGGAGCATTGTGCATGACCTCTAAGGACAGTGCTTTAAGTGGGGTAAGAAATTGAGGGGGGGCCCTCGTTTGGGGGCGTGACTTCCATTGTGGGCGTGGCCTAAAACGTGCACAAATCATTGTAAGGTGCGCAAACAAATATATAAATGTATGTGAGCATTTATATATTTGTATGCGGACTACTAGGGTTTGTGTACCTTTCAAGCCTTATAAACATACCAATTTAACGTATTTCTAGGTTTATAAAAAGGTGGCTTGAAAAGTGCACAAACCATAGTAATTTACGCACACTTGTGTGCTTACCTTACTATGGTTTGTGCTCTTTTCAAGCCACCTTTTATAAGCATAGACATTTATAACCTATTTCTATGTTTATAAAAGACGGCTTGAAACGTAAACAATTCAAGGCATCTTTTATAAAGTGTTGAGGACGGACAAAACCCGAGATGGCTTTGTCCATCGACAAAGCTTTATAAAAGATGCCTTGAATTGTGCACGTTTCAAGCGGTCTTTTATAAACATAGAAATATTTCTACGTTTATAAAAGATGGCTTGAAACGTGCACAATTCAAGGCATCTTTTATAAAGCTTTGGCGATGGAGAAAGGCGCCTCGGGCTCTGTGATCTCTGCTCAGAGCAGATAGATCACTGAGCCCGAGGCGCCTTTCACCCTCTGCGAACCCGCGGGCTCCGTGATCTAATCTGCATATTAGATCACGGAGCCTGCAGGTTCGCGGAGGGTCAACAAAGGAACTGTAACTTCCCTGATGACCCCTCATATGAGGGGTCATCAGGGAAGTTACAGTGACTGACAGAAGTGCCAGCCAGCCTCAGCGACGCTGTGCCTGGCTGGCACTTCTGTCAGCTCGCCTGAAATTAAACTGGCGGGTGCATCTCCCGTCGCGGCTACGGCCGCGGAGGGATAATGCATCCCGCCAATGTTGTGTGGGATGGGGGGCCCCGGCAGGGCCCCGGCTCAGTCCCACTTTTTGGAGACAGCCGGGGCCCGGCCCCGGCAGGCCCTGGCCCACTTTAAGCACTGTCTAAGGATACTATATTAGCAATTGCTATTTTATCTAGGCATGGCCAGCAAACAGGACTTCTCTTTCCCCAGGTAGCCTGCTGGAACATCATCCAGGTCACAATCAGGGCCGCACCCCTGCAGACCAGGAAGGACCTCCATACCCTCCCTACCCATCAGGGAATACTAAGGGGTCACTGCGAACTGCTACTCCTAGGTATATAGCACCCCTGTAGCAAAGGATTTTTAAGCTGTAACCTGCCTTTCTAGAGACCTCCGTTAGCGCTCCGTTTCGGCCTAGATATGTTGGCGCTATATAAACCCAAACCCGAATTCAAATAGCTGTGCAGTGGGAAGAGGATGGATGGACCTTGTCCATCAGTCAGGGGTACTGCTCAGCCCCAAGGACCAGACAGCAGAAACAATGGGGAAACAGGAGAAGGACGACGCAGGAGCACACTTGCCTCTAGAGTTAGAGGGCCTTATTGTGCCATGTAAAAGAACACTGCTAGGTAAGTGGTTGTCAAACACGTATTTGTTTTCATAGAGATAATCCAGAAAAACATCAGTGTGAGTGAATGAACCAGCATACAATATTCATTACAGCCAAAGGGTTGATAGTCAGGTGGTCACTTTATATGAAAATGTGGATTACCAGTTTGTATTCATCAAGTGACCCTCTGCGTTTTGCATTCTCAAGTAAACCAACTAGCTTAACCGTCGGTGAGCGTACGCGTTCACGCAGTTTCCTTGATCTAGATTAGACCAGACGGTTGCGGCATAACTTTTAAAAGAGATCTGGCCACCAGATAACACTGCACTCAACTGTTGTCCTGCACTGTTTCAAAACAGACTTCGACCGTTGCCTCACGTTGCGGGTGACAGCGAAACTTCCTGTCATCTGCCATGCGCACCCTGATATTTCACAAGATGGCATCAGCCAGCAGCGGTTCAGAGAGGTTCTCACTCTGCTGTCTAAGTAAAAATGGCCCACGTTCCATCTCATGCACAGCCCTTTTAAGATTGCTCGTGGCCCTAGGCACAGGCATATATGGGCCGCAATCCCTGAGGAACATTCACATTTTAAACATTCGTAGAAGGAGGTCGAGAGAATGTCCACAGAGACCTTCTGAAATAATGGCTTTTTTAAGTATAGCCAGGAACATCTCATTGTCAAAATACAAGTACAGCTACAGATATATAACACAGTATGACAACTACTGATATGAATTTTAAAGAACTGAATTTGAAACCCTTGGTTAGACACTAATGACATTCAATTAGGTCTGAGGGTCACCATGCATATTGCCGAATGAGGAATAAACATCAACCAGACTATCCAACAAATTATTGAGGACCAAAATAGCATGATATGGTAATGGTAGTAGGAAGGGCAATCAACTATTATACACCTTATTTGAAGAACACATTGCAGATGTGATCCCATTGCATGCAAGTGGTAACATTTTGTTTATTTATTTATTTTTTCATTTGTAAAGCACCTAAAGGCATCAGGGTGCTGTTACGAACCAGTTACATGATACAGAAGCTTCATTCGGCAGTGTATTGCCCCGCCACAGATATACAGGTAGACCTACATCAATGACGGTTATTACTAAACAGATAACTTCACAGACAGGTACTGGGTAGAGGTCCATTAGGCAAATAGCCATGTTTTTAAGGCCTTGTGGAAGGACCAGAAGGAGTCCTCTGCTCTTAGCTCTGGTGGGAGGGCATTCCAGTGGTTCACCGCAACTGCAGGGAAGCTCACTCCGCCTCCTTTGGCTCTTTTCACTTTTGACAGGACCAGTTGATAAGCATAGAACAACCTTAACAGTCTGATGGACTTCGATCTCTTAATTTTCTGGGATAGGTATTGCGGGGCAGTGTTACTCAAACATTTGTAGGTAATAGTCAAGGTTTTGAAGATAATCCTTTGCTGGATAGGGAGCCAGTGAGTTTCTTTTAGGGATTTTCAGCACTGCTCGGAGGGCAATGTTTTGGATTATCTGTAATTTGTTTATGTTCCATTTGGAGGTCCCGGCCAATAGCACATTACAGTAATCCAATCTCGCACCAGTAATGGCTCTGGCAATGGTCATGCTGCCCTCTGGAGTCCAGAACTGTCTTTTTGCATTGATGAGTTTGGTGGTGTAAGCTGCAGAGGAGGGCACCGCACTTACTTGTTTGGTGAGGGTGAGGGAGGCATCCAAATGTACACCCAGAGTTTTTACCACAGCTGAGACAGGGATTTGAATTTCATCTATCATGAAGGAGGTGAATTGATGGCTAAGTTTCTTCAGCATAGCCGGTGAACCTGCCAACATGATCTGCATCTTGTCGTCATTCAGGCACAAATAGTTGGCAGCCATCCAGGACTGGATTGTGGAGTACATTTTATTGAGAGTGAGGGAGAATTCATCGTAGGAGCCTGACAAGGGTAGGAGGATTCGCGTGTCATCTGCATTGCTAGTGTATGATATGCCAATGTCATCCAAGAGGTCAAATAGGGGTTTGGTGAAAATGGTGAAATGAAGCTCTGGGTACGCCGCACGGAATGGGAATGGGTGAGGCGCTCGCTGTGTGAGAAAACTCTCATGGATCTGCCTTCTAGGAAGGAGGCTATCCATAAAGTGGCTTCTTGGGAGAAATCTGCTGACCTGGTGAGGTGGTGGCTTAGTGTTTTGTAGTATACTAGGTCGAAAACGGCTGATAGATCTACTAGGAGGAGGAGAGCTGGGTTGCCCTCATCGCTGAAGGAGTCGGGTTGAATTTTCAGGCCAAGTAGCGCTGAGTCGGTGCCGTGGCCTGGTCGGAAACCTGATTGCTGCATCCCTAAGATGTGAATTTCGTGAGGAAGGGGACTAGGGCTTTTGAGCAATCTTTAATGATGGTCACTGGGCAGATGTCTCCTTTGCATCTAGTTGGTTTTAGGTTCCTGAGAATGTTGGCCGTTTCTAATTCTGGTACTTTTCTGAAATAGAATGAGGGTGCAGCGTGCACTTTGGCGATGGATGGTACGCTGTAAGTATATTTTTGCACGCATGGCGTTCTGAAAATTAGTACACCATGTTTCGTCTATGCTGACAGTGGAGGGGGCATAACAGGAGTCTCTATCCCTCTGAGAATTCTGACTAGTTCTTGCAAATTGGAGTTGGCTTTCGCTATTCTGGAGTTGTACACTTCTTCGTTGGCTGCCATAATGGCCTGTTTATATTCTTTCACAATCTTATTAAATGCCATTTTTTGCCAGAGGGAGTTAGCAACTATATGCCAACCAGGCTGATGTCAAGGCTAGGAAAGTCATTGGAAATCCTCAGAAGGGAAAGGATTGTGTGAGATATGTAAACCGGTGGACCACCAGAGTCATGGATATGCCAGGTGCTGGTCATGTCTGAGAAATCGAATTTCACTTTTGAGACTCCAGAAAAGGAGATACGTTCATGCTTACAGTGGTCTTCTTGGGTTTCACAAAACCTTTGTGTGCTGCCACATAGAAGACTCAAAAGGAAGCCGAGTAGCATTGCAGACGTAATTCGGGTGGTAGACCTAGTAAGGAGGTAGCCAAGTGACGTGCATCATAAATGCTGGTAATGGAGGGGAAAGGGAGGTAACAACACAAATAAACCATTTATTTATTGTAACGAATGCCATCTACAACTAAAGTCCTGATATGGGGTTCTGCGGAGGCGCAACATGACTATATATATATATTTCCAGGGTGGGCGGTGAATGCCTCCCAGTGAAGACCACTTGTTTCCTTCCTGCATATCAGTATTGCAGCAGTGGTGTCCTTCTCTATGTGAAGTGCACTTGTTTCATATCAGTATTGCAGCAGTGGTGTCCTTCTCTATGTGAAGTGCACTTGTTTCATATCAGTATTGCAGCAGTGGTGTCCTTCTCTATGTGAAGTGCACTTGTTTCATATCAGTATTGCAGCAGTGGTGTCCTTCTCTATGTGAAGTGCACTTGTTTCATATCAGTATTGCAGCAGTGGTGTCCCGTTGTATGTGAATTCCACTTGTGTCCTTCCTGCAGTCAGTGTTGCAGCAGTGGTGTCCTGTTGTATGTGAATTCCACTTGTGTCCTTCCTGCAGTCAGTGTTGCAGCAGTGGTGTCCTGTTGTATGTGAATTCCACTTGTGTCCTTCCTGCAGTCAGTATTGCAGCAGTGGTGTCCTGTTGTATGTGAATTCCACTTCTGTCCTTCCTGCAGTCAGTGTTGCAGCAGTGGTGTCCTGTTGTATCTGAATTCCACTTGTGTCCTTCCTGCAGTCAGTATTGCAGCAGTGGTGTCCTGTTGGATGTGAATTCCACTTGTGTCCTTCCTGCAGTCAGTGTTGCAGCAGTGGTGTCCTGTTGGTTCTATGTCATTTCATCACGGGATGTTTTTTCGCATTGGTTTTTTTCCCGCAGATTTTTCAGCAAAGAAACTCAAATTCTTTTTTTGGGGGGGGGTCCCCCCTCAAGCCCCCATCCCCTTTTATTTTTTTATATGTTCCTGCGAACACCCACACCCTAAATGTATATTTTTCTCACCCCCCCCAAAATTGTGCTGAGTTTTTTTCCGTTAAGAAATCTGCGGTAAAAAAACCCTGTAAAAAAACATCCCATGATGAAAGGACGTTGTACCATCCAGTTATATGTTAAGTGCACGTGTAAGATTTCACTATTGGCGAGGTGGTGTCCTGCTCTATGTGATGTGCACGTGTTTCAGTTTTTAACAACTGCCACACTAAATATTGCAAAGGTGGTATTCTAAATATTGTGAGGTACGCGTGCTGCAGTATTGCATTCTGGGTCACGCTGCATTGGTGGTCTCTTGTGTGAATTTCACTTATTTCAGGTGGGCAGTGTAGGTCCTCTGCGTGTTGAAGTGGTGTTGCCCTGTCTTGTGGAACAGGGTGTTCTGATGTGTGTCCTCTAAAGAGGGGCAAGCATCAGAATGAATGGGGGTGAGGGTGGTGTTCTACCGAATATAAAGTGACATTGTTTAAATCCTACAGCGAGCGTCACATTTATTTATTTTAGTGCAAGTGTCCCGTGCAAGGAGCTTGTGGGTTAGTCCTTGCAGCGACTGTCATATTTAAAGCTTATAGTGTTGTTTTGTCCTGCCAAGGGAGCCCTTTTCGTAGTTCCACAGAAAGCAGCTTTTTCACTATTGCATTGGTGGTGTCCTGTCCTGTGTGAGATGAGTTTCTCCAAGTCCTGGGTGGATGTTCCATTTGTAGTATTGCAGTATTGGTGTCATGCCTCAAGTGCACTAGGTTCCGTCCTCTGGTGAGAGCCACCTTTCAGAACGTAACCAGTGGTGTCATGTGTAAGGTGCACTTTAAGTCCAGCAGTGAGGCTCTCCTTTTAGTAGTTCAGCAATGGTGTCCTTTATTAGGTGCACTCGCCTCACTATTGCACTGAGGATTGCCTTTCAGGCCTTTCAGTATTGCTGTTCTCTGTGACCTGTCCTGCCCAAGGCACACTGGTCTCAGTGCTGCAGTGAGGTGCACCTTTCAGTAGTTCAGCAATGGTGTCCTTTATTAGGTGCACTTTCCTCACTATTGCACTGAGGATTGCCTTTCAGTATTGCTGTTCTCTGTGACCTGCCGTGCCCAAGGCACACCGGTCTCAGTGCTGCAGTGAGGCTCTCCTTTCAGTAGTTCAGCAATGGTGTCCTTTATGAGGTGCACTTGCCTCACTATTGCAGTGAGGATTGCCTTTCAGTATTGCTGTTCTCTGTGACCTGTCCTGCCCAAGGCACACTGGTCTCAGTGCTGCAGTGAGGTGCACCTTTCAGTAATTCAGCAATGGTGTCCTTTATGAGGTGCACTTGCCTCACTATTGCAGTGAGGATTGCCTTTCAGTATTGCTGTTCTCTGTGACCTGCCGTGCCCAAGGCACACCGGTCTCAGTGCTGCAGTGAGGCTCTCCTTTCAGTAGTTCAGCAATGGTGTCCTTTATGAGGTGCACTTGCCTCAGTATTGCAGTGAGGATTGCCGTTCAGTATTGCTGTTCTCTGTGACCTGCCGTGCCCAAGGCACACTGGTCTCAGTGCTGCAGTGAGATGCACCTTTCAGTAATTCAGCAATGGTGTCCTTTATGAGGTGCACTTGCCTCAGTATTGCAGTGAGGATTGCCTTTCAGTATTGCTGTTCTCTGTGACCTGCCGTGCCCAAGGCACACCGGTCTCAGTGCTGCAGTGAGGCTCTCCTTTCAGTAGTTCAGCAATGGTGTCCTTTATGAGGTGCACTTGCCTCAGTATTGCAGTGAGGATTGCCGTTCAGTATTGCTGTTCTCTGTGACCTGTCCTGGCCAAGGCACAGTGGTCTCAGTGCTGCAGTGAGGCTCTCCTTTCAGTAGTTCAGCAATGGTGTCCTTTATGAGGTGCACTTGCCTCAGTATTGCAGTGAGGATTGCCGTTCAGTACTGCTGTTCTCTGTGACCTGTCCTGGCCAAGGCACAGTGGTCTCATTGCTGCAGAGAGGGGCACCTTTCAGTATTACAGTGAGCTATCTGGGCCAGATTACCTCAACTTTGTCCCTTTGGGGGAGAAAAGAAGAAAAATGGAATTTAGTAGCGATTGGTGCTGCTTGTATAACAGGGAATAGAACGCACTGGAATTGCCTGACTGCTGTGTAACATTAAAGAAGTGTAGTAAACACATTTATTCATATGATATGCAGCAAACATAATACAAACAAGTCTGATTCATATATCGCCAATTCCAAATGCACTTACATAGCATGGATTCGGACTAAACCGGTTTGCTCCATTCGGCATCACCCAATCAGCAAAAATCAATTTCTTCATTATTAAAACCAGTGCAAATATTAGATAATCTGGCGAGAGGGACACTTGTTTCCGACCTGCAGTAAGAGTCATCCATCAGTATTTAAGTGGTGACGTCCCTCTCTTGGCGATGCACACTTTTTTTCAGCCCTGGTGAACGATGTGTCCTCTGGGCAGGTTATTTACAGCCAGCACACCCTCAATATGCCCACTGTCCACATCTAATACACAAAGGATGACTACCAATGCACAACTGGCCAAATTACAGAATTCGACAACTGCCACTAGATCCTCATTTTCATTGGGGCAGTATATTAAATGGAGGTAAAATGGCAAGGCATAACGCTTTCACGCCTCCGTTTAATACTTTGCCTCATTTTGAAGCAGTGCTGACGAGGCAGAGGGGCACAAATCCGAGATAAGATCTTCTCCGTGCTGACCTCTTCCGTCTCACCAGTGTCTTTGTTTTACACCTGCATGAGATTTTAATGCGTGCAGTAAATTAATGGATTTCTATAGAATCCACCTCGGATTTGCACCTGATCAAAACCAGGTGGTTTCCATAGGAACACGCATTAGTGAATTCCACCTGCAAAGCATAATTTGCACGAGGTGTTTGCTTGTTCATGAGATAATTTTTTCTGTCCATCACTGACCCTACTGAGAGTATACGAAGCACCTCACAAAGTTCGAAAGGGAGGAGGTGAAAAAGGAGGCTCAACATTTTACGGGATGGATAGGAAGATCTAGGGCCTCATTACACGGAAGGCGGTAATGGTACCGGTGACCGTTAACCCTTACCGCCTTACTACGAGCTCCCTTTGCGGGTAGGTACTTTAACACCTGCTGTTTAGCAGGCATTAAAAACCAACCCGCAAAGGGACCAGGGTGCTAATTACGGTACCGCAATTTGCGGCACCATAATTAGCACCTTCCCCATTCCCATAGAGCCCTATGGGGCAAAAATGGGAATGGGGAAGGGGGAATTACCGCCCCGCCAAACTTGGAATAGGGCGGCAATTCCCCTTTCCACCGAGGCGGTGCCAGTATTTTACCGGCATGGAACAGGGTGCTAATAGCACCTTGGTCCTCCGCCTACCGTGTAATGAGGCCCTAGGATGGACCGAGGATGGCAGGGGAGGAGGTGGTGTGTCTGGATAAGGTGTCAGGGTAGAGGTATGCTCTGAAGTGATGGAGATTCGGCTCTGGGTGCCCACTGACTGAATGCTTATCTTTGTGTGCAGAGTGGAATGTAAAGGAGATTTTGGTTGGCTTGTCTTGCACTTGTCCTCTTTCCTTTTCCTCTTTTCCTCATGAATATTCACAATTGCATGCAGGGAACCCAACATCAGGCAAGCGCTAATGTTGGCTGGCCTATTCATGCAATTAACCTTTGTGACAAAATGAGGCCGTCAGTCTTTCAGACTTTTGCCCTGATTATTATTTTGTGACTTGAATAATAATCCCACCGTATATGAGAACAGATGTCCTCTTTTGCCTTTTCCATAAAAAGCTAGTCAAATGCCATTTCCTACTTGCCAATGCAGATGGGGCATGAATTGTGATGGAGCAACACTAGCTCAAAGATAATCACAGCGGAAATGGACTTGATATGGTCATCTGGGCCCACATAAAGCAAGAAAAATAATGTTTTATAAATCTACAGCAAAAAGAAAGGTAGTCATGCCACTTTTGTAAAACATTGCTGCAATGGCCAGCCAGTACACAGCTATTAAGTCAAGTAGTAGGCAGCAGTAAGTTGGGAAACTGGTGGGTGTGTGTGTATAGTATTTGGAGCATGGGACAATCTTTGGCCATGCCTCAAAATATCCCTGCATTTTGGCCTGTGTAAAGTCGCAAAGCCACGTGGAATCAACGGACAGCCTAGTCCATGGTAAAGGCGTAAAAATGACTTTATTAGGATAAAGAGAACTAAGTATTAATGGAAGGAATAGAAAACATAACACTATAATATAAGGTAGCTTCTCCTCTATGGACCCTGGTCATGAGCCTGTCCTTACCCTTCTGGGGTGTCCAGATTCCTGGCATTGGAGGAAATTAATCCCTCGTACTCATAGGGTTTTAAGTGTCCGACACTTCTTAATTGTATTTTGAGCCTTTGATATCAGGATGTTTCTCGTCTGCTTTCTGTCCTAGTTTACCTGATCCACCACTGCAAAAGTCATGCATCCGCTGCGCTCCCATGTCAGACACCACCGGATCCCTCTTCAGGAATTCCTCTAGGCCTGTGCCTGTTGGGCAGTGCCATCTGGTTCAGTTCTCCAGCGGTTCGGATATTCTCCTCTTCAAATGGGTCAGTGAGAATTTTACTTAATGTAAACTAGACTGACCCACTCTCTTGACACCTCCCTTGCATCGAGTCCTGGCTTTCTCTCTCAAAACCCTCTCTCTGTGGGCCTGCCTTTCAGCATCAACAGCTTGTTCCAAAAGCCTTCTCTGTTCCTCCTCCTTGCACTGCTCCATTCTCCTCCTCCCCTCTTCTATTTCATTTGTTTCCCCCTCTCCTCCCGGCAGCCTAGTTTCCCAGATCTTCCCTCCTCATCTCCAACTCAGTTCTTCTCAACTCCACCTCTCCTCCTTCTTTCACTGATGTTCCATCTAGCCTCATCAGCATTCATCCATCCCTTCTCGGTACTCCTCATTTGCCCCATCCATTAGAGCTCCTCCTTGAACTCCTTAATTCTCTAGCTCCTCATGCACCACCTTACACCACCTCCTTGCTTCTGCTGGCAAATCCTAACCCCCACCCACGGCTTGGCCTCTCCACTAAGTCCCTGCTCTTTTCAACTGGACTCAGCTGTGCGGCTCTAAGAGATGAGTGTAGGGACATCTTAAGTCTCAGAGGGTCTTTGCGGTTCTGGGTAAGGCTGTCCTTGATGTGAATGCCATTCTTCCCATGTAGACACCTGAGGGTAAAACTCCCACCTTTCTGCAGATGTGTTCGTCAAAGTACTTGTGAGACTTTAATGAATGGATCACTGCGTTGGGCTGTTTTCAACTTCTAGGGGCCATATTATTGTAATCATGATTACACACTCAAGTACAGGGGTTTGGTAAGTGACGTGTGACAGTCCCTACTCTCCAGATTGGAATTGGGCAGAGGGACCTGGGGAACCTCCATGTCCGCAAGAACTACTAAGAGTGATTTCTTCCAACTAGTAATCTCGATTTAGGTGGTGAAGATCAGAAATAATTTTTCCCTCATGTGGAAATGGAGAGTCTGGTGACAGTGAGACCAAGTCACATGCAGCAGTGAGCACATTTCTTACTGTTTGAAAATCACATTGGTGCAATTTACTCTGACTAAGTTTTATGTCAAACACATGATGACATCTCAGAAGTGTGGATAACTATAATCTATTATTCCCAGAGAACAGAAGTTAAGGTTGGAGTGATATTCCCTATGAAAAGGAAATCTTCCCTACTATCACCATCTGCTGGTGTACTACAGATTGTGTAAATATTTCCCACTCTCTAGAAGGGTTCAAATTACCGAACAAATATGGCAGAAAAGAAGTGATACAAAAGAAGACTTGTCACCATTAACAATAGAATTTCAAAATAAGGAAAACTACTCCAGTGTGAAGCATAACACAGAGTGCTGATCGAGTTATTAGAAAAACCAACCCACAATGTTTGTATTTGTGTTCTGTGATATATATGTTTTTTATTGAGTTTTTATGTAACGTGATAATTTTATGCGTGATATTTTCTATAGGTTTAACACATTTTTTTTAGTATTCATGTATGAATTTTTGGGAATTTGCTATACCATCTGTCTTTTTTCTGTCATGGTTTAGACACCTGTTAATACATTTTTTGTATAACATAGATCTTATCCATGTGGTAAGAAGTGTATGATCCCCACAGCATGGTATATGCCGATTGAGAATATTGTTTGATCCTCCATGTCCACCGTCACACAGCAGGTGGTGGTGCCCTGCCCTTCTACTCTCCCCCGTCTCTGACATCAATACAGTAATAAGTTTGTTTGTAGCAAGCCAGTAGTTAAAGGGGTAATGCATGGGCAATATATATGGGCATATTAGATAGCAAGGGGACATACACACTTTTTTTACCAGTAAGCAACATGCCAGTATTTACATGGATGAGCTATACATATGTACTTTGGTGTCCCACCTGGATAAGGCGAGCAGAGGAATATGGAGGTTAGGGGGTGGGGGGTAAAGGTATTGCTGAGATGGAGGGATAAGTACTGTCTGTAAGCCAGACAATTCGTGAGAGAGCACACAAAACAGACACTGACATTTTCAGTGTGGAGAAATTCGAATCAGACTCCACTTCAAAGTTTTCCCCAGCATGTAGCCGAGTTCACCACAAAATTGGTTGGTACCTGACGTGTTTAAGGAAACAGCAATGCAAGAAATCAAGAATATATCTCCTGCTAGATGACACCTCTAAAACTGCAATATTAAAAAGCAGTGTGGGAGCCCCTCTACTGAGAACCAACATTGGTCAAATACCCTGTTCTATGGAATTTCTTCCACTCAGGAGACACTACAACCACGTTTCAGCTCACTGCACCTTCACAGTGGTTGTAGACCCTCCTCGGTGGAAGAAATACCAGAGAACAGGGTAGTTGATCCATGTTCGTCCTTGGTAGAGGGGCCATCTTCTTTTCAATCTATTTTATTAACTTTCACTCACCAAAAAGTCAATGAACAAGCAATTAAAATGTGTGTTTAAGTAACTTCAATGAAATCAATTGATGGGCAAAAACCACTTTTTGCCTCCTGATGAGCCATGTTTGCGATGGTGCGACACATGTAGAGGAATCAAAACTGAGGAATCAAAATAATATTTTGAAGTAATCATTGCATTAAGAGCACAAATAAACCAGAAGGTCACCAAACTACTGATCTTTTTGATATCTTTTATGGCAACACACCTAACCAGAACAACTTTAGGTGGCGCGGCAACTGTGCTTCGCATTCTAGTCATAATATTGCACATGAATAGCTTTTCAATTCATCAAAACCTGAAAGAGCAGAAATTCAAAAGGACTCTAAAATCAAGTTAAGAACCTCTCACACACCAGATCAATTCATATACATTAAAAAAAGGTAGGCTCTTACAGAACGTTGTACTTGAAACAGATAATATATCAAGAAACGATTAGCATGTGCAAAAGAGGAACAATCTCATCCTAAATTTTCCTTAAGTTATAAAAGAGAATGAGTTCCCTGAAAGCAGAGATCATTGCACTGAAACACCTTGTAGAAGATCTCATGTCTTTCCCTCAGAAAAGACACACCTGCAAAGAGGCTAGACGTGGAGCAGGAGGAGGGTGAATGAAGGGCCTCCATATTGGAGGAAGGTGAGGAGAAGATTCCAGTGCTGATGTAGTAGGTGTAAAGGAAGCAAAGGTGGCTGGTGGTGAGGAACATTTATGTGATCCCAAAATACTCATATATGATCATAGAAAGAAAAGAGACCCATAAAATAGCGGTAATAAGAGACGAAACACAGTTCTGCAAAACTCATCCAGGATAATGTCAACAATAAGGACATTGGTGCAAGACTAAGGCAGGGGAAAAAGGAAAGTCGTATTAATCAAGGAAAGCCTGCACTCCCCCTCTCACCCAGTGGACAACTGAATATTATGTACTAGGAACCTTTTCAAGAGGCCTCATTACGGCCATACCGGTCTGGAAAAAAGAGCTGGTAACAACGGTTACTGGCACCTTTTCCGGACCGGCATACTTTGAGTCTGTCGGTAATGGCAATAAATTACCGGCATATTCTTCTCTGACGCACTGTTACAAACTGTGCCAGGGCTTCAGTGTTCCCATTCCCATGGGGCCCAACGGGACTCAATGGCAAGGGGAATTTACCGTTCCTCCACCGGCTGTAATATCAAGGTATTACCATGTGGCAGAAACAGTAACCCAAGGTTGCTGGTATGTCACCGGTAGCACTGGATGCCTACCAGCAACCTTGTAATGAGGGCCGTGGTCCTGGACGAAGAGCGACCATCCAGATCGGCTACACAGTCGGCCTACATTGTGTTTTTGTAAAAACAGGCATGCCAGGAAGAGCAGATGGCAGAAAGTGTTTGGAATCATGCATAGGAGGCAGCAAGGCCAACGATGGGTCTGGTATTACAACCTTTCCAAAACAGAAGTTGGAGGAAATCATTGGGACATCTGAGAAAGCAGATCATCACTTAGGGATATGAGGAGAAGGGTTACACATCTTCACTTAGGGATATGAGGAGAATGGTTACACATCTTCACTTAGGGATATGAGGAGAAGGTTTACACATCTTCACTTAGGGATATGAGGAGAAGGGTTACACATCTTCACTTAGGGATATGAGGAGAAGGGTTACACATCTTCACTTAGGGATATGAGGAGAATGGTTACACATCATCACTTAGGGATATGAGGAGAAGGGTTACACATCTTCACTTAGGGATATGAGGAGAAGGGTTACACATCTTACACAAAATATCAAATAATAGGAGGAAGGAAACTTAGCCCTTGAGAAAAGGGAGAAAGAGGCCGCAGGAAATATGCTTGAACTCAAGGAATGGAGCATCATTAGTGAGTCATAGATTAGAAATATCCAATAAATACTAATAATGGCAGAGACCAGGAGCAGGGGAAATAATGGACAGCTTTTGGGCATGCCGGAAAGAAAAAGAGGGAACAAAGCGAGACAGTCTAAGGAGCAAGAAGGAGAGGAGCCATGGAGACATGATCAGAATGTTGGGTTTATGGTCTGACCAAGTCCCTAAAGAGTGGAATCATTGGGCAATGAAGCCCGCCCAGACATACAAAAGGTGGGGAGTAAACAAACCTTTTGAGAAGTGTTAGGAAAGATTTTCTTTTTGCGCCTTTCATGCCAAGACTTCTATGGGACAGCCTTTCATTTTTGCTTTGTTTAGACTCCTGTCCTGCCTTTTTTGGAGTCAATAAAGACTTTTCCTTTACTTCCTTTTCTGCTAATTCCAATGGGGAAAGTGATTAGTCCATAAGACTATCAGTACTGAGAGACTTTCTCTTTGTGAATTTCTTGTATTGTTACAATGTTACAATTGCACACAGCACCTTAAAGTGAATTGTGGTTAGGATACTTCGTTTTCTTACAATGTTTTCTATAATGGCCTTTTTTTGGTTACTTTTACAATGTGTCTAGTAAGAGCTGGTGGGAGTAGATATTGTTTTACTGTGTTTTATATGTTTTACTTTTGCACTTTAGCATTTACCCCAAAGGGCTACTAAAGGGGACTAGCACCCTAAGATGCAGTGCCAGAAGTGAGAATATATATATATATATATATATATATATATATATATATATATATATATATATATATATATATATATATATATATCCGATTCCTAAGCCCTGCCACTGGTAAAACTAAATTCCGCCTCCGAAAGTTACCTGTGACCCTCGGGGCCTTCCTTGAGCCAGTCTAAGCGTAGAAGACTGTGCCCCCAATAGATTCTGTAATCTCAGAAAAGGTATCTGGAGAAATCGGAATCAGGGGGGTAAATTAAGCTACCTGTTCCTCTCCCTCCCCCTTTCCTCCATGCAGTTACATGGGTGTAAAGTCATGTTCCTAAACTACTCTTTCCTGATTTTGGTCCGTAGAGGCCTGATGAAGGATCCCTTCTTAGGCCTTACCTAGTGACTGGGAGTTTGCGTACCTGAATTGTACTTACCGTTGTTTTGACATTTTGATCATAATCACTGGCATCGTCCAAATCTCAATCATTCTACCTGTTAAGTACACCTTTGGGACTGAAGATTTTAGGGTTGGGTTAGGTGAGCTATTCTTTGGCTATTCAAAGTGTATATCCTGACTTTCTTTCTTTCTGTCTTCACCTAATGGTTAATGTATATATCTGTCTTGTAGTCAGGGTGTGACACTATTTGGCTAGAGGTTTTACCTGCTTAGCATGCATTTCAAAGTCCTAATAAATCATTGTATATTTGTATACTTCCCTTTCAAACGTGAATTATTGGTGTTATGATGTGTGGACTCAGTGTAGCCCTAGACCCTCCGACAACCCCCCTGAGACTACACGTTGCCACTCTGCTACCTTACCTACCTTGATTTGGTTTGGCTAAAATCTCAGCGTCTTCTCGTTCACCATAATAGGCTGGCCTCCCAGAATCCACCCCAGAAATGATTTTGGAATTTAATTTTAACATGCAAATGAATTGATGAAGTAAAAAAATTGGAGGGCAACTTGAGTAAGGATTGTAAGAGTGAGATCAGATGCATGCCAGCAAGGAAAGTTTGTTCAAGTCTGAAGATCAGTAATACTACAAAGAGTCATAGATATTGGGAAAGAAAGTCTTTCAAAGCCTACATTCATTGCAATTACAAATAGAGAAGTACATTGACTCTCTAAAAAGCATTGTGACGACAGAGTAATGCATACTGGGAACCAGTCTCTTCAAAGTTCAAAGAGCAATGCCATTTTTTAAAAAAAGTTATGCATGCTGGGAATCAATGTCCATTCTAAATCTAAAGATGATTGGGGTTATCAATTGTAATGCACGCAGGGAAACAAAGTCAGTTCATGATTGATATGGCATTTTTAACGCGCCTATACACAAGTGTTTCGAGGCGCGACGAGAAAAGGGAGGGTGAAACAGAGGGAAGACAGACAACAATCTTACTAGGCCAGGTGTCATTCAGATCACAGGGCAGGAGCCTGGAAGTCGATGTGGTCTTTGATAGTTTTGGAGGAACAGGGGTGAACCTGTTTCGACGAGACCGTCATAGATTGGACTTGTCTAGAAACCTCGTCAGCAGAGAAAAGGGGGAAGGCAGAGAAGGAGGGAGGGGGCGGCTGCATAAGGGCCAGAGGGAGAGCAGGGAATGGAGGGAGGGAGGTGATAGGAGGAGAGTGAGGACAGGATGTCCTGGGTTTTTTAGGCAAAGTGAGAAGCCAGTGCCGTGCAGAGGGCCCGGGAAGGTACAGGAGAGTTAGAGACTGCGACAGGATTGGCTAGTTCCTTGCAGATTTTAAAGAGTTCAGTTGAGTTGTTTGATGCCGCAGAGATGTGGGCTTGGATATGAGCTCTCTTCTTGGTGAGGACAGAGAGCCGGTATTGCCTTTGAAGCAGACGGCAAGCCAGTTTGTCAGAGGACGAACATGAAGCACACCATTTCCTCTCGGCCACCCTGCACTTGTGTTTAAGGGTCACGAGGTCTGAGTCATACCAGCAGTTACACTTGGCTTTGGGCTTCAGGCGGATTCTCATGATGGGCAAGGATATGAAGAGTATCAGATATAGAGGAGTGGGGGATGGAGAGGGCTGTGTCAGGGTGAGAGTCAGCCGAAAGGGGGAGGAGGGGGCAGAAGGTGGTGGCGAAAGCCTCATCTGACACGCGCTTCATGGGTTGGATGACCGAGTAGGTGGGTGGCAGTGATGGAGATGGCTTAGCCTGAGGGGTATGGAGGGTGAGGTGGGAGGATAGGAGAAAGTGATCACTCCAGGAGATAGGAGTGGAGAGAGGGATGGAGAGGGGAAGGTCAGAGGAGATCAGAACATCAAGAGTGTGTCCTGCAGAATGAGTCGGACCAGAGGGTAGAATGGTGAGTGAAAGAGAGTCGCAGAGATTGCGAAAGAGTCCAGAGGGGGGACAGGAGGCATCCAGGTGGATGTTGAAGTCTCCAAGAAGGAGTTGAGTGGTTGAGGCCAGGATTGAGGAGGCAAGGTCCGCCCACTCAGAGAGGAAGGAAAAAATAAGACCAGGTGGCCAATAGATAGTAGCCACAGTACGGGAATAGCTAGGGGCGAGAGAGAGAGAGAGAGAGAGAGAGAGAGAGAGAGAGAGAGAGAGAGAGAGAGAGAGAGAGAGAGAGAGAGAGAGAGAGAGAGAGAGAGAGAGAGAGAGAGAGAGAGAGAGAGAGAGAGAGAGAGAGAGAGAGAGAGAGAGAGAGAGAGAGAGAGAGAGAGAGACGGCAGTCGAGGCATTCAAAAGAGTAGGTCTGCGTAGGAATGACCGAGGCAGGAATCCACTCGGAGAAGATAAGGGCTACACCCCCACCGAAGGTTCTTGTAGCCGTTGGGTAGGAGCGTGTCAAAGCTGGTGACAGATCTGGCCATGAACCATGTCTCAGTGAGACCGAGGACATCAAGGTCAAGTTCTTCAAGAAGGCTGCAGATTTCCGAGGAATGTTTTCCAGCAGAGCGAGAGCTATGAGTGGCAATGTGGAGAAGGTTGCCATCCTTGAAGGACTTCCGTGGAGGGGTACAGATCAGAGGTACACCCTGCGGAGGTGTAGGAGACCTAGAGGGGCGGAGTGGGAGAGGGAGGGGGAGGGCAAGGTAGCCAAGGAAAGGGGTGGGGGGACAGCAGGAGAAGAAAGGTTCATTAGGCGTGGGAAGCGGCTATCAAAGAGGTGAAGGTTGGCCTGAGGGCCTTGGAACAAGACGGTCCCATTAGAGTAGACATTATGATGACTAGAGGAGTGGAAGGAGGCCAGAAGGACGTCCCAATGGGTGCCACCATTAATGGGAGAAGAGGAGAAAGGAGACAGCACAGAGACCATCTGAAGGGTCCATAGGTCAGGTGAAGGGACGACAAAGAGGATGTCGGTGAGAATTTCCTTGGAGGAGGCACTGGTGTAGGTGTCAGGGATGGGGAGGCCTGGGTTGGAGACCAGGATGTCCTTTTTAAACTTCTTCCTACCAGATTTAGTGAGGAGAGCAGGATTGTCGATAGAGAAGCAGTAAGAAAAGATGGAGGAGACCGAGAGCACCATAGATTAGGTGGGAGAGGGGGAGAACTGGCGGGAGTAGGCAGACAAGAGCGAGCAGCAATCAATTTGCACAATAGGACAGATTCTCAGGGTTAAAAGGCTCACAATGCTAACTTTAGAACCGGTGAGAAGCCACCTAAGTTTGAGAATCTTGAAAGGCGAGAAAACAGCCTAGTTTTTCACAGCGCAAAAATGATTAATTTAAATACGGAGACAGTGCGTATTAGAGCAACACAGGGGTCCACACAGTCGTGATTCAGAGTCTGAAGGTGGGGAGGCTAGTGGGACTGACCAAGGAGACTGACACATGAGCTTTACATTTGAACTGACTTTGTTTCCCTGCATGCATTACACTTGATTACCCCAATGGAGGGATCGTATCTCTCAGGACTGAAATCTCTGCACTGGCTCCCAGTGGCTGCAAGGATTAAGTTCAAAACCCTCTGCATTGTCCACAAGGCCTTCTGGGGCCGCAATGCCTTCAACTCTCTCTTCCCAAATATCTTCCTTCTCGAGCTCTTCACTCTTCCTCCTCCAACTCCCTCAGGGTCAGTCGCTTCTCCAAGCAAAGAGTTGTGGTAGATCTCTCTCTTCGGCAGGGGCCTCCCTCTGGAACAGCCTTCCCGCCTCCCTAAAACTTGTGGAGAACCATCTCCGGTTCCGGAAGCACCTCAAAACCTTCCTCTTTGCTTCTGCTTTCTCTCCCCCCTCTCCTCTGCTGAATTCCTGGCTGAAACTGTACTGGCTACCTGGCCACCCTTCTGATCTCGGGCCCTGGCCCCGCCAATTGCACACCTGCGCTGCCTCCCTGGCAACCCCTGCACCTGGGGACTGTTACTCTGTATCCCTACAGTCCCCCTACCAGCACTTATATCTGCTCTTACCTTGCACTTGCCACCATTTGGCCATTTTATTATCTTATTATTTTACTATCCCATGTACCTCACTCCCCCCCTCCCGTCCCCAACGCACTTTTCCCTTTCCCCCTTCCCATGCACTTGCGCAATCTGAATGACACCTGGCCTAGTAAGATCGCTGTCTGTCTTCCCCCGGTTTACCCTCCCTTGCCTCGTCGCACCTCGAAACACTTGTGTATAGGCACATTATAAATGCCATATCATGAATAATAACAAGAGATTCAAGGTGGGAAACAAAGTGTACTCCAACTCTAAAGAGCCTTTGGATAGGAAAGTGTGATGCATGCTGGGAAATAAAGTATATTAGAAGTCTAAAGAGCACCAGCCCAACAAAAGGTGATGCATATTGGTGACATTGTGAGCTAAAGAAAGGGGCCCTGCCTGCACATGGTGGGGGGTAGGAGTGCAGGGTTGCAGATTGTTTTGCCTTTTAAGGCTTACTCCTTACTTTGCCCGACTAACCAACTCACCGCTAAGAACTCCTGGCACCCTACACTACACATTCACAACCCCTGCACCCTTACAGATTTTCACCGCAGACCTAGCTATTAGTACATCAACACAAATACAAACTACAACTAAGCTCTCGATTCAGGCCTATCACGCTCTTTCACATCAGCGACTAACCAGGCTCAAATCGATGTATGTAGTCCATCATATCGTGGGTTTCTCCCTATGGATAATATACTCCCATAATTTGTCCACCAGGCCTGTAGAAAGCAGATTGGCACACAGGAACTGGATATTTCTGACCTGTACTCGTGAACACCACATGTTGTCCATCTGTATCCCCCAAACCCCCCCCAGCACCTTTATTTTCTTAAAGAGCCACATGCAGCAAGGCCACCAATAGTGGCAGACGGGTGCTACACAAGGACACTTACATTAGATGCTGGTAAACAAAACGTATTCAAAGCCTGACAGCCAGTGAAAGAGTCAAATCAAATGCAAATTGCAAACCAAAGTTCAATACAAGTGTTAGAATCCCTGACTAACCAACTCACAATGCATACTGTGAAACAAAGCTAATTTAAAGCCTACCAGTCGATGACAGAACCAAGTTATTTGATATGGAGAAAGAGATTCAAAGTTACAGAACATGGGTCTGGTATCTTAAATTGAGGGATGGATGGTGGATATATGCTGGAACAAGGAGCCTAAAATTCATTAGCACCCTTGGCAGGCCAGCCGACCAATCAGGAGTCAAGGAACGCAGGCTGAACTGGCGATTTCAGACCACTTTTCAAACAGCCTGGTAGCCAGTACACCCACCATCTTCCCCCACCCTCTGTTCCCTTCTTCTTTACCACCCCCGACTTACGTTATTGCAGCGGCAGCACTGGCCACTCGTTTCAGCCCTTTGAACGGGTTGTAAACGCCATATTTCATGCCTAGGATGAGAATGATGCAGGGAATTAATCATTAAACACCAGTATGAAAAAGAGTGACAGAGAAACCCTTGCTCCAAATTAGGGATAGTCCAAAAGGAAAGTGCAACCTATGGCCCGAATACAGGACAGAAGTACAAAGGGGAAGGCTTTACAGGTGGAGAATTTAATAATCGTTTAGAGAGAAACAATTGCTCAAGTCATTGATAAATTATGAAAAAAGGTGAATCACTATTTGCAGGCGCCTTAAAGAATGATGTTGTAAATGAATGCCAGCAGTACTCCATCCATGTAAACCAATCTATGGAGCTGATTTTGTGTATTCCCATAGCTGTATGTCATTTTCCCCTGCACACAAAGCATCTGACATTAATCTGCACTGGATTGTGCATAGGGATTGTGGGATGTACTGACCCACTAGGCTATGCCCTGCGACATCCCTGTATGCTGGTGGCACCAGAACCAGCAAAAGGGCCGCAGAAAGCCCTATGCGCGCTAAACCTATGAGAAATTGCGCTGTGAAACCGGAAAAGATGGCTGCCAATCTACTTTGCCTGTTGTCAGCGGTGGAACAGGAGACCACCCTGCTGAAACCTGTCACTGGACTACCCACAGAGTGAAAATGGAAACAACATAAAAGTCAGTGTTTTCATTGCAAGGAAACCCAGAAGGGCTCTTAAATCCATTTTTCCCTTGGTTGCTGAAATTACAAAATAATGATTCAAAACATCAGGAAATATCCAACAACCATGCTGGGTGTTAACCATCACTTCATTCAAGAAATCCACATGAGCACACAATGTCAGGAAAAGCAAAATCCATCATCAGAATACCCACATTAAAAAGTGGTTTGTCTGTGAAAATCTGTCAAATATGGGCGCAGTACCACCGGCCGCCTGTATGACAGCTGTCATTTAATTGTATTAGAAGCTTAAACTTGTGCAGTTAAAATCAAATGGTTGGAATTAAGTGACTTGCTATCAAAAGTAATATAGGTTGCAACTATTTTATCTCTGTTTTAAAAGACTGGAATTAGAGTTATGTTTGCCTGTGTTGAAATTATAATTTTATTTTAATCAAACAAAAATTTAAACAAAGTAATTTTTAAAGTAACCGATGCAAGCCACAGAACTACAAAGCTAATTCCACAGCTTGCCCCAACAAAAGACACCTCCCTTCTGCTCTCTGGCCCAGGAACTCACATTCAGGTGTTAATGAAGAGGGGAGGGGGGATTTGGGCTGCTGCTCCTGGGACATCAAAGGACTTCCTTGATTGAAAAGATCTGCAGATGCAAGTGTCAACAGAAGCCCCTGCCAGAGGAAAGAAGCGGGGATTACTCTCGAGCCACCAGAAACTTTGGGGGCAGGAACAGACAGTTTTGTTTATTCTTAAAGCACAGAAAAGTATATTTTTGAAAAGGACTGACAAAGGACTGTGTGAATTTGTAAAAATTGTAAAATTACAGTATTGTTAATGTGAAATTTGTGGTCACCTTTTAAAAGTACTCAGAATTCTGTGCGATGTTCGGATGTTCAGGGACATGACTGCAGAATTTGTGGTTATGTAGCAATTGTGGTGATGCCAAAAACATGAAACTTCATATGATTATGCCCAGATATCATGCGCACATATGTGTAAAATTGTGGACAAATCTGACAGTGGCTACCAGACCAAAAGTGCGAAAAATAGCCAAAGCTAGACCCAAGCTCTCACCGCGACGGGGCTTGGATGAATACTTGCTCCACAAAATCTGTGATAAATATGCTATCGCTATCAAGTTTGTAAAATTGTAAATATGCATGATAGGAAAAGTAGATTTCATGTGCAAAGACAAAGGGGAGGGTTTTCCCTGGATCATAAAATACATTGTCGTGATGACACTGTTTTCTTCTCAAATCAAGGGAGAGGAAAGACCCTAGCCAATAGAATACCTAGGGGTGTGTCTAGTATAATTCAGCATACTCACCACTTTAGGAAATACATAAATAGAGACAGCGTAGGACCTAGAGAGACACACATTTACCCACCAACCGATTGCTGGCGGAGCACTTTGCAAAAGAAATCCATATTCCAGACTCCAGAACTTGAAAGCAGAAAGGCCCATTTCCAAAGCTGAACCATTCTCAGCTTGGCCTTTAAAATTCCAGAAACCAAATTTCCCCTCAGACACCTAAGGGGAACAAAAGAACAGCCTGGCTGTGCTGCTTTTTTGCTCAAAATTCTTGCCAGAATCCAAAGATCCAACCCAGTAGAGCCGAACTGTGACCAGATAGCTGCAAACCAGAACCAGAGCCTGTCCGATCCAGTCCAGTCCCACCGTGCGGTGTCCAGGGTGCCTTGCTGATTGCAGAACCAGAGCGCCTTGAGTCCAGTCCAGTGTGCTAGCAGAATTCCTGTCCTGAAAGATTCCGGACAGGTCCATTACAAACATTGTTAGTGAGTATCCATAGCATAGGATTATCACTAGCATATGTATTGTCCATAAATTATCCTATCCAAACCCATTCTCTTACATCCAGAACTGCATTGTTAGAATATTTTGTCTTGCCTGAACTCTTTCTCTTACCCTATAGTCCTTTGTAATAGCAGTGTTAAAATCATCTTTGCGCCGAAATCTGAAGAAAGGCGAGCATCTCGGCAGGCCAAACCAACCAGGGATATCCTGGGCTGGTGGCTGCACTGTCGTGTAGTTTGCATCTTCATAGTCTCCCCTAGTGTAAGGAAACCTTGTTTGTTAATTTTAAAAAGCGCATTCTTGTTTTGCTATTTTGCCTCTTTCTAAAAAACGACCTCCACAAAAACCTTCATAACTTCTTCACCGTTTCTGCCACAAACTTAGAAATGTAAGTGTCTAATTAAAGCTAACATCCTCAGCTTTCTAACAAATCCAAAACTGCATCCCAACTCCTTGTAGTTTTTCCACAATCGCGCTTACCGCACACGGAAAAGTTTGCCGTAAATTTTTAGTTTGGCACAAATCTATCACGTGTGAAATAGCTGTTCATTGCATCCAACCTCAGAATTAAATTTTCAACTTGCTAGTTACTCAATAATCATTGCTAGTGTTTGTCTGAAACTATACAAAGCGGCTTCTACTAGTATTGAAACAATTTTAGTGAATTAAATACATTTTCAATGTTTTTACCATTCATGCCAAGCCAACAAAACCATTTTTGACAAGTTTGCAATCATTCCTGTTTTTCTCTGTGCTTGCTGGGGGGGGGGGGGGAATTGGGATTGATGCTCCTGTGTTGAATTCTGTATCCCTGAAACCTGTTTTCTCTCCTTCCATCTCTTTATATTGCATATTGGGGGGATTGAGTAGTGTGCAGGGGGAAAGAGTAATCACATTGCATTTTGATTTTGATTCAACCCACACCAAAGTATTATGCTATGCTGCATCATTTTTCCCATCATTCCTCCGTGTGATTAAAGAGATTGTTTAGCATGACATCACCCCATTGGTGATCATTGTATAACCATTAAAATAGTGATATATATTGTGCAATCTATAAAATAAATATTTATAACTTTGCAAAACAGCCTGCTTCCTGGTTCTGTGTGACGGGGTTGGGGGGGATTCAAAGAGAGGGGCATGATATAAGGGTAAATCATTCAGAAATAAAAGAATTTATAGACATAAATAAATGATTAAGGGTTTCAATTGTGCATCCCATGCTAGGTATTGACTTAGGTGAAGTGCTGGGTTGAAATCCCTTACAGGATCACTTATGCCATCCTGGGATACAGCAGGACTGTAGCCCATGGTCAAAGTAGCCACCAACCATGCGCCAAACCGGGGGAAAACATTGGGATCTTGAAATATTTTGTTGATAGACAATCTTCCTATCCAATCGCAAATAAGGGATCTTTCTGTTACTAGCCCATGTTTTCAACCAAAGCTGATGTGTCACACACCCCCTATATCTCATCTTCCTGATGTGACAGGCCAAACTTTAGGTGTGCAGAATACGAGGGCTCAAAGGGTGAAAGAGAAATATCTTAATACATTTATTTTCAACTATTTGTTGGTACAGTTAACAATGCCCCAAGTCCGGCCGCATATAATGCAATTGCCTTGGCCTTGTAAATGTTTACTGAATGGTACACAGAGCTCCTACCAAAAGTACATTTGCCATTCACACCCGGGCCTCTCAAAATGAGAAAAAACCCTCGATCTGGTTCCAAAGCGAACCCCAAGTAATTGATCTGGTCAATCGTGGGGGAGCCAAACCTTCCTCACTTTAAAACTGTGATGGACTATTGGCATTGACTCTAAGAACCAGAGTAACTGATTCAAGTGCATTGATTTGTAAACCTGTAGTGTTCATGTAATGAGTACGTGCTGTAAAAAGGCACCGTGGAACATTGGCGGTTTTAGCAATTAAGACAGTGTCATCATCATATCCCAACGTGGGATATCTAACCCCTGATACCATAGGAACATCATATGTTGCTGATTTTAAAACAGAATTGAAAGAAGGGGTACAAAGGTTAAAAAGCAGTGGCTTGAGGACACACCCTTGTCACACACCACTCCCAACCCAACTTTTCACTGCGTATAACACACTTGAGCTGAATTATTTGAGTACAAAGCAGTCATTACATTCACAAGTCCATGTAGTAACCCCATATACTTAAGGGTCTCCCACAAATTTCTGTGATAAACCAGGTCAAAGGACATAGAGAACTATAAAATAAAGACCAAATAAATATTCTCATTCTGAATATAGATTTAGCAGAGATCAGATAAAGATTAAAGTTTGGATTCTAATACCCTGTTTAAAATATGCTGAACTGAGGCTAAAATATCATTAGTATCCAACCACTCCATAAACCTAGATAAAATTAATGTCCCATATGTTCTAACCAAATTATCTAATAAAGAAATCAGCCTATAGGATACTGGGCCGTTCATAGGGCATTTTTGTGAATCAGGGCCAAACCCTACAGCATGCCAAGGCTGGGCAAACTTTACAATTTGTTAGCAATTTTAAAACCATTACCTGCTATGCAATCAAAACCTGGGGCTTTACCTGTCCCGCGGGAGTAAAATGTTTTGAGGACTTTTTCATGGGAAAACAGTTCTATTGATCAGAGTCTTCATCACCCCTTATGTTCTCCGCAAAGGAGCCGATACCTATCAGATTTACACTGCCCAATTACTTAAATATTCTCAAATTCATTGGGGGGATATGGGTACCCACGGATTTATTTCCACCCCCCCTCGCAGCCATGGACTACCAGATCCCAAAACCTCTTTGAATTCGATCACCTGTGGCCTGTATCAATAACAGCCAGGCCTTCCCCTGCTATTTGAACTACATTTCCCTACATTTAGTTCTGTCAACGCCCAAGTACAGGAAATCTCTGCCCAGTGTCAATGGATAAGGCAAGTGGAGTTGACCCTCAGAAAATTGCTTCTGTTTCTGCATACCTGCGATGTGACCAAAATCCCTGAGACGTCATCAAACCCTGAGCCTGGTACCTAGATTAACCCTGTAATTGTAATTTATGATGCTTTTGCAATATAATTGTCAGCTTTTTTCTTAAAGTACATTTATTTGACCGAATAATCTTTTTTACATTGAATCCTGAAGATAGCCGTCACCTATAGTGTGAAACATGCAAGGGCTGTTTGAATGTCGCTTGCAGATGTAAGAAATGGAACACGCACTTACCAACACACATGGATGAATATTTGCTTTGATTTTAGATTGGCCAGTAGAGAAAAAGAATTCACATCCCCATTATTGCATATTGGTTTGTGGATAAAATTGACATACCACTAATACACTGCACATCACATGCCAATTACCTTCCATATGCTGGAGACGAAAGTAATTTACGAGAACTGCACCTTGGTAATGTACTGAAATTGACCAGTTTCTGGGGATCCACACCTGGTGGTGAGTTTTAGAAAATTGAGCTTTAGGACCTAAGGCATGAAACTGGAAAGGTAGCTCACCAGGTAAAGTGACTTTTGCAAACATCGCTTGTGTTCAGAACGCCTGTAAATCTCTTCTGTAAAAATGCACTGCTTCAAACCACCATTTAAAAAATAAAAAAAATGTATTCAGCATTGATTGGATCCACAACAAATTTACATGTAATCACTTCATCCTTGCAGTATTTAGCCACTATCATATAGCTGAACAAATAAATAATAAACCAACCCAACTACACCAGTAAAATAAGTATACAGCACATGCAGGGCGATTGATACAACGCTAGCCATAACATTATCTTGACTTAGCTATCAGGTCTTCCCGGACCATCAAATTTATGCCTCCATGTATCATCATTGATTTCAAGGTGGTTTGTTGTCCGAGTGGCATAGCGGTCCATCCAGTAACACAGCCCATTCAGTTCTGTTCGACATATTCACGTGTGTGTGTGTGTACTGTCTGCAATCTTATCAAAATTGCCAATTCAGCTCTAGAGCATTTTAATAGGTCTCTATTCCAATTCACAAGCATAGCACCTTTAGGTTTAAACCAGGCCATGGCTATGCGTCTCTTTGCCAACACCAAAGCGAAATCGGTAATTTTGCACAGCTGATTTTTCGACTTTTTTCTAGGAAACTGTCCCAGTAGGCAGATAAGTGGTTTTAATTTCACCCAAGTGGCCCCCGTATCTTGAATTTTGCTTCCCCACCACCTGCCAGAATGGACTTATTCTCCTGCAAAGCCACAGCATATGCAGAAGTGAAGCATGAACTCTTCCGCACCTACAGCGCTGCGATACCTCCACGTCTAGGTACTAACAACAAATGAAATAAAGAAATAAATCCGGCAGGACGTGGAGCATGGACGGGACCATATTGTGTAATCACATTGCACCAATTTTAAGCACGTATTGCGAGGAACTGTCTTTGTTTGACTATATATTATCCCATTGTGCGTCATCAAAGGTTGTATCCAAATCATTTTCCCAGGCCGTTTTAAATTTAAGCAACGTTTTCCTGTAATGTCCCAGGAATTGTAGAGATGGGTTGGCATTTTTCGCATTTAAGGCATAAAGGCCCGTCAGTAGGGGGCTACTCTCAGTTTTCCTCCAGTCGGGTGGTCCAGTACCCGTGATCTCTCCCCAAAATTCCTGCTGCTTTAAACCATTTTTAAATTAATTATTGGGAAAGCGAACACCCCAAGATCCTTCGGGAGGGTTTGAGTTCCCTTCCTTCGATCGCTCGCATGATCATGTGTTGGTGCAGGACCTCTTCATGTAGTCAAAATGAAAGGTTTGCTCCCATACCTCCTGTCCCTGCTGTAAAATCCATTATGCTCAATTTGAAATATGTACTTTGAAGAAACAATCCCTCAACGACATTTCAGAATACAGAGTTAGTGATATATAGTCTGTCCACCCGGTATGATGCCAAGAAGCCCTGGGGTAAGAATGCCTATCACTGCACCGACCTGCATGAACTATGAAGATATATGTCACTAAGGGGTTACCCTAATACTGCCACAAAGCAGCACACGTGGTGTTTGTAGCAGCTAGGATGCAGAGTGTGTGATCCCACTACCAATGTGACAGGACCATAGCACGGCACCATATCAGCCTCCTCAAAACAGGATATGGAGTGTATATCTCAATAGCACAGAGTAATCAATTTGCGTATGGCCGCATCACAAAGTGCCTGACGAGGTTCCCTCTAATCTGCATCAGTTCTGATATTGCTACTTCTGGGTCTTGTGAATCTGCTTAGATTCTAATGCTACGCAAATATTAGCAAACAGTACGTGAAGAAATTGGTACCCTTGCGATTTGCTGTACATCAGAAAAACAGAACGGAAAGCCAATACAAGAATAACAGAACAAAAGAGCTGTATTCGAAATAATAAGGTATGGACTGCACAGTTGGCACGCCATTTTCTGCAGATGGGACACAATGCGGAAGATATCTGTTGGACCATTTTGTGTAAAGTTAATAAGGAGTGCAGACACAGCTTTGGATTAACAGAAATTACTAAAGGAGCAAGAGTGCCTTTTTCTCACGCAAAGTTCTGAAAGGGGGCTGAATGAAGGTGTTGAATGGTCTAAGATCGCAGCATAGACAGTGATAATGTTTGTACTCAGTTTGCAGTAGATCTGCACCAAACAGAAGTCCTTTCAGTCGATATAAGCCTTTAGGGTTACAAGCTACATCTCCTAGGTAACGAGTGAGGCAGTTAAACAAAAGGACCCTAGCGTGCATCACATGTGATGACGTATCACTATGGGGAGGCCTAGAAATATGCGCTACCATAAATAGAGACCCGAATGCGCGAGTGGGACAAGGAGGGGCCCCTGCTTCCGTGGGTGTAGAAAGTAAGTGGTGAAAAAGTTGTTCAAAAGGTTTAAGAGCAATATAAACTTGCACATTTCACAACAGCAGTGTAATAGAGTATTTTGGTTTGTAGGCACCAGGTCTCACATTATTAAAGTTGACAGTTGCAGCCATGAGCATTTGACCACGATGGCACCCCGAAGTGAACTTGTCAGTAAGTTGACACTTATGGCATTTGGTGACATAAAAGTGTTTTTTTTAGTACAGCGGGAGATACATTATAATTTATGGTTTCCAAACAGGTTGACACCTGGGATACAAGGCTTGCAGAAATGCGAAAGTAATGGCACATGAGTTATAAGGGAATGTATTACCACCATGATGATAAATAATTAGTAAGTGGGACACAATACCGCTTTTGGCCTAGCTGATAGTAGTACTTGCATGTGGTGCGTGATGTGTTTTTGGGGTGTAAAGGACCCAATATATTTGGGTTATCCACTTATTTATATGCAAAGATTTTAAAATGTTAGGATACGATGGCGGAAATTAAATCTCAAAAGGAAGCTGATGTGATGAATTTGAATGTTTTGATGTGATAAATATACAATTGGTCCTGACAACCTGTATTTATGGATTAATTGCAGATTAGATTGGGAGGATGGATTGGATTCTCTGTGCAATAACATAAAAACATGGGCTCAGAGCGTTATTAATGAGAATCCACCCTTAAGAAATTGATATTTGGAATTCTCAGCATGCGAGTCATAAGAAAATTGACAAAGAGGTCTAGAAGAAATAAAGCTTCGTTTCTTGATGTGTGAAAGGATATGATCCTTAAGATGCAATAGGGCAATGTCCAAAATCCCCCTAGAAGAAGTTCATACGATTAGATGGTGGTTTCACATTGAAAAGAACATGTTGGGCAAGCGTGAAACAATGTTTCGGCACTAGGCACCTGTAAGGAAATATCCAGGGGTGCTCTGTTATATGTAAAGTGATTTTTTTTTAAATGTATGTAAATATTGTGTTTTATAGATCGCACTTTAGGCGGGTATGAATGAGGCGAGTGTGGTGATAGAGAGCACTGTTTGTGATTTGTATTTTGTATCAGAGAATTTTGATATGTGTTGCAAAAATATTTAACATAAAACAGATTATTAGAATTCTATACTTGTGAGTTTTGAATAACAGAATATTTCTTTCACTGTATTTGTATGGTTCAATTGGGTTTTTGGGGTTGGTTAGTGCCTGGCCCTTAATCTGTCCTGAAGTCTCCTGAGTGTTTTGGACAAGCAGCAGGGACAGTGACAACAGAGAATCCAGGTTTTAGATCCGCTGGCCGACCTGTGAATCTGCTCTTGCTTGTGTGCCAACAATAGTGTTTTGTAAAGATATGGACTGAACTCAAGTTGCAGACTTGAATATTTCTTCTAGTGGTACATTAGCAGTGGAGGCTGATGTTGCCCTCGTGCTACACGTGGAAGTGTAGCACTGGGGCAACACCTTGCTGTAAATGCTAATGTTTTATGAGCCAAGGAATAACATAGCTGAATAAATTAGAAAGTGGTTTGGTTATGGGATTTCTTTCCTGGACCACTACAATGGAAAACAGTAAATGGCTTGCTTTTCTTATATCCTTTGGATTTGCTATGGTATAGCATTACTGTCCTACAGAGATCCAATGTATGTACATCTTTTTTTCCTCTCCTTTGAGGATTTGGAAAGAAAGTAGGGAGTTGGATGGATTGATTGACATATAATTTTTAAATGTATTTTGCTGAGAAGCAAGGGTGAGTTTTTAAAACCACCTTATTATTAATGGATGCAAAAGATTCTGTAACATAAATAGCCACTTTTCACTCACTCTTCTAATGGTGTCCAGTCATTCTTTCGAAAACTTAGTTTCGACATACAAAGTTCTGAATACAAAGTTTCGAAAACAAAAGTTTAGAATGCATTTTGTACATGTTAAGGGTTTTATTTTAGTTTCGTATAGAGGAAAAAGTTTGTTTAAAAAGAAAACGGGGGTGTGGAGGGAACCCCCCCCCATTAAAAAAATAAGAAAAAAATGCATTTGAAACCTTTGTGTCGAAACTTTTGTATTTCGAAACTATCACTATAAACCCTTCTAATAGATGTGACTGAAATTAAGAAATCAACTTTACATGTGATGTCTCCAAATGTAGATTTATGCAAAGTTGTGGAATGCCCCCACCCCCCCAGCAGCCTTTGTGGATCTATGTTGAGATTCCACCCAGGAAGGTGGGTTTACAAGCAGGGTGTGGATACGTTTTACAGCTTCCTTGAATCTTTCACCAGGATATTATTTGTTGGGATGTGGTGTAAGCTGCCAGATGAATACCTGAGAATAATAGGTTTAAAAGAAATACATAACATGCTTAGGTGTACAGTCAATAGGAATGACTGATTTTTGGTTGCACCATGCCACAAGGCTGTACCACTTGTTGTAATAACAGTGTCTAGCATCGGGATATTCTAGCCTGTAGTATTTATATGCCTCTTGTTGGAAGCTACAAATAGCCAAATTCTACAACTTCATGAGCCATGATGCTAAATTCAGTGCCTGGTGGCTGGGTGTGTTAAATTCCTGCGTTGTGTTAGTAAGTGTACTATATGAATTTTCATTGGTGGTTGAATTTCCATACTCGTGAGATGGGGGCATCATGTTTGTCTTGCCCAGGTTGGAACTATTAGTATTGGAATAGGAGACCAGTGGAGTAGCTTGTGCACACTACTTTGAGGAGCAGAGGTGTCAGGTGGGAAAAGCCCATGCAAACAACCCAGACCAGTTCATCCATAGTGACCGTTTCGCTGGGTACCTGGATGCATAGTTGGCAGATTTCACTTTCTTGGCTGTTGCGAACAGATCCATCGTCAGATGACCCAATTGTTTGAAAATCCGTGCTCATCTCCAATTCATGGTTCTCTTAAAGCACTCTGCTTAGATTGTCTGCCAGAAAGTTATGATGATGTGCTTGGGTGTAAATCCCACAGTGCCACATGTTGTGCTAGGAGTGATCGTATTCTAGAATGTGTCCCTCCTTGCTTGTTTATTTACCACAGTGCTGTGGTGTTGACTGTATTGACCAGTACATTGTTGTTGGATGATCTGTTTTTGTAAGGATAATGGTGCCAATTGTATGGACAGGCACCCCAACATGTTTATGTGTTGGACTGAGACCTTTTTTGTCCATGATTATTACATACTTATTTCCTGGAACTGTGCCTCCCAGCCCATCAGTGGGATGTTTGTAGACCGCGTTACTTGTACTGGTGGTTGTCTGAACTATCTTCCTTTTAAAGTTTTGATTTTGTCCACCAATGCAAAACACTCATTGCCTCTTTTCATATTACCACTAGGTAGTCCCAATCACTTGGAGCTTGAGACCACGGACATGATCAGCATTGCTGAATTTAGCGCATGCTTGGGTGTGGTGCTATGTAGATTGCAGGGTGCCATCAGGCCTAATAGCATCTTGACTTTCCTTACTGATATTTATCTGCCGACCTTGTACCACAGAATTTGTGCAAGGATTGCTAGCATTCTTTCCTGTGATGGTTGTGCTAATGTCAGCTCTGTGACCAATTTGGGACCCAGAAACAGTTTCTTTTGGGTCGGCAAAACACTGAACTTTGTATCGCTGATAGTGAAACCCAGTTTCTTTAACACATACACTGTTTGTGTGTGCCATAGACAAGCCCTAGTGTGTCCCCTGTTATGAGCCAGTCGTCCAGATAAGGGTAGATCGGAATGTGGAAGTGACTGCAGAGGTGTGCTGTCACTACTGCAAGCTCCTTGGTCAATATACGAGGTACCATTGCTATTCCAAAAGATAGTAGTTTTAATTGATAGTATTGTGTTCCTACCTTGAACCTTAGAAACCTTCTGTGACTTAGGAAAATTGAAATAGGATAGTATGCATCTTCCATGTCAAATGTGATCATGTATATGCCCTTTTAGAGTAGTGGGAGGACAGTTTGTAGTGTAGTCATCCTAAACGTGTGCAGTTTTTTGTATACTTGTTTGCTGGTCTTCAAGCTAGCAGATGTCTTCTTATTTTGACTTTGTTGGGTACTAGAAAGTAGAGGGAGTAGATACCCTTGTTTATCAGGGATTGACAAACAGGATTGATGGTGGTCTTTAGGAGCAGAGCCTCAATTTCTTTTTCGAGCAGTTCTTTGTGTTCTGTTGGCATCTTCCTGTTCCTAAGTGGAAGATTGTGCAGTGGTTCGATTAACTCTATGCAAATAATAGAAAACAGTACTAGGCCTAACACCCTTTGATCTGATGTTCCATCCCCAGATGCATGATATTATATATTTTGTTTATATCGCGCTCATACACCGCTGTATCAGAGCGCAACCAAACAAAGGGAGGGGAACAAGTGAGAAAACAAAAACTGCGATCTTACTAGGCCCAGCGACATTGAGAACGTGCAAGTGCATGGAAAAGTGAAAAGGGGTGAAGTGCGTGGAAGGGGCAGAAGTGGAAAGTGCAGTACAGAGGAGAGAACAGAATAAATAATAAGTGCAATAAATAAAAAAGGCAGTGAACTATGTTATTCAACCTCCTGTGGGAGATGCATGGGAGGGGACTTGTATTGCGAGTCATTGCTTTGAGGAAGACACAGCTAACTCTGAGGATTGTCCTCTTCCACTAGGCCTTCTTCTGCATGCGTGTCTTGAGAGTAGAGTAAGTGAATTGCTGAGGTTGTGACCCTCAGTACCAACTGGGTCTGCTGGCCGTTCATATTGAAAGGGCCACCTGTTTGCTTGGAAAACGTGTTTGAAAGCTCCAACCCCACCCACCCTGATATCTGGCCAAAGAGGGTCATGATTCTTTTCAGCTGTTTCTAGAGCATCAACTGCCTTACCAAACAATTGTGATCCTTCCATTGGCTTGTTTACAGTGTGGCCTGAGTTTCTGTCTAGAGCCCAGTCATTGTTAACCAGGAATGCTGCCTTATGACGGCTACGCTTGCATTTTGGCACCCTGCCGCTAACACTGCATCCAGACTATTTTTAATTAGGGAGTTGGCTGTTTATTTCCCCTCTTCGAATATTTTGTGGAACACCCCATGAAGCACATTTAGGATTGGTTTGCCCATTTATTCCATGCCATCTCGTTGTGACCTGTTGCATCTGGCCATGAGAGCTGTAACGCTGGCAGTTCTTAGGCTATATGCTTCAGAAGTTGCCACATTACAGCATAGAAATGTGCCTGGTCTCCACTTGGTGGTTAATCAGTGACTGCTAAGGGTAAATTGGCCCTTTTACAGGCAGTGGCCACTACTGAGTCTCGACTAACTGGACCCTGATGTAAATGCAATAAGAAGTTGTTTACCAGTCTCAGTTTCATTGGTTTTATTCGGAAAGGAGTTATTCTCTTCTTAATTGAGGCCAAGAGGAATTTAATGAGATATTTGCTTTTTTTCCTCTAAAATGGCTTTTGTTAAGTCTATGGGCCTCATTATGACCCTGCCGGTCCGGAAACAATGGTGGCGGTAAACCCACCGCCACCATTGTTTCCGGACCGGCAAATTATAAGTTCTGCAGGCAGGTGGTGTTAATCCCGCCAGGTCTGACCTAGCGAGAGTAACGCCACCTGCCTGCAGATGGAAATGGAAACACCAGCACCGTTAATTACAGTGCCAGTGTTTCCATGGTCCCCATCGAGTCCTATGCGACTCCATGGGAATGGGGAGTAACGTTGTTCCGCCTCCGGAATTATTGGACCACCGGGGCTGTAATGCCCTGGTAAATCCAGCAAGTCCAGAGGCAGTAATCCATTCCGGATCCAGCAGCAGCCTGCTAGTATTTCCAGCATGGCTACCGCCGGACTCAGAATGAGGCCCTATGTCTTCATTAGGCTTCTCAGTGAGGATTACAAGACGTTGCAGCACCCTGGGGTCTTCTACATCTGGGGACACCACAATCATTCGGGTTCACATAATCCTGGCAATCTTGGTGGGGGTCTTTCACCTGCATCATCTTAATACTAGTAAATTATAAGTCCCCTTAAATAATAGGCTGCAGCTCATGCCTAATTTTCGTTTTAGGTGGTTTTCCCTGGGGTAGCTCAGCTAATCATTTGCCAGATTTTTCATGATGGATGTTCATGAACGAGACTATCTTCGACATGGTTTCCTTGAAATCTCTAATAGACTACTCACATTGTGGCGTCCTTGCAGTATGTTGGTGTTTTGGCCTCCAACATATTTACACTTGTATTGTCCTCATCTTCCCAATCTTCTTACGAGTAATATATATATATATGACAATGCATTACTTACCGTAAAAGCATTTCTGATGGTTGTATCTGCTTAGATTCACATGCTGTGCATAAGTCTGACATCCAGTGGTCACTGCGGAGTATTGCATTTTGTTTTTCGTAGTCGAAAAGGGACGTCGACAAGGCGTGTCTGAAATACTATCCCTATAGTGACGTGCGTTGTACCCACAATCCCTCACGCGTCGAGGTCCCTCTGTTTGTATTTTTCTGCCCTGAGGGAGCCTTCTAGACGTGAGTGAGTACAGAAAAGAGAGATATAAAAGGAAGTCTATGTTCCTTCCATCCGAGCGGGGAGGAAGGGTGGGCGCATGTGAATCTAAGCAGATACAACCATCAGAAATGCTTTTACAGTAAGTAATGCATTGTCTTCTGATGTTTGTTAATCTGCTTAGAATCACATGCTGTGCATAGACTAGCGAGCAGTGCCCGGAGTTGGCGGTGGGTTATGAGAAGGAACAGTAGAGAAAAGATATCTTAATACTGCCTGTCCCACCTGGGAGTCAGATCTCGAGTGTGCATCTAGACAGTAGTGTTTTGTAAAGGTGTGCACAGAACTCCAGGTAGCCGCTTTGCAGATGGACTCAAGGGGAACATTTGCAATGAATGCTATGGACGCCCCAATGCCTCGAGTAGAGTGTGCTCTTGGCTTAAAGGGCAGTTCTCTCTTAGCAAGAGTATAGCAGAGAGTGATGCATTGAACAATCCATCTAGAAATAGTGGACTTTGAAACTGCATCCCCTTCTCTTCCTGCTGCCACCGAGACGAAGAACTGATCAGTCTTCCTCAGTGGTCTGGTTCTTTCCATGTAGAACATGACCGCTCTGCGCACATCTAGTGTGTGCAGAGTTTTTTCTCCCAAGTTGGAAGGATTTTGAAAGAACGTTGGCAGTTCTATAGACTGGTTTACGTGGAATTTCGAGATGAATTTCGGAGCAAACCTTGGGTGCGTGCGTAGAACCACCTTATCTCTGTGAACTGTAACGAAGGGGTCTAGAACAGAAAGAGCCTGTAGTTCACTTACTCTCCTGATGGAGGTGATAGCTATTAGAAAAGCAGTCTTAAGAGTGAGGTGTTTAAGAGATGCTTTGTGCATGGGTTCGAATGGGGAGCCCATGAGTCTGGTAAGTACCACGTTAAGGTCCCATCCGGGAGCTGGGTCAGCTATCGGGGGGTGTATCCTCTTTACTCCCTCCATGAAGGCCTTTATAACAGGGATCTTCCACCACGACACTTTGAGTTGGGAAGTGGTGTATGCAGAAAGTGCCGCTAGGTGGACTTTAATGGAATTGAACACTAGACCTGAATCCAATAAGTGGGTCAGGTATAGAACAATATGTGTGGGAGAGCAGTCAATCGGGTTGATGCTTTTTCCTCTGCACCAGATGACAAATCTCTTCCACTTGCTAGAATAGCAGTGGCGAGTGTTAGATTTTCTGGCTTCCCTGAGGATGTCCATGCATCTCTGCGGGAGCTGTAGATGTCTGAATTCTATGATCTCAGGAGCCAAGCTTCATGTTCTGGGGGCATGGATGCAGAGTCCTGCCCTTGTCTTGTGACAGCATGTTGTACGGGCAGGGGAGTTTCACTGGAGGAGATAGAGACATCTCCATCAAGTGAGCGAACCATGGCTGTCGGGCCCACATTGGGGCCACCAGTATCATGGTCACTTGTTCCTGGTGCATCTTGTGCACCACCTTGTTGAGAAGGGGAGTCGGGGGAAAAGCATAAACAAATTTCCCTGACCATTGCATCGACAGTCCGTTCCCCTTGAATTGGTTCTGGGGGTACCTGGAGGCGTAACTTTGGCATTGTGACTTCTCCAGGGTTGCGAACAGGTCTATTTCTGGGAATCCCCATTGTGTGAAGATGTCGAAGACGATGTCTTTGTGCAGTCGCCATTCATACTTTTCGGGCAGGGGGAAATCTCTGCTGAGTTTGTCTGCCAGCAGATTGAGTTCCCCTGGTACATGTTGTGACAGTAGGAACATGTTTTGTTTGAGAGCCCACTTCCATATATTTTGGGCCAGTTTGGACAGTCCTGGAGAGTGGGTGCCCCCCTGCTTGTTGATGTAGTACATGGCTGTGGTGCTGTCTGTAAGGACCAACACAGTCTTGCCTTGTAGGTGTTCCTGGAAGGCTTTTAGCGCCTTGAACACAGCTAGTAGCTCCAGTAGATTTATGTGTTTGGATGCTACGTTCGGAGTCCACACTCCGTGAGCAGTCTGATGGGATAGGTGAGCCCCCCATCCTGTGAGGGATGCGTCTGTGGTTAGAGTGGCTTCTGCCGCGGGTGTGGCAAAGGGTTTCCCTCTTTCCAGGTTTTCCTTTGTCCACCACCGTAGCGAGAGAACCAAGGCCTGCGAGACCACCACTAGATCGTCCCATAGTCCGCTGGCCTGACACCACTGGCTGTTGAGCCACTCTTGCATAGGGTGCATGCGCAGGCGCACGTGAGGTACCAAATAAATACACGACGCCATCATGCCTAGCAAGCGCATTGCTTTGCGTACCGTCACCTCTCGACCGGTTACATATTGAGGTATCTGAAACAGCATGTTTTGGACCCTCTCGTTGGAGGGGAAGACGAGGCCGTCCTTTGTTTGAATTAGAGCCCCTAGGAATTGTTTGATTTGGCTGGACTTCTTTTCGTTGATGGAGAAGCCCAACTGGAACAAAAGGTCTACAGTCTTTTGGGTATTGGAGAAGCATGTTTCGTAAGAATCCCCTGTTATGAGCCAGTCGTCGAGGTAAGGGTAAACTGGGATGGACAACCTGCGCAGGTGGGCTGCTGCCACTGCCAGTACCTTCGTGAATACCCTTGGTGCCGATGCTATGCCGAAGGGTAGCACTCTGAACTGGTAGTGTTTGCCCTCTATCATGAACCTGAGGTATCTTCTGTGCGCTGGCAACATTAAAATATGAAAGTATGCATCTTTCATGTCCAATGTTGTCATGTAATCTCCCTGTGATAGCAGTGGGATCACTTCCTGTAAGGTCACCATACGAAACTTCTGGGGTTTGATAAACTTGTTCGCTGGGCGCAGATCTAATACAGGGCGCATGGTTAGATCCTTTTTGGGTACAAGGAAGTACACTGAATAAATACCTTCCGTTACCTGAGATAGAGGCACGACCTCTATGGCTCCTTTTTCCAGCAGTTGTTGTACTTCTTGGAGAAGGATGGCAAGGTGTTCCGGTGTCATGCGTCGTCCCCTTGGGGGTCTGTATGTTGGGGAACCGTTGAATTCGATGCAGTATCCGTGGGCTACGGTGGAAAGTACCCAGCGGTCTGACGTTATTCCCTCCCATGTTGGAAGAAAGGATGTTATCCGGCCCCCGACCGGTGTTGCATGGGAGGGGACGCGAATCTTCGTGTCACTTGGTGTTGTTGGGTGCTTGGGAGCCTCTGGGGGTGGACCCCCGACCTCTCCCTTTGCCACGGCGCTGGCCTCTTTGGCTGTACTGCCCACTATTGGTCTGGTAATTGGTGGCAGGGTACTGTTGCTGCGGATTCTGCTGTTGGCGTTGGCCACGAAAAAAGCGTTTGTTGCCATAGCCGCGTCTGGTAGTGGGCAAGAGTTTTGATAGTATCGAACTCTTTTTTAGCCATCTCCAGAGCCTCATCCACCGCTTTCCCGAAGAGGTTTGAGTCTTCAACAGGTTTATTTATTAAAGACGCCTGTGTCTCCAGTTTGAACCCTGAGTTGCGCAGCCATACATGGCGTTTTAGGAGTATTCCCTGAACCAGGGAACGTCCCGCTGTCTCTGCAGCATCCAGAGAGTTCTTTACAATACTCTGGTTGACCTGGGTTCCTTCGCCAATATTTGATAGCAGGCGTGTACGTAGTGGTTCCGGCGCTTCTTCAGCGTCTTTGCGCAGTTTGGCCCACTGCGCGTCCGCGTAGCTAGCTAGCAAAGAATTGTTGTTCGCAATTCTTGCCGAAAAGGCAGCCGAGGATGTGACTCTCTTTGCAAGGGCATATAACCTCTTGCCCTCCTTGTCAGGTGGTGCCTCGCTGGTGGACAGCGGCACCCCTGCCCTCTTCCTTGTATTAGTTACTACAAGGGAATCCGGAATGGAATGTCCCCTGATGTACAGCGGGTCTGAGGGTGAAGGAGTGAACATTTTTTCAATTCTTGGATTAACTCCTCTGATTAGTGCGGGTGTGGATAGCGAAGGGATGATTCTTCTCTTCACTGAAGCGAGGAGGGGAATGGTCTGGCTGACCGGGGGTTTCTCCTTAATTACTCTTTCCACAAAGTCTTTCAGGAGAGATCTCCCCAGTGTCCAGTTCGAAATGTGCTGCTGCTCTGCGCAACAGGGCAATGAACGTGGGCTGATCGTCAATGGGAGACGTGTTTCTAACAGGTGAATTGTCAGGAGGATTTAGGTTCAGGACATCAGTGTCCGAATATACTGATGGGGATTGCCAGGGATGAGAAGGTCCTTCTTCTGGATTTTCTCCGAAGCCTTCTCCTACCATGTCTGGGCTGTCTTCCAGACCTTCCTCCTGGTTCTGTCCCTCTTCATCGTCCACAAATTCATCCTCCTCCTCCAAGTATTGTTCCTCACCAGTGAGGTCATACACATTATGGAAATCTGAGGCTGTGTCCTGCTGGGGATTGAATAGTCTCGGATATTTGGCCCTGGGGTCCTCCTGAGGCCCTTCTCTTGTTCTCTTGGGAGTGGGAGGGTTCTGGGTCTTCATAAACCTTTCCATTCTCTCCATACAGAGATGGAGCCTTTCCATGGTTTCATGGGGTACCCCCTGAGCGGTCTAGCGGGGGAGAATTAGTGACATCTAGCTGAAAACGGCTCGACCTCTCCCATAACGTTGAGGAAAGTGTCCCGTCGCCTTCCGAAAAGCCTTCCGGTGTGCTGGGGGTCCCCCCGACTGAAGGGGGTAGTCCCTGTCTTTCTTCGGGCTTTTTCGGCGTGTCTTTCGACCTTTGCGTAGCGCTCGATGTGTCTTTCGGCGTACGCTTCAGGGTGTCGGCTACAATGATCCTCGCCAAGCTCTCTGCGACTCGTTTGTCAGCGGAGGGCTGTGGTTTCGACGTTACGGGTGTCGATCGTTGTACGGCGGCGTGCGCTCTCTGCTGGTGCGCGCCAGCCGATGGTTTCGGGGCGGCGGCCTTATTTTCTGAAAGCCCAGTCACTGGTCGCTGCTGCGGTTGCGAGAGGGGCTTCGAACCTGAACGGTCCGAGGAGGCCGCCGGTGGAACCTGCCTCTCCTTGGGCGCTGATGCTTTCTTCGTCTTCGACGAAGAAGAGCCATGGGTTGTGTGCTTATGTGTGGTATCGTGTGCGTCAGTGTCGCCAGGGTGTTCATCCCCATAAGCAGGGCGTGAGCCGAGCCCGTCGGGGCCGGGGACAGACGACGAAGAGCGCGAGCGCTCTTTAGAGGGGTCTACGACTTCCGTAGCGGAGGTCGTGTTATCACGTTCCTCGTCACTGTCGGTGGTAGCAGCGGCGGGTGAAGAATCGGCCTTCGACATAGCGTAGGCCGCCCACCTCTTGACCCTACGGTCTTTTAGAGTCTTTGGCTTAAGAAGCCGACAAGCCGTGCAACCCTCCTCTTTGTGATCGAGGGGCAAGCAGCGGTTACACCGTGAATGCTTGTCCTTCCAAGTAAACTTGCCCTTGCAACGCGGCCAAAACCTAAAGGGTGTCCTCTCCATAGCCGAGGCAATAAATCGTGATAACGACCCGAAGGGAAAGGAAGGGGAAAAGGAAAGGCATTCTCAGAAAAGAACCAGAGATGTCCCACGACCCCATTCTCCCTACTGTATTTGGCCTGCGAGGCCAGGCCACGTGTTCGGCAACGGCGAAGGATCTCCTCCGCTCGTCCCCTCCGTCGAAGATCTTGCTCGGCGGAGACAGCTTCACAACTGCGTCGAGGGAGGGATCGATGTGTTATATATTAAATAGGAAAACGACCAAAGGTCGAGGAGATGAAATCTGCAATGTCTCTCGAGGAGCTCCCCGTAAAGGCGACCAGTAGCTGGGCGGAAAGAAACATCTGAGGGACCTCGACGCGTGAGGGATTGTGGGTACAACGCACGTCACTATAGGGATAGTATTTCAGACACGCCTTGTCGACGTCCCTTTTCGACTACGAAAAACAAAATGCAATACTCCGCAGTGACCACTGGATGTCGGACCTATGCACAGCATGTGATTCCAAGCAGATTAACAAACATCAGAAATATATATACATACATCAATGCTTTCTTCTGCAGAAAGTGTTTTCCTCCCTTCGGTGAAACTCTCTTTAATTGGTCTGCCCTGTGGATTATAAGTGGAAACATGTTTTAAAACGTCCTCATATGTATGCTTCTGTGCTCTGTTTTTCTTATTCGGATTCGAAGGCCTATTACGCTGAAAACCGGTGACATAGATGTTTTCTTGCATTCATAGGAAGAGACGGACCCTCTTTGCTCTCGTCTCAACCTCCATCAATACTTTTGTGCTTACTTTGTTTTGCAGCCTCTGAATTGCCAGGGGACCTCCCCATAACTTTTGTTAGACAAGCAATTGGAGCGGAGGATTGGATGCAAGGTCTTGCCTGCTGGCACCTCTGTTTGGCAGTTGAGGGAGGGGGGGGTTCAACTACCACCCCATGCATCTAAAACCACTACTTTGAGTTCCAACATTTGTGCAATTGGCTCACCCGTTGTCGATTCCGAATGCATGGCATATACTGTCCAGCACTTCTCCAGGCACTCCCAAAGTGTTTTTGGTTTGAATTTCAAGCATGCCCGGCAGCGACCCTCAGCATGCTCTTGTGGGTGACAGCTCTTACATACTTTGTAAGTATCTTGCGAGGGGAATTTAGAATTGCACCATGAGCAGAATTTCAAATGTGTATTTTCCCTTAAGGACTCAAGGTTTTCGAAGCAGCCTTAGTATAGAGATGGGGGACGGTACTAGGCATTCTCTAAGAGTGCTAGCAACATTAAAATCATTTTCCCCACACTCTGCCCACTGTACGCCTTGATGGGGATTTGAAGGCTTTGAACTCAATGTCAATCCCTCGTCACAGAAAACTGCGTTCGCACATAGCTACAGGAGGTTCTTCTGATGCAAAGTTGCAGACAACCGATGGCAGAAAAATAAAAACGGAGAATGTCGAACCATGAAGTATTGTGGGTCGTCCTTGTACATGTAGGTTAGTCTCAAATGCAAAGATACAAGTCCTATGCACACATACAGAAAGGCAATTAGTAATATGGTTAATATGCACAACAAAGAAGGTGGGACCAGGCAGTGGCCCAGATAAGATTTTGAGGTGGGAGTATTTTACGCCCCATTTTTAATCTTTGAGACTAAATGTGATTTCAAGAGAGTAAAATGTGTGCGACATCCAGCCGACGTGTGCAAAAATCATTACTATGGAGCAGCTTTCTGCATTGTGAGAGAATACACCTTTCATTATTTCTCTAAGGTCTGTCAATTTGATTTGACCTGTATATATTTAAATGTTGAAAACACAAAAACCTAGCCAATTACATAGTAAAGCAAACATGAATTTCATTGTGCGTTTGAGGTTCGATAGCAGAGTTGTCTTTTGATGTAAAATGAAAGTCCCCATTTCCTGGAGCTATTACTACCTAATGGTATGCCAACATTATGATAGAATAGTGCAAAGAGGCAAGGAACCCATGCTAAATTCAATATCTAATCGCATGGTCAAATAGTTATTTATATAGCGATTTTGGCAAAGCGCTGTACATAGAACATATTTATCACCAAACCTAAGTCGGTACTCCTTTATCGACCTCGAAAGGATAAAAGGCCGAGTTGGCCAGGCCAGGATTCGAACCTGCACCCTACAGATCACGCACAGATTGCAGCAACAAGCGCTCAACCGGCTGAGCTATCTTATTGGCTAACATTCTTCAGAGGTCGGTTAATTGAGGTATAATAATCACAGTGCCTAGATGTTGGAAGAATCATGTATGAAGCAATACATAATGTCAAAATACCTATTTGGATTATCACAGGGGCATGTTTTGCTGAGTTTCTATTTCAATTACAAACGTAACATTCATTTGTTTGTTTTTGAACAGCGCTTGCACATCCTGGGAAGTCAGGTTTTGGATGTTTTAATTGTATTCTTGAAGATTTGAGAGGCTACAACACCTGTGCTTGGTGTAATGACAATCTCTCACCCTTGAGCAAAGACTCTGCTGCCACTGACCATTTATAGTAATGTACCCCATTGACTGCAAGGTTGAATGGATGTAAACTAGACCGTGCATACTCAATTTTACACACTTTTTTATAATTGGAGTGGAAATGAAATTATAACTGTATAAATGATCTGCCTCCGTATGATTATGCACACAGCACAGAAATTCAGAAAAATATAATTGTGCAATACTGGTTAGCTTTCACTGGAAAAAAATAAGCATTTTTTTTTTACAAAAGATGAATTCTCAATTGCAACTTAGTTTTCCATCTTATTGGTTATAAAATACTAAAATGCTAGGAAAATAAATATGCACAGGGCTTCTGCTTGCTCCATGAGCATCAACACAGCAGAAGTTGAATGGAAAGAAAAACATTCCTTTTATCACAGTGTGCAGTTTCTTTTTTTGAAAGGCTTCAGAGAAATGCATTCTGTTTCAGAGGCTTTTATCGATTGCTTACAATTACATCAATGTAGATAAATTTAAAAGAAGCGTTCTTGTTTCTGCTGTAAACTTGTGTGTAAATGGGCACAATGCCGCATTTACAAGATTTTCATGCATAAGAAGGCCTCGTACGCACCTTATCTGGAGGTCTGGTACCAGGGACAATCAGGAGAACAAGCCATGCATCCACTGGCATTCCCTTTGTATTTTGCATTTTAAGGATCCAAAACAGTGGTTCAGGGGTGTCATACAGTTGACAACAGATGAGGGCAAGATTAAAGTGCATACCTTTCTTAATACAGATTAAGCTACGCTTGGTCTACATTTATTTTAACACAAGGGTCCCATATAACATCTCACAATAGCTTTTGGCCATGGCCAAATCATTTTATTTTCAGTAATAATAATAGAACATGTTTCATTAGGACTTTGTAGGAATTGTAAATATTTTAATATATATCTGTGTACAAAAACTCACATTGACCCAACTAATATTCTTATTACAAAATAGTACTTAAAACAATGCTAGATTTAGTCTTAGACATTCTGTTCCGATATATGCAGAATATTTGCAAACATTCCTAATACCCCATTGACGCAGTTTACTAATTAACAATTTTAAACTAACACATACATAGTGAAATCATTACTATTTAACGTCAGCATGTATATCATTCTTGTTCACTCAGTTGTACAATTTGGAGTCTTGACATTTTATTGTTCATAGAAGAAATAGATCCATAATCCTAGACAAAAAGGAGATTCATTATCACCTACATGTTACCACCCCTCCCATTTATTATGCAGCAGTAGTCTGCAGAGTCAGCTGACTGCAATATTGAAGAGTGCTATTGTTAACAGGTTTGGCACTATTCCCAATTTAAATGTAAACCGGGGGCCTGGGGTGATGCAACTGTCATCCTCACCCAATACACATCAACAGACCAGGCAGCTTGCTGCAAGATGACAATATGCTAATTGAACACAATCATACCAGGCTTTTCAGCTGAACTGAAACTCATTGGTTTAGAGGATTGTGTAACAAGTGTTTTGCTAATATGGGGCATTTTGAGACATTTGATGGCACAGGCACAATAGACCATTACACCAATAAATCCACTTCTTGCAGTATATTTGGCACAAAAGATATCACAAAAGTTGCCAATAGTAAAAATACAAGTTTAAAGTTCAATACATTATATTAATTATAGTTTATTTTATACAAGCACTCCAGCAGAAGGTATCCAGTGAAAATCTTAACAAAAATGTTGCTCGGTGGGTGGAGTGGGCATTGCCCCACATTTGCACCCTGACTAAAATCAAACAATTTATGCAAATATTCTAGGATTGGGGTTTAGAATCGTAACCGACCCCCCCTTATAGAATATTTTGGGAAAGTATTGTTGGGGTCAGGGAAAATCATCTCCCGGATGACATTTTGCAAGCAGGATATTCACATGGAACCCTCCATAAAGGTATGCGCGTAATAATTTAAGAGCAGCAGCAAAAACTGTGACAATTATGGAGGGTGCAGCAAGGATGTGGACAGCCCTGCTCTCAACTGAGGTCTTGCAGAGGGCATGGACATCCATTTCCACCACAATTAGGCTGGCAACCTCCTATCCCAGCAAAGTAATTCAAACGCAATCTACACACGTTCCTGAGGTAAGATCTGCTACGGGAATTTCGAAAATTGTAAAAACAGTACAAAGGCACATACTAGTTTAAGGTTTCAAGGCAGTGTAGAGGAAAGCAACCGTACAATTTTTGATTCAATGGCCACATTGAGTGTATCCATGCATAAAATGCATTCAAAGAGCTCGGCTTTGCTGCTGTACTGTAGCGCCTGACCAGGAGTGTGCTATTCTTGTAGTTGGAAGTGTTATCCCTGGAAAAACCAGAGTGACAGCACAATACTGTCAGTTTGTTTTTCATCCACCTATGGATGATTTCACAGATGGCTAACTCAAAAGATAGTGCTAAATAGGTAGGAAAATGTTTCTAGTTGGAAGATTCTCCTGTATGGTCATATTCTGTTGGACCACTACCCCTATTATTAAGGAGGATATGTACGCAGTCTGTTGATGGCGAGATGTTTCAGTGAAACATTCATTACTTAATGCAACTACACATTCCCAGTCATTCCATACAGCTCATCTTCGCGTCTGTGAAGACACAGCTCCCTTGAAGTACTACACATGAATGTGGCATCTAATGCCATCGAAGAACCACAACCTTGAGAAAGAGCAGTTAAGAGAAGTTTTTATCATGACCTAAAAGCCAAACCTTCTTAATTTAAGAAAAAACATCCTTTCCTGGATCCCAGTAGGACAACGTTGCTCCACCGCAGGCGATGCAACTCGAGGGATTGCAAGACCTCAGTGGGTGGCATGGCATGTTCGCCACTGCCGGATTCAATTGTCTGTGGGTGGCAAGCCAAATAGTTGGCAAGACAATGTGCATATTATTGGGCTTGGGTGTCATACGAAGCCCATCTTGCTGGGAGTGCAACATCGTTCTTGATGGCTTAGCGAAAGGGACTTACAGTGAGGAGGGTTAGTATGAATAGGCATAAGATCTGCATAGCCCACATTAGAGGAATGAAGATCATGCTGTTCTAGGAGAATTCATTTCTGTGCCAATTTTGCAAGTACAAGAGGTGAAACGGGCAAAATGGCACACTTAGCGCTGCTACCAGTTTAGTAAAATATACTTTGCAAAGGTTCTTTCAAAATTGAAAAGGGACCAAAAAAACAGACATTTTGTGCTATTGCTATTAAAGTAAAATAGGTTTTCTTGGGACAATTTTCTCATTTATGATCACAGAGGTACTGGGATTGATCATGCTATAGGCTGGAGTAAAGACGGCTTATCCTGGAACATGGAGATAAAACCTAATTGTGCCAACATCACCGTCATATGTAGAACAGACTCTTATGGGGACTATATTTCACCTTGGAAGGTCTCAGTCTGAACTCCCTAACTTGGGATCTAAGCATCCGTCACAAATATCCCATTTGGAAACAGAATCCCTGATGGGACACATGTTACGCTTTTATCACAGTCACTGAATAGTCAGATGTACGGGCGGGCTGCGTGTGACTAGATCCTCCCAAATCCTCACCGCCTTCTTATGTGCCATTTCCCCAATATATTTAGAGGATGTGGTGTTCAGTAGCTGCAAAGCAGAATCAAATGAACTAACTGCACATCAAAGCAGTCACTGCCTACAGATTGGGAATTGGAAACGACTTGCTGGTCATTGAGCAATTCATTTAATTAAATACGAACATCTGATTTAGCATCCCAAATTGCCTTACCTAAGCATCGAAAAGACCTATTCCTTAAGAAATGTACACTGCTCCTGCTCTACTTTTGGATCAGCCACAAAACGGTGCCGACAACTGTGTCCACTTTAATGACATTTTCAATTCACAAAGATTGCACTATTAGGAAAGGCCTGGTGTCTGGCGGACTCCGAGAAATAGGAAAGAAATGTGCAGGTTAAGGACATGCTTTTTATAGACCACTTGTATTTGTTAATGTTAAACAACAGTTGATGAATATCCCATTGTTTTCCAGTTTATGCACTCAGTCCTTAAGATCCCAACACACAGCAATCTTCGGTGCCATAGCAATGGGCCTCCACATTTCCAGACTGCTGTACGCGCTTCTGCTTGCGAGCCCTTTCCTGCTCGCCTGAGCAGTTGTGCTGAAAGAAATGCTAGAAGAACTGTGCTATTGTATGGTCCTTATGAAGATCCAGTAAACACAAATATGACACTGAGAAAGATGATGCCCCAGAGATATGCGACTTTGGGTGTGGGCGGGGAATGGACAGATGCATGGGGTCCCCAGTGATAGAAAGGTTCTGAAGCAGTGCCAATATGATATGGCGATGGGCCTGGTCTAGGTGCGCTGGGAGGAAAAACTGCCACAGGGCTGTGTGCACGGTAGGGCGAACAGTGTGTGTGTGTGTGCTGTGGGGGTCAGGAGGGTAGGCTGGCGTGGGGTTAAATGGGTACTGTGGTAGTGCATACTAATTAACCAAACATGTATATAATAAATGTGATTTGCAGCCAACATGTCATTTATGTAGATATGTCTTACGTGTATATGTCGCGTGTAGATGCCATGTGAAAGAATAGCACATGTCTGGGTGTTCCAGGGACATGCACTCCCAAGAGATATGCGTAAGTAAGGCTGAAAACAGCCATAGTTTGCCATCATTTATCCCGGCAGTACTGAAATCTGCCATTTCAAATCCCTTACAGCATAGATACAGTGCAACCTTTTGACCCCGATCAAAGATTACCATTTCAAAATCAAGACCTGTGTTTGAGGAAAAAGCTTTAATTAGGACGAAAAAATAAATGCATGAAGACTAAAATAAATTACAAAAATAACTGTTTGAAATGAGTATGGCTGAGCAGATAAATGGCCAGTCACATACACTTCTTTAGAAATGTAAAATGATCTGAAGCCAAGACGGTTGCAGAGGGCTGTTGTGCTTGAAGTCTAAAGTAAGCATGCTTGCACAACCAAGAGTAAGGAAAAATAAATTAAATGAAGATCCAAAGGAACTGATACGTGACGATATTCTGATAGCCTAGGACTCTCAGAATACGTTAGAAAGAAAAAGTGAGTCTACTTAACAAGAGCCTAGGAAAGGATTAGGCACAATGGTCCTAAATAGACTGGGGGCCGGAGGGTGTTAACCAGCAAGCAACGCTAATCAGTATAGCATTAACACATACTGACAAGCTTAAAACAGAGGTGGCTCACATGCTCACCCAGTTGGGGAACTAAACATCAGGAACGTGACTTCAAACTGCGCAGAAGCAAGATGCCACTTGCAGCAATGGTTTCCAGTACTGCAGCACTAAAAGGTACGCATCGCCCAGTCTATCAAAATTGCGTTTGCTAGCCATCATTTCCAGCTTTTAATGTAAGATGAGGTGTGAACCAAAACACACCTTGAGCTAGCATTGCTAAATAAGCAAGCGTAGCGTCAAGAGGGTGAGCTCTGCTACGGAGGCCAGCTAGAAACTAAGGAGCGTTAAGCTCCTCAACTCAACACCAAATTCAAGCCATGAAGAGCAAGTGATTAGAGGAGTTTCAGCAATGCGAAATGGAGAGGATCTAATCAAAGGAAAGGATAAGTTTTTAAACGATCAGATAAGAGGCAATTAAAGTAAACCTAACTACTTAAAATGAAATGTAACAGCCACCTTCCATTGCCCTTATATATGCGCTCTCGATGTGGTCCGGAACACGCAAGCTGCATATATACCGTAAGCCACTTGCTGCAGGTCACAAGGCTGCATGCCAGGGAATAGCAAGCAGACTGTACAGCCTACTGTAACCAAGTAGTTAATGGTGTAACTACCTACTGGCACGTCTAAGACGGACACTGCTTGAGGAATTACTCCTGGTATCGACGAGAAGAAAGTATGCACAAAGGATGCCTTAAAAACCATGCACGTGTGTGTGTTTCGAAGTGTTTGCACACTATAAATGTTAAAAAGACACACTAGTATGCAAAACTATACTTTTTTGCAATATTGTTCCCCCTTTGCGTCCGGCTAATCAGCAACCCAAATGTACACGTCCAGCACAGAGTCTGTGCAGCTTGTGATTGGCATGTGTGTAGTCAAGAGGCCCGTGATCAGGAGAGGGTTGTGTTCAGTTTTGAGGACACAAACTAATTACTTTTGGAGCCCACATACAGACTCTTCTGAAGCAAGTCTTTCAGCAACAGGGCGCTGGGCCCAGCATAGGAATTCTAGGCACATCACGGCACAAGGTATCTTTCAGGCACTCAATCAGAAATGGGCAGTATTTCTATTGCCATCTATCACTGGCACCTAGACATGGCATAAATCACTGAACATTGGAAAACAACTTGCATAAACACATCCTTATAAATGTTTGAACCATCACATCACATATTCTAATAAATAGCATAAAGTTAGTCATACACGGGAACATAGAAAACGGTACAGAAAAGGGACATGTTCACATGACGTGTATAATTCTTTCAGCCTCCTCTTAACTTCATGTGCCCATTTCAAAAGGTACACATAATCGCTAACCATCTTCTTTTCTGGTGGCAAAAGCACCAACACGTTATGGTTCTGCATTGCGATTAAACACTCAGCACCAGCACGTTATGGTTCTGTATAGCGATTAAACACTCAGCACCAGCACGTTATGGTTCTGTATAGCGTTTAAACACTCAGCACCAGCACGTTATGGTTCTGTATTGCGATTAAACACTCAGCCCCAACACGTTATGGTTCTGTATAGCGATTAAACACTCAGCACCAGCACGTTATGGTTCTGTATAGCGATTAAACACTCAGCACCAGCACGTTATGGTTCTGTATAGCGATTAAACACTCAGCACCAACACGTTATGGTTCTGTATAGCGATTAAACACTCAGCCCCAACACGTTATGGTTCTGTATAGCGATTAAACACTCAGCCCCAACACGTTATGGTTCTGTATAGCGATTAAACACTCAGCCCCAACACGTTATGGTTCTGTATAGCGATTAAACACTCAGCACCAGCACGTTATGGTTCTGTATAGCGATTAAACACTCAGCACCAGCACGTTATGGTTCTGTATTGCGATTAAACACTCAGCACCAGCACGTTATGGTTCTGTATAGCGATTAAACACTCAGCCCCAACACGTTATGGTTCTGTATAGCGATTAAACACTCAGCACCAACACGTTATGGTTCTGTATAGCGATTAAACACTCAGCACCAGCACGTTATGGTTCTGTATAGCGATTAAACACTCAGCACCAACACGTTATGGTTCTGTATAGCGATTAAACACTCAGCACCAGCACGTTATGGTTCTGTATAGCGATTAAACACTCAAATCCCGAGAGATGCAGAGACGGGAGAATACTAGATTGCCTGGCTGTTAAATACTTCATTTTGAGGTGTAATCTATGACAAAGTCCCCGGGTTCCAGAAAAAATTGTCGAGGCAGCATTTCGTTTCAGAACATATCTGCTCACAGCAATTCATGACACTCAAGGCATAAAGATTCACTGCGCTACATAACTAAACATCAGTATCCAAGGCCACATTTTCTGCACGCTTGAAATGCTTGCAGTGGAAATACTGATGGACACTGACAGACACTTGATTATAAAACACAAATTAGGATTGAAGAACATTAAAACGAATGGAGTAACAGCTCTAGATCTGTACGAGTATCACGTGGTATGAAAACAAGACCTGTACAGATCGAGAAAAGAGGGACAGAAAAGGCTCCCCCTGTTTAAGTGAAGGCTACAACAGTGACCCAGCTGTTGTAGTGTCATAACCCAAGCAGAACCTTTTTGATGTATGCAATGGTTGTCACATTTGAGAGCATCCCAATGTGCTCGTTTCCAGGCAGATTAACCAAAGTCACTTCTTGCTTCTGCCGAGTTTGCCACCGCTGACATTGCAACGCACTTGGCAAATTGACAGTGCCATCACCATCACTGAAGGAGACCTTGGGCTCCTTGTCCGGGAAAGAATCATAGTAAAAGGAGTCGGGCGTTTCCACACCTGTGCCATAAAGGCAGTGAATACGAACCCCCGGTGGGATCAGGGCGGACACCAGGTGCTCTGTGTTCTCTCTCATCAGCCAGCCATCCTCAAAGCCAATGTCATTGTAGAACTTTTGGAAATCTCGAATGGTGTAATTGGCATCTCGGGTGCTTACAAAGATCTTGTCTGGAGACCAAGTGTTGTTATAAGGAAGAAGCCAATTTGTGGTGACTGCAGACCTCTGCTGACCTCGGATCTTCAGTGAACTGATGACGGGAATTCTGTTGTTGTCACCTGAAAATTGAAAGCAGACCATTATGCTACAGACTAACAAAAGTTTAACAAACAATTAATGGGGTATTTTAAACAGAAAAACAATGACATCGGGCTTCGTGAAGAGATTGGTGGTCTTTCCAAAGGAACGCCCTTAGTGTTGCCACCACTCGGCCTGGCAGATTTTACAGCCAGATGAGGAGTCAAATAAAGGGCAGAGTTACTCCTTATGCTTCAGCCCATAGGATTCTGTGAGAGATTTGGCTGCATTATCAAGAGCAATTCCCCTCAATGTTTGTGTTAAAGCAGAGAAAGAACCTCTAGCTATATGCTGGATGTACTTCCTCCACTTCGCCACCAAAGCCTCAACGTAGTAGTGCGGTAAAGTAACAGCAAACCCATTACCACCACTTTACTACTCCCCCGGGACTTGTAATACGTATCACTGTTCTGCGCACTGGGGAAAACACAGTTAAATCAAGATTAAAGATCTTCAAAACACTGCCTTACAAATGCAAAATTATTCTTCAGATGATTTTCGCAACACCGGGTCCAATCGGGTCCAGTCGTTCTAGGACTGTCTCAGCTGCTCTGCCACATGGTACACTTTGGCTTGTGGAGAGCAGAAGACAGAACATCTTATCAAGGCAAACTGGTTGCAGTTAATATGGCTTCATTCTCCAAAAATGGACTATCCCCGTTTCCAACATAGCAAGCCTACACACCAAAGTGACTGGGGGGGGAGCAGAGGTGGTTGGCGAGTGTCAATCTGGGGCTGACCGTGGTCTACGTTTTGCTTCACAGAGGTACAGTTTCCAGGGATCTGGGTTTGCCCCTGGAGGGAGAGCAGTTCCTGCAAGGACACGAAATCCAGTGGTTGCAAGAGAATGGGTGAGGGCAAGATTTAACCAAGTGAATGGAGCATCATGGGATCCCCACTACTTAATGATGCCCAACAGTTAGCAGCTGCCGGCTATACAGATACTCTAGCATGGGTAGACCCTGAACTTGTCAAGCTAGCGTTAGCTCAAAACATCCTTCTACTTTACTGCAGGATGTTACTTTGGATACAAAAACACAGCCAGGGGTATTGTAAAATATTTAAATCTGTTTCTAATCACAATTTCAGTATAACGTTAAACATTAGGATATATCGGTTTGTGCAAGTTTAACAGTAACACTAAGACACCCTGTAGAGGATGGCAAGAGTGATGCAAATAAGCTTAACATGAATTTATACTGAAATGTTTTCAAAGTACTCCCTTATCACTGCTTTTACTTTCCCATTCTCAGATAGGGAAAAAGACTGCTGATGGAAAGAATACTAAATCCGAGGTTACAAGAACACTATACAGAGCTTTTGGGCGAGGGGACACTGAAACATGCAAACCTAATTGTATTCATTAGCGAATAACGGAAAAGTGGGTTTCATTTGAAGACATGGGAGGGTAAACTGAATTTGGCTGCAACAGTAGTTTTACAACTTGAAATGTGCGATGCATTTAGGTGTTGTCAATCTGTTTTTATTCAGAAATCTTTCTTTTTTTTTTTTAAACAGAAAATTGTGGTCGTCCTATCTTCAATAACTCCCTCTCAACTCCAAGTCAACAATGCCCACATCAACGCCATTATGGGATTGTTTTTCTGCTCTATAGTGCAGGTTTCTAAATGGGACAATGTTGAGCTATGGAATGTTTGGTTTGTGGCCATTTGTAACATGTTAAGCAGCAAATCTAACGTACAACTGGGAGGTAATTTTCTGTTTAGAGTGGGACTTTGAGGTTCACATGGTGAGCTTAGACTGCAAAGCAGTAATACTAACCCTAAACAGGAGATGGTTGGGATAAGACCATGTGGGTACAAAGTCATTAAAGAACTGCTCGTCACGACTGACATTACCTCACAAAGTTGTATCAGAAATACACGTGTGGCATGCGAGTTTGTGTAGCCTTAAGCCGTTTACTTGCAACACAGGTGAACACACCTTGCAAATCCACATGACATGTTCCCACAATGCTAGTGAACGCCCTCCTCAGAGGCTTCATTTTTGCCTTTTAAGTGTGGTTATATATTTATGTTATTGTCCCTGGTTCATGTTTCAACCTCCCTTTCATCATCTGGTCTTACAGCCACATCGTCTCATCAGCTCTGTAAATCAATGTTAACATTTTTTGTCAGCATTTTTGTGCCAACAAGGCACTTTCCCCTGTACCTTTCATAAAATAATATTTTTCTTTTACATGAACACATTGCATTTTTGTACCTTTCCTAACTTTTTTTTACATGAACATTACATTTCAAAATGTTTCTATGAAATAAGTCACAATGCAACTCTAGAACTAGTAGGATCTCTGCAATAAATATATTAGATATGTTATATAGAGATCTGAAAGATGACAACCACAGATCCCTTGAGATTCCACGCTCCCAGTGCCATAACAAACTAACGCATTTGGCCAAAGGCAGATTTCCTTTATAAAGTCACAAAACTACATGGTTATTGGAATATCCTTATATGTACAGTAGCGAGCATTGTATTCCTTAGAATACATGACTGCGCCATCTGCAACCTTAATACTCAGTGTCTTGCGTGTCAATATGCAAGATATCTTGCAGTTATTGATACATATAACCAATGTAGAATCTGTTCGGATGAGAAAAGAAAACCCACCAATATGCAGCTTGTACTGTGATGCAGAAAGGATATGTTACAGTAGTGCTTGGGTTTTGTGGAAATAAGCCCTGTGCTGGAGGTGCGCTATCCTAACTAGATTTGGTATGCAAGGTACATATATTATATAGTGTGCTGCGGCGGTGGGGAAGGTTAGATGACTTTCCACTGTCAACTAAAATGCAAATAAAGCCGTGGCTTTATCTCAATTATCAATTGGGTTACTTCTCACCATTACCCATTGGTGTTTGAATATATTCTTTACGGTATGCATCTTACTGACATGGTGACTTTGTATTTCTAATTGCATTTGCAATACTAACTCTTAGGGAATCACCCAAAACGTATGAACTCATCATCTGAAGAGAAGATGATATAATCTGGATTACTCTGACCGATTTGTGTTTTTTTCCACATTAATAAAACCCACACCATTTGGTGCCTACAAATAAAAAAGTCATTTTTGTTCCATCATACTTTATAGCTGTGAGCGCTGATAGTGAGCATACCCCTCCAGTTCCTATGTTACCATAGTGACTCAGGTACTCCTAGTCCTTAATCCCCTTTACTCCATACCCCTGGATAACTTATTCTATGGGGACAAGACCTGAGCGTGATGCTAAGCAGCACATGTAGAAAAGGTAAAGCACCAGTGTGCATGCATCGGTCACCGTGTGGTATTCTCCCCTTCGCATGCTCAAACAGTCAGTCCTTTACTCCGCATAAGCAGAGGCATTGCAAGTTCTGAAAACAAATCTCACTATACCTGCACGCGAGTTCCTTAGTTTACATACTTGACCCAAGAGAAACGAACTTGCCCTATGGTGATGTGACAAAATATTGACCACAGCTTTCTGTAAAATGGTGCATGTCAGCATAGGTACGCTCCACATTTGGTGAGTTTCTGCCACCCAAAAGCGAGCCATGCATAGTGAAACGTTTTGCCACTTACTTCAAACAAAGCTTGTGTGCAGTGAATGTCAAATATACGTTTCAAACATTCCCATACACGAAGGTCGCTTACAATGTGTACCATGAAAATTGTACTCACCCTTCATAACATATCCTTACCAATGCAAGTAGGATAATAGATTGTGTGGACACTGAAGCTTGAGACCATGCAACTGTCAGGGATGGGGGGGGGGGCAGTGTTGGGCCATTCAGAGGAAAGGGGACTACGGGTGCGGAAGAGAGCTGTCTCCAAGGAGAGTAACAATTCTTTACTCCTGCATTCAGTCTCCTTTGTACCATACTTATTCAAAATTCACCTAGACTTTATTTGCTTTTGGTTTGTATACAACAGTCCAGTGAGCGAAAAATAGAATAGTCCACATACATGTGGGCACAACTCCTTGCACCAACAAAGTTAGCAGGACAGCCTGCTCAAATTGAGGGTCTTATCTTAAGTGGTCACACACAGCGTATTGCTCGCAGAAGGTGTGGGAGTTGGTAGACATCGGCTTGCAGAGGTCTTCCATTGGACAGGTCTTTGGAAAGCCACCAAGTCTGCTTTGAACTTCACTAGGTGTACACAAACACCATCTGGAGGCTGCAGCTTGCTCAATGCTCATTTCAGTATGCTGCCTGCCACCCATCTTGCAATGGTGGCCTTTGCTGCTTTAGAGCAGTGTGACATACTCATCCAATAAGTGACAGATGTTTTGTGGCATTTATCAGATGATTCATTTCCAGGTAAAAGTTAAGCACCCTTGGTTGTGCAGAGCCCTCAGTATCCATTAAAAGGTTGAGGATCTTTTGAAGGTTTGAGAAAAGAAATCCGAAGAGCGATCTTTTGTTTAATATGGAAGTTTGAAACAATACTTGGCATGAACTTAGGATGGCTGTGCACAGCTATTTAGTTTTATTTAAAAAAAGCCGGAATGAAGGAATCTCAATGATCCTTCTTGATCAGTAGGCTATCAGAAAAGTAAGTGTGCAAAAGCCATGGATTCAAACGGCATGTCCATCAGAGTTGCATGAACTATGTTGAGATCACAAGCAGGATATGGAGAACCGATATGGAAAAAGACCTTGCATAGTCCCACAAATTATGGGATATGAAAGTGAACATACAAATCCTCAGATACGCAAGCACTAATCGCTAACAGGTAGTCCAGCTTCATGACGGTGTTCACCAAATGAGCAGCAAAAGAAAAGACATCGCCCCTCTATTGGTAAAGTTGGATGAATGCTTTCTCCACACACCATTAACATAATGTGCTCCATTTTCTTGTGTACTGTGATTTAATGGAAGACTTTCAAGCAGCTAAAGAAACTCAGTTCTCCTATGAAAGTAACAGATGAATATAAACAGTGTCCTTGATTCACGTCCCTAAGAAGGTGAGCACATGGATGAAGGACTAATTGTGTTGTGTGAGGTGGTCTGCCCCGAGAGGAAGAAACTGTTGATGGAGAGCAGACGGACCAAGAAGGCCAGAATACCAAAACCAGTTCCCCCCACACCAGAGCCATTAGAATCATCTTGACTTTCTGATGTAAAGCAGTTTGTGAATCACCTTTCTAAATCAGAGGAAAAGAGGAATGCACACACAAATGTAAGGTCCCAAATCGAGAAAGAAGACACCTCCCAGTGACTCATCTTCTTGAACATTCTATGATGCATAGAAGGGGCACTTCCTTTTGGACTGGTTTGGAAAGAGACCCATCAAGAAAAAATCCCCCTTTCAAAATATTTGTTCCATTAGATCTGTCAAAAGCTGAATTTTTAGGCGCATATATGAGCTTCTGCAATCACATGCCATTATCTCACCAGATGAAATGCACCAAGATGGACTTTGCTGTAAAGCACAGTGCCAACTTGGAGGTCAGCGTGCACAGAAGGGGGAGGGGGTGGGACTCTGTCCTGCTTGTTCATGCAGCACATTGTCATTGAATTCTCTGTTCGTATCAGAACTCTCCTCCCCGGAATAGAAGGAAGAAATATCTTGAAGGATATGAAGATTGCTTTCAGCTCCAAAAATGTACGTGCTTCTGTCTGCCCTCTTGGCTCCAGAGGAGGTTTACCGGCAAATGACCCATTGCGGCCCCAATACAAGGAGAGATGAATCTGACTGTGCAGACTGTGATCCTAGAATCCTCTTGTGAAAACTGAACTACCTGGTAAAGGGTTGGCACATGGGCCCACCATTTGTGCTGAAAGGACAGTAGATTGAGGATGAATAACCAGTTTCCAGTTAAACACCAGCTGCAATTGGTGTTCCTGAACAACCTCTCGTGAAGGACCACCCAGGACTAAAGAAGCCATCAGGGCCAGCAAATTATGATAATCCGAGCTGGAATCATTGCCGATTCCAAGGCTATTATTAGCAATTGCTGATGGCTTGTGTTCTCTTCTGAGTAGGGAAAATAATGCCCAGAGCCATTTCCAATTGGAACCCTAGCGAGAAACTCCGAATTGGTCACAATTGGAGGTTTACTGATGAGCCCAAGGAATACACACCAGATCAAGGCGTCCTTTGGAGGAAGATAAGTCTCCTCTCGGGCGGGGGTTGGGTGGGGGAAGGGTTCCCCAAATAGGTTCAATCATCCCGGTAATTCTATATATGAACGCCACTCCTCAATAAGAAAAGGATTTGTCAAAACCTGAAGAGCCAAGCTGAGGTCAAAAAGGACATCAGTTACCAACCAGGGGGGTGGAGTGGAAGGAGACTGGAGGTGTGCTGCTTTCTACTTTGAGCAGAGGTGGTGGAAAAACGGGTTCTTGTATCGACTAGATTGGAACTGTCAGAATGCCCATATGAGGAGCTATGTGTATTCGAAGAGATGCGGGACAGCGACTTGTCAGAGTATTTTTCCTCTTTTTGAAAAGCTCTTGGAACACCTATGGAACAATGGAAGAGCTGGGGCCTATGAAATGAAAGGGATCCGACCTCTGTGCCTCTCAGAAGAGTTTTGGACACTGTATCCACATGCCCAGCAGCATTCTCCCGCATGTCCACTGTCAGTTACCTTGCCTGTCCCACAACCGAAACACACATCATTTTGTCTTCTGGCAGGGAGGGTACAATTATTTTTCTAATTCGTTGTATATGTGCAGGTTACAAGCTGCTAGTATTGTGTCTGCATTTGCCTGAAAAGGAGTGTACGGTTGGAATATGAAGTTACAAAGGAGTGTGGTAGTCCCTCTACTGAGAACGAACATGGATCAAATACCCTGTTCTACGGAATTTCCTCCACACAGGAGGGTCTACAAGCACGTTTTAGCTCACTGCACCATTCACAGAGGAGAAATAACCATTTGCATATCGGTCTTTGTCCCACCCACAAGTGAAGTACAGCACCGAAAGGCTAGGCAAATCTCCCCAAACAAGAGTACCATTAGCAACTCCAGACACGTGTTTCGGCCTAATGAGGGTTCTTCAATGAGGTGAAGCGGAGCCTCTCTAAGACACAGTGAGCAAGGAGTCCATGTCTGGATTACCGTGGGTTACTTGGGGTGAAACCCCAAGTTTTACAAAGGACTGCTCACTGTGCTCAGAGGCACAGCTTCACCTCACTGATGAGGCCCAACAAGGCTGAAACACTTGTATGGGGTTGCTGTTGGTACTCTTGTTCAGAGAGGAATTGCCATTGCATTTCGGTGCTGGACTGCCCATGTGGGTGGGACAAAGACTAATATGCAAATGGATATTTCCCATCTGTGAAAGGTACAGTGAGCAAAAAAAGCGTGTGCTGCAAACTCATTTCAGAACAGGTTATCATGCCGTGTTCTTTCTGGAGGGGAGCGCCTGCTACCTTTTTTTGAAACATTTGCAAGGAACTTGGGGTTGGTGACCCTGAGTTACCTGGAGGCAACCAGACGTGGACTCCCTGCTCACTGTACTGAAAGAGACACAGCTTCACCTCACTGATGAGGCCCAACAAGGCTGAAACACTTGTATGGGGATGCTGTTGGTTATAATAATAATAATTTTGCATTTATATAGCGCTACGAACCTTCAGGTATCTGAGCGCTGCTTATTACCACCCACACCTCGGAAGGATGTAAGGCTGAGTTTGGCCCTGCTGGGATTCGAACCTGCGTTAGCAGGCTCTGCAGGGATGTCAAAGCGAGCGCTCTACTCGCTGTGCCACTTGACTTGTTCAGAGAGGAATTGCCACAGCATTTTGGTGCTGGACTGGCCACGTGGGCGGGACAAAGACTGATATGCAAATGGTTATTTCCCCGTCTGTGAAAGGTACAGTGAACAAAAAGTGTGTGCTGCAAACACATCTCAGAACAGGTTATCATGCCATGTTCTTTTTGGAGAGGAGCGCTTGCTACCCTTTTTTGAAATATCTCAGGGTATATGTTACTGTGGTACAGTGAAAAGAACAGTGAAACAACTAAGAAGTCCTGACAGACTAATACACCAGGCAGTTGGGAAGTAAAGCCAGAGAGGGGAAAGCGGGGTACGAAGGAAAACCCTCACCTCGTGAACCTTTGCAGAGGTCCTGGTAGAGGAGTACAACAGGGTGTTAGGGTGTTGGGATGCAAAGCCTGGGAAAGCTAAAAGAGGGGGAGAAAGGAAAACCCTTACCTCGTGAACTTATGCAGAAGTCCTGGCAGGCACGAATACCAGAGTTGTATAAAGAGTTTGACATTGGGGTAAGATACCCGTCAGGGGAGTATACCAGGGGATCTGAAAATCCCATTGAAGGATTCCTGGCAGGGAAGTACACCAGGCAATCCACAATAGTAGCAAGAAGAGCTAAAGAAAGAGAAATGGGGTCCAATTGGAAAGTTGATCCGTATTGTTGGATTGTACCAGTCCCTTCTCATATGCATAGCTTTTGTTATCACATATGAGTTATATGTACTGCAATTGTCAGAACTTCATGAAAAACGAACCATAGATTTTGTTTGTACCCCACAATAATTGTAGACCAATTTTGTACAGCAATTGTTTTCATACATTATTATTCACAATTTACAAATAAAAAAACAGATCATATACTTTGCATCTTTAGTATGTTGATACTGATGTTTGGCTGAATGTGCCTCTTATTGGTCTAGGCTAGGTATGGGACGAACTTTATTCTAATTGGGGTGTGGCAGTATCTGGTTGTTAAATGTCTGGCCATCATTTCTTAGAAAAATGAGTTCCACTCTATGGATACATTGAGTCTGTTTTTGTCTGTATCTAGACAGTGGATCCATTTCTGTTCAAGTTTTCTCAAAGCTAGATCACGGTCTCCCCCTCTGGCTTTTGCAGTGACTGTTTGAATGATAAACCAGCAGAGTTCTGTATGCTTATGTTTCAGTTTCAAAAAATGAGCCATTGGTTTGTCCTCTATTGAGTTCTTCAAACGGGATCGGTTTTCACAGATCTGCTGTCTGATCTTGCGCTTGCTCTTAACTATGTACAGTGAGTTACATGGGCATTTTATCGCATAAATGCTCCATTTAGTGAGACAATTTGTGAATGTTTTATGTTTCCACATTGTTCCGTTTAGGAGGACTTCTTTTTGATCCTGGGTTAGACTGCATACTAAACACTTCCCGCATCTGAAGTGTCCAACCACCGGTGGGAGGTTCCACAGATTGCTTTGGTTTCCTCTTTGGTTTGTAAGGATGGGATATGTGCGAACCAATCGGTCTTTTAGGTTCTAGCTCCTCTTGAAGGCGACTCTTGGTTTTTCGGGAAGAAAGGTGTCTGTAAAAGATTTCAGTTTTTCTGGATGACTCTTCTGATTTCATTGCTGACTGGTGTGAAGGTAGTGACGCATGTCATTTTTTCTTTGTGTTCTTCCCTTTGATATTTAGTTAGACATCTCTCTCTGGGTTCCTTGCCGTCTTTTGTGCTTTTCGGATGATTTGTAATGAATAACCTTGTGCTTTTAGGTGGTTCTCTAAATCTTTCCCATGTCGGTCGTATTCTGGTAGTGTGGTGCAATTACTTCCTATCCTCAGAAATTGTCCGAATGGAAGATTTTCTTTTAAATCTTGTGGCTGAAAACTTTTGAAGTTCAGTAGTGTATTTTTATCTGTTGGTTTCCTGTACAGTGTCGTGGCAATTGTCCCATTTTCTGTAATCTGGATGTCTAGGTCTAGGAAAGGGATATGTGTAGTATCTGAATGCATGGTGAACTTGATGCATGGATCTATGTTGTTTAGCCACAGGTGGACTTCTTGCAGTAGAGCCTGTGTTCCTCTCCATACTATGGAGATGTCATCAATGCATCAGACCCACCCGACCAACAGTCTTGTATCTGTTACAATTGTATATGTATGTGGTTTCAAGGTGGTCTATATACAGATTTGCTACGTCTGGTGCGAAAGATGATCCCATACTTCTACCACATATCTGCTGATAATATTGTCCCTAGTACATGAAGAAATTCTCTGTTCGTGCTAAACGGATGCACTCTTGAATAAATTATGTGGGTGTGGACAGGTCTGTTCTTCTATCTAGGTAGATTTTAAGTACATCTATATATTCTCTCTGTGGGATACTCGTATATAGCGCTTCAACATCAAAGGTGACTAGGATGTCGTGTTGTAATTTGATGTTGGCTAAATGGTGGATCATAGCTGTTCTATCTTGGATGGATGAACAACTTCATTTTCTTGACAAAAGGACGTAGAAATACATATTTGTATATAGACAAGGGCTCGAGGAGTGAGCCTATCCCCCATAACCCCCCCTTGTATCAACCACGTCAGTGAAGCCTGTAAGCTTACCGTTATTTGTGGTACCATCTGCATTGTACCTTAGACACATTAGTATGACATTGGTTATGCGAGTTTATTTGTATGGTGGAATGATTGTCTGAATTGCAATAATATGCCATGATTTGCATTCTGCAGAAGCTGGTGAAATGCAATCGATTCAGAATTTGGTATGGATACATATACAAATCGTTCATTAGGGATGTGATCTTGTGAAACATGGTTGCAGAGTGTGCATGTATGTTTCCACGTGCATGAAATTTGGAAGAATTTTTGGTTTCCAGTATTTGTAGTAAGTACATTAGGAATTCCTGTGGATCTTCCTGGGTGTTTATGGTAAGTTTTACCCTTCCTGCCTAGTAGTCCAATTCTTGCCTTACACCCGAGACACTAAGTGTTGTCAGGATTATTTGTTGCATTTCTATGAAGGATGAGCATTTACAAACACAACTGGTCCAAGCCGTTTAAATAAATGTTGTGAACAATTGAAAGAAATAATTAATTGTTACATTAGCATAACAATTTACTCCAGTTGTGTTGCTGAATTTAAAATGTACCAGAGAGTTCTGTTTGTGGATCGTTTGATGGGCCTGCAATGTTTTCTGTCTTTGTTTTCTGATGGACATGCAGTTCATTTTGTACTAGAGAGTTTGTGATTGTATTGTTTGATGCATAAGGAGTTGGTTGTTGTTTCTTTAGCAGCATTGTTGGGAGATCGGATTCTGTTTGTATTACTTGTCTTTTTAAAGGTTTATTTTTTTTTAGGTAGAGGGTACATATCTAGATGGGGGGGTATATAGTGCCCGTAGCCTGTTGTAGTCCAGGAGGCAAGAAATGTCAGCATTGACTTTGCATCAAAGTTAACTAAGAAGAGACCATTGAGTGCACACTGATGTGAAAGTGATACGCAACTCATATCTTCTTTAAAGACTGTGCTGCCATAGTCAATCAATGCTTGATCTAGGACTAGACCTTGTGATTTGTGAATAGTGACAGCATATGCAAGAGGAACAAAATTGCTCTCTGCGTACGTACATGTCTTTGAAAAGAAGGAAACGTGCTATTGGCCGGCCAATTTTTCTAACTTTTGCAAGTTTGGCAAAGTGGATGTTGACAAATTGAATGTTGTTGTCATGTGGATATGTTGTTTGGAAGCCAACAACCATGCCAATTGCTCCATTGATTAAACTTTATTCTACGTCGAGGTTACGCTTTAAAATTACTCTGCAGTTCAGAGACAAAGTCAATATTTTTTCCAATCCAGCTGTCTTGGAGAACCATTTTTCTAAGCAATTTAGTCGTGCTGTTGCTTGTTGACACATAGGAAATATCATGCCGTGTACTTAATTTGTCTGTGGAGCGGATATGCAGTATGGCTTGCATTTCTGTTTTCAACATTGTCTTGTTGAATTGTCTGCAGCTTGCAAGGGTTTGCAATAAGGACATGCATTTTAGATTTTGTTGAGTTAATTGTTCCATGACATCAGGAGCAGATGTGTTTCATCGATATAGCCCATGGATTAGTCTACTATTTAATATGGATTTTGCATCTTTGGTAAGGAGACCAGTTCCAATGCTTTTAAAAATATTAGCATACATGAGGTCTGTAGACTGACACAGGTTTTGAGTTGGGTCTTTGTAGTGAAAATGCTGCCATAGATTTACATGTCCAATACTGCTAAGGCCATTGCAGCATTATTTGTGTCCGAATGTTTTGAAAATAAGTTGACCTTTCACTTGTGTTAACTGTAGGAGGTCCCCAAAAACATGTTTTCCTCAGTTGTTTTTTTAGGACTTCTGGCATTCGCAAGTTGAATTAAAGCCAACATGAGGTTGGAACCATGCTTACGTCATCGATCAGGAGCACTTTCATTTGTTTCGGAATTCTGTGTACTAGCAGCTTCTGCTGATAATTTGTAGTATTCCCATTTGTTTTGGTGGTCTACTGGGAAGAACAGTTGTCTGTGTAAAGTTACACCTCCTAGGTTGTAGGAAACTAAACCTGTGGGGGCTGTTACTACAGCCAAAAGGTTGTTTGTTATATTTTAAAAGAATGTGACGATTATTTTAATCAAGTATGTTTTACTAGAACCAGCTTCTTCGCTTACATACAGGAGCAGAGGTTTATAGTTTTTACAGCTACAGGTTTTAGTTTCATGTTTAAAACTATGTTCAATTTCTTGAGTGACTTCTAGATAAATGGTGGGTTGCTCATTTAACTGTGATTCCACAACTGACAAGTCTTCCTTAGATTGTTTATATTGATAAGTCATGGCTATTTCTGCTTCATTTAAAATGAATGGTTCTTGGCTTCCTATGAGGGAAGGTTGACTGCCCTCAGGAGTGTATTTGTCTAGTTGAGCTTCAATTTCACCCTCTTGTTGGCGTTCGTTGTCCAACATTTCTTTGTATTGTTTGAAATTGTCATTTGTTATACAGCTTTGATTTGCTTTGAATGCAGCTTCAAATGAGTCGTAGGTAGTCAAGAAGAATTCTTTTTTTTCTCCAAGGTTTAAAAAGATGGAGTAGGGCCATGTAATACAGTTATCTATGTTGGAGATTTAAATGATAACTTTATATGATTAGACTGGGTTTGGTGAGTTTAACTAGGCTTCCCTCATAAGATGAGACTGAATATTTCCCAGTTGTCTCATTGGCGTTACATTGTTTTTGTAGGTGTAGTTTTGGGCAATGCTGTACAGATACATGTTTTGCAAAGTAGTATTTCTGTTTGGGTAGTATGTGTTAAATAGTTTTTCTAAATGTGCTGGCTGTTAGGATCATTTGTGGCTATGGTTTCAATCTCTTGGTAGGATTTTAGTACTCTTTCAGGATAAAGCTGGACCGAAGTTTCAGCCAGACAATGTGTTCAGATTTGCCATATAAGGATGTACCTGTTAAACGGTCTGCAGCTTCGTAGCACCTGCATGCTCTACGGGAGAGTATTTTTATACTGAAGCTGTACAATTTTGTGATAGTGTTTTATCAGATTTGTTACCCCAGAGGTCTTTTAGCTCTGTTTCCTCAGCTTTGGTGAGATACGCTGTGACATATCGTGCAATTGCAGTGGAATTGTCTGCAATGTACTTTATGTCTATGTTTGCATTGTAATAATTGGTGTACTTGGATACTTTGTCCCTTTTAATGTTGTATGTATCTCGAGGGTATTTGCCTTTTACGCTGTGTTTAAAAGAAGACGTCAAGTTATTTACTTGTCCTTTTTTGAAAACTGATTTAGGGAAGCCAATGTGACATTTGGTATGTATTTGCCTTTGTATCTACTTCAGCAGTATTTGCCACACTTGCGTTTTTGGAAGCGTAAAATCTGTGTATGTAGGTCACTATCTGTGGTTTCTGAAGGGATGTGGCAGGTAATGTATTTTTCAATAAACTGTAAACCAGTGGCGTCACTATCATGCCAAATTTAGGAGCATCTTTTATCCACAAAAGCATGTGGATGTGTGATGCTCGCCTAAATTGATATTCTTTTCTCCGAGCAGAGGGGTAGTTTTATTTCAGATAAAGTGCAGCATAGCAATGAAGCAATGGTGAAAGCACATTGACAGGGTCAAGAGAACAGAGTTCTCTTTGTGTTTTTACATCTATTCCATCTTTATTTTGGTTTGCAGTGCCTAAGATGTTGTACAAGTCATCCCATGCATATTCTGCACAACTTAAAGTAACAAAGCATGTGGGCGGGCCTAGGTTCCTTAGCATAACACCTAAATCTGTGTGACCTCGGAACCAGAATTCTTTTATACCACACATATTTGCCAAGAGATACAAATCTCTTGGCAAATATGCGTGGTTTTGCAGTCAAGTATCAAAAGATACTACTTGACTGCAAAACTTAATCTTTGTCTGATCTTTTGAAGTAGTTGGGTAGTGGAAAGGTTTAAAAAGATAGAGGCTGTTTTTAATGTGTGTGCAACTCCATAACAGAGTTGCTAGTTCACTTTCAAAGGGGAGGTGGAAAATGTAGTTGACATTTTGTCTGAATCTGGGGTCTTCATAAAACATTCTTAAAGAGCGATATTCTGATGCACTAATTCGTGTGGACCTTTCATCATATCTTCCTCATTTTCCTGTAGTAAAGGGTAGAGAAAAAGAACGTGCTTGTACACTTTATCCGCATATGCTCATTGGGGATCCTTTGGCTTGATGCATTTGATATGTTTCTAATGCATCATCAATGGTGTCTTTGGAGTGTAGTGGGTGAATTGTATACTGGTCTAAAATGTTAGCTGCACTAATAGGATCTACACGCTCAAATTGGCCACTTGCTGGTGAGTCTTGATTTTTTTGGGAGGTTTCTCTTAAGTTTTCATCTATGTTTATATCTTTGTAGTATTCATTGTTTTCTTTTAGATATTGCAGGGCTCGTCTAACTTTGTCGACTAGGTTTTGCCAAATTTTGTCTTTTGTTGGCAAACCATTAACTAGTAAAATAAAAGATTGATCTATTTACTTTGAAATGTTTTTATTGGCATTTAAAATTATACATAAAGCAATTGAGCTTAGGTTATGCATCATATTATCAATTGTGTGACAAGTTGCCAAGTAAGCAACAGGTAACAATAAACCAACAATAATAACAACTTTGACTGTCCTCTCTACCACCGCCATGGGCGGTCCGCTCTTCACGTGTGGGCTCCAGAGCCAGCGCCGTCACTCTCTACTGCCACTCCTTGGGTTGTGACGCTGGGATGTGCTCGGGTTTGGTGGTCCGATCAGTGTGTCTCTTTTACAGTTCACGCCAGAATGGTCTGTTCAGGGGGGTTTGACATTTGTCGAAAAGATCCATCAAAGATTGGTCGTTGTACTGCTAGAGTTTCTACATTTTCTTTCAGATCTAATGGCATATATACTACTTTTCCAGGGATGCCCTTTAGTAACTCGGACGGAGGTAATCTGGCTGATTTCAGTTGAAGGCGTATTATAGCTTGAAATGGGTGCACTGTTTGGATTATAATGCGGTCATACAAGTTGTTGGAGAGCTTTTGGAAGTGGGAATATGGAACAAGTTATTTACCTGTAACTGTTTGTCTCCAGCATGGGTCTGGCATGGATTCACATGGTCATGAATATTCCCCGTCAGGCTGGGAATCCTCGGAAAAGAAAAAATCAGTTTGTTTCATTTCTTAACTGTCTTTCTACTAGTAACCAATCACTGGTCTCTGGGTCATACTGCCCCCTGCCAATGACTGCCCTCTACCTAAGCCCCTCCTCTGGCAGCCATCTTCAGATTTGGTAGCACGTAAAGTGGCAGTAGGACCAAGAGAAGAGCCGCAGAGGGGTTGGAGGGAGGGTTCGCATGTGAATCCATGCCAGACCCATGATGTAGAACAACAGTTACAGGTAAGTAACTTGTTCCTTCTCCAGCATGGAGTCTGGCATGGATTCACATGCTAATGAATACAAGACTACACAGCAGTACACACATGCACAACCACGGGAGGTGGCAAGGCTCAACATTAAGCATTTCAAGAACTCAACATTAAGCATTTCTTACCTGCTCACCACACCTTCAAGCGAACAGGTTGCGCAGCACTGCCTGGCAGACTCTGTACTCCTCCCTGGTTGAACAGATGTCCAGCAGGGGCACACCAGACAAGAACGCCATGGTAGCAGCGATTGCTCTGGTTGAATGGGCTCTCGGACGGCCGGGCAACGGTCGGTTTTCCAAACCAGTGACAGTGTATGATGCAGCCGGAGAGCCATCTGGAAATGGAAGCCTTCGAGAGGGCCTTCCCTCGGTTCACAGGTCCAAAGTTTACAAACAGCTGTGATGTCTTCCAAAGACTCTTCGTGCGGTCCACGTAGAACTTTAGCGCTCTAGCCACATCCAGCGAGTGCAAAGTCCTCTCAGCCGGTGACGAAGGCGACGGGAAGAAAACTGGTAACACCAAGGGCTCGTTGAGATGGAAGTACGACGGCACCTTGGGCATGAAGGGGTGCGTCCTCAGCACTACCCTCGTCTCGTGGAATGTCAGGTATGGAGGTTTACAGGAGAGGGCCTGGATCTCTCCCACTCGTCGTGCGGAGGTGATGGCCACAAGAAACGCTGTCTTCTACGACAGGAACTTCAATGGTGCTGAATGCAGGGACTCGAATGGTGGCCCCATGAGCCTGGTCAGCACCATGTTGAGCTCCCACACCGGGGCCGGAGCCTTCACCGGCAGGAACAATCGGAATAGTCCCTTCATGAACTCTTTCACCAGGCGATGAGAACACAGAGATGACCGCCCCAGAGTTCTGGTGTAGTGTGAGATAGCCGCCAGATGGATTTTGGAGGCATGCACCAGCCCCACCTTGGCCAGCGATAGCAAGTACGGTAGCACTTGAGGGGCCGTAATCCGCAGAGGGTTAATCTTCTGTGCACGGCACCAGACAGAGAACCTCTTCCATTTGTGTCCATAGCACTTGAGAGTCGATGACGCCCTAGCCTTTGCAAGCACCTCCTTGAAGTCTGCCGGGATATCGTACCCTCCGAACTCTAGTGCTACAGGAGCCTGCAGGTTCAGCGATCTTGGGTCGTGATGGAGGATGGCACCTACTTCCCTGGCGAGAAGATCCGCGTCCGTCGGAAGTTTGACCGGAGAGGACGCTGACATGTCCAGAAGGTCCGGGAACCAAATCTGCCTCGGCCATGCCGATGCGACGAGGATCATTGCACTGGGACCGTCTTGAGTTGACTGATGAGTCGCAGCAGCAATGGCAACAGGGGGGGGGGGAACGCATACAGGAACAGGCCGTCCCATGGGAATGAGAAGGCATCGGCCATACTCCCCAGCTGGGAAAACCTGCTGGCCAACCTCCGGCACTTGGTGTTTGTCGCCGTCGCGAATAGGTCGATCTGGGGATTGCCCCATCGTCGGAATAGGCGATCCACCTGATCCTGCCGAAGTTCCCACTCGTGGCACGAGCGTAGCTCCCTGCTGAGCGAGTCTGCGATGGTGTTCTTTATTCCTGCCAGATGGAAGGGTACCAGGAACATCCCTTGGGCAACAGCCCAGTGCCACAGATCCTGCACTTCCTTGGATAGGGCTGGAGATCTGGTAACCCCCTGCTTCTGGATGTAGAACATCCTGGTGGTGTTGTCGGTGAAGATCCTTACCACTTTGCCCTTGAGGGACGGGAGGAACGACCTGAGGGCCCAGAACATGGCTCGGAGCTCCAGGACATTGATGTGTAGTGACCTCTCCTCCGGGAGCCAAAGGCCTCTTGCGTGGAGATCGCCGGAGTGTGCGCCCCATCCCTCCAGGGAGGCATCAGTCGTCACCGTTTCCTGATGTGCCGGGGTCTGGAAGTCAATGCCCGCTGCTAGATGTGCACGGGTGCCCCACCACCGGATCGCTTGGCGGAAAGTCTCGTTGAGTGAGATCCTGTCTTCCAAACTGCCAGCCCCTTGCATCCAATGGGCATCGAGGAACTCCTGTAGAGGTCGCATCCACAGCCTGCACAGGCGCACGAGGTAGATGCACGAGGACATCATGCCGGGCAGGGCCTTGATGGATCTCACCCTGGCCACGTCCATGTTCAACAGCCGTTGTACCTTGCCCAGGATGGCCTTCCTCCTTTCCTCTGACGGCAAATCCAATCGCGCCACTGTGTCGAGCCTGGCTCCCAGAAACAGGGCGACGGTACTAAGTGGGATCTCGCGAAGTTAATCAAGAATTCGAGGTCCGTGAGATCCCCTGCAGGCGCAGCCGCGGCACCACTGGTGCTAGGCACCTGGTGAACACCCTGGGCGCCGACTTCAATACGAAGGGAAGGGCCTTGAACTTATGGTGTCGCCCTGGGACCACAAATCATAGGAATTTGATGTCCTTTTAGGATGGGGATGTGGAAGTAGGCATCCTCCAAGTCCAGCGACGATAGGAAGTCGCCTTCCTCCAGCTGTCCCAGCACGTGCTGGAGGGAGAACGTCCGGAACTTCTGGGACTTTATGTGCGTGTTTAGACGAAGGTCCAGGATGGGTCGCCAACCGCTGGTCTTCTTCCGGATGAGGAAGTACCGCGAGTACACTCCGTAGCCCCGGAGCCTCTTTGGGACGAGTTCTATGGCTTCTTAACATCGCTCGTGCCTCCAGAAGTAGTTGTGGGATGTAGTTTTCCTTCCTGGCCATGGGTGGAATATGGGGAAACCTCTTTCGGAATTCCAGGGTGTGCCCGCAGGCCAGGGCATCTAACACCCAATGGTCAGTGGAGATGGACCCCCACACGCTGACAAAATTCGCCAGCCGGTCTCCCACTGGGGTGCTCCAGTGGGGGCCCTGACACCATGGCCAGTTCAGTCCTGTTTCGCAGCGGCCTTGCCACCTTGGCGACGACGGGATCCTCCTATCTTGCCACGTCCTCTGTAGGCCTCCTGCGACAAGGAGTGGGCCACTTGGCAGTACAACGAGGAACCGCTGCCGAATGCATTGGAGGCACCTTGCTTGCCTCCGGAGCACAGAAAGGACGGCCGTCGCTGTTGAAGAACACTGAAGGCCCAAGCCGTCTGACTCGCCCACCATCTTGTCAAACAGGTTGTTCCCGTCGAAGGGCATGTCCAGTACCCTGGTCTACACGTCCTCATGGAAGTCGGTGGCCTTGAGCCAACCGCACCGGCGAAAGGAAACGCTGTTGCCCATCTGACAAAAGCCGTTGTCAGCGATATCCGTGGCCACCGTAATGACGTGGTCCGACGCCACCTCGCCTTCCTGTAGGATTTCCAGGGCCTCAGGCTTTTGTCGTCCAGGAGGAAGTCCAGCAGAGGAGCAATCTTTAACCACAGCTCCCTGTCTTAGCGTGCCACGATCGCGAGGGTGTTGGCCGCTTTAACCGTCATCGCCGAGATGACCCGGCGTCCAGCTTCTTCCACTCGCCATCCAGTGGGGATGTTGAAGTTGACGCCGTCGCCCCCGCCACTTTCTTCTTGGCCGCTGCGGAGACCACCGAATCCGGGGACGTCTGTGCCCCGAGACACATAGGGGCGTAGTCCGGGACCCGGTACTACTTCTCGTACCGGTCTCTCCTACCAGGAGCCATGGACGGGTTCTTCAGGAGCGCCAGCCCCTCGTCCCAGATGTCATCCAGTAATGGGATTGAGAGGACAGTCTTCCTCTTGGCCTCCCGCCGTTGAAAGAGGAAACCTTCCTTCTTCTGTTCTTCGGGGCAGAGCTGGAAGAGCTCGGTTGCCCTGGCGATCATGGCGTGGACGGAGCCAATTTCATCGGGGGGCTGGGGGAAGGCCCGAGGAGGTGGTGAGGGGAAGTCCATTCCGTTGTCACCACCGCTGCCGTCCGTCCCCGTCATTGCCGTCTCCGTTCCCGTCTCATCCCTCGGAGGAGGAGATTGGGATGAAGGCTGGAAGGAGGCAGGGGGGTGGAGGATGGACTCATCTCCGCTCTTAGGCAGGCTCCCCGACGGACCAGGCCCCGCTGGGTCGTCAGTGGGGGGTAAGGGCATCCTTGTCCTCATCTCCGCGCACACGGTCTGTATAGCCAGCAGGCTCGCTCCTTAATTGTCCTGAGGTACGGGTACCGGCTGCAATGGGACCGACGGTTGGGGCGTGGGGTCCTCCACGTCCCTATCTTCCTCGTCGGCTCCCCGTTGCTCTCCTCATCGAGATCCTTCCAGTGGGCCCTGGATTCCTCGAACTTCTTGTCCAGAATCCTTTGGACACTCGCCAACTCATCCTCCAAGGTGGTATCCGTGTCCGTTATGTCTACCGTGCCCCCCCTTCTTTCTCCTGCTGGGGTTTCACGGGGGACTTCTCGATCGGCAGAAAAGACGATTCCCTTCTGGGTGGCAGGGAAACTCTAGCCCCTGAAGTCGCCTCCACTGGGGAAGCCTCCGTAGGTTTTGCCAGGGCCGCCACGACTCCCTCAATCGAGGCTTTAGCCAGGTGAATCGTGGCCTTCACGACCTTGGGCGTGCCTGAGGCCTTCACCTTGGGGGGAGGGTCACCGCCTCGCTCCCTCTCTGCTGTCTCCGTCGGGATCGACCGGGACTTCTCCCGAAGCTTACCCGGGTTCTCCGACTTCCTTTTCATCAAGCCAGAGCGTTGGCTCGTGGTTGATGGCGTCAGTGATAGTGCGCCCTGCCTGGCAGCCGAGGAGCCCGACCAATCGGCACTCCCGGTGCCCACGGACTCGCCGTGCTTTTCCTTTCATTGGGCCCCCGTCGCTGGAGCGCCCTCAAAGGTCTTAGAAGACTGCTCGGATTTCTCATTCTTCTCACCTGCTGCTGGGCTCTTCCCCTCCAGCCAGTTGGTGAGTTGAATATGACGATTCTGCATTGTCCATTAGAACATGTTCTTAAAAACGCATAGTCCTTTTCCATGTGCGATTTGTCGTTGTGGAGGCAGTAGAGGCACCGAGAGTGCTCATCCTCTTTAAAGACGTTCTGAAGTCCGCATCCAGGGCAGCTCCTGAACAGCTTGGATCCAGCAAGCGTCACTCTTCCCTTGTCCTGGGCCATGTCCACGCAGGGTAGGCCTCAAAGATCTTCTGGAATCTTCTTTCCCCAGAGGGCAAAGAAAATTCCGAAAATGGGTCGCCGTTAATTGGAAGTGAAGTCGGTGGAGCTTGAGGCTCGATTGACCGAAAATAGAGTAAACTCTTCAAAAAAACACAAAACGCAGTCAAAGCTCAAGAGCTACAGCATGAGGACTCCCAACACTTGAACGTGCAGTAAAAATCTGAAGATGGCTGCCAGAGGAGGGGCTTAGGTAGAGGGCAGTCATTGGCTGGGGGCAGTATGACCCAGAGACCAGTGATTGGTTACTAGTAGAAACAGTTCAGAAACGAAATTGAAACTGATTTTTTCTTTACCGAGGATTCCCAGCCTGATGACGGGGACCATTCATGAGCATGTGAATCCATGACAGACTCCATACTGGAGAATTCTAAGTTATTAACGATAGCATGTGATGGCATTTGGTTATTGTAAAGCATTGTGTTGCAGTACGTGCAAACTGTTGAGGGTCACTTATTTTGTATTTAGTTTCTGCTGTTGGATATAAAGCTAATTGGAACCACTAGGATTCTTCCGTTTTGTATGCCATATCTACTATTTGTTTGCTCTTTTTATAAAATGTTCTGCGACAGACATTTGGTCTAGTATTTCACCAGATGCGTTTTGAAACTTGTGCAAGCACTTCCTAAAATGCAGGCTAATGAATCTCTTCGAAGTCCAGTGAAGCTGTGCACTGGACAAGAGTCCATGGTTTGTAATGTTCATTTTACTTTTGTCTGTTAGTTTCACATAGTGATCGAGAAACAGTTGTAAAGATTTAAAGGATTGTTGGCATACATTACACATCAAGCTGCACGTCCATATGCGCACTGGACGGTTTCTTTGGGTGAAAGGAGCTTTTGGTTCAAAGTTTGGTGGGGACTTTTTTCTGTAAGGGTTTATTTTGCCATAATGGTGTCTTCCACCATTTCATACCCTCAACCATTATTGTCTATGGCAATTTTTTTTTCTTGTTTATAAGCATATTCATTGAAATATGGTCCTGTGCTGCTTGTGCGAATCTATGTGTTGACACTGCACACGTTTACAAATACTTTTTTGTAATTTATTGATTCATTTAGTGGTTTCATTCTGTTTAAAATCAATATAAACCATTTTCACTTTAGTAGAAAGGCGCTTTCAATTGGAGCTTGCAGGATTAGTGTCCTGCAGTAGTTTTTAAAGGTTAGATCGTGACTTTTCAGCTGTTTTTATACGATTGTGAAGAACTCTACGGTGGAACATTTTCTGTAAAAAATGTTTTGGATTGCTTTACCGTGACTAGGTTAACACTGGTAGACAAAGTATTAGGTTTGTTAGTAGGTCTGCTTTATATTGGACATATTTTTTTACTTTTCGTTTTTGCAAGAGTCAACCTTTTTTTAGTCGTGGCTGGTTTCACTAGCTCTTGTTTTAATGTTTTCTACAAATTGTTTTAAAAGGTGGATGATTAAATGGTGTAGTTTTATTCTTGCCTGCTCCATTATTTCTTTCTCATCTTACAGAGTTGCCTTCTAGTAGGAATTTTGTTGTGTCTGTTGGGAAAAAGAGAAAGTTTGGGTTGGAAAGTTGTGCAATGTATATGCATGTATGGGGAAGGGGACTGTGGGTGTGATTGTGGAGATGAATATAGTGCAGTTTGATTGTGAGGTGGTATATTAGGTGTGGTTGGGAAGGCTGTGATAGTAAGTATGCAGAGGTGTGATGGTGTAGGGTTAGTGAGTAAGGAAGTGGTGATGTGTTGGAATCTGTACGGATATTGTGCTGTTTTGAGGAACAGAGTGGGTGTTGCAATGGCGGTGTTTGGATGGGAATAGTAAGACTGAATGGTGGAATCTAATGGCTAAGAGTGAAAGAAATGTTGACTTGAAAAGAGAAGTCTGGGATAATATATAATGGAACTGTGCTGCTGTAATTACATACATACATGGTACATCAATGTACTTACTTTGTTGGATGTGAAGGGTATTTGTTTCGTTCTGGTCTTCAGAAAGTTAGTGGGTATATGTTGTAATGGTGAAGTACTTTTCGTAAGCAAGGTGGTTATTTACGAAGGAAGGAGGAGTGGTGGGGAAAACAGTTAATACAATTGGTGGACAGTTCATTTTTTTGCTTTTAGGAGCATTTTCATGAAAGTTCAGAAATGCATACGTGCATTTATAGAAGCTCTGTAACATTTTGTAAAAGAGAAGAAAAGTTGATGGACAAGATTTGTAGTACACTTTCAAATGGCAGTTGTGTGGAACTTTAATATGTTAGGAGTATATGCATACCTTCCAACATGATGCATTATATTCTGTAGGTGTTTATGTAGTTCTAGATTTTTTGTTTGTGTTCTGGGACTTGTAGTTCTACTTTTCCCATTATAAAAGGTGAAGTACAGTCCCAGATTGTAGAGAAAAAATTAGGACTGCATAAGCAGCTGAAGATTGGAATAGGTTATTTTAGGAAGTATGCATGTACTGTCAATATATTAAACTGGCACACATTGAGTGCCAATTGAAAATGGAGCACAAATCTATTTATCTGCTTTTACTTTCTTTTATGAAAAAAACACAGTTCTGCTTAAATGCAGATATGCATTTTTTTATTTTCTTCAAAATGCTTCCCCAATTTTTTTTTGAAAAGCAAAGCATTTTAAATGTTTATTTTATATACAGTCACAGTTTCAGAATTTTAAGTTTAGACAGGTTTCTTCCTTTGCATTCTGGGGATTTTAATGAGTTTTAGAATGGGAGAAGTGGAATTGGAAGTGACAGAATGCAAAGGAAAGAAATAAGACTTATCAAGCACTTATAGATTGGAATGGGTGATGTTGGGATGTATGCATGTGCTGCCGGCATATTAAACTGCCAGAAACTAAGTGCCACTTAAAAATGGTCTACAGATCTATTCTGCTTTTCCTTTCGTTTATGAAAAAGTGACACAGCGCTGCTGTACAGGCACCACATATGCATTTTTTTTTACTTTCATCAAAATACTTGTAGGACGAAACATTTGAAACAGAGCATTCTAATTGTTTGCTGCTTCATGTGAGCAGGCGATGAATGCTGCAATGCATGGCATTTGCTAGAGTGATATATATTTGTGAAAGAGTTGAAGAAAACATTTCTTTAAATATAAGCATACCTGTACTATGTTTTGTTAGATGCAGATCTTGTTTAATTTGGAAACAGAAATCTTGGACAGTTGCACAGTTTTTGAAGCAGATGCCTTTCATTAACAGGAGATATGTACTCCGAGTTCAAGTGTACATGTGAAGTGTTGAACTGAAATGACAAGGTCATGTGTAGAGGTTTTGGATTAGATTGGTGGATGGATATGTGACTCTCTGAAAGCAGCCAATGAGGGAGAGTTTAGAACACGAAAGTGGAAAGTGTAGAAGGGATGCCCCTGTGTTACGGGCTCTGCGGACACCGCAGTAGACCACGGACGGCACATGCCACATATGGGTCTTTTGGGTACGCCTGGCTGGGAAAGGGGACTAGGGAATTAGCCAATCAGGTTTGCTGGGTGTGGTGTACAGGAAGAGAGGTTAGCAGGAGTTTTGTTTGCAGGAGTTGAGAGCACTGAAAATGGCTATGGCTATGCGTTTGAGAAGGCAGACTGTGTGGATTTTGGAGGGGCTCTTCAATTCAGTCATTGAAGGTGTATGCTGAAAATCATGCCATCTTTAGAAGTATTGAATTGGAAGAAGTGGAGGTTTGCAGCATGTAGTTTCTGGCTTAAACTGGGCAAGTGTCGGGTATGAGGCTTACCTGGGATTTACTTAGAGACTTCTTTAGTTGCTTGCCCTTCAGTTTATCCCGCAGATATGGACAGCCCTCCCCGGAAGCCACACTGCCTGGCAAGGCTTGCAATGGCCAGCGTAGCCCCTGAAGACAACCACCTTTTCCAAAGGAAAAATCCTGAATCAGGAAAAAAAAAATAATTCTTGAGCATAGTAATGGCAGATGTGATGCAGGGGTTCCATGATCCCAGAAGATCGATGCAGCAGGTGAGTTTTCCGGGAGAGGAAGGACCAGAAGGCAGGACAAGGCAGAAAGCAGAGACCGGAGAACAACAAAGGTAGGAATGTGAAAGCAATCAAGTGAAAGAAGAGGAGAAAAACACTTCCAGGGAGTTAGAGGGATAAAGCATGGAGGAAAGACGAAGGGTGAGCGCTGAACTTAGGTGGCACGTTACCCAAGCGTTGTGACGTGAGGACAGGCTCTCGGCACAGACCCTTTAACGCAGCTCGTAATCGCTGCAGTTGGCAAGCTGTCCCCAGCGAACGCCTGCCCATAAGCACTAGACAGTTTGCAGTGGAACAAGCGATGCGCCGTCGCTCGCCTGCAATTTTGGAGGAAGATACACAGGCCATATAATAGGTGTTCCTTGTGGGACGGGTTCTCCATTCATGCCACATCATATTCATATCATGCCAAAAGAGACCAGCGAAGGCTCGAGGAAGTCATGACAGCAAGCTTTTTTTCATTTTGTGAGTATGGCTCACTTTAAATGTCCAGACATTGTAATTGTGCATTGTGGAGGGGACAGCTTTGTGTTTGTGACTCAAGTGTATTTGCAGGTTGCCCTGAAGGATTTCTTTAAAAGCCTAATGGAATTGTTTCCTGCTGCCAAGATTATTTTTTCTGAAATAAATCAGAGGCAAACATGGAGATGTCCAACAAACTTTCAGTCCACAAATGGAAGAATTAAGGCAGCTTGCCAATAAAACTATCTGCTTATTAAATGCTGCAGGAATTTAATCTTTTGAGAATAACAATAAGGTCTGATGGTGTGAATTGTTTTTGTGAAGATGAAGTTAATTTCACAGAAGTGCAATTTTCCTTTACAACGTCAAGAATGCATTGAAAAAGTTCCTGTTAGGGAAGATGTAGACTGCACAGTACTACTGTACATAAAAAAAGGGAAGAAAAAAAAAAGTGTTTGTTAACAACCCCCCCTCCCCAAAAAACATTCTTTTCAGAGCCACCACTAAAGATTAAATAACTTAAATTGTGTTTAATTCCTCCCCCCACCCCTTTGAGTGGCTGCGACATTCGCAGATACCGCTGTAGTTTGCGGATGGGACGTGCAACATCCAGGTCAAGGATGCAAGCAATGGAAAGGGGACTGGGGAGACGGCTGAGAGTCGTGGGAGTCCGTGGGCATCAGAGGATCAGCCAATAAGGTTTCCTGGGTGTGGTGTAGAGGACGAGAGGGTAGCAGGAGTTTTGATAGTAGGAATGGAGAGGACTGAAAATGGCGATGGCAATGTCTTTTAGAAGGCAGTGTGTGTGGATGTTGGGGGACTCTTTGGTTCATTGGTTTAAGGTGTATGCGGAGCACTGTGGAATAGACAAAAAATCTGGTATGGAGTGCGAGGCATTAAGTCGGTGGACCTGCTCCCAATTTGTGCAGAAATGGCAGAATTGAAACATCCAAACATCATTATTGTTCATTGGGCAGGGAACAGTTTGGGGTACGAGACAGGAATTTCATTGCAGTTAGCAATGAAGGAGACATTGGGAAAGTTGAAGTAAATGTTCCCTAATTCGCAATTTTCTTTTCACACATTGCATAGAGACAGATCTGGATGCTCAAGATTATTTGGTCCGCAAATGGTAAAAGCGAGGTGCAACGTCAATAAAGCTGTGTGTGCTTTTCTGCAAGATGTTGGCATGACCGTTTCATAATGAGAAGATTACATTTTATGTTGCCAACATTTTTCAGACAACCAGCCACTATGCCATTGAATATGTTAATTGAACTGTACAAACAAGACTGAGGGCTCCAAATATAGAGGTACTTCAACCGTGAGAACGCCATTAACCACTAAAGTTGACCCCAAAAGAATATCAACAAGGCTTCTCACAGTACTCAACAACATTGGCTGAAGGTCTGAACTGTTGAATTATACAGAATAAAAATGCAGTTAACCAATTTTACTAACCTTTAAATGATGAATTATACAGAAATGTAGTCAACCAATTTTACAAACATTTATGTTGCTAATGACATGTATGATCATTTAAATAACGACTATGTAGACTAGCGCAACAATCCAGAGCCACCCAGTTTGTCCTCATTTACCTTTTGAGGTTGGGAGTAGAGCCTCTAGGCTCTTGCTGTGCAGCAAGGACGTCAAGCGCACTGAAGGGCTGATCTACTCACTTTAATCTATCTTTCAGAACGTGTAACAACTGTATCCTTGTTTAGTGAATTCATAATGTTTACCGTAGGGCCAAACTGATCTCCATGCCTGAAATAAACTCCTGCCTTGCACTTCCCCTAAGTGTTCCTGACTCCCCTACCCAAACAACCTCAATTCCTCCACAATAGGACAGTGCCCCTCAAAATCCACTCTTTCCTGGGTCAGCATATCCAGGGCCAAAAGTATTACTCGTTTCCAACTTGGGGCCACCGCGGCTATCAGATTAAAAAAGGAACAGTTAAATCACAACAGGCAGACTACATAACAAAACTGCAAAAACGCTGTCCATGCAGTGGAGGGACTCGATAGAATTAACTCACCCAGAATTAAGGTCCCCTAAGCGTAGTTGATCAACCTGCTCAGTAATACAAAAAAGGAAATGGAAGCACACACTCAATCGTTCCGACAGTCACTTGTAACAAACCCTATGTGCTTATCATCAGGCCCACCAGTGAGCTATGGGCTGCAACTGTCCAATTACTACAAGCCTAGGTAGCAACTATCTCTTGTTCCAGGTTGCTGCTTAAACCTTCCGATCGCCCTTACATGGTTTCTCTACCCAGGGCATGCAGGATCTTCTCCTGATTTGCATTGTTGGTCAAGTCTGCTTTCAGGCCTCTGGGAGGATCATTGTACTGTATTGTTTTCCTGGGATTATAGTTCTCTACCCAACAGTCAGGCTCCTTCCAAAATGTCGTGCACATGTTTATAACCTTGAAGTTCAAATTGAAGCACCACTGAAAATACCCATCTGCACCCAATTTCATTCTCTGCCAGTTTTAGTATGATGGTTTAAGTAATTGCCTCTTCTGTGCTGTTGTACTGGAGACATCTTGGAATAATTTGTGAGTACAAGACATCTAACTACCCTTGCTCTGTGCCAGCACAAAGTAGCTTTTCTTTCAACAAGAAGTAATGGGGCTTAAAGGGAAGCAGTCCAGTAGGTCGATTGGGTTCTCAGAGTGGGTGCTCCTCTCAATCAAGTTCTAAGGTGCACACTGGTTCATCTGGTAACATTTCCAAAAAAGGCTTTTCATGATTCCCTGAAGATATTTACCTTCCGTGTCGTCGTCCTTCAGAAATGTTAACCTAATGTTTCCTCTGAGTTAACTATTTTCAGAAACTCCACTTTTGCCAGAATGGGCCAAAACATCAAGGTGCAGACTGTTCACCTCTTCTGAAACCATCAGGATCATCTGAAACATTGGGATCTTTTCCGTCTTCTCCTTCATTGTCTGTTCCAGTACATTCACTGTGTCCCCCAAATTGGTAATCTCAGTTTTCAGATCCATTCTATTCTTTCTAATATCAGATCTGAAATCTTCTGGTTCCTGAGACGAACACGTTACTTACCCCTGGTAATGTTCTTTCGACTGGATGTTCCTCCCACGTATTCCTCATCTTTGACACATGTTGTCCAGCTTCAGCCTCGTCTAAAGAAATCTTTCGGAAGAGGGCGCTGCGTCGAGTCGTCGACCCTCAAAGGTCTCCATCGAGGATGAGGTCATCGAAGGCATATATAGTATGCGCAGCGCTCGTTGGCCTCAGTTCTGTTTTTCTCCCCCTTTAACAGCAGAGATACCCGCAAAACATGGGAGTGACCGTACTCCTGCATATAACACAGGTCGTACCTCCAATATTTATTTTTACGAGGGGAAGTGGTATATAGGGTACAGAGTACATCTGATATGAGAAAAAAATGTGAACCACCAACTACCTCCTGCTCCTTAGTTTCCTACGACTTTTATTTGTCGGTATACAAAGTTAGATTTGTTTGAAACCCTTTTGAGACCAATTCATAAAACATTTTATTCACAAAATCATTAGTTCTGTTTGTCATTACATCATTTTCTTAACACATACAAAACACTCAGACATATAGATAACACATAATTCTATATGTACATAAATGCATTGATGTTGGGTTAGTTCAGACTTGACAAACCATATTATCAGTGCTCCTATTAATGCAAAATGTTCTGTAAAATGTTCTGTACAGTTTTAAGAGCTTTCTCGATCAGAGCAGTGTCTTACCCTCAGTGTCTCAAAGAAATTAAGGAAAATGAGGCTAATGCTGCCAAACTCAAAACGCCCCCTAAGTTCTAATATGTCTGGTTGTTCTTTTCTTTAAAGACACTTGGCACTGTCTCCGAAAGATGCTTTCTTGATTGTCACCTTTTTAAATGCATGGATAAACTAAGGTGTCGACACACTGCGATTCGGCCTCTAAATCGAGATAGTCCACATCCAAGGGGTGGTTTTCTCAGATAATTTACACTGGGCCTTCGTCGGGACAAAAGGAACAGATTGATGTAGAGAAAATCTTCTAACCCCTTATTTAACACTCTAAATGGATGAACCACACCAGGCAGATCAAAATTGGCAACGTCTAATAAATGCGCTACAATGATTGATGCCCGCCTTAATGGATTGCAGGCAGGCGCTGATCAGGATTATGGCTCCTTGTGACAGGTGGATGGAAGTTCCTGTTCCAACGGCAAGAAGAATATCTTCAGATATCCGTGGAAGACAGAGGCTAATTAGCTTCATACGACCTTCAAAAAGTCCTGTAGTGCACACTACCTGCTGCCAACTCGCCCAATCGCGACCACTGTGAAAACAACCCTGTTAGTGTCCGTACTCAGCCTTGATGGAATGGAAGCTGTAATAGCACAGGAAATTCTACTGAGGGATACGATGGGAGGGCGATGAGGAATACGTGGGAGGACCAACCAATGGAAAGAACGTTACCAAGGGTAAGTAACTTGTTTTCAAATGGATTGTGTCCTCCCATGTATTCCTCATCTTTGACAGACTCCAAAAGCAGTATTTGTTTTGGAAGAGGGAGTAGAATTTGAAATCATTTTCATGGATGGAGTGCAGGACTGCCTTGCCAAAAGTACCATCCTATCCGAGTGAAGATGTCTGGCATTGCTTTGTGAATGTGTGGTTGGAAGACCACGTTCCTACTTCACAAATGTATTTAATTGGTATGCCCCTTTGCACGGCTGTAGAGGTAGCCATGCCCCTGGTGGAATGGGGCCTTAAACCCCTGCCAGCCTCTAACATTCTGAGAGTGCTAGAATTAGTCTGGATAAGGTCTGTTTAGTTACAGCCTGACCCAGTTTATGTCCTGTATATCCAATGAAAAGTTGGTCATCAATACATAGCTTAGACATTCTAGATATATAAAAGCTTAATGCTGTCTGAGGGTCAATTCTATGTAGTCTTTCCTCCTCCTTGCCAAGATGAGGAGGGGGATAGAAAGAAGGCAGAACAATTTTCTGACTTATATGAAAAACAGAAATGATTTTGGGCAAAAATGAAGGTTTGACCCTTAAAACAACCCCATCCTTGTGGAAGATAGTAAAGGGTGGCTTGGGCGAAAGTGCCTGCAAATCGCTCACTCTAAGGGCTGAAGTTAGAGATACCAATAGAATGGTTTTAATGTTAACAACCTTAAAAGGACATGAGTGTAAGGGTTCTAAAGTTGCACCCATTAGTAATGTTAGAACCAGATTAAGGTCCCACACTGGAACCTGAAGACGAGATTGGAGGGGTCAGCGGGGGACACATTGGTGGAACCCTTCACAAATTGTGTCACCAGTGGAATTTTCATGTAGGAACAGTCCTCCGACGAGGGCTTAAAGATGAACAGCGCTGCCAAGTAGCCTTTAATAGTACCAATCTGGAGCCCCAGAATGGCTAAAGATAGAAGAAAGGACAAAACATCTGCTGTTTTACATAAAGTGTCTACATTTTTTTCCCTGCACCAGTTGCAGAATTTATTCCAATAGCAATGGTACAAAGACTTTGTTGCTGGCCTTCTGGCCGAAAGCAAAACCTCCATTATGTCATCCGGGAGGTTCCAATCCTCATAATAAAGCCTTTCAGAAACCAAGCGTGAAATCCGAGTATTTTGACCTCTGGATGGAGAACCCGACCCTCCTCTCACGAGAGAAGGTCCTCGCTCTTTGTGGAAGACGCATCAGAGGATAGATGGACATGTCCAGAAGGTCCGGTTACCACGTCCTCCTGGCCCAATCCGGGGCAATTAGGATCATGTGCTTCCCGAACCTTCTCAACCTCTTGATCACATGAGGAATGACCGGGACTCGGGGAAACAAGTACACAAGTGGAAACTGCCAGTCCACTACGAACACGTCTCCTACAGCTCCTCTCGGGGAAATTCCCTGGAGCAATATCGTTAGCACCTCCAGTTGACCTCAGTCGCAACAGATCTACTTGAGGGGTTCCCCAAAGGGTGAAGATCTCTTGAAGGACTTGCTGAGATAGTTCCCACTCGTGGGGGAGAGTGCTCTGCCTGCTCAGATCGTCCGCCGACGTGCTCTCTCCAGCTAAGTGAACTGCTGATAGGGAGATTCCTTCTTGAATTGCCCAGTACCAGAGCTGCCTTGCCTCTCTGCACAGTGGTAGTGATCCTACACCACCTCTCGTTCAGATAGTACCATGGCCACTGTGCTGACTGTCATTATCAGAACATTCTTTCCCCGTACAGAGGGCAGAAAGGCTTTCAGCGCTAGTCTGATTGCCCTCAGCTCCAAAAGATTGATTTGTAGTTTGGACTTTTGGAGTCGTCCGTCACTACGGTTCTCTCCGGCCATGGTTACCAAAAGTTCTCTCTTCAAAATATTGTCCTTGCAGGCCCACCCCAGAAGATCCTGTGAGACCCTGGTTGGAATTTTAAGTAGGTCTGACAACTTTCCTGAGAATTGGGAATTGGGACCATTCAGTTCTTCGAGCCGATTGAAGGGATCTCGTTCTCAGGCGGGCCTCTGGCACCAGAAAAATGCAGGATGCCAAAAGGCCGAGCAAACAAAAAAAAAAAACACAACAAAAAAAAGAATCGAAGGCCGGTAGTTTGTGGGCATTCTGAAACTTGGTAACCATCTGAAGAATGTCTTGAGTCCTCACCTTGCGTGGCAAACTCTTTCCCAAGAATGTATCTAGTACAGCTATGATGTACTGGGGCTTTTTAGAAGGTGTCATATGGAACTTCATGTAATTGAGGGAGAAGTCTAGTCTGTGAAGAGAGTGGCAGGTGACGGTGAGATGATCCCAGGCTTGTTCGGGAGAACACACCCTGATCAGCCAATCGTCCAGTTAGGAGTAGACTTGAATCCCCTCTCTCCTGAGACTCGCTGCCACCACCGCCATCAGTTTGGTGAAAACCCTTGGGGCGGAGGTTAGCCCGAATGGCAGTACTCGAAATTGATAATGAGAACCACCAATTGCGAACCTCAGGTATTTTCTGTGTTTGAGATGGATTGGCACATGAAAATGAGCATCCTCAAGTTCCAATGACACCAACCAATCCTCAAGTTGGAAGGCCTGAAGGACCTAAGAAACTGTAACCATCTTGAACTTGTCCTTCCTGAGGAACATGTTTAAGTATCTTAAGTCCAAGATGGGTCTCAGGCCTCTCTCCTTCTTGAGTATTAGAAAATAAGGGTAGCATCATCCCTTGTTCCTCTGCGTTGCAGGCACTGGTTCTATAGCACCTTTCTCTAGCAGGGTTAAAATTTCTTTGAGGATCCGGAATCCTCAAAGAGTGGTTCCCCGTTAGATTGTTCTGAGGTCTCCTTATGAAAGGAAGGCAGTAACCGTGGGGTATGAGTTCTAGAGCCCAAGCATCCAAAGTAATGTCTCGCCATTCTTCTAGATGCTGAGACAGTCTGCCCCCCACTGCTGAACCTTGACTCAAGACCTCAGAGATAAGGAGGCTGCTGCTTGAGCTGGCACCACAAGTCCACCACAAGGACATTTTCTCTGGCCCCTTTGACTGGCCATTACTCTCACCCTTCCAACTGAGGAGTAGCAGAGAAATGATCTACCCCTCCAAGGTTGCCCACTAGGACGAAAAGGCTGAGGCTGCCTAATAGCAGCGCCTAAAGATGATGTTCTGCAACTTCTCAAGGCTCTCGTCAGCCTTGTTGCCAAAAAGGTGAGACACGTCAAAATTCATGTTGAGAAGTCTAGATTGCACATCCGGTGCAAAACCAGACTTTCTCAACCACCTAAACCTGCACATACCAGTGCTGGTAGCCATGGCTCTGCTTATGCCATCAGCAGAATCCAAACCTGACTGAAGAGACTCGCACATTAGGTCTTTGCCATTTCTAACAATGGCTAAGAAGCCGTCTGTTTCATCCCCTTCGGGAATGTGCTCTCTTTGCAGAGAATACCTTTGTTGCCCATCCATCTACGCGTTTGTTGTCCCTATCAGGAGGGATGGTAGGGTACGTTGCTTGTTTTGATGCGCAAGTAGTTGCCTGCACCACCAGGCTCTCCAGAGTGGGGTGTTTTGACAGGACGGTACTAAGTTTTTATCAACTGCCGGATTGGTCTCCAGAGACTCCCAGTTCCTGGCCACCCTTTTCTGAAAGGCTATATGGTATCGGAAGATGGGATCCGACTGTGGACCTTTGTCAATCATCTCAGTAAGGTCGTCCTGTTCATATGGTAATGGAGGCCTACTTCAACCCATGTAATCCAACACTTTTGACATGAGCTGCCTGTAGGATGTATCTGCATGCTCCCCAGCCTCTGGTTTCCCAAACTCTAGTTCAGGTGAGGTATCTACCCCACTTGCAGTCTGCATATTTTCATAAAGGTCCTTCATCCTAGACCAGTGGTCTTCAAACTTTTTTGGCCTGGGCCCCCACTCCCCCCGAACAAAATGTGGGCAGGCTGGCCCCCCTAAAAATGCCAAATGGACAGTATGTATTGTGCGCTGTCACCTGCTCCCATCATAGTGACTGGGCTCCCTCATCCCGCTCCTACCCAGTCCCTAGGCTGTCCCCACCCCATCACACACCCTGGGCACTCCCCACCCTGCTCCCACCACTATCCCATGGTTCCTGCCCCTCCTGCTCCCACCACAGTCCATGGGCTCCCCCATCCCGTTCCCAACAGTCTGAGGGCCAATGGAAGCTGGTGAATCTTTAAGTGGAGGGTCCCAACTATTTCCCCCAAAGATTCCAAAGCGACCGAGCGCCGTGAGGGAGCCCAAACCAATCAAGGGGAATTTCATGGGGGTTTCCCCAGCCGTGAATTTTCTTTTTAAATAATGGATTCAAATGTTGCATTGTAGAGCATACTTAAAAAAAAAATAAAAAAATAAAAAAAAAATGGTTAAATAGCCCAAACAGTTTGCAGCTGGTGCTGGGGGGGGGTTGGGCCCAGGGGGCAGGCATGACTTATTACTGGACATCTATAATAGATCTCCAGTAAAAAGATACCATCCCTATCCCTTGGCCCCACTGGGCCCAACACAATCAACAGGATGTGTATGCAAGGCGCTGGGGTGCCAACGGGGACAGCATGGTATTTTTGACTGGACATCTAAAATAGAAATCCAGTAAAATAAAATACCATCCCTGTCACCTGGGCTGCACAGCGCCTCAGAAGGTGAGCTGATTTTAGCAGGTGGGTAGGGGGGGAATTGTGCAACAAAGTAATTTAGGCATTTTTAAAATGCCTTTGTTGTACAACCCTCCTTCCTCCATCTATCCACCAAAATCAACTCAACAGACCAAAACAAACTAGCACACACATACATTGATACAGCAATCACTATCATTCACACAGGTTTATAGTGATATCGAAAAAATAATGCTGAAATGCAAAAATGTCGAAAAAAACATTTCGAATATGAATATGTCGAAAACGTATACATAGAATAGAAAGACACGTATTCGAAAAAAAATGTTGAAAAAACTTGACAAAGCAATGATAACATACCAATGGAAAATGTCAGAAATAGTAATGTTTGTATGGGATGGGATGGGATGGGATGGGGTCCCCACACCTCCCCCCGAACTTCCCCAGTGACCCCCCCCACCACAGAACCATTTAACTATCTGTGAATAAAATACATTATGAATAACGAAAACCCCACAAAATGAAGACTAGAAAGGGTTAAACGAATAAATGAAAGCCAAGAGTAAAGAACCTTGCCTGGATACCAAGGAACTGATGACAGTTGTGAAAAACAGTCATTACCTGACAGAACCTAACGTCAGAGCGGACTAAAGGACATTCAATACACCTACTTCAGGCAAACACAGGTAATATTACCATAAACAAATATGTAACTAGATATTCAATTCGAAAAGTATACCACCAGTAATGTGTGACAGAAATAGTGAAACAATTTTTCTTCATTGTTTTAGATTGACAATGACAGAAAATGTGGAATACAAAACTTCACAAAAGGTAGGACAACAACTAGTTCACAACGGATACATTTACAATAAGGAATCACAAAAGAATTAACGCACATATTGGAAGTGCACTGAATATGTGAGGCTTCCAATATAAAAATAAAAGGAGAACACAACCATCTTCAAGATAAATCAAATATAATAAAAAAAACTCTGAATGAACCAAAGAGAAAGGCAGTCGAAAACCCAAATCAAGCCAGCGTCTCTGTAATTGCAACAGTATAAGACAAATTTCCATTACACATCTCAGCACAAACGCCTGGAGAAAAGCACATGCAGTGATCAGAAAAAAGCACCAGAAAGAAAATCTTCCACCAGCACCCAGAATACACAGCGATATAACCATCCCAGATGTATTTAAAACAACAGAAAAGGGAGAAAATGTTCATCATGCTACAATAGAAATGAAAGATGAAAAATATTAATATTTTCAACAGCAAGCAATTTCCAACAACTTAGTCAATGCGAAATGTGGCAAAGTGATGCAACATTCAAGGCATGCCCTCAGCCATTCAACAATTTTTTTACAATACATGGATCATTAAATAACCGACTCATACCCCTAGTATACGTATTGATGCCCAAAAAATGTGAAGAGATTTACAAAATTGTGTTTCAAAAAATTAAGGACTCAGTACCAGAAACAAAACCGACAAATATAATCGTGGATTTTGAAATGGCACAAATTAAAGCATTTTCGGCAATATATACAGACACCAACATACAAGGATGTTTTTTTCATTTCACGCAAGCCATTTGGAAAAAACTGCAAAAACTGGGACTGCACACAAAATACACAGAGGACAGTACATATCAGCATAACATGAAAAAACTTTTCGGATTGGCATTTGTTAAGGAGGAACACGTATACATTTTTACGAACATTTAATAGACAGTGACTTTTTCAAAAATCATCAAGAGGAAAATGCGGACTTGTTAGACTACATGGAAAACACTTGGTTAGGACAGTTAACAAGAAGTGGCACAAGACGAAGGCCTAAATATAGTATAAAACTATGGAATTGCTACCAAGCCGTATTGGAAGGGAGACAAAAACTAATAATGCATTGGAGGGATGGCATAACAGAATTAATAAGAATTTCAACACGAAAAACCCAAATTCATGGCACTTTTTAAAAAGAATTACTATATGAACAAACCCATCAAGAATTTCATCTATAACAAAGCATTTCACTGGCAAACGCCCAATTAAAAAGGAAAAAATACAGAGACTATGATCAAAAAAATTAAGCAAATAGTACAAAAATTTAACCAAGAAGACACAGAAAACTACTTAGATTCCACTGCATACAATTTAAAGTGTTCAAAATACTCACGATTTTGAAGATTCCACGATCTGGCATGGCAAATCCAAAAGTAGCCAAAAACACCGACCCAACAAATACAACGATCACAAAGTCAAGAGCCCAATCCAAAGGAAAAAATAAATACATTTTTTGGATTTGGAAGAGCACGGAGACCCGAACGCCACGAAAATGCTTCCGAAATGGACTTTAAAAATGGCGCCCACGCAAACGTAGACTTACGCTACCTTACGTAAATAACAATAACAAACAACAAAATCAACATTCCCATTTGTAATCCTATAGCACCATCTAGCGGAGAAAACGTAAACTGTTTATTAAGAGTTAAAAAACACTTCAGACTAATTATAAAATTATTTATTAAATATTTATTAGTTATTGATATTATATATTATATTTAAAATATATAGTTATATAGTTATTATGGAATCTATTTTACTTATAAATATATTTGTAATGTTATTATTAAACCAATGTTGATGAATAATAAAATAATATAAACACAACTTGTATGAAAAATGATTTTAAAAAAATCGAAAAAGATTTGAGTTTTTGTATATTCGACATTTATATTTTCGAATTAATATTTGACATTATGACTTTCAAAATTATTGAATTCGAAAATATAACTGCACACCATTCACACAAGCATCCATCACCATACACTCACGCATAACAAGTATACACGCATCCATACACGTTTAAATAAAAAAAAAATGAACATAAAAACGTACCTTCTGCATTGGCCTGCATGTGGGTGCAGAAATGTCCTGCTCCAGGCTGCTCTGTCCATATGTGCGATGAGGCGCAGGAGCTCCCCCTCGCGCATACAGACATGCAGTGCCCCAGCCAGCATTTCAAATGAGCTATGCAATTCTGGCGAAGCAATACGCCCCAGCCTTGCAAGGCTCAGTGAGCACCTGCAGCTGGGGAACTGAACTGTCAAAGGGAAGGGAATAGTTTCTTACCTGTAACTCCATTTCTCCAGCATTGGTATCTTTCACGGATTCACATGCTTAGAATATTCCCCGTCGTCAGACTGGGAACCCCCGACGAAAGGGAATGTTATAAGCATGTGAATCCATGAAAGATCCAATGCTGGAGAATGTAAAATATCTTTTACCGCCTTACAATCTTCATCAAACCAGATATGGCTTTACAGATAACAAACAGGGCAACTGCCTCGCAAAGACCTTGGTAAGTCCCATCAACAATAACTGTAGCTGTACACATTAGTTGGGATGGATGGCAAATGCAATAGCAAGACCCTCTGTGTTAGGCTATAACTACCAAAAGATGGTAGCAATGGGGACAATGTGTATGTACTAGCATATGAAGGCCGGTCCAATGGCAAAGGTTAGTTCTGCCTGGTATACCCTAGTCATTATGAGTCGACAGACAACATATCAAGGCAGGATCTTAGTTAACACATGGTTTGTAATTAAAATAGTCTGGACTGCTTTGTCAACTGCTAATGTATTATCTTAAGTTGTTTTATTTAAGCAATATGCCCCAAGCCGTGGGGGAATTACCTAGTCAGGTAATAAGCGGAGCCCATAGTTAAGCGAGTGAAGCGAGGGCCTTAACGAAGGGCCCTGGGCATTACCTGAATCGGTAATGGCCCTGCGGCTCGGGGCATATTACTATTAATACCACAGCCCGCAAGACCCGGGTACTAAAAGCATATTTTTCTGTCCCGAAACGCTGCGGGCCTCTGTAGGGCATCTGCCCATTCGGGTTTTCCGGGCTCCCGTAACCCTTGTGGCTTTGCCAGCCTTCACTGTTATGACAAATTCCCAGGGCTCCCCAAAGTCCTCCTATTTTCTTGCTTTATCGGGCCCAGTCAAGTCGTCCGCCCAGTCAGGTTTTTCAAGCTTCTTGTGGATTCTTCTGCCCCTGGTATCACAGTTCACCCCACTCAGCGTTACCTCTCTGGGAGCGTTCCTTTCCCTTCTGCTGCTCGGATCGGCAGATAACCACTTCTCGTGTGGAGATCGAGGGCCAGACTTGTCCACTGCAGTTGGTTCTCAGCTTCAGTCGATGGGCCCCTGGCCCACCACTGCTTCAGTGTGGTTATGGCACCAGGTGAGACGTCCACTTTACCGTCTCCATCTCTCTTCTGACCTTGGCTTTTCAGTCGGTCAGGATGCCAGTCTACTAGGATAGAGCTATCTTTTCGCTCCTCTTCGCACCATTGCCGGCTCCGCGGTCTAGCGTAGCTCTGCCTCTCCAGGATGCCTTCCAGTCAGGTTCACCTTTGCGTAGGATTTTCTCTCCTCTGTTCCGCATGGTTTTATGTATGTCATCCGAAACAAAAAGGGGTGCGTCCTTCCTCTGACTGCAGAGTTCAGCTGAGATTCGGCATCAACTGAAGCCAAAGAGTTTGTTAAATATCACTGTTGGTGAATCCAAAATAATATCACAAATAAAAGGGTTGTATTGCTGTTCTTCGATTGGGGAGTTGAAGCGAGATCCTGTATTACCTGAAGCCAAAAGAGATTGAAGAAATGTCACAGTTTGGTGAATTCAAAACAGAAGTAACAGTCTGTTGATTTCCCATATAGGCAGATAATGTGCTCTGGACTGGGTGTTCCGTACCGGGAAGGGAGTACTTGTCCCAAAGAAGGGAGTCAGTGTGGTTCCCACTTGCCCAGACCACTAGGGAGGGTCTTGCTTAGTGGGCTTGCCCTCTCTAGCCTCCAAGAGGGTTGGGGGTATCCCTGGGGAGAAAAGTCCACATTTGTCACAATGTGTATCTAATATATTCTCCACCGGAATAAGATCCCTCTAGTTTACAGACTTCCATTTATCAGCAGTCAGGACTCCCACTAACTGCAAGTATGAACACAAATCTTAAAAATATCAAGAGATGTTTCGGGCTCCTGTATAAAAATATATTTTCCCTTCACCCACAGCTGACCAATCCTTTCCAATCCAGCATCAAACCATTCTTGGAGGGTCTGGAAGTTCATCCCTCATAGGTGGAGCCCAGATGTGACTCAGCCGAGAAGGCCAGGTGGTGACTCCTCATCCCTGACTGGTTCCTCCAGATATCAGCCCCAGGGTGCCGTGTTCCCCAATTCCCATCTGGGTTTTGCCCTTAGGGACCCATAGCCATTCACCAACCGTTACCGTTCTCAACCTGAAGTTTTCCAGATATACCCACTGTTTCTCACAATCCATTTGCAGGTGTGGAGCCAGCGCCCACAACTGCGCTGCTTTACAAATGACATTGGGTAATCCCACTCCTTCCATTTCCTTGGGAAGGATCAGTGTGTCATAGGTGATTCTCAGTTTCTTACCCTGCAGGAGAAAACTCATCATCCGTCCCCTAGTTTCCTTCAACAGCAGTTCCAGCGCCTCTATTGGCAACATCTGAAATAAGTAAAACACCCTCGGTGGTAGGTTCATTTTCAGTCAATTGAGCCTTCCCAAGCTTGCCTCATCCCTCCATGCAATCGAAACTGCTTCAAGATCTTGCCATTTACTGCCGCTTGTGGCCCGATCCATATTGACCATCCTAATCCCAATAAGGATCCTCTTACCAGAACTGAATTTGCCTACACCTGCATATAGAAAAACCCAGTCTACCCTATCAAACGCCTTCTCAGCGTACGAGGCCAGAAACGTAGGATACTCTACTTTAACCTTTGCCAAATCCATCAAGTACAGCAGTTTCCTTAATGTGTCCACTCCCTGCCTGCCCAAGATAAAAACATACTTGATCCGGACGGACCAGTTTGGGTATAATGTGCTCAAATCTGGAGGATACCGTCCCAGTAAAACTCTTTGCCTCCACTTTAAGCAGCAAGATCGGTCTGTAGGATGCACACTAGCCCCGGGTCTTTTCCCACTTTGTGAACAATGGATATCAATGCCTGACAGAATGGTCTGGGGGCCCTGCCTGTGTCCATGATGGAGTTGAACAGTTTCAAGAGATGGGGTACAACTATGTGCACATACTTTATGAAAAGCAATTGTGAACCAGGCATCTCCCGGAGCCTTTCCAGATGGCATTTTCTTTAGATTTGATTTGTTCTACTCCAGAGAAAAGGGGGAATCTGCCAGATGCCGCCCCCTGAAATATCACGTAGGTACCCCTGCACCTTCCACAATCTCTCCACTGCCAAATGACTTGGATATCCTCCTTCGTGGCCGGGTTTATCTGTTCACTCCCCCACTTTCCAGCAGCGGTGCATCCTTGCCTCCACTTTTCATTGCACTTTCCTTAAGAATTTCTGCAAGACCTGAATACCTCACATCAGTCGCATCTCTAGCTTGCACGGCCAAACCCGCCCCCCCACCCTCTTCCCCCAAACACTGGTGTATAAGCGCATTTTTAATGCCATAATCATATATTGTATCAAGTTCTAAGCAACACTGAGGGAACACACGTGACAACCACGTTCTTGCACTAAACCCCCTCCCCCCTTCTCTTGACCCCTGCCTGGAATAGTTAAGTCCCTTCAGTGCAATCCAGCCCGGGGCACTGGCTTAGTGCTATTCACCACTAGGCACACTAACATGAGGAGAATGTCACTGGTGTGCACACAAAACGTATCCCTCACTGGGGGTTACAATACCTGCAGACCACACTCCTGTCTGCTCCCAGTGTCTGTCCCTGGTCGATACTCGCAGTTCGTCCTTCGAGGAACGTCAGAGGTACGCTACCGCCCTTGAGCCCCGATTCAGGATCTTCAATAGTCTGCCGCGATCACTGGATGTTTCTTCATGGGTCCCCACACCTTCCCCCTCCAGGCCATATGGCCCCTCATGAGGCACCCAGGGTACTGTCAGCAGGCCTCCCTCCAGTCCTCTCCCAGTCCCTGTCCCTGCTCAATACCCACAGTGCATCCTACCGAGGACAGCAAAGGCACACCACCAAAGCAGCTGCACTCATTAGACAAAAGAAATGGTTGATCAAGTGCACAGTAGATGGCCGGTACATAACCCACGGGTAAAGCGCGTTCCCTCTGAAAGGAAGGCAGCTTTTCACAGCTTTGAACCCTGACTGGGTGACTCGTCTTTCATTCTTTCAAGCTTGATAAATGAAAGTCCCATAAAGAATAACAGCTATTACAGCGCTTAGAAAGCACTATATAAAAAGCGCAGATTAGGTTTGGCAGAGGGTTCCGCATAGTGAGGATAAAGAGTCACCTAGTTTGAAACTGTTGTATGCATAGTTTCCAGAGCACCACTAGATGGCATATGAATTTTGCAATTTTGGACTACAAAGACAAAAATCACAGACAAGCAGTATTAGTGAGAAGCATTTCAAACATTACAGTAGCTCCATGTTTTGAGGATTTTGAAAAGACTATTCACCTGAAGCAAGGACACGCAGGGTTTTTGCCACTCCACCCCAGGGAGCGCCCAGCGCCACAAAGGACTTTATGTACTTATTCTTCCAGCTCGCTGTCTGTTGGTTGAGAAAGTAGAGCGTGTACATATTGCCCATGCTGTGGGCAATAAGAACAACTGGACTTCCGAATTCCATATACATCGACTCTATCATCTTTTTCAGACACACAAAATAATCCTCGTTCTCATCTAAAGAAGAACACAAAGAAGGGGAAAATAAACAAGCAAGAATGGCTGCAGGTAAGAAAGGACAAGCGAGCTCAATTTTGATATCAAGAAAACATAAGTTACCTGTAACGAATGGGTATCCGCCCTCGGTAGGATGACTTTAATACACTATTGATATGGTCTATGTGTTGCTATACAAGTTTGAAAATAAAGATAGACTAATGAGTCGCAGTCTCTTCTCGACAAACATTGGCAGCCTGGCACTTATTTGGGACCACGGTCGGGTCGGGGTGTTAGGTTTGTAAGAGATCCGGGTTAAGTTCCTGTCGTATCTGCTGGGACTCGGGGCTAGCTAGCCTTTTGGTTGTAACCCCTGAGCTATCCGGCGCTACAACCAAAAGACCCGGGGCTATAGCCCCCTCAGTTCCCCCCTCCCCCCAGCAACGCCTCTGTGAGGGACAAATAATTCCGAGAAGGGGAGGAAATTGGGAGATGAATCACACGTAACTCGCCACTACAAAGGCTATCCATACAGAAGAGCCATAGAGACCGAAAATCGATACAGAATACTTACCATTTTAAAATGTATGCCCTTGATCCGAGTGTTAAGGATCCAGATAAGGTGTGTACCATCCATGTTTATTCCCTAAAAAGAAAAAACCCCACTCCCCAAAATAGGGAGTAAAAATACTCCCAACAAAACATAGGAAACTGCCCCCTTGCTTTAACCCACATAGCTCCATGGATTTATGTTTAGACCAGTAGTAAACATAGTGCCACAGTGGAAACTCTAATGTTATTATAACTGCTGGAATGAAGAGGTAACTATGCATCTTTAACGTGCATGAATTACTATGTGCAATAACATTTATTAAAAAAGCATTTCTGATTTACAGTTAAAATATTGTTGCTCATATTGGGAATGGGACTTTAATGTTTTACTCCCTAAATAATTTTACTCCCAACTTTAAAATAATAGGGAGTAAAATACTCCCACTTCAATATATTTGTAGCATTGCCTATCGTAAATACATCTAAATAAACCTAACAGTGAAAGGAATGGCTTTGGAAAAAGATAACTAGTACGATAGGTTTTGCAGAAGAGAAACTACAACTACTATTGGCAATACAGGCAACAGGGAGATGGTTATTACTGGTGTTCCCATCTCACTTCGAGAACTTCTACGTACAAAATAGTTCTAGATGTGTGTGTGAAAGGGACTCCACCAATACATCCCCAGAACCCATGGTTGGTGCATCTAAATTAGAGACCTTGTCTACGCCAGCCGGTATCTAATTTAGAACCTGTAGACCATTGATCAAAAAATGCCATGCATGTGCAATATATTTAGTCAAAACCTGGTACATTGCCAAAATATGACAGCTATACATGAAAACGAAATATGAAAAAAAAATCAACAAAGTGGAAAACATTACACACATTAACATAGAATAAATAGTACAACAACATTCAACAATATGTACAAATGTGCCAAGAACATAAGAACATAAATGTGTTTCTTGGCAATATACTAGGTGTTGATTCATGTATTGAACATGTGAGGAGTTTCATCACTGGTCTACACTTTCTAAATTACACGACAAAATTACAGTGTTGGGTACACATTTAGGGGATTTTGGTCCCTAGTCTGTTAATATTTCCAGGTTTGCCCTCTTGTCTGCAACTAACAAAAGCTGTCTTTTTCGAGATATCTACATTATTCGGTGCGAGTGACGTTTACTTTGCAATTTTAAAACAAAAAGCCAATAAGGCAGCTGGCCCAGACAAAATACATGTGGATATTTTAACATCTGAACTAGACATTTGGGTCAATTGGTTGTGCAGATTTTTAACTCTGTAAACCGTGATAAGAAAATTACTGACTTTTGGGCCAGAGCAGAAATAGTCCCCATCTATAAAAAGGGTGGTCGAGGCAATCTGGGCAACTATTCTTGCTCCTGGATGGCATCGAAAAAAATCTATGGCAGCGTAAGTGTGTCCTACTTGGAGGACTGGCTGAGGGAGGAGAAAGCATTCCATCATGTACAATCCGGATCCCAAGTGACAGGCATGTTAGACCAATGAGTTGGATCATTTCTGCAAATGCAAAACTATGTAGTTCTAAAAGGAGAACGGTTATTCTTTGATAAAGATATGAAGGCCAACTAACAGGGTGCCCATGTGTCCGATGTGGAATTTAGAAGGCTCCATTACCCCTTCTAAGTGCTCTAATAGAATTTCAAACTGTGAACTACTTATACGAGGGCGGGAGGAGCACTAGACTAAATCATTCAACATTCCCAAAAGGCATTAGACAAGGTTGCGTGCTGGTCCCTACTCTTCCACTTGTACATTAATAGCTTTGGAGACTAGCTATGGAATTATCAGCAGATGCACCCACAATGGGTGGTGGAAATAATGTTTGGAGACAACGCCATTTTAATTTCAAAGACACCAAGTGGGATAAAAAACTAGGTTTGCTTCTGAGATTCCTGTAACTAAATGGATGGAAATCAAATGACTAAATAAAGGATGTGTCCCTCCTTGGAAAAAACAAATAAAATCCAATTATACATTGATGACCTTCCTAGAGAATTGCCATGGTTTAATTATTTCGGAACTAGATTCTCTGCTAAAGCGGACTGGGAATCAACCTGTTAAGAACATGGAGATACTGTCTCCACAGAGTTCTGTGAGAGCTTTGGAAATACAGCCATGGCTCAGACGCTCCAGCTTTACTGTATGAAGGCAGTTCGTGTATTTACCTATGCAGCTATACATTGGGGTTATTCCTCAGCATCTAAATTGCCAAGATGCAAACAGATCTATATTTTCTAAGTCTTTGGGTTTACCACTAAGTGTGCCAAACGTGCCGGTACAACTTGAACTTTATTTTTGGGTATTGATTACAGGATTACTTTAAAGCATCTATGGATTCATGAATAACAAGACAGCACCATTCAACGTACAGAACGCGCTTCAAAATGTCTTCCTACAACAGGGAGCGCAAGCATTGCCTTGGCTCAGACATTTTGCGGCTGGTGCTAGAATTCAATTTCCTTCTACTTGGTATAACCCAGACTATGAATAATGGGAATGGAACAATGGTAAAGATTTTGTATAATGAGACAGTGATGAGCGATTTGGCTACCAAATGTTTAGAAATATGAAGTGCACTTCGATTCGATATAGCATATGCAGAGACTTTGTATGCATACATTTGCTGTGGTATCAGGGCTTCAGCTAGATTGAAGCCAAATGAAATTAAAAAATCGTTAGTACTTGATTGTAGTGTAAAAATCAAGCAGGAACTTTAAAGCACTTACTATTTTTACGTATTAGACCACACAACCGCATAGCGCTTAAAAAACGATGATATTAGAATGCTGGTCAAAGAGGAGGAATTTTCTAAAAAAAATAAATAGACAAAACATAAATTACTGTACAATGCTTGGAAAGTAGTTTTGAAGTCAGTTGACCGGAAGCCTAACGTCTACATTTCTTTAACTTAATGGGATATTCCTTAAATGTATATATTTTAACGTTCAATACAATGGTGGACTAAAGCATTTGTTTTGAAGATTATGGGCAATAAGTAAATAGCGGTCAACAAAATGGGGCCAGAGTAGAGTAGCACAGTTAGAACAAAGTACTCAACAGTGTGGCAAACCGTTGAAGAGTTTTTTCACCCAAGTGAGACAGCATGGGGAATGGCTTCAAACTTGAGGGGGTCCGGAGCGTGATAACCGGGACATCAATGCTTTCCTATGGAAATAAAAACATGCATATGCAAGTGCTAATGTCAGTCCAAAAGTTAATGAAGTTAATAAAAAAGCCACTTTGTTATAATGTAGAAGTGGCATCCACAAAAGGTTGCACTCGTTTGTGGGAAGTTTAATTTATTTACCTGCAACGATCCCACATCAGGTATACATAGCAGTTACCACTTTTAAAAATTTGTTCTAGCTCTTGAGGTAGGACATTTTTTATTTTCCATTGTATACTGAAGACACCACTATATAGGATAAGGTACCCCATAATGTTCAAATTAAGGAAATTGTCAGATCACTGAGGAGTTGACCAAACAATGAAACAAGGTCAAATGCAGATTTCCTTTATAAAACTCACAACTGTGAGATAACCTGCAAAGGCCTTTTTATGTACAGCGTGGATATTGAACAGGTTACTTACCTGTAACTGTTGTTCTGCAGCAAGGGTCTGGCATGGATTCACATGCTCATGAATATTCCCAGTCAAGAAAAAATCTGTTTCGTTTCTGAACTGTCTTTCTACTAATAACCAATCACTGGTTTCTAGGATATACTTCTCCCAGCCAATGACTGCCCTCTACTTAAGCCCCTCCTCTGGCAGCCATCTTCAGATTTGGTAGCACGTTAAGTGGCAGAAGGACCAAGAGAAGAGCCGCAGAGGGGTTGGAGGGAGGGTTCGCATGGGAATCCATGCCAGACCCATGCTGGAGAACAACAGTTACAGGTAAGTAACTTGTTCCTTCTCCAGCTTGGGTCTGGCATGGATTCACATGCTCATGAATACAAGAATACATAGCTGAACACACATGCACAACCACTGGAGGTGGCAAGGCTCACCATTAAGCATCTCTTACCTCCTCACCAGGATCACCTTGAAGCGAACAGGTTGTGCAGCACTGCCCGGCCGACTCCGGACTCCTCCCTTGAATCCCACTCTACGCAGTAGAATCTCGTGAAGGTGTGTGTCGACCTCCATGTAGCAGCCCTGCAGATGTCCAGCAGGGGCACACCAGACAAACGCCGTAGTAGCAGCAATCGCTCTGGTTGAATGGTCTCTCGGACGGCCGGGCAACGGTCGGTTTGCCAACCGGTGACAGTGCATGATGCAGCTGGAGAGCCATGTGGAAATGGAAGCCTTCAAGAGTGCCTTCCCTTGGTTCATAGGTCCAAAGTTCACAAACAGCTGTGATGTGCGGTCCACATAGAACTTCAGCGCTCTAACCACATCCAGTGAGTGCAAAGTCCTCTCAGCCGGCGACGAAAAGAAAACAGGTAACACCAAGGGCTTGGTGAGGTGGAAGTCCGACGGCACTTTGGACATGAAGGAGGGGTGCGTCCTTAGCACTACCCTTGTCTCGTGAAATGTCAGGCACGGATGTTTACAGGAGAGGGCCTGGATCTCTCCCACTCATCGTGCGGAGGTGATGGCCACAAGAAAAGCGGTGTTCCACGATAGGAACTTCAGCGGTGCCGAGTGTAGGGGCTTGAATGGGGGACCCATGAGCCTGGTCAGCACCACGTTGAGCTCCCATGCCGGAGCCTTCACCGGCGGGAAAGAGCGGAACAGTCCTTTCATGAACTCCTTCACCAGGCGGTGAGACCACAGTGATGAGCGCCCCAGAGTTCTGGTGTAGAGGGAGATAGCCGCCAGGTGGATCATGGAGGCATGCGCCAGCCCCGCCTTGGCTAGCAAAGCAAGTATGGCAGCACTTGACGGGCCGTAATCGGTAGAGGGTTGATCTTCTGTGCACGGCACCAGACAGAGAACCTCTTCAACTTATGTTCATAGCACTTCAGAGTCGAGGACGCCCTGGCCTTTGCAAGTACCTCCTTGCAGTCCGCCAGGATATCGTAGCCTCCGAACTCTAGTGCTGCTTGAGCCAAGCTTGCAGGTTCAGCGATCCCAGGTCGTGATGTAGGATGGCGCCTCCTTCCCTGGCGAGAAGATCCGCGTCCATCGGCAGTTTGACTGGGAGGGACACTCACAAGTCCAGAAGGTCCGGGAACCATATCTACCTCGGCCACACCGGTGCGACGAGGATCATCCTGCACCGGGACCGTCTGAGTTGATTGATGAGTCGCAGAAGCAACAGCGGGAACACATACAGCAACAGGCCTTCCCAGGGGAAAGAGAATGCATTGCCCATGCTCCCCGGCTGGGGAAACCTGCTGGCGAATCTCCGGCACTCGTGTTCGCCGCCGTCGTGAACAGGTTGATCTGGGGACCGCCCCATCGTCTGAATAGGAGATCCACTTGGTCCTGCCGAAGCTCCCACTTGTGGCAAGAGCGCAGCTCCCTGCTGGGTGAGTCTGCAATGTTTTTCACTCCTGCCAGATGAAACTGTACCAGGAACATCCCCTGGGCGACGGCTCAGTGCCACAGATCCTGCACGTGCTTGGACAGGGCTGGGGATCTGGTGCCCCCCTGCTGCCGGATGTAGAACATCGTGGTGGTGTTGTCAGTGAAGATCTGTACCACCTTGCCTCTGAAGGACGTAAGGAAAGACCTGAGGGCCCAGAACACGGCCCGGATCTCCAGGACAGTGATGTGTAGGGACCTCTCCTCCGGGAGCCACACGCCTCTTGCGTAGATATCTCCAGTGTGCGCTCCCCATCCCTCCATGGAGGCGTCCGTTGTCTCCGTCTCCTGATGCGCTGGGGTCTGGAAGTCCATGCACGCCGCGAGGTGCGTGCAGGTGCACCACCGGCGGATCACTTGACAGAACGTCTCGTTGAGGGAGATCTCGTCTTTGAAGCTGCCCGCTGCTTGCATCCAACAGGCGTCGAGGAACTCCTGCAGTGGCCGCGTCCGCAACCTGCATAGATGCACGAGGTAGATGCATGATGACATCATGCCGAGCAAGGTCTTGATGGACCTCACCCTGGCCACTTCCATGGTCAGCCATTTTACCTTACCCAGGATGGCCTTCGTCCTTTCCTCCGACGGTGACGTCAACCACGCCACTGTGTCGAGTCTGGCTCCCAGGAACAGGGCGTCTTGCGAAGGTACCAAGTGGGATTTCGTGAAGTTGATCGACAATCCCAGATCCGTGAGCAGGCAGACGGTCTTCGCTGTGTGATCAACGGCGAGTTTCCGTGACTTTGCTCGGATGAGCCAATCGTCCAGGTAGGGGTATATGTGGATCCCCTGCAGGTGCAGCCACGCCACCACAGGTGCTAGGTACTTGGTGAAGACCCTTGGTGCCGACTTCAACCTGAAGGGCAGGGCCTTGAACTGGTAGTGTCGCCCTTGGACCACGAATCGTAGGAACTTTTGATGCCCTTTGTGTATGGGGATGTAGAAGTAGGCATCCTCCAAGTCCAGCAACAACAGGAAGTCGCCCTCCTTCAGCTTTCCTAGCATGTGCTGAAGGGTGACCATCCGGAACTTCTGGGACTTGATGTATTTATTGAGGCAGCGAAGGTCTAGGATGGACCGCCAGCTGCCGGTTTTCTTTCAGATGAGGAAGTCCGCGAGTATACGCCGGAGCCCCGGAGCCTCTTGGGACGAGTTCTATTGCACTCTTTTTTAGCATTGCTTGTACCTCCAAAAGCAACTGTGCCCCGTGGTTTTCCTTCTTTCTTTGGAATTTCAGAGTGTGCCCGTGGGCCAGAGCATCCAGCACCCAACTGTCGGTGGAGATGGACTCCCACACGCTGACGAAGTTCGCCAGCCGGCCTCCCACTGGGGTGCTCAGGTGGGGGCCCGACATCACAGCCGGTTCAGTCTTGCTTCGCTGAGGCCTTGCCCCCTTGGTGACGATGTTCTCCAGCCTTGCTGCGGCCTCTGTAGGTTTCCTGCGACGAGGAACGGGCCACAGGCAGTACGACACAGAACCGCCACCGAATCCTTTGGAGGCACCTTGAGACTTGCCTCCGGAGGTCCGAAAGGACGGCCGTCGATGGAGAGAACCCAAGGCCCGGGCCGTCTCGGTGTCCGCCTTGATGCCCGACAGTGACTTGTCCACTGCCTTGACGAACAGGTTGTTCCCATCGAAGGGCATGTCCAGTACCCCGGTCTGTACGTCCTGACGGAAATCGGTGGCCTTGAGCCAACCGCCCCGGTCGAAGGCAAACGCGATGTCCGTGGTGGCGTGGTCCGAAGCCACCTCGCCTTCCTGTAGGATTTCAAGGGCTTCTGCCCTCTTGTCCGGCAGGAAATCCAGGAGGGAAGCGATCTTGAACCACAGCTCCGTCATAGCGTGCCACTATCATGAGGGCATTGGCCGCTTTGATGGTCGTTGCCGCCGACAAGATGACCAGTCATCCCACGGTGTCCAGCTTCTTCCCCTCGCCGTCCGGTGGGGAAGCGGAAGTAGATGCCGTCGCCCCTGCCAATTTCTTCTTGCCTGCCACAGAGACCACTAAATCCGGGGACGGCTGTGCTCAGAGGCACATAGGGGTGGAGTCTGGGACCCAGTACTTCTTCTCGTACCGGTCCCTCTTCGCAGGAGCTGTGGATGGGTTCTTCAGCAGTGACTGTCCTTCGTCCCTGATGTCATCCAGTAATGGGACTGACAGGACGGTCTTCCTCTTGGGTTCCCGTCTTTGGTAGAGGAAACCCTCCTTCTGCTCCTCGAGGCAAAGCTGGAAAAGCTCCGATGCCCTGGCGATCATGGCATGAAAGGAGCCAATTTCGTCGGGGCAGTGGGTCTGGCAGGGGGTGATGTGAGATGGATCCCGTCATCGCCACCGTCATCGTCCGTCCCTGCCGTCACCGTTCCCGTCTCATCCCTCGGTGGAGGGGATGGAGGTGAAGGCTGGAAGGGAGGGGGGGGAGGATGGATTTGCCTCCGCTTGTTCGGTGGGCTCTCCAATGGTCCAGGTGCCACTGGATCGTCCACTGGGGTAAGGGCAACCTTATCCTCATCTCCGTACACAGGGTCTGGATAGCCATCAAGATTGCTCCAGAGTTGTCCTGTGGCATAGGCATTGGTTGCGATGGGAGCAACGGCTGGGGCACGGGGACCTCCGTTTCCTCTGCGGCCCACTGCTCCTCGTCAGCCCCACCGTTGCTCTGTCCACCTCATCGGGATCCCTCCCGTAGGACCCGGCTTCTTCAAACTTCTTGTCCAGGATCTTTTTGATGCCAGCCAGCTCATCTTCGGAGGTGGTATCTGTGTCCGTTATGGCTACTGTGCCCCCCCCTTTCTCGTCTCGGGGGCCTTCTCGATAGGCTGAAAAGATGATTCCCTGTGGGGTGGCAGGGAAACTCTAGGCCCGTAAGTCATCTCCACTGGGGTAGCCTCCACAGGCTTTGCCAGGGCCGCCACGACTCCTTCAATCGAGGCCTTCACAGGGTGAATCAGGGCCTTCACAACCTTGGGCGCGTTTGGGGCCTTCACCTTCGGGGGAGGGTCACTGCCTCGCTCCCCCCTCACACCGCTGGCTTTCTCCATCGGATTGACCGGGGCTTCTCCCGAAGCTTACCCGGGTTCTCAGACTTCCTTTTCCCCTAACCAACAGCGCTCCCGGTGCCCACAAACACAGTGCTTTGCCTTTTGTTGGACCCCCGTCACTGGAGCGCCCTCAAAGGTCTTAGAAGACCGCTCAGACTTCTTCTCACCTGCTGCTGGGCTCTTCCCCTCCAGCCAGTTAGTGAGTCGAGTCTGATGGTCCTTCAATGTCCGGACGGACATGTTCTTACATAACATGCAGTCCTGTTCCACGTGCGACTTGTCGTGAAGGCAGTAGAGGCACCAGGAGTGCTCATCCTCCTTGAAGACATTCTGTAATCCACATCCTGGGCAGATCCTAAACAGCTTGGATCCAACAGGCGTCGTGTCTCCTTTGTCCTGGGCCATGTCCACGCGGGGTAGGCCTCAAAGATGTTCTGGAAACCTGCAAGAAGAGAAAAAATTCACCCTTAAGGGGCGTAGAAAAATTCTGAAACAGGTCCCCGTTGATCGGAAGAAGAATCGGTGGAGCTTGAGGCTCCAATTGACTGAAAAATAAGAGTAAACTCTTAGGAAAAAAGCAAAACGCAGTAAAAGCTCGAGAGCTATAGCACGAGGACTCCAACACTTGAACATGCGGTAAAAATCTGAAGATGGCTGTCAGAGGAGGGGCTTAGGTAGAGGGCAGTCATTGGCTGGGGGACGTATGACTCAGAGACCAGCGATTGGTTATTAGTAGAAAGACAGTTCAGAAACAAAATTGAAACTGAATTTTTCTTTACCGAGGATTCCCAGCCTGACAGGGAATATTAATGAGCATGTGAATCCATGCCAGACTCCACGCTGCACAATATATTGCTTATAATACATGATCACATCATATCTCCTTTAATAATTGGTCTCTTCATGGGTCCGACGCAAGAAACATTCCAGTTGCTGAAATGTTGAACGCATGTAGGATCTGATGGACGAACACTCCAATATAAGGCCCGCAATGTGTTGCAAAGACAATGTTTTAAGCAGTGTAATAAGAAATCAATTTAAAACCAGCTTCATGGTTCAGAATACTTGCTAACGTGCACATAGATCCCTGCACTCCTGTATTAAAACCCAGCAGCAGACCAAATTTACTACCATAAATGTCTACATACTTAAATATAGCATGACAAAAACCAGAATTCAAATGAAAGGAATCAGAAAAGCTGGTCATGCCTTTAATTAGGTGTTTTACCTCTGGGAGCCGGCCCTGGGCACTTTTTCACAAGACAAGAAAAGGGACGGATCACACTTGTGTAAAGATATTTTTGTTTGTTAGAATTGTTCTTCACTCAGTGGGCATCTCTAAATTAGCAATCTCATCCAAAAATTCAGGGGAAATAAACAGTCTGTATTAGAAAACAATTTCTTTAAATTCAAATACAAAAATCATTTGAAAGGTGCTATGCTGGGGAAGTAACTAAGTACCTTGAGGAAAATGGCCTTTGAGATCCACTTCAATCCGGCTTCTGTAGTAAACACTCACTGAGACTGCACTTGTGCATGTCTCCAACTTTCTCCCTCTAATGCTCACCACTCCAAACTGTCTTCTATACCCATCCTTTTGGACTTTTCTGCTGCTTTTGACACTGTTGATCACTCTTCTCTCCTCTTCACTCTCTGGGACCTTCGGTTTTCCAAATCTGCCCTGGCCTAGATCGCCGCCTCATACCGATCAATCGTTTAAAATGTCATGGAACTTGAAAACCTCTGACCCCAGCCCTCTCTCTTTCAGCATCTAAGGATCAGTCCTCTATCCGTTACCCTCTAGAGTTCTGCCCTAGAAAGACTTCATTCATTGGCCGTCACCATCACCTTTTTGCTGACTACACACAAATATTTGAATCCTTTCACTCCTTCACCTAAGCCATCTTGGAACAGATTATAGACTGTCTCACTGAAATTCGACAATGGATGGCTCTCCACTGCCTCATGCTGAAATCTTCAAAAACGGAAGTCACCTTTCTCTCAGCTTCCACTCCACTCCACTCCACTGCACTCCACTCTCTGGCTTCCTCACAATCTTGGGGTTCTCTTTGATAGGAAGCTACTACTGCAACAAGTCATCACTACCACTACCTCTGCTGCGTGTATGAATCTCAAAATTTGGACAATTTCTTACTAAACACTATCAACATTCTAATCTCCACTCTTGGGCTCAGCGAACTAGACTATTGCTCAAGCCTACTCCTCGGCAATCCTCTCTGCTCCTTCCCCACTTCTCGACAAAGGACTCAACTTTGCCACCTGCACTTTCTACAGATTACCAGGACCCTCCCCCACCTCTACGTACAGACAACATGCTACTTGATGCTCCATGCACAACAGCTCTTTTTTCAAGTTCCTTCTCCTAGTCTACAAAGTGATAAATGGTCATGGTTCCTCAGTACTGGTCTGATGGTAGCTTAGTTTTCTCACCATCTTGTTACTTTCAATCCTCTTTTGCACTTAACCTTACCATCCCACACCCTTGATGTGCCACCTCTCGCATCTGCTCTTTCTTCCATGTGGCCCTGCACCACTGGAAACCACTGCCAATAACTATCAAAGCCAGCCTAATTGTGGATCTCTTCAAAGCTCAGCTTAAACTTTTACTTACTTGCTAAAGATTGAGCTCTCCTACTCTCTCCCCCATCCTCCCTACCTGATCCGACCACTGCCTCCAGTTACGCTTAATGTCATTTTGTATATTTTATTTGTACTCCTATTTAGTTTTAAGCACCTGCCCGAACGTTAATGTTACCCTTGCAAGTCACCAGTTTTTTTGTGTACATTTTGTTTTGTCCCTGGTATATGGCTTCGGTTTTTACACTGGCTAAGTACTTGTTGGCATATTTACGCTATTGTACAGGCACCATTCACAAAAATGCTTCTGCCAGAGTTGCAAATGGGTTATTGGAAGTAATGTCTGATCAGAATTGACATCCCTCTTCTTCAAGAAAAAAAATACTAATATATATCTGATTTACAGAAATAAGAATTGCCTTGCCTGTGGAAACCTCAGTAAGAAACGGGACACATGCATTCACACAATATCAATTCATGATTTTTAAAATATTTATATCTGAATACTACACTGCAAAAAAAAAAAAAAAAAAAAATATATATATATATATATATATATATATATATATATATATATATATATATATATATATATATATATATATATATATATATATATATATATATATATATATATATAATTTCCCACTAGCAATGGTCCAATGTGGTGTGGTTGGTTCCTAGCCAATGCTCACTCGTGGGTTAATGCCCTCAGTTCTTAAACATGCACTCATAATGACTCTTTTGAAGAAGCCTATGTTAGATTCTGCCCTTCCAGCTAGTCCCTTTCTCATGTTTCTCATGAAAGTTCTATAAGCTATAGTCACCCCTCATCTAAGAAACTGTTTGGAGGATGTTTCCATCTTGGACCTTTTTCAATCTGTTGTTTGTCCATCTATGGGCACTGAATCTGTGCTAGTGTCAGTGTCAAGCTATTGACGACCTCGCCATGATGCTGGACCAAGGTGGGGTTGGGTTTTTGGTTCTGCTGGACATAGCAGCTTTTGACACCATTGCCCACTCCAGCCTGTGCCGCCGTGTTGGTGAGGTTGGAGTTTGTGGCAAATTACCCTGCTGGTTTAAGTATTTTTTGTTGGAGGGATCTCAGATGCTTTTTAGGTCTTCTCCTTCTACTCTTACTTGTGGGGATCCTCAAGGGTCTGCAATCTCTCCTTTACTTTTTAATGTTTATGTCCATCAGCTGGCTAGTCTCATTCACTCTAATGGGTGTCGTTTTTCTTATGCAGATAACATGCAGTTGATTCTGAGAGTAGATACAAATCTGAAAGGAGCTAAGGGGGGGGGGGGTTGCTGTTTTGCACGACCAAAATGGCCGCTTGAAGTGAGAGCTCTGGCCCGACGGACATCCGAATTATAATTGAATCCTGTTTCGGAGCCACCAGCGGATAGCGGAGTCGAGCAAAGGGTACACTTTGGCCCAGTCCACGCCCGACTGAAATCCTGGGAGCGGCGTACTAAAATTCACAGAGATATTGGCTTTGGCGGAGTGAGCGGGAGAGGGCCCGGGAGTGTGCCGCGAAGGACGTCCGGCTGATCTGAACCCCACGCCACTGACGCTCTGGCCAGAGAGGCATAGAGAGGAGGAGCTGCTGTGCTGAGGTCGCGGAGCTGGACCCGTGGGCACTGCGGATCGGCTGAGGTGGCCCCCGTGCACTTGAGCTGTGCGGACGAGTGCTGCTGGCTCGTCGGCCCTGCTGCGGACCGGCAGCGAGGTGTGACTGGAGGAACCTGTGGGGCCCTGCCTTCGCAGTTATAGAGGCAATCCTGTTGGGCGAGAGTTGGCGCTCCCTGCTGCGACGCGGCGGTTGCTGAGAAGCGGGCCGTCGTGGACGCGTGACATCCTTCCCCCTGAGGTAAACCGTGACCGGAGGAGCGGCGCTGTCAGGGGAAGGGAAGACTCGATTTCCTGACCTGTAGCTGGGGCATGCCGCGCATGCTACATTTCCTGCAAGTTGGCGGTGGAGACGGCGCAGGGCTCGGTGCCGCTGGGACCGTGAGTTATACGGCATTCAGCGGTTGGGGGGCAAAGTACCTGAGGCCTTCCCCTGTGCGCTATAGGGCCGGACTGGATCTGGGAGCGCCACGCAGGGGCCCTGATTCGGGCACCTTCAGTGCCATTGTTACCTGGCGGCGCTGTGCTGGAGCACGACCGAGACGGCGATACACAGGGGTCCCTTGCAACAAGCGGAGGCCGGCTTCAAATGGTGCATAAATAACGAGGGAGGCCTCTTCTGTGGTCTACAAGGGGCAGAGGCGATCGCCGATCCTAGTCGCTGTTTTGCTGAACGGGCTGATCACCCTTGTGCGCTAATCAGGTCCCAAGATTGCACGGTCAGGTGAGAGACCGCATACAATTTCCCAAGTTAGACATTGCACCGACTCGAACATTAACTGGGATAATCAGCTCCTTTCTACGTGGGAGGACACAGTCCATTGCAAGTGGGCGAATTAACAAGTATACCAGCTCAACTGTGGCCACAGGCGCCTGGTCACTGATGGCCCCATAAAACACCATTTTCGTGATACCCCAGCCTGAACAAGCCCACTTGACAGATGGTATCCTACACGGCAAGGGCGGCCTACCCCTACGGATATCTAGTATAGTCCCACAGGATCCATAACCCCCGCCAGGCCATGGTGGTGGGCCGGCTGGTGTGGCGGACATGGGTAACACGAGGAAACAAGAAAAAGCAGCAGAGGGGGAGACCGGGAAAAAAAAGGGCCCGATGGACTCATTCACCAGCAGCCAGGCAGTCAGCCATGAACCAGATCCGCCGACATCAACAGCTGAACCTGGCATGGACAGCGGCGACAGGGTTGATCGCCTTACCACGATAGTACAGAATGGCTTCCTATCCCTTAATGTGAAGCTAGATGACATTGTCAACACTATTAGAGCACTGAAAACTAGAGTCGACAAGGAGAGCCTCAGAATCACTGAAGCCGAAGACAGAATTGGCACAAATGAAGACACCATTGCGCGACACGATCGAGACATAGCGCAGCTTAAGGCAGGCATGAACGCGTTGCAAAGTAAATGCGAGAACCTAGAATCCACATCCCGAAGAAACAACATTCGGATAATGGGGGTTTCGGAAAAGTTCGGGAAAGGCGCAATGGAACAACAAGTGGAAAACCTTCTTAAGACTTTTTGGGACAGAATCCTTTTCGAGCCAATTCCTGGTTGAGTGAGCGCATCGCACTCTAGCCCCCATGCCGAAACCCAGGGCCCCGCCGCACACTATCATTGCTAGACTGTTGAACTACAGAGACAGAGATACAATACTTAGGAAGGCAAGAGAAATTGGGACACTACAATATGGGGAGAACTGCATACATGTTTATCCGGACTTTGCTGCGGGGGTACAGGCTAGCAGGCGATCATATGAGCCGGTCAAGCAGCTATTGAGGGCACGCCAGGTCCCATATGCGCTAATATTCCTGGCCAAGATGCAAATTCAGTATGGAGGAAGGGCACACTTTTTCGAGACCCCGGCTGCTGCTCTGGCGTATGTGGAAGCAACTATACTTCTACCACCTAGAGGCCGTGGGCCAGACCAGAATGGGAGATCACCTCCGGGGGTGTGGGGACTGGGGCCCTGTTGACTGAACCTGGTTGCGTGCATATCCTCTGTTGCTGCTTTGTTGATGTGTAACGGAATTCTGCTCCCGCTGTGGGGCTCTGAGTAACGTTCGAAGCGGATCGTGAACCCGCTCACGTGGCCTTGTGACGACAACGTGGCACCCACAGGAAAGTTCCTACAAGTTTTAAATGTACATCGTCAAGTTGGGGCGGATGATATGGGTGGAGGGTGGGGTTGGGGAAACCGGGAAGTTACAGAATGTTACTGCTACTAGGGCATGTTAGGGACCTGGGGGGTGGATTGGTTTAATTTAAGTTCCAGGTTGGTTGAAACCAGGTCTGGCTGGTGCACACTGCGCCCACATCAGGTAAACTTAAGTTATGGTGGAAACAATGGCACAGAACGGATTATTTGTATGGGGGAACAGGTGACGGGGTGAAGATAACCTTATTGTCCTGGAATGTCCGGGGGCTAAACAACCTGATGAAAGCCAGGAAGGTAGGGAACTATGTCGCCAGGCACGGTCCTCAGATCCTAATGCTCCAGGAGACGCACGCTCGGAGCGGTTAACAAAAGTATAATGGTTAAATGGGGTAAGCTACGTTATTATACAGAATATTCCTCACAATCCAGGGAGGTCATAACACTCATACATCCTGCATTGGAATCCCGTACCAAGGGACACGAGGCAGATCCAATGGGAAGATATGTGTTGGTGTGGGGGGAAATGGCCGGTAGACAAATAACCCTGGTTAACACCTATGGCCCTAATATAGACGACCCAGATTTCTATCTGAAAATACTCGACATTCTTAACAAGCACGACACAACAACTATTATATGGGGCGGCGATTTTAATGTTGCACTCAACCCCATGCTGGATAGGTCAACTAATGTGGCGAGGGCACCCACGAAAAAGGTGGTAACTCTGAACCAACTCCTTCCGCAGTTGTCACTGATAGATGCTTGGCGGGTGTTGCACCCGGGTTATAGGCAATATACATATTACTCATCCGTGCATGACACTGAATCGCCTATAGACTACTGGTTTATATCCTCTGTCATCTCGAGCACGCTGCAGCTCTGCACGATCCTCCCCCGCACGCTGTCCAGGATGTTCCCAAAACGGTGAGAAGGTGGAGAATTCCGGGGGGATTGCTGGGAGTTACAAACGTGACCGAGGCACTACATGAGGAGATAACCAACTTCTTTGTAGACAACCTGGGGACGGTAGATCGAGTATCCACGGTCTGGGAAACATTCAAGGTTTGGGTTAGAGGGATCCTTATGTCCAAATCAACAGGACTCTTGAAGGGGGTGCGATGGGAACTTGAGGTGGTGGAGCGGGAACTGAAAGAACTGGAGAGGTGTATAGCCGCACTCATGATATGGACACCCTCGCTGAAATTCATAAACTCCTTAGGAACTTTGACAATTTAGGCACGAGGGAGGTACAATACATCGCAGCCCCCCATACGGGCGCGCCGTTATGGAGAGGGGAATAAGGCGGGGAAGATGCTGGCCAACTTGATCAGGAATGAAACAAATATCTAACACCCCGATAGCCGCCATTCAAACAACTCCAAATGTAATGGTCACAAGCTACAAGGGTATTAAACGATGAATTTGTCGAATTCTACAAACACTATATGCGAATAGAGACCGGAAAACCCCCACTGAGATAAAATACTTGGCCTCACTGGGTCTTTTCCCGAAACGCCCAGACGAAAATAAATTGGCTTTGGAGCTGCCTGTCACGATAGAAGAAATCGCTGAAGCGATCAGAGATCTCACGTCGGGTAAAGCCCTGGGTTTGGATGGGCTGGGGGCTGAATTCTATAAGGAGTTCCATGAGGAACTAGCCCCTATTCTACTCAGAACGTGGGAGGAGGCCCTCGAACAATTTATATTGCCCCCGACAATGAGGGAAGCTATAATTACAGTGCTTCCCAAGCCCAGACGCCCACCGCAGGACATGTCCTCTTACAGAACCCTCTCGCTCATAAATACCGACGCAAACATTTTTGCGAAGGTCATGGCCAATCGTATGCTACCCATAGTTCCCGCACTGGTCCACTGGGACCAAAATGGGTTTATTCCCCAGAGATCTACTGCGTTGAACCTCCGCAGGCTGTTTGGGATCATGGCACAAATTGATCCGGGCAGACAGGCGGTCGCTGTCTCCCTCGACGCCGAGAAGGCATTTGACTCGGTCTCATGGGAGTACCTCTTCTCGGTGTTGGAGGCGTTCGGGGTGGGACCCAATTTTATTGGATATGTCCGTCTACTCTATACAAAACCCGGGGCTAGAGTCTGTACCAACAGAACCATGTCCGACATGTTCGAACTGGGGAGGGGCACCAGACAGGGGTGCCCGTTCTCGCCAATTCTATTTGCCCTAACGATAGAGCCCATGGCTGCTCCAGTTAGATTACAACGCAAAGATAAGGGTATAGCTATGAAAGGCTCTAATCAGCTGATCTCACTTTATGCGGATGACACGCTGTTATATATCCGTGAACCCGACAAAAACATTGCACCCATAATGGCAGATATACACAAATTTGCTGATTACTCCGGTTACACTGTGAACAATACCAAATCAGACATTTTCCCACTCACCCCTTGCACTAAATGCCCGGAAATAACAGATGGCCTTAAATGGTCGGAGGGATATATTAGATATTTAGGCGTGCTGGTCTCCAGGAGGAGACAATCTTTGTTTACCAACAACTACGAAGGGGCACTACAGTCAATTCATGCGAAACTAGAAATATGGAGACACCTCCCCATCTCAGCGCATGGCAGGATAGCAGTACTAAAAATGACCGTCCTTCCTAAGCTACTGTATCTGTTTGTGAATATCCCGATATGGCCAGGCAGGGAATTCTTCTCCAGGCTGCGATCAATGGTGACCACATTTCTTTGGAACGGGAAGACTGCTAGAATGGGGTGGGAGAAAATGGTGGAACCATATAGCTCCGGAGACATAGCTGCCCTGGACTTTGAACTCTATTATCTATTATCTGGTTGCACAAGTGCAATTTGCAAGATATTGGTATGAGAAGGTAGAAGATGCACCTCACACATCGATAGAAACACACACAGTTGCACCCTCTGATGTAAGATCAATTATTTTCGACCCACGGCATAGAGACATGTGTGAATATGATCCGGCGAGCTGCACTGTCCGGGCTTGGAGGGAAATATGTCGGAGACTTAAAATTGAAAAACCTTATAACCCGCAAATTCCCTTGTGGAATTTTCCCGGCATTCCTCCCACGTTTGATACGGACATGCAGGAAGCATGGGACCCCAACGGGGAAATGGTGGTGGGGGGACATGTTCATACAGGGGAAATTCGTAAGCTTAACAGATATTTTAAGGACCTTGGGGAGAGTACCGCTTCGGACACTCCAGTGTTACAGAATGAGATCAGCATTCCAGGCTAGAAGGCCCCTCTTTCTTGATGAGCCACTTTCACACCCATGTTCACAACTGATCACAACTCAAGGGGGTCTGGGAGTCTCCAAATTATATGCATCGGTGCAGGCCCACACCCCCACAATCAACAATGTCAAAGAAAAATGTGAAACAGATTTGCAGATGCCCATACCTGACGAGAAATGGGTGAAGTACTGTTCACTCACTAAAATAGTTTTCGCTTAATGCAGGACTACGCCAGATACAATTTAAAATTCTAAATAGATTGCACTATACGCCGGCCACAGTGGCGAGGTTTTACCGGACTCCTCGAGCGAATGCCCTAAATGCGGCACCCCACAAGCAGGGTCCTTCCACATGTATTGGGACTGCCCTGAGCTGCAGCGGTTCTGGGGGAGGGTGGCTGAATTGCTGGCGGAAATCACACAAATATCCCCATTCCTGTCTCCACAAAAATATCCGTTTGGCAATATAGGGAAGTGCTCTGAGAGGACTAGAAGACTGTTTCATGCGCAGTTGCTAAACAATGTATCCTCCAGGCTTGGAAAAGCCCTACACCTCCGGGCATGAACACCTTTCTACGAGAATTGACATACGTAAATGAGAATGAGGAACAATATGTACTGACACAGTCGAGAATGAGCCGACCGAAGGCCATCTGGGGCCTGTTCAGGACATACTTATGTGAACTGCCGTCGGACAATGAAAATTCTATGTGAATATGTATCACCTGTGAAAATGCAAAATGTGCCATTGTATGATATTCTTGTTGTTCTGTTGGAGCGAGTCATGTACCTGCCACAACCTTAATAAAAAGATGTTTTAAAAAAAAAAAATCTGAAAGGAGCTGCCACACATGAGGGGCTGTTTGGTGGACATCATGGAATGGATCAACAATAACTGGCTGAAACTGAATGGAGTGAAGACAGGAATTCTGGTGATTGGACCACCAAAAGCACAGTCACTCTAGTCCCCAGAGTTCTGGCCGCACTCTTCTCCCGACCCTGGTTGTTTCCATAAAAAACCTGGGAATTAAAATCACTGCCTTTCTCCTAAATTTCAGATTAGCGCTAGGTGTAGTGTGGGTCATTTTAAAGGAATGGTTCGCCCAAAAAAAGCTTGTTTACTACAGCTGGCTGGCTTTTCCTTCATTAGTGCCGCAAAAGCAAAAGCGAGCACAGGCGGGGATCCATTTCACAAAATGGATGCCCCCATGTGCTTGCTTTTGTACATTTTGAGCTTCAATTGCTCAAAATTTTACATAGGAACTTTAAAAAAAAAAAGAAAAAGTGGCAGTATATTTTTCTTATTATTGCCCATCTTTTTGGCCAATACATTTTTTTGGCCGAACCATTCCTTTAAGTTAAAAACACTCAAAAGGTCACACCTTACGTTCCTTATGCTTTTTGTGGACCAGTAGTTGCTTCCGCAGTTTTGCAACACTTAATTACCAGACTGGTGGCTGGGTTACCCAGGTTCTTCCATGTCTCCCATGTACTGCATAGACTCCAATGGCTCCCTATTGAGAGACAGTTTAAAGCCCTTTGTTTAATTAACTGATCCCTTTAATCGATGCTGCCTACCTTTGTGATGAGATTATCCCTTAGAGGCCTACGAGGAATATTCAGTCGGTCCTCAATCTCCACCTTCTTTGTGTTCCTCAGTATGCCAAGGTGCAAGAGTTTTCTCTCTGGAATACCCTCCCGCTAACTTGGAGGTCGATTGAAAAGCCCTGCAAGTTTCGGAAAGCCATAAAGACTTCCTCTGTCTTGAATAACTGGTATTGGTTCATCTTTGCTTTTAATTCCATACTCTTGTTTTCCTTTTCTTTATCTTTTGGGATCTCAACAGCGCCAGGATAACCATGTGTCATATAGCTTGATAAGTACGCAATAACACAGCATCTACATTAAATACTAGATCTATTGAGATGTGCTACCAATATATAAGACACAAAGTTGATTTATATACTCTATGGATATACTCACTTCTAGATAATAGCCAAGCTCACCACTCATCTATTTGGAACAAGTGTTCCCTTTTCTGCAGCCTTCACAATCCCAGAGCTCCTTTCTCTATTTCCATTGTGTTTCTGCTTGTATAAATGTGTCTTTTTGCCACAGCATGTCATTGTGACATTGCAGTTTTTAATTGATAAAGTATTTCATTGGATTGCTCATCAGGCAGGCACTCCGAGAGTACACCCCTTCATTTTAATAGATTGAGCTCAAAATCCTATTTGTTCCATAGCTCCTCCTAGCAATATGGCAAATGAATGAAATCTGGATTTCTGGATTCCCACAATCTTCATGAATTTAGGGACAGAGCATGTGCTATGAAATGTTACGATTATCCATGATTTTATTAATTAAATCAAGGTATGGTCTCATTTTGTAAATGAGAATCCCAGTGTCACAACACCTTTTCTTTTGATTCCAAGTTACATGGTTGTGGAGATCGAGCCAACCAAATTTTTAAAAATAAATGAATAATGTGAATTCAAATGGTACATTACATTTCTGTTTGTGTCAGCACAATACCACCATGTGAGCAGCTCTCAGAGGCCCCTTTGTAAATCCTTTCGTCAGAGATTTATAGGGTTAAAAATGGATTTCTAAACACTGACCTGATGGGCAGAAGTCTCAGGAGGGGTGAGAGTGATCGGAGGCTCACAATGAGCGCACACAGTAACAATCCACAGATTACTCTTATACCTATCAACAATACATTTGTTATGGGCCTTTATAATAAAAATACAATTAAACAGTTATGAAGAAACAATACCACACACAATCATACACTAAGATATACACAATAATTCCATTAGCTTAAGGATGATTATGGTGGGAGAAAATAACCATGACGTGCAACAGAAAGGGGTTAAATCAACACAGATATCAGTTTAGGCAGTTCTTCATCAACAATCCCCAACTTATGGAGTTCAGCCCTATGAAGAATGGAGCCTAGCGCTCAAAGTACATTTGTGCATTAACAACGCATGGTTGTGCATAAACGAAAACGCAGGTTCCCTTCAGGGGGCTGTAGCTGCTAAGGAAGGGGCTTAAGGCGATGAAGAATAAGTTCATATTCCTAGAAGAGTGCCTACCCTTGCAGACAGAGCGACTTTTGGAGTTCGGGAATAGCTGGGGAGTGCAGGCTTTCCCAGCAAAGGGGAGTATCTCACTGACCCTCGACATAGTCCGGACCAAACTTTGGCAGTCCAGCTCACTTCGCCTGTTGGTGTTAACCCTGCAGTTTCAGGATGCTCCAGTTCTCAGTGGCTGCGGTACGGGATGATCGTCCGTGATGGGACGTTTGCTTTTTCTCAACCCTTTTAGGATAGTTCTGGTGCAGCACGTCTCGGGACACGGTAGGCAGGAACTACAGTAACTTTCAGCAATGGTCACCACAGCGGGGGAATGCATGGAACACAAAAGCTTGAGGGGTGGCGCACTCTCGCGACGCAGATAAGCTAGGACGAGTTCTGGCTAGAGAGGGCCTAGGACCACAAGCTAATGATTCCCAGAGTCCCAGAGTCTTGATTCTCAGTTGGGGACAGCAGCGTTCCTGTGAGATGGGTCAGGAACACTTCAGAAGAGGCTCTTTTCGAGGGTAAGAAGGAGAAGCCAAGAGTAGTTGTTTTCACTACTCCAAAAGGGGAAAAGCGTCCTTGCAGGCCTTCTTGGTACGATGAAGAAACAGGGGTATGACGGGACAACAGAGTTATCAAGGTGCCAAACCTTCCAAGCAAGTCACTGACTGTTCCTTGGGTCTGCTTTCCACTTACTTACTTACTTGGCTCCTTATGAGGTTCGGTGTCCACCTCAGTAGATCGACCTGGAATAGATGCAGAGCCCCTTCTCTTATCCAAGATTCGGTTCACGCTCAAATCTCAGACAGCCAATGGAAGATCTGCTCTCTTGCATGCATGCCAGACATGGGCCAATTGTGGAACTCAGTGGTTCAAGTCATTCACGTCTACCATACTGGCACCAGTAGTGTGGATTGGGACCAGACAGTCACAACCCTCTTACTGGGCACTAGCACACGTGACATGCAGGAGCACGCAGACAAAATGGCCAAAGGACAGAAGAAAAGACTTTGTGGCACAGCCATTTTCGGCTGCGGCCACAGTCTTGGGGTAAACGCGTTATGGCCCATAAAAATGAATAAAAATACTTTCAAAGTAAACTGCTGCCACCAGTTCATCCTGGGCACACCTGTACAAACACCAAAACATCTTTAGAGCGTGGCTAGTACCATAAAGAAAAGGACCCCCATGTGAGGTACTGTAAGGTACTTGGCACATAGATAAAAAGTTAAGAAATGGCAACTAAATTGAAGACTAAGGGAAACAGTTTCCAGTACTGACAGCCTGAAGGACGTGTCAGATTCCCCATAACAAATGAGCGAAAGTCCAGACGAGCGTAGCTGAAGGCTGTGCTTCACTGGAAAAAGTGAGGTTAGGTACTCCAAACAAAAAGCACAAAGTTTGGCGGGGGATGGGGGGTCACAAATGGAGGGAAAATTGCACCTTAGGGAAATCTTTCCTAAAAGCAGACAGGCCTCCTTTGTTCGAGTTTCCATTAGAGCAGCAGCTTATTGATTTTATTGGGAGAGATAGTGTCAAAAAGTCAAGACATGAAATGCATTCCAGTCTTTTGAAGCCCAGGGCCCGGAAAGAAGAGCACCATATCCTGTGCTCAGTTTACATTCGATCTCTTGAGAGAACCACGGATTTGGATCCGTTGGAATGTAAAGACGCATTGTTCCAATAATATTACTCTTGAGATGAGTCAATGTGGGGGTGGGTATCTCATTACTCAGGCTCTGAACATTATGGATCTTTGAAATATTATTGTCATTATCTGTTTCTTAGGCGCCAAAGCAGAGAGAGATCATGAATAAAAATGTAATAAGGGAGGTTTCATTAAGCTGAATTATGAGAAAAACAGTTGTTTTCAGGATTTCTTTAAACCGAAGGACATTTCTTTAACATTGTAGGTCTGGGGGCAGTTTGTTCCAGATAGCAGCCACTCTCACAGGGAAGGAACTTTCCTTCCCATTGACTGAGATTTTGGGCATTGTAAACGCATAGTGTCTTTAGAGCTAGTATTCCGAATTGATGTTTGGACCTTAAAGCGTTTAAGATAGCTAGGTGCATCACCAAACAGACATGTGTGTGTCAGAACATTAATTTTCAATTCTGTTCTTGTTTGCACGGGAAGCCAATGGCAGTCTCTCCTATGCTGCGACATATGTTCATATTTAGGCACATTTTTAACTACTCTGAAAGCGTCTTATTGTAGTATCTAACTTCTTAATACAGCCTTTACTAGATCCACCTAGTAATGCATTACAATAATCCAGTCTTGATAGGGCCAATGCACTGACCAGTGTAGCACAATTTTCAGTCGAAATAAAAGTTTTTAACAGGCGTATTAGCCTGAGAAGATAATGAATATTCTTAGTCACACTAGCAACCTAGGCATTAGCCTTAAGTGATGCTTCAAAAGTAACCCCTAGTTTTTTACTTTATTGGCTACTGCAATTTCGTGATGGTCAATGTATCATTTTTTATATGCTGTTCTAATTTCTCTTATTTTGTCGGAACCGAAGACCATTTTAAGCAAAGACTGATGTGATCATACCTGCATCTTTTACATAAATTCTGCTTAACCTTAATACAAGCTGATCATCATCAGCATAATTCGTGAAGTGGAGACCCATGCACTCCAAAAGGGCACAAAGGGATCTACAAAAGACATGAAACAAGGCAGGATACAAGCATGTTCCCTGCAGAACTCTGCATATAATCTGTTCTGAGCTAGAGGACACATTTTGCCAGATGATTATAGATTTCCTGTTGCTCAGAAATGCCAGACCCATGCTGGAGAACAACAGTTACAGGTAAGTAACTTGTTCCTTCTCCAGCATGGGGTCTGGCATGGATTCACATGCACATGAATATAAGATTACATAGCAGTACGCACATGCACAACCAAGGGAGGTGGCAAGGCTCACCATTAAGCATCTCTTACCTCCTCACCAGGATCACCTTCAAGCGAACAGGTTGCGCAGCACTGCCTGGCCGACTCTGGACTCCTCCCTGGAATCCCGCTCTACGCAGTAGAATCTCGTGAAAGTGTGTGTCGACCCCCATGTAGCAGCCCTGCCGATGTCCAGCAGGGGCACACCAGACAAACGCCGTAGTAGCAGCAATCGCTCTGGTTGAATGGTCTCTCGGACGGCCGGTTTGCCAACCGGTGACAGTGCATGATGCAGCTGGAGAGCCATGTGGAAATGGAAGCCTTCAAGAGGGCCTTCCCTTGGTTCATAGGTCCAAAGTTCACAAACAGCTATGATGTGCGGTCTACGTAGAACTTCAGCGCTCTAGCCACATCCAGTGAGTGCAAAGTCCTCTCAGCCGGCGACGAAAAGAAAACAGGTAACACCAAGGGCTTGTTGAGGTGGAAGTCCGACGGCACCTTGGGCATGACGGAGGGGTGCATCCTTAGCACTACCCTTGTCTCGTGAAATGTCAGGTACGGATGTTTACAGGAGAGGGCCTGGCTCTCTCCCACTCATCGTGCGGAGGTGATGGCCACAAGAAAAGCGGTCTTCCAGGATAGGAACTTCCACGGGAGGTGGCAAAAGGCTCAACATTAAGCAATACATAAACTCAACATTAAGCAACGCTTACCTCCTCACCAGGCCCTTCAGGCAAACAGGTTGCGCAGCACTGCTTGGCCGACCCTGGACTCCTCCCTGGAATCCCGATCGACATAGTAGAATTTCGTGAAGTTGTGCGTCAACCTCCACGTAGCAGCCCTGCAGATGTCCAGCAGGGGCACACCAGACAAGAACGCAGTGGTAGCAGCAATCGCTCTGGTCGAATGGGCTCTCAAACGGCAGGGCAGCGGTCGTTTTGCCAACCGGTGACAGGGCATGATACAGCCGGAGAGCCATCTGGAAATGGAAGCCTTCGAGAGAGCCTTCCCTTGATTCACAGGCCCAAAGTTCACAAAAAGCTGTGACGTCTTCCGAAAACTCTTCGTGCGGTCCACGAAGAACTTCAGCGCTCTAGCTACATACAGCAAGTGCAAAGTCCTCTCGGCCGGCGACGAAGGGAAGAAAACTGGTAACACCAAGTGCTCGTTGAGGTGAAAGTCCGACGGCACCTTGGGCATGAAGGAGGGATGCGTCCTGAGCACCACCTTTATGTCGTGAAAAGTCAAGTATGGAGGCTTGCAAGATAGGGCCTGAATCTCTCCCACGCGCCGTGCAGAGGTAATGGCCACAAGAAAAGCTGTTTTCCACGATAGGAACTTCAACGGTGCCGTATGCATAGGCTCGAAAGGGCGCCCCCCCCCATGAGCCTAGTCAGCACCACGTTGAGCTCCCACGCCGGGGCTGGGGCCTTCACCGGCAGGAACTAGCGGAATAGTCCCTTCATAAATTCCTTCACCAGGAGACCACAAGGACACCCGTCCTGTTGTCCTGGTGTATCTGGAGATGGCAGCCAGAGGCATCTTGGAGGCATGAGCTAGTCCAGCCTTGGCCAACGACAGTAGGTACGGCAGTACTTGAGGGGCCGTAATCCATAGAGGGTTAATCTTCTGTGCCTGGCACCAGACAGAGAACCTCTTCCATTTGTGTCCGTAACACGAGAGTTGAGGACGCCCTGGCCTTTGCAAGAACCTCTCTGCAGTCGGCCGGTATATCGTATCCTCCAAACTCTTGTGCTGCAGGAGCCAGGCTTGCAAGTTCAGCGACCTCGGGTCGTGATGAAGAATGGCGCCTCCTCTGGAGAGAAGATCCGCGTCCACGGGCAGTTTGACTGGTGGGGACGCCGATAAGTCCAGAAGGTCCGGGAACCAGATCTGTCTCGGCCACGGCGGTGCGACGAGGATCATCCTGCACCGGGACCTCTTGAGCTGGTTGACGAGCCGGAGTAGCAGTGGCAACGGCGGGAAAGCATAGAGGAACAGGTTGTCCCAGGAGAACGAGAAAGCATTGCCCATGCTCCTCGGTTGAGGGAACCTGCTGGCGAACCTCTGGCACTTGGAGTTCATCGCCGTCGCAAAGAGATCGACCTGGGGTGTGCCCCACAGCCTAAAGAGTCGATCCACTTGATCCTGGCGTAGCACCCACTCGTGGCACGAGCGCAGCTCCCTGCTGAGTGAGTCGGCGATGGTGTTCTTTATCCCTGCCAGATGAAAAGGTAACAAACATCCCGTGGTCGACGGCCCAGTGCCACAGATCCTGGGCTTCCTTGGACAGGGCTGGGGATCTGGTTCCACCCTGCTTCCTGATGTAGAACATTGTGGTGGTGTTGTCTGTGAAGATCCTCACCACCTTGCCCTTGAGGGACGGAAAAAAGGACCCGAGGGCCCAAAACACTGCGCGGAGCTTCAGATTGTTGATATGAAGCTGTTTTTCCTCCGGGAGCCAAAGGCTTCTCGCGTGGAGATCTCCGGTATGCGCTCCCCACCCTTCCAGGGAGGCATCCGTCGTCACTGTTACCTTGTGAGCTGGGGTCTGAAAGTCTGCACCCGCCGTCAGATGAGTGCGGGTGCCCCACCACCGGATCGCTCGTAGGAAGGTCTCGTTGAGCGGTATCCTGTCCTCGAAGCTGCCCGTCGCCTGGATCCAGCGTGCGTTGAGGAACTCTTGCAGTGGACGCATTCAAAGTCTGCACAGGCGTACCAGATAGATGCAGGAGGACATCATCCCGAGAAGGGATTTGATGGATCTTACCTTGGCTACGGCTGTGGCTAGCAGGCCTTACACCTTGCCCAGGATGGCTTTCGTCGGACGGCAAGGCCAGCCGTGCCACTGTGTCGAGCTTGGCTCCCAGAAACAGGGCGACTTGCGAAGGGACCAGGTGGGATTTGGGGAAGTTGGAGAACCCCAGGTCCATGAGTAGGTCGACGGTCTTCGCTGTGTGTTCTACAGCAAGCTCCCTTGTCCTTGCTCGGATGAGCCAGTCGTCCAGGTAGGGATAGACGTGGATCCCTTGTAGGTGTAGCCACGCCGCCACCGGTGCTAGGCACTTGGTGAATACCCTGGTGCCGATTTTAATCCGAACGGGAGGGCCTAGAACTGGTAGTGCCGTCCTTGGACCACGAACCTGAGGAACTTCCGGTGTCCTTTTAGAATGAGGATGTGGAAGTAGGCATCCTTCAAGTCCAACGACGACAGGAAATCGTCCTCCAGCTGTCCCAGCACGTGCTGGAGTGTGACCATCCGGATCTTCTGAGTCTTGATGTACTTGTTCAGTCGCCGCAGGTCCAGGATGGGACGCCAACCTCCCATCGTCTTCTTTACGAGAAAGTATCTTGAGTAGACCCCCAGATCCCCGAAGTCTCGAAGTCTCTTTGGGACGAGCTTGATGGCACCTTTCTTGAGCATCGCCCTTACCTCCAGCAGCAGCTGGGGTAAGTGGTTTTCCTTCCTGGCCACGGGTGGCACGCGAGGGCACTTCTTTAGAAACTCGAGGGCGTGCCCCTGGGCCATGGTTTCCAGCACCCAACTGTCGGTGGAGATGGACTCCCACCCGACGCCATGGTCGGTTCAGTCCTGTTTTGAGGCCGCCTTGACCTCCCTGGCGACGACGGCAGGAACCTCCAGACTTGCCCCGTCCTCTATAGGCCTCCCGCGACGAGGAACGGGCCGATTGACGGTAGGTAGAGGAGCCGCTGCCAGAACCTTTTGAGGCCCCTTGCTTGCCTCTGGTGTTCCGAAAGGACGGCCGTCGTTGCTGGAGAATTCCCACGGCCCGGGCTGTCTCCGTGTCCGTTTTGATGGCTTGCAGGGACTCATCGACTGTCTTCCCAAGCAGGTTGTTCCCGTCGAAGGGCATGTCCAACACTTTGGCTTGTACATCCTGGCGGAAATCCGTCGTCTTAAGCCATTCGTGCCGTCTGAGGCAAACACCATTGCCCAACTGGCGGAAACCGGTGTCAGCGATGTCTGTCGCCACCGTTATGGCGTGGTCCGACGCCACCTCGCCTTCTTGCAAGATTTCCAGGGCTTCTGCCCTCTTGTCGTCCGGCAGGAAGACCAACAAGGGAGCGATTTTATACCAAAGTTCCCTGTCGTATTGGGCAACGATAGCCAGGGCGTTGGCCGCCTTAATCGCCGTCGCCGCCGACGTGATGACTCGTCCCATCGCGTCGAGCTTCTTTCCCTCGCCGTCCGGCAGTGAAGTCGATGCCGATGCCCCCCCCGCCTTCTTCCTGGCCGCCGCAGAGACGACTGAATCCGGGGTCAGCTGTGCTTCAAGGCCTAGAGGGGCCGCGTCGGGGACCCAGTACATCTTTTCGTATCGGTCCCTTTTTGCCGGCTTTGTGGACGGGTTCTTGAGGCGGGAGAACCCCTCGTCCCAGATGTCATCCAGTAGAGGTACCGCGAGGACCGTCTTCCTCTTGGTCCTCGACGTTGATAGAGGAACCCCTCCTTTTCTTCGGGGCAGAGCTGGAAAAGCTAGGATGCCCTGGAGATCATCGCATGGAAGGATCCAATCTCATTGGGCGGGGAAGCCCGGGGAGGGGGGGCAAAGGGAGGTCCACCCTGCCGTCGCCGCCCTCGTCGTCCGTGCCCGTCGTGGCCGTGTCCGTGTCATCCCCGCGGACGTGGACGGGGAGGAGGGTTGAACAGGCCTCGAGGGCTGGAAGGGTGTAGGAGGATGTGTTCTTCTCCTCTTGGGTGGTGGACTTCCCGACGGGCCTGCCCCTGGCTTCTCCGTCGGGCCTGGCTCCAGCTCCTCCGTCGGGGGTAAAGGCAATCTAGTCCTTATTTCATAGCATAAGGATTGAATTGCCATCAAAATGGCTGCCGAGTTGTACTGCGGCACTGGCTGCGACGGGCGTGACGGTTGGTCTGGGGTCCCGTTGGCGCTGCCGTCGCTTTCATCGCCCCCCTCGTCGGGATGCCTCTCGACGGGGTGGTCCTCCTCCATGCCTGCATAGTGGCTCCCAGGGACTTCGACAAGTTCCTCCTCGGAGGCTGTGTCTGAATCTACAACAGCCACTGCCCCCCCACCCCTTCTTTCTCCGCCGGGGGTTTCGTGGGGGTTCTTTCGATGGGCTTGAAAGATGCCTCCCTCCGAGGTGGCATGGAGACTCTGGGCCCCAAGGCCGCTACCATAGGTGTAACCTCTGCAGGCTGCGCCAGGGTTGCTGCGACCTTCTCGATAGAGGCCTTGGCTGGGTGAATCAAGGCCTTAGTCACTGACTGCGTGCTTGTGGCCTTCACCTTGGGGGATGGCTCCCCGCCTCACTCCCCATCAGCCGAAATCTTCGAAATCGACGGGGGCCTCTGCAGAAGCTTGGCCGGGTTCTCGGATTTCCTCTTACCCAAGCCAGAGCGTTGGCTCGTGGTCGATGGCGCCGGGGAGGATGCGCCCTGCCTGGCAGCCGAGGAGCCCGACCGCTCGGCACTCCCGTTGCCCGTGGACTTGCAGTGCTTTGCCTTCTGTTGGGCCCCCGTCGCTGGGGCGCCCTCACAGGACTTAGAAGACCGCTCGGATTTCTTCTCACCTGATGGGCTCTTTCCCTCCAGCCAGTTGGCGAGACGAAGATGGCAGTCTCTCATGGTCCTCTCCGACATGTTGCCGCAAAACGTGCGTTTTGTCCTTGTGAAGACAGTAGAGGCATAAGGAATGCTTGTCTTCCTTGAACACGTTCTGCAGCTGGCATCCAGGGCAGGCCCTGAACAGCTTCCCGGGCGTCAAGCTCCCTTTCTCCTGGGCCATGACCGGGGCAGGCCTCAAACTTCTGGAATCCTCAAAGTGTCGTTCGATGAAATCTTCACCCTTGAGGGGCGTAGAAACATCCGAAACAGGTCCCCGTTGATCGGATGTAAAGACGGTGGAGCTTGAGGCTCAATTTAACCGAAAAATGAGAAATTCTCTTTGAAAAAGCGTGAAAACGCAGCAAAAACCTGAGAGCTATAGCACGAGGACTCCCAACACTTGAACGTACAGTAAAAACCTGAGGATGGCTGCCGGAGGCAGGGCTTATGGAGAGGGCAGTCATTGGCTGTGGGCAGTATGACCCAGAGATCAGTGATTGGTTACTACTAGGAAAGCCAGATCAGAAACGAAACCGAAACTGATTTTTTTCTGTACCGAGGATTCCCAGCCTGACGACGGGGAATATTCATGAGCATGTGAATCCATGCCAGACCCCATGCTGGAGAAAGACTGGAACCATTTTGCTGTGTCGGGAGAGCAGTTTCCATGTATCTTTATACATTTTAAGAGTTTAGAGTGATCAACAAGATAGAGCACTGCCGAAAGATGTAAAAGCATTAATAGGCTGGCTTTACTATCTCTAGCTTTTCAGATTGCAGGTCTACCATGGCGGTTTCAGGTCGATGTGCAGTTCTAAAACCGGACTGTCGACAATGCAAGATATTAGATTTCTCAATGTGTTGTTGGAACTTACCTCACAGCAATTTTATCAACAATTTTGATTAAGTGATAGGTAACACACTTGATCAAGTTCGTTAGTAATATGCCTGTAATTAGAAGGCACTGTAGGATCAAGATTAGATTTTTTTTAGACGAGGTGTCACAATGGCATTTTTCAACAGATGTGGTACATCATTGTGCAAAAAAAAGGCATTTATAAAAACGAGTTAAAAACGGCAAAAAAGTCGCCAGGTGTTGTAAAACGATCATGGAGGGTAACATATCCATTTGACAAGAGGTTGGGTGCATCCTTTCCAAGGTTTTAATAAAGGAGTCAGTGGTTGAAGATTTTTTTTTTAAAAAGGACAGTTAGTAAAAGTCTTCGGTTGAGTATTCAAAATCTGGTCATCACAGGTATTCTGTATCTCCTTTGCCGAGGAGATGGAGGATTGTGCAGAAAGTATTTTATCTGCGAAGACTTTTTGTATTGCTTCGCAGTCTGCATTACTAGAACTACGGGACTAATGGAAAGGAACAAGTTACTTACCTGTAACTGTTGTTCTCCAGCATGGGTCTGGCATGGATTCACATGCTCATGAATATTCCCCGTCGTCAGGCTGGGAATCCTCGGTAAAGAAAAAACCAGTATCAGTTTCGTTTCTGATCTGTCTTTCGTAGTAATAACCAATCACTGGTCTCTGCGTCATACTGACCACAGCCAATGACTGCCCTCTACCTAAGCACCGCCTCTGGCAGCCATCTTCAGATTTGGAAGCACGTGAAGTGGCAGTATGACCAAGTGAAGAGCCGCAGAGGGGTAGGCGGGAGGGTTCGCATGTGAATCCATGCCAGACCCATGCTGGAGAACAACAGTTACAGGTAAGTAACTTGTTCCTTCTCCAGCATGGGGTCTGGCATGGATTCACATGCTCATGAATAAAGAATACATAGCAGTACACACATGCACAACCACGGGAGGTGGCAAAGGCTCAACATTAAGCATTACATCAAACTCAACATTAAGCATCTTACCTCCTCACCAGGCTCACCTCAGGCGAACAGGTTGCGCAGCACTGCTTGGCCGACCCTGGACTCCTCCCTGGAATCCCGGTCGACGCAGTAGAATTTCGTGAAGGTGTGCGTCGACCTCCACGTAGCAGCCCTGCATATGTCCAGCAGGGGCACACCAGATAGGAACGCCGTGGTAGCTGCGATCGCTCTGGTGGAATGGGCTCTCGGACGGCCAGGCAGCGGTCGGTTTGCCAACCGGTGACAGTACATGATACAGCCGGTGAGCCATCTGGAAATGGAAGCCTTCGAGAGAGCCTTCCCCTGATTGACAGGTCCAAAGTTCACAAAGAGTTGTGACGTCTTCCGAAAACACTTTGTGCGGTCTACGTAGAACTTCAGCGCTCTAGCCACATCCAGCGAGTGCAAAGTCCTCTCAGCCGGCGACGAAGGCGACGGGAAGAACACAGGCAACACCAAGGGTTCGTTGAGATGGAAGTCCGACGGTACCTTGGGCATGAAGGAGGGGTGCGACCTGAGCACTACCCTCGTGTTGTGAAAAGTCAAGTACGGGGCCTTGCAGGAAAGGGCCTGGATCTCCCCCACTCGTCGTGCGGAGGTGATGGCCACAAGAAACGCTGTTTTCCACGACAGAAATTTCAACGGAGCCGAGTGCAGAGGCTCGAACGGAGGTCCCATGAGCTTGGACAGCACCACGTTGAGCTCCCACGCCGGGGCCGGAGCCTTCACCGGCGGGAACGATCTGAACAGTCCCTTCATGAACTCTTTCACCAGACGATGAGACCACAAGGACGTCCGCCCCGTGGTTCTGGTGTATCGGGAGATCGCAGCAAGATGAATCTTGATGGACGCGTGTGCCAGTCCAGCTTTGGCCAGCGTCAGCAGGTACGGCAGTACTTGGGGAGCCGTAATCCGTAGAGGGTTAATCTTCTGTGCGTGGCACCAGACAGAGAACCTCTTCCATTTGTGTCTGTAGCATTTAAGAGTCGAGGACGCCCTGGCCTTTGCAAGAACCTCTCTGCAGTCGGCCAGTATGTCGTATCCTCCAAACTCTAGCGCTGCAGGAGCCAGGCCTCCAAGTTCAGCGATTTCGGGTCGTGGTGGAGGATGGCGCCTCCTTCCCTGGAGAGTAGATCCGCGTCCACCGGCAGCTTGATTGGTGGGGACGCTGACAAGTCCAGAAGGTCTGGGAACCATATCTGCCTCGGCCACGCAGGTGCGACGAGGATCATCCTGCACCGTGACCTCTTGAGCTGGTTGACGAGCCGGATTAGCAGCGGCAAAGGAGGGAACGCGTAGAGGAACAGGCCCTCCCAGGGGAACGAGAAAGCATCGCCCATGCTCCTCGCCTGGGGAAACCTGCTGGCGAACCTCAGGCACTTGGAGTTCGTCGCCGTCGCGAACAGGTCGATCTGGGGTGTGCCCCACCGTCGGAAGAGGCGATCCACTAGATCCTGCCGTAGCTCCCACTCGTGGCACGAGCGCAGCTCCCTGCTGAGCGAGTCGGCGATGGTGTTTTTTATCCCTGCCAGATGAAACGGCACCAGAAATATCCTTTGGGCGACGGCCCAATGCCACAGGTCCTGCGCCTCCTTGGACAGTGCTGGGGACCTGGTTCCGCCCTGTTTCCTGATGTAAAACATGGTGGTGGTGTTGTCGGTGAAGATCCTCACCACCTTGCCCTTGAGGGACGGAAGGAAGGACCTGAGGGCCCAAAACACTGCACGGAGCTCCAGGACGTTGATATGTAGGGATTTCTCCGTCCGGAGCCAAAGGCCTCTTGCGTGCAGATTTTCGGTGTGCGCTCCCCACCCTTCCAGGGAGGCATCCGTGGTCACGGTCTCCTGGTGGGCTGGGGTCTGGAAGTCCATGCCCGCCGTCAGATGCGCGCGGGTGCCCCACCACCGGATCGCTCGTCGGAAACTCTCGTCGAGTGTGATCCTTTCCTCGAAGCTGCCCGTCGTTTGGATCCAGCGCGCGTCCAGGAACTCCTGCAACGGGCGCATCCGGAGCCTGCACATGGGAATGAGGTAGATGCAGGAAGACATCATTCCGAGTAGGGACTTGATGGACCTCACCTTGGCCGCGTCGGTCACCAACATCGGCTGCACCTTGCCCAGGATGGTCCTGGTCCTCTCCTCCGACGGGGAGGCCAGAAGGGACACTGTGTTGAGCCTCGCTCCCAGAAACAGAGCGTCTTGCGCGGGTACCAGGTGGGATTTGGCGTAGTTCACGGAGAATCCCAAGTCCGTGAGAAGTTGGACGGTCCTTGCCGTGTGAACCACGGCGAGCTCCCTCGTCTTGGCTCGGATGAGCCAGTCGTCCAGGTAGGGGTAGACGTGGATCCCTTCGCGGCGCAGCTGCGCCGCCACCGGTGCAAGGCACTTGGTGAATACCCTGGGTGCCGACCGTAGTCCGAAGGGGAGGGCTTTGAACTGGTAATGACGCCCTTGGACCACAAACCTGAGGAATTTTCGGTGCCCCTTTAGGATGGGAATATGGAAGTAGGCATCCTCCAAATCCAACGACGACAGGAAGTCTCCTTCCTCCAGCTGACCCAGGACGTGCTGGAGGGTGACCATCCAGAACTTTTGCGCCTTGATGAACTTGTTCAGACGTCGCAGGTCCAGGATGGGGCGCCATCCCCCCGTCTTCTTCTTCACGAGGAAGTATCTCGAGTAAACTCCGGAGCCCCGAAGCCTCTTTGGGACGAGTTCGATGGCGCCCTTCCTGAGCATCGCCTTTACCTCCAGGAGAAGTTGAGGGACGTGAAGTTCTTTCCTGGCCACGGGGGGGACGCACGGACACCTTCTTTGAAAATCGAGCGCGTGGCCCCGGGCCAAGGCGTCCAGCACCCAACGGTCGGTGGAGATGGACTCCCACACGCTGACGAAGCTCGCCAGCCGGCCTCCCACCGGGGTGCTTCGGTGGGGGCCCAACCCCACGGCCGGTTCAATCCTGCTTCGACGAGGCTTTGCCGCCTTGACCTCCTTGGCGACGACGGCGGAGTCCGCCAGACTTGCCTCGTCCTCTGTAGGCCTCCTGAGACGACAAACGGGCCGCTTGACGGTAGGTGGAGAAACCGCCGCCGGGACCTTTGGAGGCACCCTTGCCTCCGCTGCTCCGAAAGGGCGTCCGTCGTTGTTGCAGAACTCCAAGGGCCCGGGCCGTCTCGGTGTCCGCTTTAATGGCCTGAAGGGAATCGTCCACCGTTTTCCCAAACAGGTTGTTCCCATCGAAGGGCATGTCCAGGACTCTGGTCTGAACGTCTTGACGGAAGTCCGTAGCCTTGAGCCATCCACGCCGCCTAAGGCAAACGCTGTTGCCCAACTGGCGGAACCCAGTGTCGGCGATGTCCGTCGCAACGGTAATGGCGTGGTCCGAAGCCACCTCACCTTCCTGCAGGATCTCCAGGGCCTCTGCCCTCTTGTCGTCCGGCAAGAAGTCCAGCAGGGGAGCCAGGGGAGCAAGAAGTCCAGCAGGGGAGCCAGTTTGTACCAGAGCTCCCTGTCGTAGCGGGCCACGATAGCCGCTTTAATCGTCGTCGCTGCAGACGAGATGACTCTGCGTCCCATAGCGTCCAATTTCTTTCCCTCGCCGTCCGGTGGGGAAGTCGATGTGGAGGCCGCACCCCCCCCTGCTTTTTTCCTGGCCGCCGCGGAGACGACGGAGTCCGGGGTAGGCTGCGCCCGGAGGCACAGGGGGGCCGTGTCCGGGACCCGGTACTTTTTCTCGTACCGGTCTCTTCTAGCTGGCGTCGTGGAAGGGTTCTTGAGGAGGGTGAGGCCCTCATCCCAAATGTCGTCCAATAGAGGCACTGCGAGGACCGTCTTCCTCTTGGCCTCGCGCCGCTGATAAAGGAAACCTTCCTTCTTCTTCTCCTCAGGGCAGAGTTGGAAAAGCTCGGATGCCCTGGTGATCATGGAGTGGAACGATCCAATCTCGTCGGGCGGAGAAGCCCTGGTGGGAGGCGACGACGGTACATCCTCGTCGTATACCTCGTCGTCCGTACCCGTCGCTGCCGTGTCAGTCCCCGTATCATCCCCTCGGGTGGACGGGGAGGAGGGCTGGAAGGGGCGCGACGGATGAAAAGGAGGCGGAGGGTGGATCCTTCTTTTCTTGGTAGGGGGAACACCAGAAGGTCCCGGTTCTGGGTCCCCCGACGGGAGAGGTTCCGTCGGCAACGGTAGCCTCGTCCTTATCTCTGAGCATAAGGACTGTATAGCCAACAAAATGGCCGCCGAGTTGTCTCGCGGCGCTGGCAGAGGGGAATCCGACGGGCGATCAGGGGCCCCGTCGGTACCCTCGATGTCGTCGTCACCTGCGTCGGGATCCATCCCGACGGGCCGGTCTTCTTCCACGCCGAGGCCGTGGCTTAAGACCTCGACCAGCTCCTCCTCCGAGGTTGAGGCCGAATCTACGACGACGCCCTGCCCCCCCTTTTTCTTCCCCACAGGGGATTTCACGGGGGTCCTATCGATGGGCACAAAAGAGGACTCCCTCCGAGGTGGCAGGGAGACTCTGAGCCCCGAGGTCGCCACCACTGGTGTAGCCTCCACAGGCTGAGCCAGGGCCGCCGCGACAGTTTCGATAGAGGGCTTGGCCGGATGGATTAAGGCCTTCACCACCTTCGGTGCGCTCACCGCCTTATCCTTGAGGGGGGGGGACACTGCCTCGCTCCCCCTCCGCCTTCGAGCTCGACCGGGGCCTCTCCAGGAGCCTCGCCGGGTGCTCGGCCTTCCTCTTACCGGACCCAGAGCGTTGGCTCGTGGTTGATGGTGCCGGGGAGGGTGCGCCCAGCCTGGCGCCCGTAGAGCCCGACCGTTCGGCGCTCCCGGTGCCAGCGGACTCGTGGTGCTTGGCCTTATGTTGGACCCCCGTCGCCGGGGCGTCCTCAAAGGTCTTAGAAGACCGCTCGGATTTCTTTCTCTTCTTCTCGACGGGCTCTTCCCTTCCAGCCAGTTGGCGAGACGTTGATGGCGGTCCTTCATGGTCCGCTCCGACATGTTGCCGCAAAACGCACAGTCCTTCTCCACGTGCGTCTTGTCCTCATGTAGGCAGTAAAGACAAAAAGAGTGTTCGTCCTCCTTGAAGACGTTCTGCAGCTGGCATCCAGGGCAGACCCTGAACAGCTTTCTGGGCGTCGAGCTTCCCTTCTCCTGGGCCATGACCGGGCCTGAGAAACTTCTGGAGTCCTCCAAAAGCGTAGCTTGACGAAATCCTCACCCTTGAGGGGCGCAGACGAATCCGACACGGGTCCCCGTTGATCGGATGGAGAGTCGGTGGAGCTTGAGGCTCTTCTGACCGAAAAAACGAAGTTTTTGAGAAAAAACGTGAAAAAAATAGCACTAACGCTCGAGAGCAATAGCACGGGGATCCCAACACATGAACGTGCGGTAAAAATCTGAAGATGGCTGCCAGAGGCGGTGCTTAGGTAGAGGGCAGTCATTGGCTGTGGTCAGTATGACGCAGAGACCAGTGATTGGTTATTACTACGAAAGACAGATCAGAAATGAAACTGATACTGGTTTTTTCTTTACCGAGGATTCCCAGCCTGACGACGGGGAATATTCATGAGCATGTGAATCCATGCCAGACCCCATGCTGGAGAACAGTAGTTCCTTAAGTAAAAGGCAATACGGGAAGCGTTACAGAAGGAAAACACCCTGCGAGATGACTCGTTCAGATATAAAAGTAAATATAGTATTCCAGGCAATCACAATTTAAAATGCCAAATTACAATTTTTAAAAAGATTGTATTACGGCCCGGCTATAATGCTAAAAACTACAAATGGCTAAAATCAGCTGGAGTCTATAAACAGTAGCACCTTTGCTTAAGAACTGCTCTGGGGGTGGGGATGATATGCAGTTCTTTTATGGCTTTAATTATATAGGCCTATTTTATCCGGATGGCCTAGCTAATCTCAATTCAACTGAGAAAGACCACTGTACAATAAGAACAGTACTCACAAAGCTCACATTATAAATTAGGATCAAATGATGAAAAAGATATAAAAACAATTTTAAAAAAATACAAAACAGCTGAAAATACCAGACAAAACAGGATTCTGTACAAGCAATATTCCATAAAATAAAACTTTCTGAAACTTTAGATAATCAGAATCAAAGGAATTTCTGTCGGGAGTGCAAACATTTTACAGCAAACGACCGGTTCCTCGTCACTGAACATTTACATGTAGGCACTTCAAGACGTGGAGTGTCCCAGCCGCGAAGGACTTGAATGTCTCCAGAAATGTTCAGTTTGGAAAAAGGCATTTGTATCTAATACACTTTAGTTCAAAATGTAATCTCTGATCGAGATATGTGTGGACATTATCAATTGGTAAGACAAGGTCACATCTCTTGCAATCATAAACTAAACTAGCGGCAGCATTAAAGTCTGCTTTTAAAAAGGCCAATGAGGATTTAGGGAGGCCCATCAAATAGAATTCTGAAAATCAATACTCGAAAGAACTAATGATTGCACCAGTAAACGGAAATGCGACTCAGACATTTAGGGAAATAATGAAAGTTCAGAGTTTAAAGTGAAACGTCATGATTCTGCAGAGTTAGCAAAAACTAAAAAAGGTGCCACTATATATTTTTGATTACGAAACCACTGAAAATTAAAGACTCAGTGCAGCGTGAGAAAATAATAAAAACTCTAGGTGTGGTATGTATAGCTATTTGTAAAGCGCAGCAAAGACCTGGAGACATCAAGGCGCTGGAGGAGAGAAACCAGAGGGGGGAGTGAGGACGACCTACATTAAAACAAGTGTTTTTAGCGGTTTGCGAAAGCTTGATAAAACTGGATTGCACCTCATATAGAAGGCAAGGGCATTCCACAGAGACGGGGCCAACACCGAAAAGGCTCTGCCTTCCGCCCGGGCACGTTGGAAGCGGGGGAGCGCGAGCAGAAACTGGTTGGACGAGCTTAGAGGTTAATACAGAGAGCTTTGCTTGGATAAATTCAGCTCTGACAGAATGAATAGCATGGTGCGCCATGCATAAGACCTTAAAGTTCACCCGGGATCTGATGGGCAGCCAGTGAAGGCGTTGAAGGTCATGGGAGCGAGACAGTCTGGGGCGCTGAGAGCAAGCCTGGCTGACGCATTCTGGAGGATCTGGAGGCGTTGGAGTAACGCCTCTGGCTGGCCAAGATAAATACTGTTGCAATAATCAATTGCACCCATGATAGAAGCGGTTATCATTTTGACCCTGGCGTCCTTGGGAAGAAAAAGAAGCACTTTCTTCAGTGTTTTCAGATCAGCAAAACCGCTCTGGCAAACTGCCGAGATTTGTGCTTCTCTCAAGCCAGAGGCCATGACCTTAATACCAAGGCTCTTAACTACAGTGGAAGGTTTCAGCCATGGTTCCAAACAAGCTGGCCAATAGTCTGAAGTCCAACCTGGAGTGTTGGGGGTCTGGCCGACCACTAATTCCTCGGTCTTATCACTGTTTAGCTTCAGCCATTTTTCTAACATCCACAGACGCACAGCTGAGAGACATCTTTTTAGAAGTTCAGGGGGACTTTCCATGGGAGCATTAGGACGAAAAGAAATCCGAGTGTCATCTGCATATATATAAAAAAGTATAGGCCAAAAGCAAGAAATGAGCTTTGAGCTTAGCCAGTGCCAACATATACAAGTTACAAAGCAGTGGGGAGAGCGTAGAGCCCAGAGGCACTCCACAATCGAACACCATAGGTGTGGAGGGGGGACGGAAGCATAAGGGAGGAGAGACACCGGCTGGGTGGGATCGGCCAGAAAATATGAGAACCACTTCAGAGGAACCCCCGAGATACCAGCATCTAAGACATTGCAAAAGTCTCTGGTGGTCAATGGTCGTCAAAGGCCGTGGAAAGATAGAGTAAAATAAGAATACGCGTCTCTCCGCGGTCCAGTGACATTTCAATGTCATTGTGAAGTGCTATCATTACTGATTCCGTGCCCATCCCTGGTCGAAAACCAGCCTGGAGGAGGTGGAGAATATTATTGGCCTCGAGGTAGGCTGAGAGCTGAGGGGTGACAATAGACTCCAATAACTTCGCCATGGCCGGGAGGAGAGAAATTGGACTGTAGTTTCCAGCCACTGCCGGGTTGAGATTTCTTTTTTTTTTAGTAATGTGGAGGCCACTGCATGTTTAAGGAGCTGAGCAACGAATCCAGTGGCACACGAGTAATCAAGTGCCTCTGTAAGCAATGGAGCCAGATTCATAGACGGGTCCTGAAGAATGTGAAGAGGAATAGGATCAGCAGGGAAAGACCATTTCAATTTAGATAAAGCATGCTTAACCAAAATTTCATAAACTGTCGGAAAATGAAAGTACTAGTGCAAGGTTCCACCAGTTAAGCCAAGGGACTAATGGTGCTCATAAGAGTGGGTCTCTACGTACAAATCTTCTCCCGTATAGTGAGATTTTCTCTTGGAAGAAGGACGCAATGGGCTTCAGTGCGGATATTCAGAGGGAGCCTAAGCAGGAGTAGACAATTCTTTGACTAACAAGAGGTAGAGGGTTAGAAACCAAAACGCCAGATACATTTGAGAAAATCACATCAAGCCGATTGTCACCTTTGTGCATAGGACCACGATTGCAGAGGGGAAACTCAGTCTGCAAGGGAGGCAACAAGATTCTGCGCATGAGGATCAATAGGCCGCTGAAGGTGTAGATTAAGATCGCACAACTATCTTTGGATAAATAAGAGCCAAGTTGACTACAACTTGCACAAAGCCAGCTAGAAATTGGCTGCTAACATAGCCGGGGGGACGGTAGACAATAAGGAAATAACCAGAAAATTCCACAGAAACCTGCAGCTTAATAAAAAGTAACTCACATGAAAGATTGTGAGTAACTTGTACTAACTGGCAATATATGCTGCCTCAGCTATGAAGGCAACACCACGACCAACTCTGGGGGGTGAGCGATCTAGTTGATAGAGGTTATACTTGGAGGTGAATTCAGATTTTTTTTAAATGGAATCCAAGATTCACTATCTAGTAGATATTCTCCAAGCAGTATGAGGGCACAGCTAGAAGTAATCTTGGTATAAAGCTGTGTGTCATCAACACACACACACACACAAACCCCTCTCCCCCCCGGCTCCATGTATAAATTAAAAAGAATGGGAAATTGTGATGCTCGAGCTAAAACATGGCGCTGGTGTGCAGTGCATTCTGGGGGCACTCGGAGCCATAATGGATATTTATCCATGCCTCAGTGGAAAGCTGCACTTGTTTTGCGAAAAAAAACATGTTTTCAACATTATTCGCTGCTGGGCCAGCCAAGGACACGGCGCTGGGAAAGCTAAGATCCGCAGGTGCCGGCTGGTACCTGATAACAAGATTTGTTGTGGTTTGCTATGCCTGCGCCAAGGTTTCGAGATCAGTTATAGAACTGTTTTCCGTGGCGTTAGGAGAGGGAAGCGCTTTGCTCCTTGAGGTTACTGTCGGTTGACCCAGCTGGCAACCAACGGTCACTCATCAATGCGCAGTCACTCATCAATGCGCAAGCGCTATTGCCAGAAGGTTTGAGAAATTGCCACTCCTTTTTGAGGAGTGCATATATGCGGAACCCCTCAACGGTCAGACGGGATAAGCACAAAGACCTCAGTCGGAGGGGGGACGCCTTGTTCCGACATACCTGTGGGCTGTTGTGCTCTCGGCCTGGCTGTTACCGGGGTCTTCCAGCCACTTCTGGCGAGATGAGGGATTCAGTTAGGCCCATGGTGATGTATTCCTGCTAACCTATCTTTTCTGTGATTTATCTGTGATTTATTCTTGTGTTATCACTTACTGCTTATGTATGTCTAATTATGAATAAATAGCCATATAAGTGCTACTTACTCTCTAAGTGTGCGTGTGATTGTAAGTCATTGCGTCGTCTACCTGCGTTCAAAGTATTGGCTCTGCACTCTGCAACTGTACTGGTGATAAATGACTGTCCGTGCACTCTTGGCGAGCAATACAGAAATAGGATTGAACCTTGAGGCAATCCAAATGGCACTGGAAGGGGGTGGTCAGCAGGTTCTTGACCATTTGAAACTAATTGATAAGATATTAGAGTAACCAATCAAGTACCACTCGCCTGATTCCCATTTGCAGTGCAAGAATTAAATGCGGCACACCCAAAGGGGGTGAATCCTGACAGGACATCCCAAGAAGGACCTCAGTAAGAATGGATTGAGCTGTATACCTATTAATGACAAGCAGCAGCGAGCAAAATAAAAATTCTGCAGCCAAGTGAACTTTTGCATACAAGAGGAGGAAGCAGCCCTAATTAGGGGTTACTAGAGACACGATTTATTGTATCGCAACAAAATTATATTTATTGCTGAAGAGACCTATGGATTCCACCAATCCGGTCCAGATGAAGGCAGACTAAATCGCAATCTGCTGAAACGTCCAAAGAAGTGTCAGGAATCACAAATAAGAAGGCCTGCCCTGAACGCCTTGCTAATAAATAGTGACGTCGATCAACACAAAGTCTCCTAGGTCTTCCTCATCAGAGACCTCTGAGGAGTACACTTCCACCGTGGAACAAATGCCTAAAAGCGAAGAGAGGTTCAATTACAAATTTTACAAAAACTTTTTAGATGCTGACAATGTTAAATGTTTATGTTATACACGGCTGATCACTTTTTCCTCTATGCAATGCCAGGCATGGGGAACCCGCTTTTGTATCTGTATATGAACGAAATGTATGTATATCAATTCAAATGTTGTGGCTTGCAAAATGTACCAATGAATGCATGCCACCATATATGAAGTTTGCAATATATGAGCTTGTGCAAGTGCAGTGGGGGAGGAGGGTGTGCAGGCAGAAAGGGGGAGGGGGTCAGTGCAGTACATAGGCTAACAAAATAGATAAGACAATACATAAAATGAACAATACATAAGAGACAATAAATCAAAGTGCGGCTAGCTAGTGGCAAGTCTATGAGGGACATGAAAAAAATGGTTGGTGCCCTTTTACGCCCACCTATTCCGCAAAAATACACCCCCCCTCCATTATAACCCACTACAGTACTGGGTGAGAACGGCCAAGGTGCCAAACATGTACACAAACGGTATCTTCCGCACAGGGGCCATTGTTCACACAGCTGCCCCAGACAAACAAGTTACTCTCTTACCTGGTAACGTTCTTTCGATGGGATGGTCCGACGACGTATTCCATATCTATGACAGTAATCACCACAGCTGTGCTGCTTCGGAAAATCTTTCTGCATCTGCGCCGATACGCCGTCTTTGAGGACCTCCACCGATGGCCGACGTCATTGGATGTTATAAATAGGACGCACGACGCCCGTAGCCACAGTTGTAGTTTTTTTTTCAGAACTTGTGGCACCAAACTACTGCCAGTATGACCACAGAAAGCCTTGCGGAAACATAAGCTGCAATCGCATAAGAAATTCTGTAGCGGGGAAGGCAGGGAGGGAGCGAAAGGGAATACGTCGTCTGACCATCCCATTGAAAAAACGTTACCAGGTAAGAGAGTAACTTGTTCTTCGAGGGGATTGGGTCCTCCGACGTATTCCATATCTATGACAGACTCCCAAAGCAGTACCAGCGTAAGGAGGTGGGAAAAGAATTTTGAACATAGAAATTTAGAATGCCTAATCAGATTGCAGAGTAAAGGACCACCTTGCCAAAGGCCAGATCCTGCCCACGGATAGAATCGAGGGAGTAGTGACGTACAAAAGTATGGACCGAAGCCCAGATGGCTGCATCACAGAAGTTACGAATAGGAACACCCCTCTGCAGGGCAGTAGAGGCAGCCATACCCCTGGTAGAATGGGCCCGCAAGCAAACCCGACAGTCCTTACCCGCCAAGCGGTAACATTCAGAAATTGCCAAGCTAATCCATCGAGACAAAGTCTGCTTAGTAACAGCTTGTCCCAAACGCCTTCCAGCGTAACCAATAAAGAGTCGATCTTCCACTCTGACCCGGGACATGCGTGAAATATAAAAGCTTAAAGTTCTCCTAGGATCCAGTCTATGGAGCCTCTCCTCTGCCTTACCAGGATGCAGAGGAGGATAAAATGCCGGAAGAAAACCTTCTGGCCTAAATGAAATTCCGACACCACCTTCGGAAGAAAGGAAGGATGAACTCTAAGGACAACCCTGTCCTTATGAAACACAGTAAAGGGTGGCTTAACTGAAAGTGCCTGTAATTCACTCACTCTGCGAGCGGAAGTGACCGCAACTAAAAATACAGTTTTAAGAGTCAACAGTCTCAAAGGGCAAGAATGTAAGGGCTCAAACGGAGCACCCATTAGAAACTTGAGAACAAGGTTCAAATCCCAACCGGGCACCTGGAAAGGTGACAGAGGGAACACATTAGTGAGCCCTTTTAGAAACTGAGAAATTAAAGGAATTTTAAAATAAGAACACTCCTCAGACGAGCACTTAAATATGGACAGCGCCGCCAGGTAACCTTTAACGGTACCCACTTGCAAGCCCCTGTGGGCTAAAGAAAGCAAAAAAGACAGAACCACAGGAATGTCACATGAGAAAGGATCCACACTCTTAACCCTGCACCAGTCACATAACTTCAACAGTACAGGGACTTTGTCGCCGGCCGTCTGGCCGAAAGCAACACCTCCATCACGTCTTCAGGGAGGTCCCAATCCCTATACCTCAACCTTCCAGGAGCCAAGCGTGAAGGTTGAGGGATCGGATCTCTGGATGGAGAACCTGACCCCCCTCCCGTGAGAGCAGATCGTCTCGGTAGGGAAGACGACGTGGAGGGCAGATGGACAAGTCGAGAAGGTCCGGGTACCACGTCCTCCTGGCGCATGCCGGAGCAATGAGGATCATCTGGGAACCAAACCTCCGTAGCACTTGCGGGATGACGGGGACTGGAGGAAACTAGTACAGCAGTGGGAAGGACCACTCCACCACGAACGCGTCTTCTAAGGCTTCTCTTGGAGGAAATTCCCGCGAGCAGAACTTTTCGCACTTCCGGTTGACACTGGAGGCGAAGAGATCCACTTGAGGGGTCGCCCAAAGGGCGAATATCTCCAGGAGAATCTCCTGAGCCAACTCCCACTTGTGAGAGATTGCGCTCTGCCTGCTCAGGGCGTGCGCCGTCTCGTTGTCGTCTCCGGCCAGATGAACTGCCGAGATCGAAATTTCCTGCTGGATTGCCCAGAACCAGAGCTGCATCGCTTCCCTGCACAGAGGAAGTGACCCTGCCCCCCCTTTTTGTTGAGGTAGTGTATGGCCACTGTGTTGTCCGTCAGAATCGGGACATTCTTTCCTCGCATAGTCGGCAGAAAAGCCTTCAGGGCAAGCCTGACGGCCCTCAGCTCCAACAGATTAATATGGAGTCTGGACTCCGGAGACCAATGACCGCTGACAGTCAGTTTGTTGACATGAGCTCCCCATCCCGTGAGGGATGCATCCGTCACGATCGTCACCTCCGGCCAGGGTAGCCAAATGGAGCCCCCTTCATCAGATTGCCTTTGACGGCCCACCACAGAAGGTCCTGGGCGACCGAGGGCGGCACCTGAATGGGGTCCGACATCCTGCCGGAGGACTGTTACCACTGGAGTTTGAGAGCCCATTGCAAAGATCTCATCCGCAACCTGGCCTCTGGCACCAGAAGAATGCAGGATGCCATGAGGCCGAGCAACCTCAAAATCTTGAACGCTGGGAGACTCTGGGCATGTTAAAACTTGTGCACCATCTGCAGAATGTTATGAACCCTCACCTGGGGAGGAAAATACTGCCCCAGGGACGTGTCGAGCACTGCTCCATGTACTGGAGCCGATGTGTTGGCGTCAAGTGGGACTTCTTTAAGTTGAGGGAGAAACCCAGCTTGTGGAGGGAGTGGCAGGTGACGGGCAGATGATCCAGGACTTGCTCGGGGGAGTGCGCCATGATCAACCAATCGTCCAAGTAGGGGTAGACGTGAATCCCCCCTTTCCTGAGATGCGCTCCCACCACTACCATGAGCTTGGTGAACACCCTCGGGGCGGAGGTCAATCTGAACGGGAGGACCCGAAACAAAGTGCGAGTCGCCAACCGCGAACCTTCGGTACTTCTTGTGCTTTGGATGGATCGGCACATGAAAATAAGCATCCTTGAGGTCGAGAGACACCAACCAGTCCTGAAGTTGAAGGGCCTGGAGGACTTGAGAAAGAGTAACCATCTTGAACTTGTCCTTCCTGAGGAGTTTGTTCAAACCGCGCAAGTCCATGATGGGTCTAAATCCCCTGTCTTTCTTTGAAATCAAAAAATAAAGGTAATACCATCGCCTGTTCCTCTCCGCTACAGGCACCACCAGTTCTATGGTGCCTTTCTCCAGCATGGCTTGAATTTCCTGCGCAAGGAGCGGATCCAGACTCTTCAAAGAGATTCCCTGGTGGATTGTTGTGAGGCCTCTGCCGAAAAGGAAGACAGTAACCGTGGGCTATGATCTCCAGAACCCACACATCTGAAGTAATGGCACGCCATTCTACAAGATGCTGCGCCAGCCTTCCCCCAACTGGCGAACCATGGGACATGGCCTCATGACTGCCCTCAGGCAATGCCGCAGCCGCTCCAGCTCAAAGAGGCAACTGCCCGAGCGGCCTTGGCACCTCGAGTACCTTGTTTTCCACCTCTGGCACTCCTACGGTGGCCCCTTTGACTAGCAGCTCCTCTCACTTTACTAAAAGATGAGTAATAACGAAAGGAACCTCCCCTCCATTGCTGTCCCCTAGGACGAAAAGGCAGAGGTTGTCGAACTGCAGCGCTCAACGACTCCGCTGCAGCTTTTGAGGTCTGCAACCTCTCAAGGCTCTCGTCAGCCTTGCTGCCAAAAAGATGTACCCCATCAAAGGGCATGTTGAGGAGCCGGGCTTCCACATCAGGAGCAAACCCAGACTTCCGCAACCACGTAAACCTGCGTATTACGGTGCTCGCCACCATGGACCAGCTGACGCAATCTGCCATGTCCAGACCCGACTGAACGGCCTCACACATGGCATCCTTGCCATCCTGTATCATAGCAAGAAAACCATCCTGTTCGTCCCCTTCGGAAACATGTTCAGCCGCTAAGGAAACAGTTCCACAGAGTGTGCGTGAAACGTGACAAGGCACATACGGAGTTGGCTGCCTGAAGAGCCATACCCCCTGAAGAAAACACTTTCTTCGCCCAACCATCAAAACGCTTGTCGTCCATATCAGGAGGGATGGTAGGATACAACGCCTGCTTTGCTGGGGCCGTAGCCGCCTGCACCACCAAACTCTCCAGAGTGGGGTGCATGGTCAAGTAGCAGGGGTCGCTACTGGCTGGGTGGTATTTTCGCGGCAAAGACTTGCCCACTGCCGGGAGACTCTCCGGAGCAGTCCAAGCCGCCGCCACCCTCCTTTGCAGAGCCATATGGAACGGCTGTACCGGGTCAGTTGGTGGACCTTGGTCGAGGATTTCCGTCTGGTCATCCTGCAGAAAATCCCCTGGTGGAGCAGACCACCCCAAGTACTCGGTGACCCTCGACATAAGGCTCCGGTACGAGGACTCGGCATGGGTGCCAGGCTCAGGCCTACAGAACTCCACCTCTGGAGAAGTATCCAGACCACTGGCGTCATGCAGCGACTGACGCAGGTCCTCAATCTGGCTATGTCCAGAGATAATCTCGTCTGGTACCATATCAGGAACCATCCTATCTTCAGAACCCTCATCCACCTATAATGCAGATGGTGGAAAGTGGGCACAGAATGTGGAACAAAGACATGTTTGGCCTTGGCCAGAGCCTTTCTAGGGGGTTCGTCCTTGTCACGGGGTACCTCTGACAAAACAGCCTCGAAAGGCATCGAGTGAATCGGCGTCGACATCGAGCGCGGTGCCGACACCATCGACGGCTTCGACACAGGCCTCGAGGACGGAGCCCTGAGTGTGTCCTTTGACAGCCTGAGCGCCGATGGCGTCGACTTCCTCGGAGGCGGAGCCTCGAGAGAGTCCCTCGACCTTGGCATCACAGGCGTCTACGTCTTCCTCGAAGACTTCACAGGTGCACACGGGCTCGAGCGCGTCGAGGACCGGGACCTGGAACGGGCATGACAAGAACGATTCCCCTTGTCCGAACGGGACCTTTCCCACGAATCGTGCGAACCACCAGAGCCCGAAGGCGTACAAGCAGTGTCTCTAGTACGGTCACGCCCGACCCCACTCGGAAACGCGGACGGACCGGTGCCCTGCGATTCAAGAATCGCCAACATTTTCTTACCGAAGGAAGCCCATTCCTCCGGAGTCGCATGCTTGGTGGGATAAGCAACCCGCCGACCGGCGGAGTCCTTGGACGAGGAAGGTGACCGATAACGGCGCTTCCATGAGTGCCTCAAAGAGGCAGAGGAGTAGCGGGACCCACTCCTGGACCGAGACCCCCTAGACTTACGACAACGATGCGGAGAGTCGCCCCTCGAATCGTCTGTCGAAAGCCCAGTGGACCTCGACTTCCAGGGCTTGGACATCTTACCGACCGACAGCTTCTTCTTACGCTCCCGCAAGGCCTTGGACGTAAGCGACTGCCAGTCGACACAATCATCCGTGTCGTGGGCCTCCCCGAGGCACCAGAGGCAGGCGTCATGTGAGTCCGTCACCGACATCTTGGACCCGCAGTCTCCACACTTCTTGAAGCCCGGACGCGGGGTGGAAGAAGAGGAAGACATCCCGATAACTTCACAAACAAACAGGTTCGAAGAACCGAAAGAACAGAAACTCCAAAGAGTCGAGGCGCGCTGAGATCTCCGAAGCTAACACGTTCGCGGAAAAAACAGAACTGAGGCTACGGGTGTCGTGCGTCCTACTTGGAACATCCGGTGACGTCGGACATCAGAGGAGGTCCTCGAAGACAGCGTATCAACGTCATCGACACAGGACCCAAAAGATTTTCCGAAGCAGCACAGCTGTGGTGATTACTGTCAGACATGGAATACGTTGGAGGACCCAATCCACTTGAACCAATGTTTCCAGGCTCCCTCTCTCGCAGACCCCGCCCCTACAGTCCACATAAGTGTGTCTCCCATCAGCAGCGTTCCGGGCTTGTCTGCACACCTCATGCCCCATCCATCCCCCCTCCAGTATCAATGGCAGTTCGCACCTGTAGCCCTGCGCTCCCAAGTGGGCTGGCAGGGTGGGAACGGCCAAGGTGCCAAACACCATGTACACTTCAAAGCTATCTTCAGCACAGGGGCCATTGTTCACACGGCCCTACCAGACCGTGTCTCCAGGCTCCCCTCTCGCAGACTGTGCTAGAAACATTATTACACACCAATAACAGAAGGCTAATTAATTTACAAAGTTATTCCTAACGCTGAATCCCTAGCACAAAGTTAAATGCCCCTATCTGTAAAAAATCTCGTATCGATTGATTGAAGGCCCTAGTGAGTGCTGCTGAGCCGACTACAAGGGATGTCGAGATCCTGACCCTAAAATCTCTAAAACACTTTCCTAGTGTCTACAAGTGCACACAACATGGAGGTCGGTATTCTGTGTTTTAATCTTTCCGCCCCCACAGCGTGTGTTTTATCGTTAAAAAAACAAAGTGACTATGACCAGACGGTCAATAGCAGTATTCTTAAAAACAACCTATTTTCTAACCACTGTGGTCACAGACAACAAATGAAACCAAAGATGTTGCTTGCCAAACAGATTTCACCATGGAGCAACTACTATTTGAGGCGCAGCATGGTCCAGTCAATAAGCAGACTTGTGATGCTTATGCCCAATGGACTGAAACTGAATGGAATGTGGCCTACAAAGCCAGCAAAGTGTTCTTGGACCATTGCTACAATGTGAGAACTCAACAAGATGAAACTGAATATAATGAAGATGCATTTGAATTCCTTGCAGACCACTTAACAATCTACACCCGCAAACAAAGGTTCAACCAAGTAAACATTCGATGTTGACGGTTTCTCCAATTCGTGTGCAAATAACACCAGCTGAACTAAGACTGAAGCTTCAACGCAATTGACCTAGGAACTTTCCAAAGATCTCGACTACAGTTTGCATAGTTTGGGCAAATTGTCCACCACAGTTGAGTCACAAACCACATTCATGCAGGACGATTGGCTAAAAAAGAGCCAATATACATTGTATTCGACAGCTACCTGATAGAGCTTATACTGATGCTGAAATGTGTCTATACATTGAGGGGGAAAGTATGCAGGAAGCCATTGGTGAACGTGTACTGTGTATTACAAGGCACTAATCTGAAAATCCAAGCCAGCTGTGTCCACCTTCATGATACATTGTCATGGTCCCCTCAACCGATGCTGGGAAAAGTGCCAGCTGGAAATCTATGTTCAGCAGCTTTACTTTTCAGTGGCTTGACTTTCAGTAGGATGTGCAAGGTCTGTCCATTTGTGGGAGTTCAGTTCCTTGCTAAAACCCAGTACTACAAATATCAAAAGGGAATTCTTATTCCCCGCTATTAGTCAAGCCTGGAAAATTGAACAGATGTCAATCTAAAGCACATTCACTGGCAAACGTTTCTGGCTAGCTGGCGACGGACAGTGACAGCCCCGGATTTTCAGCAAAGTACTGTACATACCACTTTCAAGATATGGAAAGTAAAAAAAATGTGAGTTCGGAGATTGTGCAGGTGTCCGAATGTACATCTTCTGTGGCCATGGAGAAACATGGTTTCATCAAATACCTCGAACTTCTTCAATCGAGAGGAATGCAAACAGACCTCATAGCCACTGACAGACATGTTTCAATAGCCAAGGCCATGCGAGCAGTTTCCAAACATTCGTCATCAATTTGATGTATGACACGTAGCCAAATAAACCCAAAAAAAAAAAATTACAGCTGTTGGTAAAAAAGGGTTCAGAAATATTTTCCAGTGGTCTCAAGTCTTTCAGCAACCATCTTTGGTGGAGCTCCAAAACGTGTGATGGGTCTGTGGAAATTCTACTTGAAAAATGGTGCATTGATGCACCACTGTTCCAATGTTCAGTCATGGACAGAAAACCCACATTTTCACGAATGTGCACATTGACTTTTATCGGAGGAGCAGGAATGCAAGAAGTGGTTGGTGCCATGTTCACCCCCAGACAAAGCACTTGAGAAGATAGTGTATGATAAAACTCTTTCAAGAGACCTAAAGGGACTCGTGGAATTCTGTCACACCGGAGAATTGTTCCACAATATGTGCCCAAAGTGCAGGCCCAAAAGGTTGCATTTCGGGATAGATGGTATGCAGGCATGAACATTACAAGCTGTATTAGCGCACACCGAGAACTTAGGGAGAAAACAATCGAGAACTGCCGGAAACTTTGGGATGCTTCGTTACACCTTGGCCTTTGCAAAACGAAGCAAAACTTGGGTGGCCAAGCCAATATACCAGGAAATGGAATTCGATTTTGTGAAAGATCTCACTTTGACTGTGTTGGCCATGCATACTCAGGGAATCAAACCTGATTTTGTTCCTAGGACACATAAAATGCCACAAATCATTGCAAAAAAGCCTTGTCTACCTAAAGCTGAACTTGTTGAACAGTTGACTTCCCGGTATAAATGATTTGCATTGTTGTTCTTAATGTGGTCACTATAACTTTTGGGATATGTTCCCCAATGTTTGCACATTGCACATCAACAATGGAATGCTATTAAACTCCAATTTCAATGCTATAAAAAATATTGAAAAGTATTGAATCATGCAGATATAATCCGGTTTACGATTCATTTATATCTTTTGCCTTCCCTTAATTTAGTTTACTCGGACGATAACGTACGCCTCTGTGATTGCTTGGTGTCTGTAAATCCCTCTGCTAGACACAAACCACATCCACACATGCAGTGCATGGCTCTAGCGTTGATGGCCTATGGTGGGTAACATTTTCATCGCAATGATAAATAGATTGCCCAACGTCTTCCCCCATAACATACAGATGGTCAAAATAATACACCGCTAAAGCAAGACTAACACTTCGCGAGTGTGCACCTTTTAAAAACGCATAGTGTTTTGGTCTTTTCATGTGTGTGATTTTTTAGGGTTCTGCAGAGCTCGACATAGGTGGCCATAGCGTCTAAATTGTCTTTTCAAATGTATCCTCTTTGTCAACTTAAGAAGTGCATGTTGTAATTTGCCATACAGTGTAAGTGTTTTGCCCCCTCCTGCTTTCACCATGTGCTTTTCCCCTTCCCCCCCCCTCAACTCGACTTGCACGATCTCAAGATCTCTCCGTCACTCTTGGCACACGTGGGTCAACTGGGCTCATCTACACGGTGTGAATGTCAAGGGCAAGGGAGCAATTAATCTATCGAACTAAACTAAACAGAAACTGATAATGCAGAAATAACGGCACACATAAAAACTTGCATGAATAGGGGTACTTATTGAGCTTATATATTGCCATTCTAACCTCTACCCTTTGGAATCCATTTGATACCACAATCTCTGGACCCAGGTGCAGAACCTAAAGGTTTGATCTGCCATCTGCCCTGCTTGGGTCCTCAGCATATAGCTAGACGTGTGTTGCTTTTTGGGAGAATATATTACTACATGGGATTAGGGCTGTGATGTGGTTCCTTGACTGATCAGGGCGTGGGAGGGTCAGATGGATAGCAGCATAAAAGGAACTGCAGGGTCTGAGCTGCTTTCTCAGGCCTGGCGGGGTGGAGGTCGTTCGTGCACTGGAAGTTCAGTGGAGATGAATGGGCACTTGGATTTATGACTTTTCAGTGTCTCACTTTATCCGCAGAGCACATTCCTCCGTGAGAACAGGGTGCGCGCAGACGTGGCAATGGGGAGGAGATGGTGTGGGCTGGTTGAGTGAGGCGGTGGGGAGGGGAGAGCTGCATTTGTACAGAGAGATGGATTTTCAAGCTGAGTAGAAACGTGTCATTCGGGCTATTTCAAAATGGTTTCCTAATGACATCATGGTCTGTTTCAGACAGACACAAATGGAATCTTAGGTTACAGCAGACTCAGTGGCTTGTATGATCCGTTTTACATACCTTCAGTGTATTTGTTGTCCAAATATAACTAAATCACTGGAACTACTGATGGGTAAAAAAGTATTCATGATCGCGGAGCATTGGTGGATGCTAGCCAACAATTAGTTTATTTTTCGAACATATTTCAAATGCCACGTTGGGTGATCGGGCTCATCGCTCCCATGGAGTGAAGGTCACTTCGTGTGATGTTGCATGTGGGGAGTTCACACCAACGCGTCTTGTACGGTACATTTTAGATTTGTGACGTTCCTTTGAGGCGCACTGCACTGTGAGGAGATGTGTGTGTTGATATTCCGGGTTCTGCGTCAACTGATGTTAAGACTTAGTTGATGACTGGGCGTGTTTGGCTACGCTGCCCACTAACGCCATGAAAATAGGTGGAGAATATCGCTAGGAAGAGTGATGTCAGCTTCAGGGGCGGGTGATATGATTTAGTGCCGCAGGGTCACTTCAACTTAAGACAATCGATCCATGGATAAGATTAGCACAAGATGACTGCACTTGACTCGTTGATTTTGCATGTGTAAAAGTGAGGAAGACTAAGGTAAGGTTCATAGGAAATGTTTTTACGATCCATCAGTTTGCTTAAAACATGCCCGAATGCTGGGCACAATGACATTTTTGAGCGCACCATTCCTTTAATTAAATCCAATAGGTAATACCAATAATCAAAATAAACAAAAAATAAATGATAAATTAACTGAAAATCCCAAAAAGAATGGTCTGACATTGGCTTGTCACAAACCCCATAAGTATTATTTAAAAGTACAAGCCCATCGCTGTCAGAATGAAGATCCTTTGAGCTGGCAAATTCAATGCCTATCACTGCATCCTCTTCAGAGTATAACAAATCAGACCAGGCTGTTGTACCTATTTGAGTATTAAAATCACCATAAGAAATACTATTACTGCTCGGTCTCCCACGGAGATGTTAGAAATCAAAATTTCATTATTCAGGATCACAAAGGTCATAGCTTTCTGAAAGTAAACCTCAACAAGGGGAGCATCAACAATTTACGAGTGTAAATACTTGCATACATTGCACTCCCAGTTCATAATCTGTTTAAATTCATGATTTACAATAAGAATGTTTTGAAGGATATTTGTACCGTGCACTATCACCACCGCAGTGGTCCCCTGGCACTCTGGCGGCTCTGTAAAGGGAGGGGAGGGGGGTGAGTTAGTGGGAACGAGCAGGAAAAGTGATGTACCGTTGGCAGCCTCAGCCCTCTTAACTCCTGTTGGCTGGGGATGGGGGGCTTTCCGGCCTTGGCCTTCGTGTGCTATTGTGCGAGTCTATGTGTGGTCTGTTTTGTTGTTGCGGTGTAGTGAAGTTTGTGCGGTTTGTTGTGCTATAGAGTTGTGGTTGTGTTTGTTTAGAGTTTGAGAGGTGTATACAGAGGGGTGAAATTGTTAGTGGGTTGGTTATCGGCATCACTGTTTAGAAGTGATGTGCTAAATTTCCACGTTCTTTCTAGATGTGGCGCGTGAATACCTCTGCATTTCTATCTAGATCCAGCCCGGTCTAATATTCACAATTGTTTCTATATACGACACCCATTCATGTTTAACCATTGTATCCAAATGTGGCAATGGCCCACCTTTGAAATTGTGTCTATATGTGAAGCAAGCTAGTGTACACAGTTCTATCTAAATCCAGCCTGGATAGTATTCCCGATGCACTCAAGACTTGGCACATGCTAACAATCACTATTCTATCCAACTGTGGTAAAGGCTGACATTAACAATCCTGTCTAGTTGTGATGCAGGTTATTGTTCATAATAGTGTGTTGTGTGGCACTTGCTAACATTCACAATTTCATCTAAGTGGGGGGCATGCTAACATTCACATTTTCATCTATATGCGATGCAGGCTAGTGTTCATGATTGCATCTAGGTGAGGCACATGTTAACATTCACAATTCTATCTAGACATGATGCAGGCTAGTGTTGACGATTCCATCCAAGTATCGGGCATGCTAACATTCGCATTGCTATTTAGATGCGACGCAGGCTAATGTTCATGATTCCATGTAAATCAGGCACATGCTAACATTCGCAGTTCTATCCAAGTGTGGCACATGCTGATATTCACAATCCTATCTAGATGAAACGTAGGCTAGTGTTCACAATTCCATCCGAGGGTGACACATGCTAACATTCAGAATCCTATCTAGATATGAAGCAGGCTAATGTTCATGTTTTCATCGAAGCGAGGCACATGCCAACATTCACAATTCTATCTAGGTGTTGGCATATGCTAACATTCAGAATCCCATCTAGAATCACAGAACTAAACCTATTCAGACATGCCAACATACACAATCCACCTGAGTTTGTAACTCCGATTTTATTTGCAGAAAAGAAAACTGCTTAAGGACCAGGAAGCAGCGTAACATTGGTCACCCATGTCTCTTGTAACGAAATCAGGCACTAGGGGGTGCAAAATATGCACTCACCATTGGGTTGGGAAATTTGACTCTTGGCAAGTAAGAAATTGAGGTGGCGAGTGACTTACGGCTGGCTAGTAGAACGCAATTTGAGATTTTGCACCCCGAGACTAAATTAGTCCCATTCTGGCAATATTCAATGTGACAGAATTTTTGTCCTCTTGATTGAGATGTGTATTTTAATGTTGATGATCTTTGACCACAACTGAAGAAAGGGACTCCTCCTCTATGTCAAAAATTACAAACAATTCTTAGCTACCGAGGGTTTCTCATTCTGACTTTGCCCCATCTATCTGGTTTTTCTGAAAACTTCACTTTTGAGAAAAAGTCAGCAAGGGTTAAAATGCAGGTGCCCCCAAAAGGAACTTTGCATTTGCCTGCCTCTCACCTGAAAATCCAGCGCCCTGTCTCTCCTGCTCTGATCACGGTTTGATCTGCGATTTATATACCATGGATCACTATTCTGTCTCATCGGGGGGAGTGTGTGTTTTGGACTATAAAATTGAAAATCTCTCTAATCCAGGGTGAAAAAATCCACTCGCCACCGACTAGTAATATTTCACTCTTGCCGAGTTAGAAATGGTGTGCTGTGAGCATGTATAAAATTGAAGTGGCAAGCAACTTTTTATGGCTGGCTAGTAGCTAGCAACTGTTGCCCCTCTGCTCTAATCTCTGATCATGGTTTTATGTATTGTACTAGTTGCTTGTTCAGTGTTTCACAAAACAAGTGGAAAACCTACATTATTTTATCATTAGTGTGCATCACGGACTGTCGGATTGAAACTATATTGTCGTCATTTTATATCTGGTCTGATCTGATGTGCATGCAGAAAGGTTGGTTTTAAAACATTTTATAACGTCAGAGAACTTGGCTATGCCACTTGCCGATTATGTAGTGTTTGTAACGCGCTTATGCGCATGTAAATCAATTTGACTGCTTTTCCCTTTTCTATTGGCCCATTTCAAGAAGGTAAGGATGTTGTTTAAATACCACTTTGAGCTTATTTACATTTCAGCTGTGACCCTCCATTTCTCTGCTAAAGGAGATGAACGCCCAGCCTTCGAGTTCCAGCGTTATCCTTGCATGTACTGAGCAAATGAAGCTGTTACCGTTCTACTACTGTTAAGTGCTATGAAAAATGCACATTTGTATCCCCGTTTTAGGTATGTTAACATTATTGCATGTTTTCGTAGCTTTATGTACGATATCCATACAATTTTGTTAGAGCCAGAGCAGGCAATTAGATTAACGATGGGGCTAACAAGACCACAGACTTGCTATTGCCATCCACAATGGCAACAGAAGAGTATATGAACATTCGGCAATCGCCTTAGCCTCATCCTTATCAGAAAACTACATCAGCATGGATATTACCAGACCAGTCACGGGTCAGGATTTGCACTCGCCAGTCTAATGACATTTGACTCTTGGTAAGTAATGCATTGTGTACTGTTTGTATGCAGAGAATTGAGGTGGCAAGTTAATTGTTATGCTTGGCTAATTGCTATCAACTTGAATTGTTTACCCCTGCAAAGATGCAATAGTAGCTTCAACTGGCTTGCCAACCCTCATCAATTCAGAGAAGATCTCCCCCTTCCTTCAAACACAAACCCGATTATTACTTGCATGCATCAACAACACAAGGAAGCCCTTCAGGCGGTTCTGCATTTGCTTATTAGAAGAACAACGAGGACAAGGTAGTTTAAAATCAAAATCAGATTGAGCGGTTTTGTTAAAAAATGACATCTTTTCCCCACAACAAAGCCTGTCACTCATTTATTTTATTTGTAAAGCGCACGGGCATCGAGGCGCTGTTGCATGAGATCGTCTTATTTACACACAGTTGTCTTAGTTCCATAGGGATACTTGGCTCTTGGCTACAGTGAGCGTGAAGCTTCCTTATATGTGCCTAAATTTTAGACTCACTGCCATTACTTCTCACAGGCTATTCTCTGGCTATTCTGCTCCGATGTATGCACAAACAGCTTGGATTCGTGTATTCCAGATGAAATTGACACAACTGATCCTAACAATCTGCATTAGGCAACGTAAGCGGAATACCAGTTACATAAGTGGCCATCTCCAAAGACAAATCAAGTGGCACACAATTATTTTCCCACTCTCATAAGAACCTCTCCGTCCACAAATATCGTTTTCAAAAACAACAGCAGAGATCACAGCCGCCAATCTTTTGGACGAGGCTGATTAGGGGTGGCACGCAAGGGTGTTTTGTTTTGCTGTAGTGATCAAACGGCTCACTCCAATATGGAGTGTCAGATAGCAAATATCGCCTTTCTTTTCTGCACTGAACTGTTGAATGAAAAAAATGACATACTTTTTTTTTCCTCTAACATTTACCCGCAATTATATGCGGGTGGAGCCCCCCCCCATGCCGCAATAGGCCGTCCCCATACTCCCCTTATGCTTTCTATAGCTCCAAACCCTGCCACGTACATTGCAGCGAATTGTGCCCCTCGAAACTCTGCATTTTTATATTCTGTATTTTGGTCCGCTCAGTAATTGACCGATTCCATAGATTGTATGCATGTGCAGCTGTGAAGTTAGACGATACTTTCTTGATGTGAACAACCATTTTGTGGAAAACACACAACACTTCGAAACCAATAAAGCTGTGAACAAACAATGATGCAAACACAAAAGCACATAAAACAAGTCTCAAATGGCAATGTGGCATAGTCCCTACCTTTTAGTTAAATGATTACTTAACAAGGAGAGGTTTATGCTATTGGTAGCATGCTTGAAAATAAATATGTGAAAGTTCAATCAGTGATCGGACGACAGAATCATATGTTCTTAAGGCAAACAACTATATCCTATTACAGGTGTACTCTTGAAAAGCCAAAACATTAAATTCAGGAGATCATACAGTACTCATCATACTTGTGTCTTATGATGCCATCAGCCATAAATACTACAAACTCACAGGAACAACAAAGTGGTTGACATCCTAGTGTGGTGAAGTCATCACAAAAATCTAGAGATAAGTGAACAAGCCATAAACAATGTATCGTAGATGCAAAATGGATCAGAAAATGACATTGGTCAAGCATCTGATAAAAAAATATCCATAATGCTCCAAAGCATTTCGGTAATAAGATTAAAAATGGAAAATAAACTATACAAATGATAATATGAAACCACCTCCATAGATTCACATGCTATGCATAGGCTGACATCTAGTGGAAGCTGCAGCAGAGTATTACAGTTGTTTTCGAAACTTGAAAAGGGACGTCGACAAGGCGTGCCAGAAATACCATCCCTAGTGTGATGTCCTCTGTGCCCATGGTCCTTCAAGTCTCAAGGTCCCTCAGATTGTTTTGTTTCTTACATGAGGTAGCATGAAGTGTAGCGCGAGTACAGATGTATTAAAGCAGATATGATCAGATAAAGCTCAATAACATATGCACCTTCTTCCAAGGGGAGGAAGGGTGGATGCATGTGAAACTATGCAGATACAAGCATCAGAAATATGATTACAGTAAGTAATGTATCCCATATATAGAGTAATATCTTTGGAGTTTGTACTATGTTGCACAATCCAGTTGGAAAGCTAAGCTACGATGGAATGAGCAACGTTGGTACTTCAGAACCAGGAATCTATTTGTCCATGACAAGACACTTCATTGTTCACAACCATCAGATTACCAAGATGCGTATCTAAATTATACAAGTTGTGAAAAGTCCTCCAAACACAAATACATCACAAATATTTAATCGAAGAGATGCATTTTGGATAGAGAGATTACAGGCTGTAGCATCAGGAGGAATGAACAAGGAAAGTGGCCTCTGCTGTTTTCTCTGAACAATCAAACCAATGGACGGTCAGTCATCAATATTAATGGACAATTGTCAGACAACCATATTATCATTTACCTGCCTTTTTTGTACAGACCTGATGATGCTAACCAATGTGTTGTATGGTTTTGTTCACCTTGGTTCTGTAACATTCAGATACCATCTCGGACCCCATATTTAATCTTTTTTTATTCATAGAGTAACAAGTTGCGAAGGAACAGTTTTTGTGGTCTAATCATCTTGAATTGGCGTTCTAACATTCATGGAATGACCAACCATTTTATTTGTTAGTATTTTTTTTTTCAGCAAAGTATGATACAGCAAATTTCTGATGACTTGATTTTGGATATCTCGATCTGATCTGTGCGCGGATGTATCCGCAAATGTATCCCTTCTGAGGCTTGTGGAATCTGCTTAGATCACATGCTATGCATAGATTAGAGAGCAGTGTTAGGAGAATGTGGTGGGTTGTAAGAAGGTCCAGCGGCAAATGGATGTTTTAGAACTGCTTGTCCCACTTCTGTATCTGCTTTGGAATGAGTGTCAATGCAGTATTGCTGAGTGAAAGATTGTACTGAGTGCCACGTAGCTGCTTTGCAAATGGTGTCCAGCGGGACATTTGCGATAAAAGCCAGACTAGCTCCTGTACTCCTTGTGGCGTGAGCTCTTCGTGCGAAAGGCAGTGTCTGGCTTGACAATGAGTAACAGAGCTGTATGCATTTGACTATCCATCTGGAGATGGCATTTTTGGAAATGTGGTCTCCTTCTCTGCCTGGTACTATGGAGACAAACAGTTGGTCTGTTTTCCTGAGCAGATAGTAAAGTACCGCACTCCTTACATCTAGTGTATGGAGTTTTTTTTCCTCAGCAGAGAAAGTTGGGTTCTGGAAGAAGGCCGGTAGCTCAATGGATTGGTTCATGTGGAATTTGGAAATTAATTTAGGTGAGAACCTAGTATGTGTTCGTAAAACCAATTTATCCTTGTGGATGACAAAGAATGGGTCCTGCACTGACAATGCTTGAAGTTCACCAACTCCTCTTATGGACGTAATAGCCACTAAGAAGGCAGTCTTATATGTCAGGTCTTTAAGACTTATGCGTAGGCTCAAAAGGAGGTCCCATGAGCTTCGTGAGTAATACATTGAGATCCCAGCCTGGCGTTGGGTTAGAAACTGGAGGGTGGAGTCTCTTTACTCCCTCCATGAATGCTATAATGAAGGGAACTTTCCACCACAACACTTTGAGAGGTGGTGTAAGCTGATAAAGCCGCCAGGTGAACCTTTATAGAGTTGAATACTAACCCAGAGTCTAACAAGTGGAGCCTATAGTTTAGAATGTGGGATTGAGTACATTTTATGGGGTTTATATGTTTAGACTGGAATCAAATTACAAATCTTCTCCACTTGTCGAAATAACAGTGTTTGGTGTGTTGTTTACATGCCTCCTTGAGGATATCCATACACCTCTGTGGTAGATTCAGGAGTCCAAACTATGACCTCAGGAGCCATGCTGCCAAGTTCATTGAGTGAGGTTGAGGGTGTACTGTTATTCCCCCTCCCATGTTGGGTGAGCAGATTGGTCCAGCACAGGCGTTTTAATAGGATTGCACATCGCCAGTTTGCGCAGATGTAGATACCATGGCTGTTTTGCCCACATGGGAGCAACTAGGATGAGCGTCATTTGTTCTTTGTGAATCTTGTTCACCACGCTGCTCATTAGAGGGGAAGGGGGGGGGTAAAGCGTAAGCAAATTTCCCTGACCAGTTCATCCACAGGGCGTTCCCCCTTGGAATCTGGTTGGGGAAACCTGGACACGAAGTCTGGGCATTGCTTGTTTTTTCTTGTAGCGAACAAGTCTAGTGTGGGCTAACCCCACTGTGAGAAGATGTGGTCTACGACATGTGTGTCTAGTTGCTACTCGTGTTGCTCTGGTAGGGGAACTCGGCTTAGCGAGTCTGCTAGGGTGTGAAGTTTCCCTGGAACATGTTGGGAAGCCAGGAACATCCCCAGTTTGAGTGCCCATGTCCATATTTTCTGTGCTAGTTTGGACAGATTTGGAGAATGTGTGCCCCCATGCTTGCTGATGTAGAACATTGCAGTGGTGCGGTCGGTTAAGATCTGTACTGACTGATTTGTCAGCTGTCCTTCAAATGCTTGAAGCTCTTTGAATACCGCTAGAAGTTCCAGCAGGTTGATGTGGTTCTGTGCTGTGATGTGAGTCCATGTGCTGTGAGATGAAGGTGATGTGCCCCCCACCGGGAGAGTGACGTGTCTGTTACTACCGCTTGCACCGCCGCATTGTGGAAGGGTTTTCCCTTCAACAGATTCCCTTTTGTCCACCAGTGAAGTTTTTGTACTAGAGTTGGCGAAACTACCACTAGATCGTCCCACTGATCGCTTGCCTGCTTGCTTTCGCCAACCACTCCTGCATGGGACGCATGCGCAAACGTGCGTGTGGATCCAGGTAAATGCAAGATGCCATCATGCCAAGCAAACGCATAGCTTTGCGTACGCTTATCTGGTGACCAGTTTGCAGTAGCACGTTTTGTACTCTTTCCTATGATGGAAAGACAAACCCTTCTTCCGTGTTTATGACAGCTCTTAGGAACTGTTTGGTTTTGTTTGGTACGAGGCTTGATATTTTTCTCATTTATTGAGAAGCCCAATTCGAAGAGAAGGTTTATAGTTCTTTTGAGTATTTTGGCTGCAAATTTGGGGAGACTCCCCTGTAGTGGGCCAGTCGTCCAGGTAGGGGTACACTGTTATTGCCACCCTGCGCTGGTGCGTTGCAACCACAGCCAGTACCTTGGTGAATGCCCTTGGAGTGGAAGCTATGCCAAAAGGTAGCACCTTGAATTGGTAGTGCTGGTTTGCTATCTTGAAACGCAAGATTCTTCTGTGTGCTAGGAACATTGAAATACGAAAATAGACATCTTTCATATCCAATGTTGACATGTAGTCCCCCCGCTTCAGCATTGTGAAGACTTCTTGTAGCTTAGTCATGTGAAATTTTTGTGGCTTTGGTCTAATACTGGGCACATTGTTGGATCTTTTTTGGCACAAGGAAGTAGGTTCAATAGATCACCCTTGTTTACCTGGTTCGCTGGGACGATTTTGATGGCGTCCTGGAGCAGAAGCTTTGCAACCTTCTAGAAGGATGCATTGTTCCCGATTCATGGTTGGTTTTTGACGTAGGGGATGGTTTGAGGGCCGCCGAAGCAATTCCACGCAATACCCGCCCGATACGGTAGATCGACAGCCACTTGTCCAAGGTGATTCCCTCCAATGTGCGAGTGTAGTGTGTTATACGCCCTCCTACTGGAGAGACATGGGAGGGAACCTGAAGCTGGTGGTCATTGTTTAAGAGGTGTTGCTCCACCTCTGGAAGTGGAGGATCTCCCCGGCCACGAGATCAACGCTGGTCCCTTTGGAACCCTTGCAAGGCTTGTCCCCGATCATTTCCCCAGGATGAGCCCTGGCTTTGGCAATAGCCGGAACCTCTCTGCGAGTTTTGTCCTGGAAAGCGATGAAAATTGTTTCCGCCTCTTTGGCCTTGTGGCTCATTAGTTAGCTGGCCTAATGATTTAAGAGTGTCGTACTCTTTGGCTTATTTTAATGCATCCTCAGCGGCTTTACCGAACAGGACATTGGGTTCTATTGGCATGTTGATGAGTGTTGTCTGAGTCTCCAGTTTGAATCCCGACTGGCGAAGCCATGCATGGAGTTTCAATATGTCCCTTCTGCAATGATTCTGACTGCGGCATCCAAGTTATTCTTTAGGATGCAGTTTGACACTGCCTTTCCTTCCGCTACTGCGAGGGATAGCTGGGACGTGAGAGGTTCAGGTGCTCATGCCATTAGAGTTGCAAATTCATCCCACTTATGGGAGTTGTAACTCGCCAATAGTCTGGTATTGTTTGCAATCCTTGTCTCAAAAGCCGCTGAGGTGGCCACTTTCCTCCCTAGAGTGTAAAGCTTTTTGCTTTCCTTATCTGGGGCAGCTTCAGATGAAGCTAGCGGTGTTCCTGCCCTCTTTCATGTTGTGGTTACCACTAAAGAGTCTGGTTTCAGTTGACCCCTTATGTAAAGTGGATCTGTGGGCACAGGGCAGAACATCTTTTCAATACGTGGATTCACAGCCCGTGTTTGCCTAGGCGTTTCTAGTGAGGGCTGAATTTTCCTTTGTATTGATTGGAGGAGGGGTATGAACTGGGTTACAGCTTTAATGTCCCCTAAATTGTCCTCTACAAAATCCTTATCCAATTGCATCTCCTGGGTTTGGAAATGCTCTCCTGCTTTAATGAGCATATCATTAAACTGAGGTCGATTGTCCACCAGTGAGTCTGCCACTGGTGTGTCAAGGTGATTGGGAGAGGGCAGGATGTAAACGTCCTCCTCATTGTCCCCATCATAAGTGATCTTCCCCTCCTTGGGTATCCTTCTCCTCAGTGTATGAATTTGGATCATAAAAATCATATCGACTGGGTCTTGCTGAGGACTAAGAGGGTGTCAGGACGTGACCTCTTTGTAGGTGGTTGTGAAGCAGATGCACCAGTAGAACAAGTTACTTTCTTACCTGGTAACGTTCTTTCGATGGGATGGTCCGACGACGTATTCCATATCTATGACATGTAATCACCACAGCTGTGCTGCTTCGGAAACTTTTTCGGCGTCTGCGTCCTGCGTCGATGACGTCGATGCGCCGTCGTCGAGGACCTCCTCCGACGTCCGACGTCATCCGATGTGATAAGTAGGACGCACGACGCCCATAGCCTCAGTTGTAGTTTTTTCCCCCAGAACGTGTGACATTAGTCAACTGCCAGTCAGACACAAAGCCTTGCGGAACGTAAGCTGCAATCGCAAAAGAAATTCTGTAACGGGGAAGGCAGGGCGGGAGCGATATGGAATACGTCGTCGGACCATCCCATCGAAAGAACGTTACCAGGTAAGAAAGTAACTTGTTCTTCGAGGGGATTGGGTCCTCCGACGTATTCCATATCTATGACAGACTCCCAAAGCAGTACCAAAGCAAGGAGGAGGGAAAGAATTTAGAATCAAAATGTAGAATAGCCAATCAAATAGCAGAGCAAAGGACCGCCTTGGCAAAGGCCAGATCCTGCGCTCGGATGGAATTAAGGGAATAGTGACGTACAAATGTATGAACTGAAGCCCAGGTGGCTGCATGACAGATGTTGCGAATAGGAACACCCCTCTGCAGGGCAGTAGACGCAGCCATACCCCTGGTAGAATGGGCCCGCAAGCCAGCCAGTGGGTCCTTACCCGCCAAACGGTAGCACTCCGAGATGGCCAAAATAATCCAGCGACACAAAGTCTGTTTCGTCACAGCTTGCCCCAAACGCTTTCCAGCGTAACCAATAAAGAGTTGATCATCCACTCTGACCCGGGACATGCGTGAAACAAAAGCTTAAAGCTCTCCTAGGATCAAGCCTATGGAGCCTCTCCTCTTCCTTACCAGGATGCGGAGGAGGATAGAATGCCGGAAGAACAACCTTCTGGGCCAAATGAAATTCCGTCACTACCTTCGGAAGAAAAGAAGGACGAACTCTAAGGACAACCCTGTCCTTGTGAAATACAGTGAAGGGAGGCTTAACTGAAAGTGCCTGTAACTCACTCACTCTGCGAGCGGAAGTAACCGCAACTAAAAACACAGTTTTCAGAGTTAACAGCCTCAAAGGGCAAGAATGTAAAGGCTCAAACGGAGCACCCATAAGAAACTTAAGAACAAGGTTTAAATCCCAACCGGGCACCAGGAAAGGTGACGGAGGGAACACATTAGTGAGCCCTTTCAGGAACTGTGAAATCAAAGGGATTTTAAAGTAAGAACACTCTTCAGACGAGCGCTTAAAGATGGACAGCGCCGCCAGGTAACCCTTAACGGTACCCACTTGCAAGCCCATGTGGGCCAAAGAAAGTAAAAAGGACAAAACCATGGGGATGTCACATGCAAAAGGATCCACATTCTGAACCCTGCACCAGTCGCAGAACTTACGCCAACGGCAACGGTACAGAGACTTTGTTGCCGGTCTTCGGGCCGAAAGCAACACCTCCATCACGTCCTCAGGGAGGTCCCAATCCTTATACCTCAACCTTTCAGAAGCCAAGCGTGAAGGTTGAGGGATCTGACCTCTGGATGGAGAACCTGACCCCCCTCCCGTGAGAGCAGATCGTCTCGGTAGGGAAGACGACGTGGAGGGCAGATGGATAAGTCGAGAAGGTCTGGGTACCACGTCCTCCGAAACCCACGCCGGGGCAATGAGGATCATCCGGGAACCGAACTTCCGTAACCTCCGCAGCACTTGCGGGATGACGGGGACTGGAGGAAACACGTACAGCAGCGGGAATGACCACTCCACCACAAACGCGTCTCCTAAGGCTCCTTCTGGAGGAAATTCCCGCGAGCAAAACCTTTCGCACTTCCGGTTGACACTGGAGGCGAAGAGATCCACTTGAGGGGTCCCCCAAAGGGCGAAGATCTCCAGGAGAATCTCCTGAGCCAACTCCCACTGGTGAGAGATCGCGCTCTGCCTGCTCAGAGCGTCCGCCGTCACGTTTTCGGCTCCGGCCAGATGAACTGCCGAGATCGAAACTTCCTGCTGGATGGCCCAGAACTCGAGCTGCATCGCCTCTCTGCACAGAGGAAGTGACCCTGCCCCCCCCTTTTTGTTGAGGTAGTGCATGGCCACTGTGTTGTCTGTCAGGATCAGGACATTCTTCCTTCGCACAGACGGCAGAAAAGCCTTCAGGGCTAGCCTGACGGCCCTCAGCTCCAACAGATTGATATGGAGTCTGGACTCCGACGGAGACCAACGACCGCTGACTGTCAGCCCGTTGGCATGAGCTCCCCATCCCGTGAGGGATGCATCCGTCACGATCGTCACCTCCGGCCAGGGAAGCCAAAATGGAGCCCCCTTCATCAAGTTGCCTTCGACGGCCCACCACAGAAGGTCCCGGGCGACCGAGGACGGCACCTGAATCGAGTCCGACATCCTGCCGGAGGACTGCGACCATTGCGTCTTGAGTGCCCACTGCAAAGATCTCATCCGCAGGCGAGCCTCTGGCACCAGAAGAATGCAGGATGCCATGAGGCCGAGCAACCTCAAGAACTCGAACGCTGGGAGCGTCTGGGCATGCTGAAACTTGTGCACCATCTGCTGAATGTGAAGAGCCCTCACCTGGGGAGGAAAACACTGCCCCAGGGAAGTGTCGAGCACTGCTCCGATGTACTGGAGCCGCTGTGTTGGCGTCACATGGGACTTCTTTAAATTGAGGGAGAAGCCCAGCCTGTGAAGGAAGCGACAGGTGATCGATAGATGATCCAGGACTTGCTCGGGAGAGCTCCCCCTGATCAACCAATCGTCCAGGTAGGGGTAGACGTGAATCCCCCCCTTGCCTGAGATGCGCTGCCACCACCACCATGAGCTTGGTGAAAACCCTCGGGGCGGAGGTCAATCCGAACGGCAGGACCCGAAACTGAAAGTGCGAGTCGCCAACCGCGAACCTCAGGTACTTCTTGTGCTTGGGATGGATCGGCACATGGAAGTAAGCATCCTTGAGGTCGAGTGACACGAACCAGTCCTGAAGCTGAAGGGCCTGGAGGACTTGAGAGTAACCATCTTGAACTTGTCCTTCCTCAGGAGTTTGTTCAAACCGCGCAAGTCCATGATGGGTCTCAATCCCCCGTCTTTCTTCGAAACCAAAAAATAAGGGGAATACCATCCCTTGTTCCTCTCCGCTACAGGCACCAGTTCTATGGCGCCTTTCTCCAGCAGGGCTTGAATTTCCTGCGCAAGGAGCGGATCCAGACTCTGCAAAGAGAGGTTCCCCGGTGGGTTGTCGCGAGGCCTTTGCCGAAAAGGAAGACAGTAGCCGTGGGTTATGATCTCCAGAACCCACACATCTGAAGTAATGGCTTGCCACTCTACAAGATGCTGCGCCAGCCTTCCCCCAACCGGCGAACCATGGGACATGGCCTCACGACTGAGTGGGAGCGGCTGCGGCGTTACCTGAGGGCAAAGAGGCAACTGCCCGAGCGGCCTTGGCACCACGGGTACCCTGTCGTCCACCTCTGGTACCCCTGCGATGGCCTCTTTGACTGCCAGCTCCTCTCGCTTTACTGAAGGAGGAGTAATAACGAAAGGAACCACCCCTCCACTGCTGTCCCCTAGGACGAAAAGGCGGAGGTTGGCGAACTGCAGCGCCCAACGACTTCGCTGCAGCTTTTGAGGTCTGCAACCTCTCAAGGCTCTCGTCAGCCTTGCTGCCAAAAAGGTGTTCACCATCAAAGGGCATGTTGAGGAGCCGGGACTGCACATCAGGCGCAAACCCCGACTTCCGCAACCACGCAAACCTGCGTATCACGGTGCTCGCCGCCATGGACCTACTGACGCATTCAGCTAAGTCCAAACCCGACTGAACGGACTCACACATGGCATCCTTACCATCCTGGACCATAGCAAGGAAACCATCCCGTTCATCCCCTTCGGGAACATGTTCAGCCGCTAACGCAACACAGTTCCACAGAGTGTGCGTGAAACGCGACAAGGCACAAATGGAGTTGGCTGCCTGAAGCGCCATACCACCAGAAGAAAACACTTTCTTCGCCCAGCCATCAAAACGTTTGTCGTCCCTATCAGGAGGGATGGTAGGGTACGACACCTGCTTTGCCGGGGCCGTGGCCGCCTGCACCACCAAACTCTCCGGAGTGGGGTGCCTGGTCAAGTAGCAGGGGTCGCCACTGGCTGGACGGTATTTTCGCGACAAGGATCTGCCCACCGCCGGGAGACTCTCCGGAGCAGTCCAAGCCGCCGCCACCCTTCTCTGTAAAGCCATATGGAATGGCAGAACCGGGTCAGTTGGGGGACCAACATCAAGGATGTCTGTCAGATCATCCTGCACAAACTCCCCTGGGGGAGCAGACCATCCCAAGTACTCAGAAACCCTAGCCATAAGGCGCCGGTACGAGGAATCAGCATGAGAGCCAGGCTCAGGCCTACAAAACTCCACCTCCGGAGATGTGTCCAGTCCACTGGCATCATGCAGTGACTGTCTCAACTCGTCAAACTGACTATGGCCCGAGACAATGTCATCCGGAACCTGACTAGGAACCAGGCCATCAGAATCCTCATCCGCCTCTGAAATATAGTCCAGGTGGCGAAAAGAAGGCACTCGAGAGTGCTTGCCCTTAACCAGAGCCTTCCTAGGGGGTCCACCCGTGCCCTGGGGTACCTCCGACACGAAAGGCGTCGATGGCGTCGAGCGAATCGGCGCCAGCGTCGAGAGAACCGGCATCGGCGTCGAGGAAATCAGCATCGAGGAAATCGGCGTCGACGTCAGATGTAGCGCCTCCAGAATCGGCGGCGTCGACACAGCCCTCGAGGCCGGAGCCCCGAGCGTGTCCCTCGACGACCTGAGCGTCGACGGCATCGACGACTTCCTCGGAGCCAGAGCCTCGAGAAAGCCCGTCGACGCCCTCGACGCCACAGACCTCACAGGTGCACACGGTCTCGAACGCGTCGAGGACCGGGACCTGGAACGGGTACGTCGAAAACGAGTCCCCTTGTCCGAACGGGACCTCTCCCGTGACTCGTGCCGACCACTCTTGCGAGCGGTGTCTCTCGACCTCACACGACCGACCCCACTCGGGGGCGCGGACGGCCGAGTACCCTGCGACTCAAGTATCGCCAACATCTTCTTCCCGAAGGAAGCCCATTCCTCCGGCGTCGCACGGCTGGAGGGGTAAGCGACGTGCCGGGCAGAGCCCTCCGAAGAGGACCTGGAGACGACCGGTGTCGGCGCTTCCGAGAATGCCTCGAAGAGGCTGAGGAGTGGCGAGACCGACTCCTAGAAGGAGACCCACGAGACTTCCGACGATGACACGGAGAGTCACCCCTCGAATCATCCGTCGAAAGCCCTGCAGACTTCGACTTCCGGGGCTTGGACACCCGACCTACCGACAACTTCTTCTTACGTTCGCGTAAGGCTTTGGACGTGAGCGACTGGCAGTCGATACAGTCATCCGTGTCGTGGGCCTCCCCGAGGCACCAGAGGCAGGCGTCGTGCGAGTCCGTCACCGACATCTTGGACCCACACTCCCCGCACTTCTTGAAACCCGGACGCGGGGTCGAAGACGAAGTAGACATCTTCAGAAGGAATTTCACAAACGAACAGGTCCGAAGAACCGAGAAGAACAGAACTCCAAAGAGTCGAGGCGTTTGAACCGAGAAACACGAAGCAACACGTTCGCGGAAAAAACAGAACTGAGGATATGGGCGTCGTGCGTCCTACTTATCACATCGGATGACGTCGGACGTCGGAGGAGGTCCTCGACGACGGCGCATCGACGTCATCGACGCAGGACGCAGACGCCGAAAAAGTTTCCGAAGCAGCACAGCTGTGGTGATTACATGTCATAGATATGGAATACGTCGGAGGACCCAATCCCCTCGAAGTGGCTGGCATGTTTTGTAGACTGTGTAAGGCCTGTGGAATCTTTCAAAGATTTTGCCATGAAAAGTCATTCTACTCATTACCCTATGTCTTCACAGGACCATTGAGAGGAACTGGGTATAATAGAAGGAGACTGTGGTAGACAAGTTTGTGGTATTTCAGGAGTAGGCTGCTTATGAGTCATAGCACCTGTTAAAGTACCCTCCCCTTGGGAAGTAATCTTTTTCTCCTTGTGGGGTGTACTACCTTTCTCCTTATGGTAATAGTGACCCTTTGAGTGATTTTTTGACCTTCTCCCTTTAAGGAGCGTCTCAGGGACATGTTTTTGTACTAGCTGGGTAGTTTTAGAAGAACTGCTGTTTTTAGCCGATTATGACGCTAGTGAGTGTCGAGTTTCGGCGGAAGGTAGGTCCGAAGCTGCATCTACCGACACTCAGCTTTCAGCCGCTGGTGTGGACACAGCGTCCGTGCCGCCTTTGTCGTGCGACTTTGAGGGCCTGTCATGTGGCTTTCGAGATCTTGAGTGCCCAGAGGACAGGCAGCTTGTGGACCTACCCCATGGCACTGTGTGTGGCCGTGTCGATGAAGGCATTGTCGACTTTCAACCATGGGGTATGTTCTTGGCGTGAGACACTGTGCTGCTGCCGCCGGGTGTCGTCCCCGTAACATGCCACCGGCCTGTCTATTGCTGTCGTGAGCTAGGACGTGGGAATTGATCGGTACCCCATCGCCTTCGCCGTACGAAAAGACGGTGATGCTGCCGCCGCTGGATGCAGCCGCCACGTCCAAGGCAGCCTCGGCCTGCATGGCGTGGTGGGCCCAATGCTTCATTTTTCGGTCCTTGAGTGTTTTCGGTTTGAAGAGCTGACAAGCTCGACAATGGCCTTAATCGTGGTCCCGTGCAAACAAAGGTTGCACACCCGGTGCTCGTCTTTCCAGGGGAACATTTTATTGCAACTAGGGCAGAATTTAAATAGTGTATTTTTCATAATCAGATGGAAGGGAAGCAAGGCGAAAATAGAGGGTAAAGGGGAAAATGCATTCTCTTAGAGCCCCAACATGTGTCCACCCCCACTCTCAATACTGTTTGGGCCGAGGCCCGGTGCGGCCCTCCAAGGCCAAAAGGGTGCATCGAGGGTGCATCTTTGTCCGACGTTTGTCCTTTTTGCCGCCTGAGAGGTGGTCAAAAGTCGCTGGTTTAAAGGATAGAAAATGTAACTAAATCTAATTCATTTTCAATCAATGGCGTTAGTCGAATAGGAACCCTGCGTTTTAGCGTCCGTCGATGATGGAAAAAAACAATCTGAGGGACCTCGACGCGTGAAGGACCATGGCTACAGTGGATGTCACACTAGGGATAGTATTACTGGCACACCATGTCGACGTACCTTTTCGAGTATCGAAAACAACTGTAATACTCTGCAGCTTCCACTAGATGTCGGCCTACGCATAGCATGTGATCTAAGCAGATTCCACAAGCCTCAAATATATATATTATTTTTCAAAGAAATCAATGTTGAATAGGAATTGTTTCGACCTTGCATGGCTGTAAGATTAAATCACCTTATGTTGCATAACTAGTGTTTGTGCGATTGAAACAAGGAAAAGGGCATCTTCGCCACATGGCTAGTTGTAGTACACCAGAGGTATTGCCTGAACTTATTTTCATCAATAGAACCCTTACATTCTGGTTTCTTTTGTATGGAAACATGGGACGGTTGTAACAGTGTACATAACTTTATCTTGTCAAAAAATACACCAATGATTTAAACCTTCATTTTTCTACTTTGTGTTGAATATTTTGAGATGTATATTAGTTCTGGTCGTTTTTTTGTTCTTCGCAAAATGTAATAATGCATCTCGAGATTGCTTACAAGCGCTTTCTTTAGCCTACTGACGCTCTACCCAAGGTGTTCTTTATACTCCCAAGAGTGAAGAATGGCATGCACTCTTGAATTCTGGCAGGAGCCCTCTTCACCCTCGGTCTGCAGGAACAGACTGCTTCAATCTCCTCGTGCTTGGTACGGCACCAGCAACTTATCAGTAACACCGCCCGTGTTACATTCTTCACAGAATCCCCCATGTCATTGGAGCTGCATCCCCGAAGCTGAGACCGAAGGAATCAGCCGTTAGCTCCGGGCCTGTCGCGCTCCACCTGCATCGCCTGACCTGCTAATGGCCGGCGCGATGCGGGATGAAACCGAGGCTCGGCCCGGTTTCTAAGCAACAGCGTTGCTTAATCTACCAGCATTGCTCCCGGCAGGCGGAAGCCGGCAACACAGAAGAAGGCCATAGGAAAAAGGCCAACTTCCTGTTTGCCGCCTGTTCGCGGTGTAGCCTGTACGCCGTGCCTCCTACCGTTGCACTGATCTGAGCCTGGGACAAGATTCCTGTCTCTCTCCCTTGGGATCACCCTACAAACCGCATTCACACTTGGTTCACCGCATCTGGGTAAGCCATCTAACTATATTGTGCACCTACAAGATTCTCCTCATAACAACTTGCTCAAGAGTCTTCGCCCAACCCGGCGTGACACTGCTCGCTGTGGGCCCGGGCGCTATCACTGTCTTATCTATTTCCCATTGGCTGCGGCTGCCTTCCTCAACGTGCAAGAGTCACCTGCATGCTCTCTGTTTACACACTCACTGCTACAGTGATTCGCTCTGCAACCTAACTGCAAAATGGCATTGCCATCTAATAAGAATTTACTACTGAACCTATTTACATGCTAGATGATCCATCTTATTGCATTTTGTAATTTAATCCTCATCATGCAACGCAGACTTCTATACGATCACCAGTAGTAGACGGTTAAATACCATTTAAACTATCACTGTGAATGCCAGAATCTAGATTGCCTAGTGCTTTGTTACTTCGGTTTGATAAATGCCTTGCAAGCCCTCAGTGAAACTGCCCCAACGCAGGTAATCCCCTACCGCAAGGGTCCTTCATGACCCACTTTACAACTGTGATATTATGCTTGACCATTGTAAAATTGTGATATTATGCTTTTACGGTCGCTTAGAGACCGCCATGCAATCGGGTTATGCCCTATGGTCGCTTTGAGACCATTGTACAATTGTGTTGTGCCCATGGTCACTCACTGACTAGCGTGCAATCGTGTTGTGCCCCATGGTCACTCACTGACTAGCGTGCAATCGTGTTGTGCCCTATGGTCGTCTAGAGACCACTGTGCAATTGTGTTGTGTTCATGGTCACTCACGGACTAGCGTGCAATTGTGTTGTGCCAAGTTGCTACTATAACTAGCTTGTTGACCACTCCACTTACAAGTGACTGTCAGCCTACACAAAAACTCAAATCTAGCGGCTGTACCCACGTCCTACCACTGCTGCTGAATTATGCCAGCCTGGCTCATCCTCATCATGTTCCCCTTCTGTGTCATGCCCAATCACACGCCATGTAGAAGAAACAGCTACATCCCACTTAGCAATGGTCTAGCCAAGTTAGGCTGCCCCAGACACCACCCCATTCCCTGCCCTACACCCTTCCTGTCCACCTTGCCCCCCCTTCCCTTACAGTGCCCCTACAGACCACACTGCTAAAACTAGCGTCATTCCATGCAACCCTCCACCCCACCTCGCTGACCGTGCCAAAGCTGCCCATTGTGACACCAACCAGCACTCACTTAAAACAGAACATCGCCCCACAGCCCACCCTAACATCAACACCCGCAATAACAGACTAGGCTGCAGACTTCTCACCCTACCAAGTAAAATACACACTACCCCTTTGATTAAACACAGTAATAAAAATACCCATGAACGCACTGGATCACTCAAAGGAGCCTTACTTAACGTCAGATCCCTTGTTGCCCACCCTACTGAAATCGCCGACCTCATCCGTTCAGAAGACCTGGACTTCCTTGCCACTACAGAAACCTGGCTGCACGCTGCAGCAGGTCCCTATCTAACCCTTGCGGTTCCTGATAACTACTCCATCCTAAGGGCCGACACACCTAATGCTCGCGGAGGAGGAGTAGCTCTCATATTCAAATCCTCGCTTGATATTAGATCTGTTACCTCCCCTCTTCTAAATTCTTGCGAACGCCTTTCTATTAAAATACAAACTACACCTAAGACCACTATCACTCTGGAATTAATATACAGACAACCTGGCCCCACAGGTACCTTTGAGGAAGATATAACCTCCCTCACAGCAGAGAAATCTAAACGTCTCTCACAAAATATTATCCTAGGTGACTTTAATCTAGGTTACAATGATCCTGACGACACCCCTGCATCCTCCCTTGCCAATGCCCTTGGTGAACACAACTACAATCAACTTATCACCCTACCTACGCATCAGAAAGGCAGAACATTAGACTGGCTCGCAGCCCACAACTGTAACATCATCTGCAAGGAACCCCAACCTCTTATATGGACTGACCATCTTACTTTCATTCAATATTAGTACTAATAACCAAACCCACATTCAGTGCCCCCTGCACCAGCATGCCCGACTAGAAACAAGCGTAACATTACTGAAGAAACCCTTATTCCATTGGTTCTACCTACCCTAAACACGATTCCCGACACATCGGACCTCAACCTACTAGTAGACACATACAATGACGCCATGGCTAAGGCTATTGACATTGTTGCCCCCCTAAAGTTACGTAAAAGTAAACCTAGAGCCTATCTTAATTATTGGTATACACCAGAACTTAAACTACTAAGAAATAAGAAAACTAAAATGGAAAATCTTTGGAAAATGAATCCTTCAGAGGAACATAAAATCAATCTCGCCAATGCATCCTCCCTCTATAAAAATTAGAAATAGTTTGCACCAAAAAGGAAGTTTACAATGTAAGAATAAACCATGCTAGTTCCAGTACTAAAGAACTATTCACTATCGTGAAGGAGCTAGAAAACCCCAATCCACCGATGGACATGTCCGTGAAGGACCAACTATGGTGCACAAGCATCCAAAATGCCCTTGCAAATAAAATCAGCGGCCTGCAAATGAAAATTGAAATGAAAAGACTCCAACTCTCCAATAGTAACCCCTCCCACCCCCAGTTTACCCACTACTACCAATACTAACGTAGGTTTCACCTTCAAAAAGGTAACCGTATTAGAAGTGCAAAAAATTATAACATCTCTCAAACCGTCAAATTGCAAAGGGGACAGCTGCCCGGCACAGATTATAAAAGATGCAGCAAGCAACCTCTCCCCATTCATCTCGAAACTTATAAACGCATCATTCTCTACTAATTCAGTACCCAACAATCTGAAACAGTCATGGATCCTTCCTCTTCTAAAAAAAAAAAAAAAACAGACCCTCGACCCAGCCATTCCTACTAATTACAGGCCCATCACCACTGTTCCCTTCCTGCTAAAAATCCTGGACAGAGATGCCTACCTGCAAATCCAGAATTTTCTAGAGTCCAACCAATTACTTGGACTGCGTCAGTCTGGCTTTCGACCTCAACATGGAACAGAAACTGCCCTTGTTGATCTCAAAAGTCAGATTGACGACATCAAAGACAAGGGTAAGGCTGCTATCCTACTCCTCCTAGATCTCTCAGCAGCCTTCGATTTGGTCGACCATAAAATACTCTGTAACCACCTCTCCTCTGCCGCCCATTTCTCCCCCTCTGCTGTCACGTGGATACAGTCCTTCCTGGCCAATAGAACTAGGAGGGTCTTTTCCACCGTGGCAGCAGCAGACCCCATTCCCATCACCTGTGGTGTCACACAATGCTCATGTGTTTCCCCTATACAATATCTTTACAGAGCCTCTCTTTGATAAATTGTATCGACTGTGTGTCACCTACACAAACTATGCGGACGACACCCAGATACTCCTTACCATATCCGGCAACTACAACACTGTTACCAGGATCAATGAAATCCTTTCCGTCATTCAGACATGGATGGCCACACATGGCCTTTGCCTGAATGACGAGAAGACTTAACTCCTCATTGTTGGTTCACCAAACAATTTACAAAAATTGAGCCCTAACTAATCCAAAATCATCATTGATGGCAATACCATCCCCGTCGCCAAAAATGTGAAAACACTTGGCTTCTATCTCGACGCCAATACTAACCTCACTAAGCAAATTCAATTCGACCGCCTCAACTACCGCTTACACAGGAAAACTAATAGCATGCAGACCTTTTCTTTCTACTAATAGTTGCCTTACACTAGCTAGAGCCCTCATACAATCTAAGTTAGACTACTTCAACAGCCTATACCTAGGTGCCAACCAAGCTATAATTAGTAAACTCCAAGTCACTTAAAATAATGCGTTACGAGTAGCACTAAACATTCCTAGGGGAGAACATATCTCTGACACGAGACTCGCATGCAAATGGCTCTCCATTCAACAAAAAAATTGACCTAAAAACTCTCTGCCTCACCTACAAAGCCCTCAACCACCTAGCCCCCCCTAACCTTACCAATAAGTTGACTTGGAAGCGGTCCATCAGAACTACTAGATCCTCCAACACCCTAGGTCTTACAGTGCCTAGATTTATCTCCAAAAGAGCCGGAGGCTCGAGCTTTAGTGTCCTCGCCTCCCAATGCTGGAACTCCCTGCCTTTAAACATCAAGTCGGCCAAATCCTTCCATTCCTTTAGGAAACTTGCCATTGGGTGGCTACTGTCAAAAAGTCAACCAGTTTGCTAGACACAGCTCTAATCTGTATATACTGTACATGCGTCATTCATGTCATTATTGGACTTCTGTATAGCCACTCTCTGTACTTCTTGTATATGACCTTTGCTAATGTATCACTGTGTAATTTTACCATGTATTATGCCTTGTAACCTGTACCAGCGCCCTTTTACTCCCGGTTTCCGGAGCGCTATATAAATATAATAAACAAACAAGACCACGGACATGAGTCAGTATGTTGTGTAACTTGAAACTCCCTGATCAGACAAATGTGATGATTTCCAAGCAGCTACAATCCCATATTTAGGGGATGCAGATATTAATCACGCTCACTTGGCAAAAAAAATGTCTTAATGTGGTTGGACAAAAGCTGAACATCTGGTTGTGAATGGTTGTCCAATTTTTAATGTTTGCATATGTGCCCACATTGCTGCTTTAAAGACCATGACAAGTTTCTTGTATCTCAAACTATATTCTAAAACAGATGAAACATGTAAACCTCCAAAAGTAAGATGCTGAAGAACAGGGAACTAGAGCAGACTATCAAAATGCCGAACAGCCTTTCATAAGGAAAGCATCAGTCTTTCTAAATTTACAAAAGCAAAAAACAGTGCCAAGCAGCATCTGAAAAACTGGATGGGAAACAAAATATATGCAAATGCAAACTCTGGGCTCTTGTGGTGGCACATAGTGGAAAGATTGCTAGCCAGTGATGAACATTATCCTAAGAAAAACAAAGATGGCCAATGGCTGGAGCATCAACCATCGGGCTGCAAAAACGAGTGAGGCAAAAGATTCAGTTGTGCGTGCTTAGGTGTACACCCCTCCTCTGTTCTACCAGCCTTCCCTACTTCCGCCCCACCTCATAGGGCAGCCAGAGTAACAGGAGCCAACTAGGAGCTATCCAGAGGATTTAACATTTCATTTTCCATTACAATGTGTACATTAATTTGGAGATTGGCGATGGGTGTGCAAGGAAGGTTTGGGCATATTGAAAGCAAATTTAAAAAGGAGAAATGGGGCCGCTGGCGCAGGTGGCCCATTCCACAAAAGCCCTGACTAAACCCTCACCACACTTGCATTCCATGTGCCTAACAAACATACACAGACCATTCCCAATCGCAACTCCCTTCCCCACCAACTTGGGGTTCTTTACTCTGACCCCAATTTACCAGAAGGAGGGCCGAACCAAAAACCAAGTCATGGTAAAGTATTTTTATGCCAACAGCCTAATCTGAATGTGGGGAAGAATGACAAGCATACATTTTTTGAAAGAGCACAAGGGACCTTTAGAAGGATCAGTGACTTGCACAGGCCACAAAAGAGTACAGTGCCTAAAGCATCAACTAAATTTAGGGCACATGTGGGAAATAATAGGGTCGTGCAACAAACCAAAGTAGGAAAATGTATGAAAACCATATCACAACCAAGAGAAAACACCACGTTTCCTACTTTCCCACAGGTGTCCCGAGAAAAAGGTACCTCACATGTGTGGGTGCACTTATGTGGGCACAAAGGGAAAAGGCTACACCAAACGCCCTGCAGAGATGACATTTACAGTGTTGGCCTTCTGGACAAAGATTTGGGCCTGGTGTGTCTCAGCCACCAAGGAAAACAGGAAACCCCATGCATTTCTGAAAAGAAGACACGTGTGATAATACAAAGAAATCTCACTTTCATGAGTCGCGCTACAATTTATCACCCATAATGACCAGCAAAATCCAAAATGTAGGGGAAAAAAAAAACACAATCGCGACATTTGTGACCAGGAAACCACTGAAACACAAACACTGAAACACGTGTCCTACCTTCAAACGGTCACATAGATGTCCCGACGAAAACCAGACTTGGGTGCACTTACCTAGGTGGAAAAGAAAAAAGGTTGACTGCCCCCAGTGCAGCAGCGGTCATGGGGCGACTTGGCGGGGTCCACGTCCCTCCCCAGAGGGAAAATCTGTAACACGACCCAACCTCTGTAACAACCCACTGAGTCATCTAAAGTGAGCTCTCTAGCATTCCTATTCTGGTCCTGCTTCCTTTTACTGGGAGGCCTTGATCCAACTTCAAGAGTAAGTCATTCCCTAGTAGGACTCTCCCAGGCACCTCACTCTGTACACTGACAGGTATTCTTACAGTCATATTGTTGCACTGGATGAGAGCAGGTAGTATTGGAAGGATCTGGACAGGGCCTCCAGCAAGTTTAGTGGGGTCTTTGGGTGCCTTAGCAGCATCCTCCGGTTTGAAAAAGGTTTCATCCACCACTGTGATGCTGGCTCCAGCGTCTCTAATGGCAGGGGTCTCCTGACCATTCACAAGTACACTGTCCTTGTAATATTCTTTTGTGTTATCTGGTATAGAGTTATACACATCTAAATTCTGCTGTTCCCAGGGACAGTAAGGAAACACTGGCTGAGAATCCAATAGGGTCTTCAGGCAATAGATGAAAGTTTCCACTTGACATATGTACTTCTCCCTCAGGGATGAAGGCTAAGGAGGCAGTGTGGACCCCTGAAGGGTCCCCTTGCATCTGGGATCCCCTTTCACATGGTCAGTAGATCCATAAGCATAACATTTACCAAACGCTTTCATGAATGGGGGTTTCTGCTGACCTCCCTCTGGTTTGGCACCAGAGGTTTCACTAGACTGACCTGGTTTCCCCTGGTATTTACCCTTCTTATGTCTGTGACCCTCTTTTGGATGAGAGGCTTTAGAATTCTCTTGGTCATCTTTCTTGTGCTGCGTCCTCTCATCCATTTTGTGAGTGGCCCCAGATTCCTTGGGAGTAGCCCTGTTGGCAACCCACAAGTCAGCAGACTTTATTAGCTTCTTGGGGTCAATCTCTTTTGAGCCAGCAAAGTGTTGTCAGGAGAGCAGCATCAAAAATAGACTCCAACAAAAACAGATTTATGATTCCTTCAAAAGAAGTCACTCTGTAACCCTTAACCCAACCATTTCCGTTTTTCAAATATTCACACACCCAGGAAGCCCAAGGGACACACATTCTGGACTCAATGATGGACCTTGTGGGGTCCCAGTGGCCAAATGTTGTGGGAAAAGGGGCTGTTTAGGCAAAGAGGGGCTCTCTTCCTGAGACTCCTCTTCCTCCTCTTACTCCTCTAAGACATTAGAGTTAGACTCTGAATTATCATCCCCAATATAATTTTCCACATTTCTTGGGTTAGTAGGTTTGACAGGCCAACTCCCCAGACTTTGATGACTCAACAATCTTGCAATGAATTCATTTTTCTTTCCTTTAACAGGGAGACTCCTGGCTTTACACATTTCGTTCAGTTGCTCTACTGTTAGAATGACCAGGGCTTCCTGATGGAAGTTATCCTTATTTGGCATGTTACAATTGCTGTTCTAGTGGAGCTTAGCCTTGTGAAGGGTTTTAGTTGAACAAAAGCAAAGCAAATTCTTTGTGTAACAACTCTACACTAGATCCTCACCGCCTGCCACCAGTGTTAGGCAAAATTGTATGCAGTACCCTTTGGGTGCACTACAACAACCCTGACCTCCTGGCAATAAGAACCCAACCTTTGGTATAAGTCTGTACTACACAGGTTGGTAGTGTGGTCGAGTAGCCAGGCTTATCTCAAGAGGGGTCAATGTGAGCTGTAGGGGAGTTACACAGAGATGCACAGTGACAAGTATTCAAATAACTCTTACACACAAGGTCTCTTGATTAAGAAATTATTAATTTATCAGTCAGTTAGAATAAGCCTTCTTCAGAAGGGAGCAATATAAAGCAACACACAAATACACTTCAAAAATACAAACTTAGTTTTCTAAATCAGTGGATACCCATTTGGGATGTCTCACAGACACGACCTACACCCTCAGGTGACTTCAATTGCTAGGGTGCTATGGACATTCGTTTATCACCGTTTGCATTTAGAATAGTCTTAGGAGAAGTGTCAAAGAAAAGGAGGGTCAGAATAAAACAAGGATTCACACAATGATTCTTAAGCAGGCAAGTACTTTCAATAACTACCCAATGCAAAGTCAGTTAACCCTTTCCTGGAAGAAAGGCAGAACACATAAGCAGAAGAGAGAAGAGTCATTTAGGGAGCCAGGCCAGCCAATGTTAAGTTACAAAGTGTCAAGGTGAACTGAAGCACTTCTTGCAGGTAAGTAGAAAGTGTTTCACAATGTTTAAAAAAGTCTTTGTAGGATAGAAGAAGTCCAACTAGGGTCACAAGCTGATTAGGCTTGTGAGGTAAAGATCTTGCTGTTCCTGGGCCTCAGTCGTGGGGACAAGAGGGATGACGTCTGGGGACTACTGCACTGCAATGGGACTGTCACCGCTCGCAACCGGCAATCTTCGAACAAGTGGCACTTCGGCGTTTCAGTTCCTCGCGTATACCGCAAATAGCACCACTGCGGTTCCTGGCTGTCGAGGTGGGCTTTCCTTGCGTCTGGGGTCCCGCACTCTGTTGAGGGGGCTTAGGCTCGGTCAGTCCTGCTTCTTGGGATTCCGGAGGATCTTCCTGGAGCTCTTGGCCAGCTTCAAAGCATCGCACACTAACTGGTGTCCGTTCCTCTCTCTGGCTATGCGACTGCAGTGGAAACTCGACCAGCTTTGAGAGGATGTCCAGGTGGCTTACTTTGGAGTTGATTTGTCCCACCAACTCAAAAAGGGAGAAGTCGTCCTTGCAGGGGCTTCTCTGTCATACGAATTTGGAGTTTCAGCACAGCAGCAGGGCTTCACCGGGCAAACAAACGGTCCAGGAGTTGCAGTAGGCGTCCTCTTAAAGTTTTTCATCGGATTACTTTGTCCAGTGCTCGACTCGGCCTTCCCAGCCAAAAAGCCTGGTCTTTTATGCAGCTTGCTCTCATTCATTCCAGCCTATCTGTCAGTCACCCAGCAGGGTGGCTGTTCTTGCCGGACAGGCAACCGGCCAATCACCTAAGACTGCATTCCCTAGGAGACTAAGCACCGGGAGTTTCGGGCACCTCCCTCGCTTCCTGCCCCCACCAGAAAGCCTGGAGCAAGCGGCAGGCTTCACTTGTGAATCCCGCCAAAGTCAAAATGAACAAAGGGAACAAACTTGGTTTGGCGTGCAGAGTTAATCTCAAGGAGGACCTTTACACAAAGAAATGTTATGCTCACCTGGTATCCACGGGGACGCCACTCAGCCAGGTTGGTTGCTGGTATCCTCTTCCCAGTCCCCCCCCTTCCACCCACTCTCCCTCAACTATGGCCTACGGGGAAGATTCCGCCTGAAAATACAGGAGGACTGTGTTCAAGACTGGCCGACTGAGGTAAATATCCTCCCACCACCCTATGTGACTTTTACCCCTCAGGGCCCTCTCCTCACCTTGTTGTGGAATTAGGCATGCTCTCCGTCCTGCCTTTTTGGCAGGGGCGCGTTGTTTGTGTGGACGTGTGCGGCCAAGTTACTTCAATGGTGCAGGCCTGTTTGGTGTCTCAGGTATGTCTTAATGCAGCTTTTGTATTGCGTTGTTATTCTTGCATGCCCTTCTTTGTTTGAATAATGTCTTTTTTTTCTCCCTTAGATGTGCAGAGCTTCAGCAGGCCGAACTGGCCGAGTTGGGCCTCGCCGGTAAATGATGCCACTTGATGTGCACTACGATGCGGTAAGCAAGCGCTATGCACAGCACTGCATTATCTTGTCTTTGCTAACCTGTTTTCTTCCTTTATTGCAGGTCGCTGTGTTTTCACAGCGGGTGTGGAGTTACGTAACGATGCCGGCCGGGAGGCGACCAGCTAGGTAAGCTTCTTGTGCAGTTTGTGGTTTTGCAATGTCTAATAGGCCTTCTTTAATATTGTCTTTTCCCTTCCTTTTCCAGGTCTTTCAGTCCGGTTGGCATGCGGATCCAGAGGAAACTTCACTGGAGCTGCAAGCGGATAATCAGATAGAGATTGCAGGTAAGATGCTGCTAACTATGTTCCTTTCGTCTCCTTGCAGGTTTGCTTCTCCGAGGCTCGTGGGTATCACAGGACACAGTGAGCGTCACGTTGCAGACTACAAAGTAACACGAAGTGTGCTTTCCTGTTCAGGTGTGGTTTAAATAGCCTGAACAAAGTAGTCCAGGTAAAGTAGTCCCTAGGCCACCACATCCAAAACACTATACCGCATAGGTTGGTTCCTAGGAGCCAAGCTATGTGGATGCCTCATGTTGGCTGAAGGCCCCAAAAGCAAAAAAGTAGCTCCCTGCACACATGTTCTTCAAGGTGCATGAGCCTGGTGCCTTAGGGCGCCAGGACTGGCCCCAAGAGAACCTTGCGAGTGGATGCCAGGTCTTCATGGCCTGATGGAGACCCGAGCCCTGATTGCACCTGGCAAGTGGGCTTGCCAGTGGGGGTCTGTGAGGGTCATGAAAAGAAATGGCGAAAAAAGAAGACGGGACCATTTTGAAGAAATGGCACCCAGAGGTGCTTTACCGTGGCTGCAAACGCAGCCCGTGGTAAAATCCCATAATGGTAGTTAAAAGTAAACCACTGCCACTAACCATTCAGTGAGGAAAGGGTAACATAAAAATGTTACATGAGAAGCTAGACAAAGGGGATACCAAGTAACCCCTCCAGCACCCTATTGTAAGATAGTGTGTGCTGGGTCTAGAAAGTTACAAAAGTAAGTAAAGTCAATTTCACTTTACTGCTCTGGGAAACAGTAGTTTATCCCAGAGAAGGTATTTAAACCTTTGGGAAATCTGGAAAACTTCCCTGTGTCACTGCACGGAAGGTGCTGTGTGACACAATGTAAAAGATGATGCCTATGCCTCCACAACCAAAAGAAACAGTGCACAAAATCACATTAAAATACACGAGAGAGTGGGAAAAAAGGGTCTCACTCTCTCCAGGTGAAAAAAAAATCAAGTCCTCAAAATCCAGCAAATTTGCTGGGGGTCTCCAAAGAAGAGGGAATTAGCACATTTCTGAAAATTCTCCCTAACAGTGTCCTCGAGTTTCTTCCTGCCAGACTTAGTGAGAGGAGAAGGATAGGACACAGAAGCATTTAGAGAAGATAGGAGGGATAGAAAGTGCCATAGAGAGGGGCACGGAATGTGAAATACTTAAACTAGGCAGAGCAGCTGAGGTACATGGGAGGAAGTAGGCAAGGAGGGAGCAGGAGCACAAGGACGCACAACAGGACTGGGAAGAAACTGTGGGAACTGAAGTGTGAGGGAACAGAAAACAAACTAGAACAGTGGGCAAAGGGAGTAACCAGTCAGGGCAGTCTCAAGAAAATGCAGGACGAGCACACACCTAAATTCCATTAACTAGGAGCAAACCAATGTAGGGTGAGCACACACCTAAATCAGATTTGTAAAAATTGAGGCACAACACAGTTAATGCAGGAGGTGGTGCAGTGAAAGTCGATACCACAACTAACAAATGATTAGAAATGAGGTACAGAGAATGCAGCAAGTAAGTAGAATGGCCAGAGGAGAAAGGCAAGAGAATGCAACAGTTAGAGGACAACGTGAAGGGGAGAAGTAGACAATGAAAGTCCAGCCATCAATCACGCTAGGGGTAAACAGAGTACGATGCATTATAGATTGTGTTCGTGCGGACCAGCATTATGGCTTGAGGGGCAGGGGTCCTACAGAGCCCTACCATGCCTGGACAGGTACAGACAGGGGCTTTAGCTGCGTGCCTTTGGCGCGAGGCCAGCTAAAGCCAGCCGGCACCCTGATAGAATACAAGAAGTGTGACTTGCCAAATACAGTGCGGGACGGGAAACGCAGCACCATAGGAGCCTTCCTATTGTGGGCTGCAAATGACGGCCATCTTGAAAGTGCTGCAAAGAGCATGCAAGAGCAGTGATAAGACTTCGCTGGTTTCTTCTTTGTCGGTCAGCACGCAGTGCTTTGGGACACAAGAGTGTGTCCAGGGAGTAGAAGATGTGCCTGCCGCAAGTACCCCTAGTAAACAAAAGTTACGCTTTGTCTTTTTTTTTTTTTTAAAGGAGGGAATTCAAAATATAATATTTTTTTTTGTTGCCCATACCGCTCCTACAGAGATAAGGATGTTGCCAGTAGATGGAGTGGAGCCTCTTTACCTTGGCAGCAGCAATGTAAATACTCAGAATTCACTTTGACATAGCGATGGGCACACTCAGAGTCAACTTCGGCACTGCTGTAGAAACACCTAGATTCAAGTATGGCAGCGAGAAAGATAATGGAGAAATGCCGAAATCTGAGACACCGCAGTAAATGGAAAACCACCTAAACCTGAGGCACCTGAGCAGTGGGAGAAGACACAGCAGTGATTCAAAACGAATTACTAGCGTACTAACATTGGTGTGCTATATTATATAAGGTAAGAGTGGAAGAGCTTTACTGGAATGCAGTAATTGCTGTACTCCCCATCCAAACCACGCTACCCTACCAGTTGCTGCTAGTTGACAGGCAAACAGACTGGAGCTGCTGCTTTAGAATTACCTTTTGCTTTATAGCCCTTAGCCGATGGGCTGCCTGGGCAGGGGCTGCCCAGAGTGTGTGTCTTATAAGGGCCTGCTAGCCAATGGGAAGGCAGTGGGTGGGAAGAGAGGAAGGGAACGACCGAGCAGGGATGGGTGGGAGCAGGGAGGGTGTTTTGGGTGCGCTAAGGTGCAAAGAAAAGGCTATATTTCAATTTAAAATTGATGTGCCGCACAGGGCATTAAAGGGCCACTTATCCCAGGCAAAGGTCACACGAAAAGCAGAGCTAGTTAGTTCCTGATTTGGATGACCAAGCACCTGATAACATTACTCTCATTTGTCTGCCGGCGCTGCCATCAGTGCCTGCAATGTACTCTATGTGTAGTGCAATTGTTCACTATTGCCACTAGGTAGCCGCAGAACACTATTCCAAGAATGCGAGAGAGGAAGGGAGGGGGAGGGGGAGAGAGGGGAAAAATATGTATGAATCATATGTATGATCATCTGCATGAATCATCTCTGCGACGTGGGAGTGATTCTGGTGCTATTTTACAGACACTAACGCAAGTATAGCAACTGTGGCAATGTTCCAACCATATAGAATGAGATGCTAGGTCCTCAGATGCATTTTAAAGCAGATGGCCGCAGAAGCTGGAATTCCTTTGAATGGATCGAACAAATTGAGCTGAGAGCAATACATGCCTAAGGATGTGATGAGTGCACTGAAGACATGTTTGGGCTGCTGTCCTTGGTTACTTCTTTCATTCTGGTACATTCTGCTACAGGAAAATACAGATTGTGTTTGTACAAGTTGTGAACATTAAGAAACAAGGGAAAGAAGAAACAAGAAGACAGTAAAACATTCATTGCGGGTCAATGAATGAAGTACTCACATAATCAAAAACTCACAATTCAATTCCGGGAAAATCATACATTCTTATTAACTAGACTAAGATATCTGCAGGGTAAATAGACTTGGAGGTGGAATGTTAGAGAACAACTGCAGAAATATAGGCAAAAAACAAAATCACACAGAATGTTACTTTTACTAAATTGTATGAAAGACCAACACTTACTTGGAGCTTTACGCCAGTCATAGGGGGCACCTCTGACATCTCCATCCCTTTTATATCCCCATGCCACCATACTCTCTACCAAATTGAAAAAGTAACTTCCTGTGAAAAATGAACAACAAAATGATGTCATTCTTGGGGGAGACACACAGTTTAAAATATCACAAGTATCATAAAGATGATCTGGTTTCTGACATTAATTGGGATACGAAAGAGAATATAAAAGAGAATTACTTTTAAGCTTGGCACCATAAAAGTAAGCACATATAACCAACATGTTTATGCCGGGGTACCATTTGGTGGAACAGAATTTCCGCATACACAGGATTTATATAGGATAAATGTGGTCTTTAGACAGTTATTTAGTACGTTTAGGTTGTAAAAGTCCATGAATATATAAAGTGATACATGTCCAAAAGGTCAAGTAAAAAGAGAATACGTTTCATGAAATTAGTTATTGCCGCCACATCAATTCTAACACATGCCATTCCATACTTACTCTACCATACCATGGTTACTGAAACACCCCAAACATTGATGATTAAAACTGATGCCTTTCCAGAAATGTAAGACAGCAGCACAGATTTTAAGAGAGCGCCTGCCCCTGCAAGCACCTCAACCATACATTCGCCACAATTGCCCGAGCAATTCAATATACTAACGAATTTAAAAAGGGTTCTCTGTTGCAATGTATTCGAACATTAAGTAGCAGGTTTAATAGAACAAAGTTAACAGGTACTGAAAACTGTTGCTTCAGTGGTAAAAATATAAAAAGAAAAAAGTGCCAAATCCCATCACTCTTTAACTGGTAGTATACCTCAGCTAGTTAAAGTAATGGTCAAGCCCAATACTTTTTCCTCCATGAATGATCACATCTCACACTCCTCATAGCAATGCATTGTAAGTGTGCTTATACAGAGCAGCACTTCTATTGCAATGTACTATCACTGCAACCCACCCGTGTTCGCCACAGCCAACGTGTGGTAATGTAAAGTGTGATGTAGTTGCAATATGTTTCAATGCACTGGTGGCACAAACCGGATCAAAACGCCCCTTTACACAATCACATCATCATGGAAATGCAGACGATGCTTTCGTCTGCAATACGTTTGAACCCAGCCTTCGGAGTGTTCGCCTTATTATACACATTTGTGTCACGTTTTCCTTTCATTGCTTTAAAATTATTTTTAAGCTTCAGCAAATCACTTTCTACGTCTTGTTGAAACAACATACTCTAACAATCGCAACTACAGCCAGAATAAGTGTTAAATATGGTTTGTGTTACCAATGCAACATGTAATTGTCAGAGGAATGCATGTATGCATCAATGGATCTTGGTTGCAAATATTTTGAGCAATGGAAGACCTTTTTATTTATATACAGGAGTAACAATGCTCTTTTGATCATGAAAGAACATGCAATAAATAAAGAAAATCAGATTTGACGGGAAGCAGTGATCTTACAATGGGGTGAGTTTGAGGGACATACTGACAAAGCTGTGGAGGGGAGTAAATGGAACAGTGACCTAGGACAATACATAAGTGGACATACAGAGATTAAGGACAACCAACATTGGACATTTTTAAGTACAGGTAGGTGGTACAGACAGCTGTGCTCAATATGTGACCATGATGGGTGAAGTGGTAGAGGGAAGAAGGAGGATGTGAGGGACAGAGGTAGGTTAAGATGGTAACTCTTAAGCTGGGAGGTAGGCATTTGGGTTTGAACAAATACGTATTTATTGCTTCGCGGATGGCCGGGGGAGAGAATTCCATCTAAGTGGAGAAAGAAGAGAGAAAGAGCAGAAGCGAGAGGAAGCACAGTGAGGCGGAGGAGCCACCAGGGCAGTCGTGGAGGCAGAGGAGGGTTTACAAGAAGGCTTGTAGAGGTGGATAGAGGAGGATAGATACATTGGTGCCTTACAAGATTAGCGGACCATGGAAGAAATTGAAATCTGGCCTGTTTTTGCATCATCAGCCATCCATCCTGGTGAAGGTACAAGGAAGAAGGTGTGAAGTGAGGTAGTTCAAAGAGTCCTTGTAGCAGAGGTAATGATCTTGTCGAGAGGACACAAAGCATAGTTATGGAGACCAAAGAGGATGGTGGCACAGTAGTCCAGTTGAAGAGATGTTTGGCGGTGTTGAAAGGAAGGAGGTGCCTGATTTTCCTAATATTTAGGAGGTTAAGGAAAAGTGCTGTTCCAGTTTTGGAGCTGAAGGTAGAAGTGTTAGAAGGGTTCTAGCTGAAAAAGAGTAAGGGGGGAAAGAGTGTCAGGTGGGAACTGGATAGGCAAAGGAGGAAAGAGCTTTTGGCAGGGAAGAAGAGCACCTCTATTCTGGTAGAATTTAACATCAGAGAGTGAAAAGCCATCCAAGATTTAATGGCACAGAGACAGTTGGAAATGTTGATAGAGAGATCAGAGGAGAGGTCAGGAATAGAGACTAAGTGGTTGTCGTCCGCGAACGATTGGTACAAGAACCCAAAGAATAGTGCCCCAAGAGCAGAGGTGTAGAGTGTAAAGAGGAGCGGACGCAAGAAAGGGCCTTGTGAAACACCAACAGTTAGAGGAGGGTGTTGAGAGGTAGTGTTGCTCTAGGAGACAGAATTGGCAAGGTGTAAGGTAGGCTCTAATCCAGACAAGTGCTTGAACGTGAATCCTAAGAACAAAGAGTATTAAGGAGATCAGAGTGATAGACAGTGTCAAAGGCACAGACAGGTTAAGGAGAATTGGGATAGACGATAGGCTGGAGTGGTTAGCAGATGCAATGATGTTGGATACATTTAAGAGAACAGGTACCGGGGAGTGACGGGCAGAAACCTGCTTGTGGAGGATTGCAAAGGTTGTGGATGGCTAATAAATGTGTAAGGTGGTTGAACACAAACCTATCAAGCACTTCAGAGTAGTGCAGAAGGAGAGACAAAGAGCAAAAGTTAGCCGGTAGGTTTGGGTCAAGCCCTTGCTTTTTAAGGAAAGGGATGACCGTGGCTGTTTTGAAAACAGAGCAAGTCGAAGGACAGGTTGAAGAGTTCAGTGAGTTGAGAGGCCACTAATGGGGCCATAGACTTGACTAGCGAGGAGCAATAGGGTCTGATGGGGCACAAGAGGGGCTAGCCTTCATCAGAGGTAGGACTTTGTAGGCATTAGTGTGACTAAAGTGGGAGATAGACCTAGAGGATGATGGTAGAGTAGGCAGAGTGTAAAATGTAGGAGGAGGGAGTGAGGAAATTCAAGAAAGAGTCTCCAATTTTTGAAATTTTTGCAGCAAAGTATTCAGCTAGGTCATTAACTGTGAGAGTGGAGTTGATAGTAATAGACTTTGGACGAGTGAGGAGTGAGTTTAGGGTGCCCTGTCACCCATATGGATAGTTTCAGTGAGTCAATTCGGGTTAGGTAGAATTCCCTTTTTCGTCCCATCAAGGGTGGACTCAAGAGAGTTCGGGGCAGAGAGGTAGAGATGCAGGTCCTCCTGTGAGTGGGGACACCTCCATTTGCGCAGCAGCTGACGCATGTCTGTGCAGAGAGAGCATATGAAAGGGGTGACCCATAGCTGAGGATGCTGCGTTTTAGCGGTGTAAGTAAGCAGTGGGAAGCGAGAGGAGAACAAGTCATAGTAGGTTAGGAAGCTGGCGCAAGCAGTGCTGGTGGAAGAGGCATCAGTTGTGAAGGAGGAGAGTGAGAACTGTAGGTCAGAGAGAAATGGGAGAATGGGCGAAGTTTTAAATTTCCCTTTAGTAATAGGTGAAGCAAGTGGTGAGAAATGGTCGGAGGGTGGAAAGGAGATGGTGCTGGAAACAATTGAGTGATCATATATATAGCACAGCACAACTGAGGCTCTTCTGTGTCTCTGGCAGTACCGAGCGTGCTCCGGACTATAACACCCACTATCCATAGTGCGGCATACACGCTCACATCATTCCATGCTCTCCGTTACGGGTGTTCAACCAACCCGGAAGTATTCGGGAACAAAGCACAGCAGAGACCGGGATCAGACCCCTTTTAAGCAAGGTAAGACCCAGCAATGATCTCTGTCCTGACGGGGAGCGTCTTTTGAAATCATGTGTTTCTGGGTTTGCAATCTCTTGCCTCCTATTGACCTGCTTAATGGATTCTGCAGCTGTTTTGGCGACCTGTGACTCTGGATTTGGGACCACTGGGTGGTGGCTTTTCTTGACCTACTCATTGGATTGCGATTCTAGTACTGGCAAACTATCTCTGGATTGCGTTTCCTTTTCCTTGGATTTGTGTTTGGTTTCTGCTACTGGATGGTTTTGGACTGGAGAAATAACTGAGAACTGGTGACTGTTCCTCCCTGAAGCTTAGGTGTTCTTCTGGGAGCTCTCCTAAAGCCCTGCTCTACTTCTTCCTCAGGCTACCCTCGTTCCACCTGGGTTTAGCCCCTCCACTTTCTTCCTTAATCCTAATTTTTTGCTTCTGTTATTGCCTGTGCCCAGTTTTTGATCCCTCTTCGGGTCGGTTCACACTCTATTTCCCTTGTTGTCAAGACCTACACACATCAGGTAAACAGGGTTACCTAGGGCGGGGTGATGTGGGACATAGACATTACATGTGTTTTGCTCAATTTCTGTACCATTTTCTTTTGCAGCTCGTGTAACGAAGTGCTTGTGCACTTCACTGGTCTTTTGTCTTTTTAGCCTGTGGGAGGATATCTTTATTTTCTTAACAGGTTTAATGGAAGAAAGGCTTCACGGTCAGCTCACCTGGAAAGGATCCGGAGACGTTTGTCTAATCCAATAATCTACCAAGCCAAGTTCCATTTTTACAATAGCAGCTCTTCATTCATGCTTTCATGGTTCCAGGAGTGTTTTTCATGCATCTGTATTGCCTCCTCCTCTCAGTACCTGTCCCATATTCGTCCCTTGGGTACACTATACTCTTGAGGTAGAGTTGCATCTCCCTGAGGGTGAGCCCCTTCCCATGAGGCCAGGGAAATGAGGCTGCTACCCTATAGTCCCCCTGGGGGTGGGACTCAGTGGGAAGATATCATTGGGAGGGATCCCCCCTCCCCCTCTGGGAGCAGGGACGACTATCCAAGGAGAGTGCAGTATACACCACTCAAATCCCCCTCACCTACCCCACCCTTGCCTTGTTGCTCCATGTAGATGGGTCATTTAATCAAAATCATAAGTACTGTACGAGGAAGAATCTAGTTAACCCAAGGGAGAAGTATAGTACCAGTACTGAGACGAGCAAGAGTATAGTGTACCCAAGGGAGGAATATGGGACAGGTACCGAGATGAGGAGGCAACACAGACGAATGAAGAACACTCCTGGAACCATGAAAGCATTTTTTTAAACTATTGGATGGATTTACCGCAAACAAGTCAAGGAAGTTAAGTCTTCGCTTTGTGCCGAGCTGTTTCTTGTATGGTTCAAATCCGTCCATCGGCTTTTGCGCTACAGCTGTTCACAAAATGCACATTTTCTCTATGGGAACCTAAAAAGGAGTGGGCTGAAAACAGTTTTTGGTTTTCTTTAACATTTTCATTTTTTAACAAATCTTTCCCAAAATGTCCAGTTTGGCGAGAGAGCCATGACAGACTTTTAAAATAAAATGTCATCCAAATCCATCCAGCAAATCAAATGTTATTAACAATAGAATTTTGAGAAAAGCCCATGTATTAAAAGGTTTCACCTTAACTATATGGCGGGGAACATGCTGAACGAGGCGCTGGAAGTGGGGAGACTGCCGGAATCCCTCAGAGAGGCAGTTATCATCCCACTCCTTAAACCGGATAAACCTAGTGAAGATTGCGGGTCGTATCGACTGCTCTCTATGCTGAATCAAGATAACAAGATTCTTACGGCTGTACTTGCGTCTAGATTGCAACAAGTCATAGGCGAGCTCACACACCCAGATCAAACCAGTTATGTGCCACATAGACGTATAGCTGATAACCTGAGGAGGCTCCACCATGTTATAGAACAGGCAGCAGGGGACACCCAGGAAATGGCAATAGCCTCACTGGACACAGTGAAGGCCTTTGACTCGGTGAGATGGCCTTGGCTGCTTGCAGCCCTGAAAGAATACGGCATAGAGCCAGCGTATTTAAGATGGACGAACCTGTTGTACAGCTCCCCACTCGCCAGAATCAGGACAGGGGCGATCATCTCAGAAAGATGGCAGCTCAGTAAGGGCACCAGACAGGGCTGCCCATGGTCCCCGATGCTGTATATCCTTGCACTCGAACCATTGGCAATATACCTGAGACAGCAATATGAACCAGTGGGAATTCACACAAGGGCGGGGGGGGGGTGCACCTCATCTCGTTATATACAGATGATTACTTACTATATCTAAGCCACCCAGAGGAAAATTTGCAATATGTCCTGGAAGTGATGGAAAGGTTTGCGTCGCTCTCTGGGATAATGGTAAACCCACTGAAATCAAGACTGTTTCCCTTAGGTAGATAGGGACCCCGGGTGCAGACTTACCACTTTTACAGATACCTTGGGAGACCAGCACCTTTAGATACCTGGGGGTGAATATATACCACAGGGTGGAGGATGAGCATAAACATAACACGGTAAGGGCAGTAGAAAATCTGGAGAAGAGCATGAGATTCTGGGCAAGGCGACCCCTGGCTATGGTTGGGTGGGTAGGAAGATGGTGGCGCTCCCTAGGCGATCACACTTTTTTGTTAATATCCCCTACATGATACCTAAGCGATTCTTTGGCAAATTACAAATTTTATGCAGGGGCTTCATATGGCACAATACCAGAAACAGGATAGCCCTATCGAAGTTGCAAAACCCATACGAAAGGGGTGGGATTAAACTACCCAACTTTGAGATGTATTACCTGGCCAGCCAATTACAGCATGTGGCCAGGTGGCTAAAGGAAGACCCCACGGCTGAGTCCAACTTGCTTTGGTCCGAATGTGCCCCGTTCTTCCTGAAAGAAATGATCGGGGTGCCCAACACAGAAATGAAACGGGAGAGCGCGGCTGCTGAGCCTGGGATGGAGCATGTGGGGCATAGCTACAGTGGGAGACCTATGGCAGGAGGGAAAGGCCATAGATTTTGATTAACTCATTGAGAGAACAGGAGTACACCCGGTCAATATATTGCTTATTCCAGGGTGGTCCGGCTGGTGCGAGATAAGTGGCCTATGTTGGCACTGGAAGAACAACCGGAAGAGTCTATTGAAACAATGTATGATATATCGGAAGGAGGACATGAGGTCTCCCGAATCTACGAACTCCTGATGTCCAGAGTGGGGAAGGAGGTAGTACAATTGAGGAGGAAGTGGGGATTCCTATGCAGGACGGGATGTGGGAGTGAACCCAATCATCATAAAAAAAGTGTCCAGAAATGCGAGGCTGCAGCAGATACAATTATATGCAATCCACAGAGCATACATGACCCCCCTAAGAGTTGCAAGATTCCAAAACTCAGGAATGCAAGCGTGCTCTAAATGCGGGGAAGTGAACGCTGGGATGGTGCACATGTTCTGGGCATGCCCGGAAATTGGGAAATTCTGGGGCGAAATCAACCAAAGACTAGCCGAGAAAGTAGCCCAATTGGACGTTTAATCTGTGTGGGCATGTATGATGGGGGGCTTCACAAGACCTCGCAACCTGAAGCATGTAAGCAAACTTAAGGATCGGGCCTATATACTGGCCAAGCGCAGAATCGCCATGGGATGGAAGGCGAGCCATAGACCCAGACTAGAAGTGTGGTGGTGGGACCTACTGAAATGGGCAGAGGCGGAAACAGCCGTGTGGCAAGAAGCAACCAACAAGGGGGTGGGGAGGGGGAGGAAGTGGATACTTTAATGGCATGGAGACTCCTTATAGCCACGCTGCAGGGGTTTCCACCCTAGCAAGGCTTGAGGAACAGAACTCCTCGAGGGACAGAAGACAACAAATCTCTGGAAGACACTACAGTAGTGGAAGTGGGAAAGTAGGCTCTAGTTGAGGGGGGGGGCGGACAAGATAAAACAAATTTAATGTGTTATAAAATGATGGAAAGTTGTTATTGGTTCCCTGGTTTTTTGTTATATAATAAAAATATATATATTTTTTAAAATTATAGGGCGTCGAATGCCCTGCTAATATACATCAAACATTACTTACCAGTAATCTTAATGCGGCTTCTAGCCGCTTAAAATCACATGCTTTGCATAGGCCACCATCTAGTGGTTGGTGAGGAGTAATGCATCCTATTTTTTTTATTATTATTTGAAAAAGGGCATTGCAACACCGTTTATGTTTATAGAGGTTATATAGCGCTTTACACCAAAGCGCTTTACAGAACAACAATACAAGAGAAGAAGCATATTTACAAACTTGAAACAAACCAGTGGTACAGTACATAGAACAATTTACTCAAAAGGAGGGGGGGTTTTCCCAGATGGTCTTGATACCCACAGGTGGTAACCGAATCAAATATAAGGGCATCGGAAGGAGGGGGGAGGAGGGTGAAGTGGGAGGAGGTGAAGGGGGAGAGGTAGCGAAGGAGAGAGTCAGGGGGGAGAGTGGAGAAGAAGGGCTTTCAGGGAGGAGCAGAAAGATGGGTAAGTGGGGGTTGAGCGGATAGGGAGAGGTAGGGAGTTCCAGTGGAGGGGGCCAAGAGTTGGAAGGAGCGGAAGCGTGAGGAGGCACAAGGTGCAGAGGGAACAGTGAGAAGGTATAGGTCAGCTGAGCGAAGAGAGCGGGAGGGAGATTAGAATGAGAGGAAGGAGGAAAGATAGCGGGGGCAAGGTCATGGAGAGATTTGTAGACAAGGCAGAGGAATTGGAGCAATTTTGAGAGGAAAGGGTGCCAGCCGAGTTGGGAGAGCGAGGTAGATATAGTCTTGAGGGCCGAGGAGACATGGAGTACGGATAGAGGAGTGGTAGATGGATTTTAGGGGAGTCAGGTGAGAGATAGGGAGGTCAAAGAGAAGAGAAGAGCAGTAGAAGAGACAGAAGAAAATAAGGGAGGAGATTATGAGTTTAGAGCGTGAAAGGTGAGGGAGGGGCAGATCTTGCAGATGTTGAAGAGGTGGTGCCCACAGGTACAAGAGGTTAGAGAGATGTGGGTGGAGAAGGAGAGAGAGGAGTCAATATGGAGGCCAAGGTTGCGGGCATGGGTCGCGATGGGAGAAGGGAAGGGGGAAGTGGATGAAAGGAGGCGGGTAAGGCGAGAGAGTGTTGGGAGGGAAGAAAAGCACTTCAGTCTTGTCAGCATTGAGGGAAAGAAAGTGGGATTACATCCAGTTTTTTTATGGCCGTGAGGCAGGAAGAGTGTGGTGGAAGTCGGAGGAGAAGGAGAGAAAGAGTTGGGTGTCGTCTGCGTAGAAGTGGTGGGAGATGCCGAAAGACGACATTAAGTGATCGAGAAGGGAGGTATAGAGAGAGAAGAGGAAAGGTCCGAGTATGGATCCTTGGGGGACACTATCCCTACTCTTACGTGTGTGGGTGCCCATGATACTTCACACATCAATTTCTTTGGATTGTTATTGTACAGAATGCATAAACCATGTTGGGATTTACTCTTTAATGGATTTGTGTACCTTTTGCTCCCATGTGCGGAGGATGGGTGGGCACATGTAGTACCAAGCAGATCGGAGCCACAGAAAGACTATTATTACACAGTAATAGTTGCCTTCTGGGACGTGAGTCTGCTGCATAGTTTGACAATCAGTATCCCCTAATGGAGGCGGGTGAGCAGAAGGTGTGCAGATATAAATAAATGTCTTAGGATAGCTTGACCCACCAGAAAATCTGCTCTTGCATTCATGTGACCATGGTAGTGCTGTGTGAAAGCGAGAACAGAGATCCATGTTGCTGCCTTGCAAATGGCTTCCAATCGTACATGTGCAATTAACATCAGAGTTGCCCCCATACTACATGTGAAAGTGCCCTCAGAGTGAATGGAAGGGTTTTATATGCTAGTGTGCAGCACATTTGCGTGCACCTTACAATCCAATTTACAATCTCCTGTTCTTCCTTCATTCATTCATTGAAAGAAAGAACTGGTCAGTTTTCCCCAACTGATTTTATTCTGTCCATATAGTACATTGCTGCTTGACAAACATCAAGTGTGTGTACGGCTCTTTACCCCTTGCTTTGTGGGTTTTGAAAGAATGCTGGTAACTCAATTGATTGGTTAACCTGAACCATAAAAAATGAATTTATGTGAAATCCTAGGATGCATTTGTAAGACTACTTTATGATTGTGTATTGTAACAAAAGGTTTAGACAATGAGAGGGCTTGCAATTCACTGATCCTTCCGAATTATGCAATTGCAGTAAAACAAAAAAACTACTTTATATCAAATGTTCTTTAATAGAGCTTAATGCATAGGTCGAACGAAAGGTTGTCTCATTACTCCTGAAAGTAGAGAGTTTAGGCCTCATCCGGTAGGGTTATGCTATTTTGATTTATGCCGTGCCCCGCTACTACCCAAGAGTAGTCTTGAGGCGCTCACGTGGCTCTGCAAGAGAAAAGGGTGGGGTGTGTTAGTGAGGATAGGATTTGGTTCAGGACCAGGATGAACTGGCATCAATGTGTTTTATTTTGTACGTGGGAGTTGGTTGAGAGGCCTGCATATTGTAACCGCAAGGGTAGGACTCGGTGCCTCAGATCTGTGCTAGTGTTTGGTTGAGTGTGTGGGTCGTAGGAGGTTAGGGTAGGGTTGCGGTTGTGCGCTCTAGTTAGTTGTATCCATAAGGTGGAGGGGGTGGTCCAGTCGCGGATGACTTAGGTGTTTGATTAAATTGTGTTGTCCTTCTGTGTAGTGTAGTATTGATGGGTTAATTGACTATGTGTAAGGGTATGTTCCCTCTGAGGTTATTTCCAGAGTCTCCGAGCGGTGGATGAGTGCAAAAATTAGATTAGTTCAGGGCACGTTCTAGGTGCGTCTATGTGTAGTGTGGCTAGCCCCTAGTCATCTACAGTGTCGAAGGTTATAATGATGTGATAATGATGTGTTATTTATATAGCGACTTTATCCAAAGTGCTTTACAGAGCACATATTTACATACGATATCACCCAACCGAAATTGGTCCTCATGTTGGAAGAGCCGGAAAGGGGGGTGGGGGGATTGGTTAGGACATCAATTTTTTGACAGTGCCCCTGGAAAGTGTCGTTTGTTGCCGCTCAATGGTATCTTCCAACATTCTTGGTTGTAGTCCGTCAGCCAGTCCTGCCTCTCCGGATACCACATCCTCAATAAATTGAGGAAGTGGTGCGCGACTGGGTGACCCTAGGTATGTAGGCGAGACATGGTTAGTCTGATACTTCGATTTAATCCGTTACCTGGCTGGGCTTTCCTGAATGCTTAAATTTGCACATATGGTGTCTGCTGATTGGGCGGGCTACTCTTCACCAATCTCTCTAGTTCTGCAGCATGACTGGGGAAAGGGCAAGTGTGGGCAGTGGGGTATTCTGGTCCTCCTTTGTTTTGCCGCTGTTATTTGCGACTGCATCTCTTAGTGTTTTCTTTTAGTATGCAATGTTTTGCTGCCATTGTTCATTTGAGCTTCTCTTTGTCCGTTGAATAACCAGCTTGTCTGTCTGTTGAATAACCAGATTTTGAGTTGTTTCCTGATGTTGATCTTCTGTGGTTTGAATTTCTTTGGGCATGGCGTTCCATAGGTTAGCAAACAGGCATGAGAATGCTGTTCCTCGGAATATCCTCTTTTCGCATTGTTTTGTCGCCATTTGTAGGTCATCGTTTGATCTTAGTTGCCTTTTTAGCTGGTAGCGGTTAATCTTGGCCTGGAGGAATTTGGCTCCTTGTCTGTAGGATTTATGGGCAATGCAGAGGGCTTTAAATTTGATACATTTCTTTTACTGGTACCCAATGAAGGCTTTTCAGAGTTGGAGTGATGTGGTCTCTTCGGTTTCATCTCAGGAGAAACCTTGCTGCAGTGTTTTGGGCCCATTGTAGTTTCTTGGTGAGCTTTTTCAGCATTCCTAGGTAGAGGCTGTTTCGTAATCAATTCTTGTTAGTATCGGGGATATGATTATAAGGTTTCTGTGTGGAAAGGAGAGGTATGGGAGCAACCCCCTGAGTAGTTTTAGGAGATGGGAACACTTTAGTGATTGCGTTGACTAGCGATTCTAGGGAAAGTCCACGCTCCATGAATATTGTTGGGTCATTTACCACGTTGAAAGATGTGGTTGTGTTCCCATGCCTGGCAGCCAGTCCAGTTGTGGGTTGGTTGCATTGCTTTCTGGGAGTGAGACCAGTATTTCCGTTTCAGCCGGGCTCAGTTTGAGCTTGTTCGTTGTCATCCAATTGTAGATATCTGTGTGACAGTTGTTGAGACTGTTTGGTTCCTGGAGTGTGATCATCTTCACAATCGGTTGTGTTTCGTCGACTTAGTTGTAGGCGGTCAGTCTGGGTTCAAATGATTTTCATTAGGTGGGACATGTGGATGCTGAACTGCAGGTGGACACGCTGGATCCCTGTGGAACTCCGGAGGAGATCTTTTTGGTGTTTGAGGTGAAAGGTGTTAACTAGGTTCTTTCGGTTTGATTTGTGAGGAATTAGGTGAGCCACCTTCGGGCAGATTACTGTATGCCACATTCCAATAGTCTTTTTATTAGTGTTGCGTAGCAAATTGTGTCAAATGCCGCAGATATGTCCAGTAGTATGAGGGCAGATTGGGTGCCATTGTCCGGATTTATTTTCCGGTTGTCCCATAGTGATATGAGTGCTGATTCTGTTGCTCTCATTGGTTTCAAGCCAACTTGCGAGTAGTTAAGTATTCTGTTTGTTTCAACTTCTGTAGGTGGGATATTGTATACATGGTTCTCCAAGATCTTAGTTGGGTATTGGTCTGTAATTGCTTAGATGCTCTGCACTTTGATTCTTTCTTTATCAGTGGTTTGATGTGAGCTGATTAGAAGGAGGTTGGTACAATTCCTGTTTTAAGTGACAGGTTCATTACGTTCCGGAAGTGTGTTGCTGGACTTTTGTGGTAAAGGATTTTGTTGAAGATGTCCGCGGGGGCAAGGGTCCCTTGGAGATCCTGCAAGGTTGGTGTCCTTGAAAAATGTGGATAACATTTCTTCAGTGATAGGTTTGAGGCAGGCGGGTCTTGCTGTAGTCCGTTTCACTGCGCTTATGGTTGGATTAGCACGGTTTGTGTTGATGGTCTGTTGGATTGTTTCTTTGTTTTATATTAAGTGGATGGTGAAGCCGTCACATAGTGCTTGTGTCGGGATGACAACGTTGTTGCAGGATTCTTTTTTCATCTCTTGCATGTTTCTGAAGAGTTCTTTTTGTGGGTTGGAGTACTGTTGATTTGTAGAACTAGAGTTGTTTTTTGGTATTTTATTTTGTCCTGTCAGTTGTACTGTTCACTCTATATTTTTTCTATTTTGCATTTGTTTCCGTCAGCTCTTCTGTGAACCTTTTTGCAACAAGTTATTTTGGTGTGGCATTGAAAGATTTTGCTGGTGCCAGGCAGTCTAAGGTCTTGGTAATCCATATGCCGAGTAGGTTTTGCACTACGTCTGGGGTTGATTTGTCTCTGTGGTGTCGGGTTGATTGTAGCAAATCTGTTAAGGACTCCTGGTCTAGGCTCCTCCAGTTCTTGGTGGCGTGCAGTAGTTCCTTCTTGGCTTGTAAGTGGGTTTGGTGTAGAATGGTGTCAGGTAGTGGTTGCTCTATACCATCGGTGTAGGTGTCATGGATGCACACAGTACTTCTCTGCAGAATAATGCATCCAAGGTGTGTCCGGCATTGTGGGTGGATCAGTTTACTATTCGCTTGAAATGCAGTGCTTCTAGGAGTGCGCAAAGTGAATTTGTTGAGGTTTTGTTTTGCAAACCAGATGACAGTGGTCTCTAGATCAGGAGGAACACTATGTTGGCTTGGTCGTTGAGTTTGAGCTTAATGAGGAGGGATTCAGTCTTCGATGTCGGTTGAAGGGAGTATTGTTTTGATGCACTCTGTATCAATGCGATTTTGCCTCCTTTTTGGTTTTCACTTATTTACTTACTGGGTATTTATATTGCACCTAGACACAATGTGTTTCGAGGAGCAACCAGGACAAGAGGCTGGGGAAACAGAGGACATAACAAAAACGATCCTACTCGGCCAGGTGACATTCAGATCATGTAAGTGCAGCAAAGAGAAGTGCAAGGGGGTGGGAAATGTGCCGGTCAGGGAAGAAGGGCCCATGAGAAAAAGTGAGTGCTAGGGGGCCAGGTGAACTGAGCCAGTGGAAAGCAGAGTGCGCAGGGGATGGAAGGTCCATGAGCTAAGTGCGATATATGGGGCTGGAAGGGCTACAAGGGTGCAGGCCGAGCCCAGCTAGTGTGCTGGGAAGCGGCAGGTAGGGTAAGTGCTGGCTGAGCGGCGGCAGGCGGGGTAGACTGAACTAGGGGTGCCCAGTGATCTGTAAGATTCTGAAGGAATCAGGCAGAAGGGGAAATTTAGAGAGGGATGGAAGAAGAGAAAACGAAGGTCTCGATAAGCTTCCGAAACGAGATCCGGCTGAAGTCTGAGAGGGGCAGGGAGATCATTCCAGAGGGGGAGAGAGAGAGCGAGACAGAGCAAGACAGAGCGAGACAGATCGTATAAGGCGTGTATTAATATAAAAGTTGTCCGGTATGGCTTTGTGCATGGTGGATTTGTAGTTGTCAGATAACCAAGTTTATGTGAGCAAGAGGGCATCTGTGACTCCCTCGCTTAGGCGGTCCTGGATTTCTGTTTAGTTTTTTGCCATGGATTCAACGTTCAGCAAGCTGCAGTTTGTGTCATTTCACTTGTGGGTTGGTTGTTCTTTTGTCAGTCAGGGTCTGTGTGTTTTAGGTCTGGTTTCCGTTGCTGGCTGTTCTCTCCTGGTTGTGCTTGCTGGGAGGAATTATTCATGGGTGGACTATCTCTTTGTCGAGTAGTCCGATTAGATTGATGGCAGGGTTGTTTGATTTTGGTTCGATCTGGTTGGGGAGTTGTGTCGGTACCAGTGCTTTGCTTCAGTCTTTGGTGATATAGGGTGTGTTGATGGTAATGGTAATGTTTGTGTACTGTCCATGGTGTTCACCGGGTTGGGGTGGTTTGTTGTTTGGCATCCCAATGGGAGTCTAAATTTATTTCACTTCTTGCATGTGGGTTTGTTGCAGACTGTCGGTTTTCACTTGCAAAGGGGTCGTATGTAGAGAGGTAGCCAGAGATCTAGTCAGTGTTCTTTGTTCTTTGTCTGTATCCTTATTCCGTCTGGCATAGTCTTTCCCAGGTTTTTTAGGATTGTGAAATCTTGCTGATCAGCACTTTCCTGTGCGGTTAAGGTTTCCTTCTTCTTTCTGCTTCCCAGTCTAGCTTCTCTGTCTTTCTAGTGGCGAGGCATGGTGTTTCTGAGTTGTGTGAGCCCTCTTGGATTGGTTCTTCACCATTTGTAGCTTAATTTGGGGGGGAGGGGAGGTGTACGTTTTGTGTCTTGTTGTAGGGCGCAGCACTGTTCAGTTCCGGGGCTTGTTGATGGCGAATTGCACAGTAATGCCCTGGCTAACTGAGTGGTTGGGTCTTGGGGAGAAACACAGTTCAGCAACTCTGAGGCCAACTTGGGAGGAGGGTCTTTGAGGCTGGCTATGTGGCGTTGTTCTGTTCAGTACCTATTAATTGAGGAGGACACAGGCTGTGGGGGGTAGGGGGAGTGAAGCCACTGGAAGATAAGATTTGCTTCACTCCTTCAATGAAAGTTTTGACCAGTGGTACTCCACCCCAAGTATCAACGTCCTCAACCATGGTTCACGCCATTTATACGCTTCCTCAGCCCCTACATGAGTCTGATGCACAAATGGCGGTGTACCCACTCGCATGAGGACCTGAAACTCTACACCTCTGTGCCCTGATCTCAAGTCCCCTCTTTATAAAGGTGAGAACAGATTTCTCTTATCCTCATTGACTCGCACTCCAGCCATCCTCCCCGGCTAAGGGCTTAGTAAAGCCATTCAACTGAGCCAGCACAAGACTCCACTCTTAGCATAAGGATGTGCCACCTGAGTATATGGTAGCATAGACAGAGCAGCCAGGCTTATTTTAGGAGGGAGGGAGGGCTGTATAATCAGTACAAAGACATTGTAATAGAAATATTGTCCAAAGAAACACTGAAACACTACCTTTTGTAAAATAAGACGTTTATTTAAATCAAGTAGGCCCAGATAAACCTTGGGGGAATAAGTAACATCACAGATCATATGAACACATCATAAAAAGACACAAAGCTATGATTGCAGGTACACAGATCAAAGCATAGAACCTAATTTGGAACACCCAAAAGAAGTTAGTTCTAGGAAAGTGAAAACCAATAATTACTTTTAGATTACTTACAGTAATACAGGGTAGTAGACCCTAGCAGTTGTACCCGGACGCGCAGCAAGAAGTCACACAGTAATTCAACTGGACAATATACTTTTCTGATCTAATGAAACAGATTCTGGAAACAGTATAAACCTTAAACTACGTTTTGGGTACCAGTTATGCCAGGTTAGAAAGACCAGTTTTGTGTAATATTCAATTACAGTTGCTCTTGAGTTGAAAGACTAACGGAAGCAATAGCTTGTAAACTTATTTGTGGATGGCACACATCTTTGCAAGGTAAGTAAAACCTATATACTTTTGTAATTTGCTACCAGCAACCTAAAAGGTAAGTATGACCTAGACAGACTTTTTCTGGACAGGCTAGCAGCCAGTCCGGGGAAGCAAGACCCAATTGGAGACACTGCTACAATTACCCTAACAGGAATAAAATGAAAACCAACAGCATACTTTTGGGAAGAGGGGAACCCCCATTCACAGGTGAACGAGTTAACCTTCGATCTACTTTCTGTTCGAACGGCGAGACAGTTTCTAAAGGAGCTTATTCAAGGTAAGTAAATCCTATATATACTTTTCAGAATGGCAGAACATATCTAAGTTAAGTAATACCTTTTTTGGAACCATTCACTCAAGAGTTTAAAGCTACCAACTAATTTACAAGTAAGTAAACTTTTCCACACTAACTTTTCAAGGCAGACCCCTTAAACTATCCAGCCCTTCCCAATTCTAGTACAGGGGTTCTCTCAGAGGCAGAAGAAGGATCCTCATGGTCTAGGAGCCAGCTGTAGGCAGGATGAGATAGGGCTCAGTTGCAGGAAAAGTTCAGAGTTCCAGAGGAAGACTGTTCAAACAAGTAAATATTACACTTTAGAGTTAGTTGAGGGTCCAGGGACTTCGGAGAAGACACCCTAGGGGGGATTCCAGCAGTACGCCTGGGTGAACTGGACGAAGCCAATCACACAAAACGAGACAGGAATCACAAGAGACTTCAGGTTAGTAAATAGCCAGGCCAGCACATTACCTCAGCACAGAAGACTTTGCAGCAGGAGGACTTCAGGACCAGTAGCGCAAAAAAAAAAAAAATCAAGGCACTGCATTCCTTGTCAGGAGAACAGAAGACCGGACAGTGGATGGGCTTTTTCAGCAAGGATCGACACAGTAGGCTTCAGGTAAGGGTTTCTTTGCGACTGGTCGCAGCTGTGGATTTGGTGCCTTTTTCCAGAGCACAGAAGAAGACAGAATATTGCTGGTACGATTCTCGTTGTTCACAAGGTCCAGCACTCTGGTGAGGGGACTTTTCAGACTGGAATCGTGCCTCTGGAGATCCAGCAGGATGCTCACGATGTTCCAGCGAGATTCGGAAGACCGTGCACCGCACAGTGGCTCGAGGTCCCAGGGCAGTGGGGTACTGCAGCATCCAAAGGTCGCAGTACGATGCAGCAAGATGGTTCAAAATGCAGGTCTTCTGGAGTCTAGTGGGTCTCACCAGGCTCTGGGTCGGGGGTCGTCGTTTCAGTATCCCCAGGACGATTGGAAGAAAGGGTAACAGCAGGCTCCAGTTACACAGCAGGCTTTACGGTCACTGGAAATCGTCTCAGCCACGTTTTCTTTATCATCCTCTTCAGTTTTGGTTGCAGTAGTCGACTATCTCTTCAGCTTCCAGGATCAGACTTGTATACAGGAACCCATCCAATCAAACAGCCATGCAACATTGAAACTTGGGGGTTTGAACTGGAATCTCGCAGTCGGGCTGGAAGAAAAAGGGCTGCAGGATTTTGGACTCCTCCCTGCACAGACACTCTGGAGCCTGGGTGGGGAATCCACAGGATTCCCGGCAAAAATAAAGTTAAAACAAAGGATTTTCCTGCCCTGAAAGTCAGGAGAAAGAACAAGAAAGGACAAGGAACACTAAAATGGGGTGCAGCTTGACGGTGTAAATTCCAAAGGGGAAATAATGCACATGCTTGTGGTTTAGAAAGAAAAACCTTCACGATCAAGTGGCTTAACCCGAAGGAAGTTAATAAAAGAGTAAATCAGTCTGACTTATTAATCTTACTACGCCTAATCCTCCATTTACAAGTTCTGGATACTTTTGATTTTGTCGAACCACTTAACTGTGTTAACCCAAATGTTTCACACATCCACTGCCCGACTGGTGATACAGTCACACAGTGACAGCATCTTAAACTTGGGATAGGAGCTGGACGGTGAGGAAGGCCTTACGATAGTGAAAGCAAACAAAGTTTAATTGCAAGCCTGACACTAGCACTATTTCTCAGGATGCTATACATACCGTCCTGAAATGGTTGCAGGAATCTGTACCTTTAAAGAAAGTCACGCAGCCATGAACATTGTCCATCACTACATTTGCTCCACTTGTCTGGCTCAATAAGAATGGTGTATTGTAAGGACATCTTTATGATGCAGGAAAGTTGGCTAACCTCGAGTTTAAGTGTAGATGGCTACCAAATTTTCAAAAATATTAGAGAAAGAAGAGCCGATACGATGATACGGGGTGTTGATTGTGGGCTTCAAAAATCTCCTAAAGGCGAAAAACTTGAAAACTTAAACATTTCCCCATTATTTTGCCAGTGAAGTTGAACTTCCAGGTCAACATCAAAGGTTGCTTATACTAAATGGGTACGATCCACCAGACAGCATTTAGAGGGAAAATCTTTTTGAAAATAAGTCGTATGTCAGATTGGTCATGTGGCAGCAATCATTTTGGGTGGCGATTTGAATGCTTGTTGCTCGAGTAAGGATATACGTGGGGAAACTCGCTATGTGACTAGTGACAGTTAGATGCTGCAATGTATGGCTAATAAGCAATGCAATCTATGGACAGCATGTTTAAAAGACTGGCAACTACGTTGAAAGGACTGGTAATGGAGATTGCCCAGGCAATTACACTAGGGTGTGTGGTCAGAAGAAAGCAACTCTGGACTACTACTTTAGTCAAAGCCTGTTGCTGAATGATCACTCAATTGTAACGGCCTATTTTCACAATATGCACATGGATAAGGGTCAGGCAAACATTGGCGATGTTGAAGTGAACCACAGCGGCAATGGCATTCGCTGGACGAAAAAGAGCCTAGGCAATGCCAAGGTGTTTTTTTGCAGATATCCCCACCCGCCGGTTATACCAATTAAAGCAATTTTCTACTGATCAAATAGAATAATGGTTTTATAAGATAATTGCTGGCTTAGCAATTCAAATGGACATCTATGTGGTGTTAGATAAGCAGCATAACAACAAAACTTTTGACAAAGAAATTACACACGCCAAGCGCCTTAGGGCTAGAAATATTCGCAAAGTCAAATTAATTTTATGGATTTGCCCACTAAAATCAGAACTAGTAAACAGATTAAAAATATAGCAATTGGATTTAGTGGTGGCAAGTTTCACACAAAAATGCTCAATGGCAAAGGAAGATAGCTGCAATTAATAGTAGAGACCATAGAACTATTTGGCAGATTTTAGGTGCAGCAAATGGTACTAAGGAAAGACTAATAGTTAACACTGTTGATGTTGCAGAGTGGTCCAAATGTATTATTGAGAATTTTATTCATGAGGTTACTCATGGACCTCAATAGCTGGCTTTAGTCAATATCAAAATTGAGTTACCTACTGATAGAGCAAGTATTCTTGACAAAATAAAGAGGCTGAAAGGGTCCAGAGCCCCTGTCCCCAAAGGAAGATCAGTCTTTATACAGCATTTGATCGAGAGACGTGGGCCGCCCAATTAGAGATAGTGTTTAAAAAAGTGTGTGTAGAAAAAGCTATCCCTAAATCAAACCATTTTTAGTACAGATATTTAAAAAGGGCTAGAGGAACATGCCATTGAATTATAGACTTTTGTTGATGCTAGATGCTACAGGGAAATATTTGCCTCTTTTCTTTTGGATGAATTGCAGAAATGGGTTGAATCTGTCTAGCTATTAGACACATTTCAAACTGGTTTTCGATGCGGTTCAGAACTGTTCATAACCTAAGGCTTATTGACAAACTAACTGCGAGGGCTAGGAGAAAAGGAAACCCAGTCTTGGATTTTCATGGGCCATTCGATTCTGTGAATAGAAACACAATATGGATGAAAATGGTTGTTTGGCTGTCCGCAAGGTTTGAGCTACGCAATCAGAATATTCCACGACGACATAAGTGTACAAGTGAGAATGGACTGTAGGGGTTTGCTTACTGCGCCCAAACCAATGAGTAAAGGTGTTAAGCAGGGGTGTCTAATGGCACCCCTGCTTTACAACATATACCCTGTTGATCTCCCTATTGCACTAAGGTCGATATATAATTCTCGACCTAGAAGCACTAAGATACCAGTGACGTGGATCTTAGTGATTTGTAATTTATGACCATACTTTCTCCTAGATTCAATATTAGGTGCTTGAGCTACGCAAATATGACGGCAAAACGGGTTTACAACACTGACAAAACTAAACTGATGCATTTCACATGTAAATCAGTAAATAGACCCAGTTTAGTTGTTCATAACAATTACAACTATTTGGGGACAGAGTTAAGCGCAGCTGTTGGCTATAAAGAGTTGCTCGCTGCCAAATGTATTATAGCTGTGCAACTAACAGTGCTGAAGGCAAGATTTACCAGGACACTGCCGGATACAGCCTAGAGGTAATCTCTATATAAACTATATAAGCAATATTTTTGTCCAGCAGTTTTATATAGAATTGATGTTAAAAGATTACCACTGGCTGACAGTGCTTGAAGGCAAGTTTTGGAAAAGAATATTGGGTCTTCCGAGATCTGTTGCAGTAAGATTAGAACTTGATCTAATTTGGCGCAAGTAGTGAACCCTCCTACAGGTGGTGCTGAATTCATTGACCCAACTATAAACCTGGATCATCGACTGCAGGACCGGCACTCTGTTCGGGCCAGATCATAGACTAGATTACTCTATGTTTATTCAAGAGATAGTGGAACTCGCCAAGTGACTCAAAGTCACACTAAGCCAATGCACTTAGGTGTTCAGGGTCCCATTTCTAAAGAAGAGACAAAAGACAACAGAATGTATGCCTCTATTGTGGTTGAGCTGGTCATCATTTGCGTAATTGCCCAGTGAAAAAGCTGTGGAAACCAGTGGGAGCCGTAGACAAGGCAGACAGGAGTAAAAACAAGAATGAACTGCCAGAAAACTCCAAAGCCCGACAAGTGAAGAGGTCGACTTGTTGAGCGAGAAGGAAATTCAGATCTCTAATTTCGTTGTTCCACCCATCTTAAGTAGTGACCTTCAACCTTCCAACATATATGCTCCGGAAGCATATGTGGACATGGGTGCCATTGGGAACTACATGGATTACGAACTAGCAGGCAAGATGGGTATTGGTATACACCCTAAGGCTGTGGTAGGAAATATCACTGCAGTGGATGTACTTAACTGATATCCGGACCAGTGATAAAGTGTACTGAAATTTGCACCTTGCTTTGCCAGGAGGGACAACGAGAAAAGATTTTGTTTGACCTGATTAGTGCACAACAGTTTAAAGTAATCTTAGGAACTCCATGGCTAGAGAAACATAATTTGCAGATTGATTGGCGTGCCAGAACCTTAGTATTTACTGAAGAATGCAAACATTCCTGCTACGTTCAAGGTGGAACTTTTGGTAAAGAAGTCCGAGCAATTTCAAAAGAAGAAGACACTTTAGGACTAAATGGAACCCTTTCACCAGAATATCAAGATTTTCAAGAGTTTTTTAAAGAAGAGCGGGCCAACGTTTTGCCTCCACATCGGCCATATGCTTGTCAAATTGATTTGATCCCTGGTTTAAAAACACCATGCAGTAGAATATATGCTTTAACTGAACAAGAAAATATTCATTTGAAAACATAGCTGGTCAACTACCTTGGCTACGGATTTATTCAACCCTCCAAGTCCCCAATGGCGTCTCCTCTGTTCTTCGTGCCCAGGAAGGAAGGAGACCTTCGTACTTGCATAAATTATCGTGCCCTAAACCAGATCACAGTTAAGAACCACTACCCCCTTGCACTCATTCCAGTGTCAATGGACCAAGTTAAGGATGCCAAGTTTTTTACCAAACTGGAGCTTACCACTTAGTGAGAATCAAAGAAGGGGATGAATGGAATGAATAGAAAAACGGCCTTCCGCACAAAATACGGTTTATACGAGTACCAAGTTATGCCCTTCGGCTTATGCAATGCTCCAGCAGCTTTTCAGAATTTTATGAATTATGTTTTACGGGAATTGCTAGATGTCTTTACCGTAGTGTACCTCAATGACATTCTAATTTATTCAAGCTCTGCCCAAGAGCACATAACTCATATAAGGGAAGCACTCATGAAACTACAGCAACACAAGTTATTTGTCAAGTTGGAGAAATGCTCCTTTCATGCAACGTCAGTGGAATTTCTAGGATTCATCCCGTCACCAATGGGAATTCAAATGGATAATCGAAAAGTTGAAGCAATTCTGAATTGGCCTTCCCCTATGTCAGTGAAAGGAGTCGGATTCGCACATTATTATAGATGCTTTGTTGCAGGATTTTCTCTACTAGTCCATCCAATAACTTTGTTATTGCGAAAGCACAAGACATTCTCCTGGACCAAGGAGGCAGAAGAGGCTTTCCAGACCTTAAAAAAATATTTTACCACCGCTCCTATTTTGAGACATCCGGAACCCGAACTACCATTTGTAGTAGAAATGGATGCGTCTAGTGCTGCGATGGGAGCTGTATTATCCCAGAAAGATACCGAAACCGGACAACTGCATCCAGTGGCCTTCTGGTCAAAGAACTTTTCAATAGCAGAATTAAATTACAGTATCACAGATAAGAAATGACTAGCAATAAAACACGCTTTCAATGGAGACACCATTTACTAGGGGCCCAGTATACCGTCACAGTTTTCACAAACCATTGAAACCTGCAATAATTTATGCAATGCAAAATCTCACTCATCCCGACAACTCTGCTCGGCATTGTTTTTTGTGGAATATAATTGTGTTATAAAACTTACCGCCCAGGAGTATGTAATGGTAAGGCGGACTTGTGACAGATTGGTGAGAAAGAAGAGGTCCAAAGTACTTCGGACCCAGTAAACATAATTCCAGAAGAGAAGGTGCTGGGAGTCACTGGATCTACAGAAGACCTAAAGTCACAGATTCTCCTCAGCATGACCACTTCAGAGATGGAGGCCTGGAAGTCAAAAGGACCAAAATTTTGCATTCGGGAAGGGTTACCCTATTTCCAGAACCTTCTTTACCTACCAAATCAGGAGCTACAAAAAGCTGGTAATGGCAGATTACCATTGTTCCACACTAGAAGACCTTCATGGAATCGCTAAGACCACAGCCAAGATCAAAAGACATTTCTGGTGGCCAGCATGGCACAAGGCTATTATAGATTTCATTCAAACTTGTGGTATTTGTGCTCAAAACAAAAGCTCAAAGCAGAGACCCGCAGGACTACTTCTGCCATTACCTGCCCCACCAGCGCCATGGCATACCATTTCTATGGACTTTATTACTGAGTTACCCCCTTGCTCAGGTTATAAAACAATCCTTGCAGTGGTGGACTTGTTTTCCAAAATGGCTCATTTCATTGCCCTAGAGGGACTTCCAACATCAGTCTTAGCAAAGGTGTTCCTAAAACAAATTGTGCGTCTTCATGGATTTCCATCTGCATTGATCTCCGATAGAGGGAGTCAATTTGTCTCTCAATTCTGGAGGAAATGTTGTGAGTTGGCTAAAGTTGAAGTGCGTTTATCTACGAGCCACCACCCACAACTGACGGTCAGACAGAGAACCAATCAGACTCTAGAACAATAACTTCAAATGTCTTCTCCACCAGATAGATTGTTCTTGGGTAGCAGAGTATGCTTATAATAACTCTGAACACTTCCACAGGCTATACCCCTTTCTACATTCTTAACGGTTTACATCCTCGAACCTCTACCTCCGATCCAACAGAATCCTTAGAGATGCCTACAGTACAGAATCTTCACAAGAACATTACCCAGGTACAGAGAGAGGGTCCCAAGACATTTAACTATAGCAAAGGAAAGCCAAAAGAAATTTGCAGATAAACTTTGAAGAGAATCTCCAGAGTAAAAAGTGGGAGACAAGGTATGGTTGTCCTCTAAACACATCGCATTTAAGGTCCAACGTAAATTCCATCCTAGGTTTCTGGGCCCATTCTCTGTGGAAACCATTGTCAGCTGTCACGACCCGTGACCCAGAACCCCATTGGCATGGTCACATGCCAGGTAGGGTTAGGGCTCGGGGTTCATTTGTGGCCCCAAGGGCCTTGCATGGTCACCGGAGACTCTCCTGGAGTCAGTCCAGGCGCCTTTGGCGCCAGGCTTATATTTGGAATGGGACTTGAAGGGACTACTTTTCATATGGAGGCCTGCAGCCAACATGGAGGCACCCACACAGTCTAGTCCCTAAGAACGAGACTGTGCGGTGCAGTGTTTTAGGGTGTGGTAGCCCGGACTACTTTACCTGGACTACTTTACAGGGTAGGCTATATAAACCACACCCAAGCTAAAGAACGTGCTTCACATTATTCTGCAGCCAGCAGCGTAACACTCACCGTGTTCAGAGACCAGCACCCGGCGTTCCTGGAATCTCTGACCTGCAGAGGAGACAAAAGAACATTATTAGCAGTTCCAGCTTACCTGCAGTCTTCCATCCTTCGATCCCAGTTGCTCGCGGTCTTCGATCCCGTTGGCAGCATTTTTAGGACATCGCGCTCGCACCGGAACGAAGCACCTGGGGAGGAGAGAAAAAGGGACAATGTTAAACAGGTTACTCATGGCAAGCTCAGCAGTAACCAAAATCTCCTCACCTGGCTGGGCATATCTTGGCCGGTTACGCTCCGGAAAACACTGCACGCCCAGAAAGACCATTGTAACCTGAAAAGGAATAAAGAATACAGGTTAGCCCAAAAAGACATTAGCGTGCCGCACTTCGCGCTGCACGTACCTTTCTTCATACACGCTGCGTCCATAAATCCCGGCAGGAGCCGAACCCAAGCAGCGCACCCAGCGAACCTCTGCATACCTAAGGGGGAAACAATCAGGGAAAGACATTAATAGCCCGCAAGAAAGCAAAGGCCCTCAAAGACTATTATAATCGAACTTACCTCTTTAAGAAACTTGAATGGGTTGGCATCAGTGAAGTTAACTCAGTCGCTTCAACCAGCAGAAACTACGCACCCCTGCGCAGAAAGCAGGACGGAGAGCACGCCAGACATCTTAACAAGGTGATGAGGGGGGGGGGGGGTCTTCAGGTCGAGTCCAAGGGGCTGGTGGGAGGAAAAAAAATCTGAACCTAAGCCCAGTCCTCCTGTGTTTTCAGGCCCACCTGTCATAGAAGACAACATCCCGAATTGAGTACATCTGGGGGAAATCCGGCAACCAGGGCATACAGGTGTCCCGTGGGTATCAGGTGAGCGTAACACAACCCTGTAGCAGTAAGATTGAACCTACCATTTCACATGCAAATTCATACTTTATTCCATGTTTCTTTGTTAAAACCAATGAATCCAGGGACCAGACTACAACCATCACCAAACCCCTAATTATAGAAGGCGAACCAGAGTTCTTAGTGAAAGAAAGCTCAGATTCCAAGATAGTAAAAAGGAAATTATTCTACCTTGTGGATTGGAAAGGGTTTGGTCCCCAGGACAGGACTTGAGAGGCTAGTTCAAAAATTCATGCCCCCAAATTGCTTCAGAAGTTTCATCAGAACCACCCCACTAAGCCAAGGCCCGGAGGGTCCATCCGAGAGGGGTCTTGAGAGGGTGGGGGGGCCTGTAGTTATCCCAGTCAGTGAGCATAGCCATCATTCTGGCAAGACAGGGAACCTTATATCAGTCAGCAGGCCAAAGATGGGTGTTAGCCTGGCACATATGGCATTCACACCATATGCTTCCTTAGACTCTAGTAATGTTTAACAGTAACTTTTATACACTATACATGACCGCCGCAAGATCCATTCACAAATTGCAGCACGTTTTATTCATATTGCAGAGGGAGCTATTTAAGTTCTGCCTCTGCTGGAATGCGCGCTTCGTGTCTTCTCCACTGACAGCGGTTAACGCTACTGCCGTTTCTCCTCACAGAACCTGTAAAAGGAGAAAATAGAGATGAACAAGTTACTTTCTTACCTGATAACGTTCTTTCGATGGGATGGTCCGACGACGTATTCCATATCTATGACATGTAATCACCACAGCTGTGCTGCTTCGGAAACTTTTTTCGGCGTCTGCGTCGATGACGTTGATGCGCCGTCGAGGACCTCCTCCGATGTCCGACGTCATCCGATGTGATAAGTAGGACGCACGACGCCCGTAGCCTCAGTTGTAGTTTTTTCCCCCAGAACGTGTGACATTAGTCAACTGCCAGTCAGACACAAAGCCTTGCGGAACGTAAGCAGCAATCGCAAAAGAAATTCTGCAGCGGGGAAGGCAGTGAGGGAGCGATATGGAATACGTCGTCGGACCATCCCATCGAAAGAACGTTACCAGGTAAGAAAGTAACTTGTTCTTCGAGGGGATTGGGTCCTCCGACGTATTCCATATCTATGACAGATTCCCAAAGCAGTACCAGAGCAAGGAGGAGGGAAAGAATTTAGAATCAAAATTTAGAATTGCCAATCAAATAGCAGAGCAAAGGACCGCCTTGCCAAAGGCCAGATCCTGTCCTCGGATGGAATCGAGGGAATAGTGACGTACAAATGTATGTACTGAAGCCCAGGTGGCTGCATCACAGATGTTGCGAATAGGAACACCCCTCTGCAGGGCAGTAGATGCAGCCATACCCCTGGTAGAATGGGCCCGCAGCCAGCCGGTGGGTCCTTACCCACCAAGCGGTAACACTCCGAGATGGCCAAAATAATCCAGCGAGACAAAGTCTGTTTCGTCACAGCTTGCCCCAAACGCTTTCCAGCGTAGCCAATAAAGAATTGATCCTCCACTCTGACCCGGGACATGCGTGAAACATAAAAGCTTAAAGCTCTCCTAGGATCAAGCCTATGGAGCCTCTCTTCTTCCTTACCAGGATGCGGAGGAGGATAGAATGCCGGAAGAACAACCTTCTGGGCGAATGAAATTCCGTCACTACCTTCGGAAGAAAAGAAGGACGAACTCTAAGGACAACCCTGTCCTTGTGAAATACAGTGAAGGGTGGCTTAACTGAAAGTGCCTGTAACTCACTCACTCTGTGAGCGGAAATAACTGCAACTAAAAACACAGTTTTCAGAGTTAACAGCCTCAAAGGGCAAGAATGTAAAGGCTCAAACGGAGCACCCATAAGAAACTGAAGAACAAGGTTTAAATCCCAACCGGGCACCAGGAAAGGTGACGGAGGGAACAAATTAGTGAGCCCTTTCAGAAACTGTGAAATTAAAGGAATTTTAAAGTAAGAACACTCTTCAGACGAGCGCTTAAAGATGGACAGCGCCAGCAGGTAACCTTTAATGGTACCCACTTGCAAGCCCCTGTGGGCCAAAGAAAGTAAAAAGGACAAAACCATGGGGATGTCACATGCAAAAGGATCCACATTCTGAACTCTGCACCAGTCGCAGAACTTACGCGAACGGCACCGGTACAGAGACCTTGTTGCTGGCCTTCGGGCCGAAAGCAACACCTCCATCACGTCTTCAGGGAGGTCCCAATCCTTATACCTCAACCTTTCAGAAGCCAAGCGTGAAGGTTGAGGGATCTGACCTCTGGATGGAGAACCTGACCCCCCTCCGGTGAGAGCAGATCGCCTCGGTAGGGAAGACGACGTGGAGGGCAGATGGACAAGTCGAGAAGGTCCGGGTACCACGTCCTGCGAGCCCACGCCGGAGCAATGAGGATCATCCGGGAATCGAACTTCCGTAACCTCCGCAGCACTAGTGGGATGACGGGGACTGGAGGAAACGCGCACAGCAGCGGGAATGACCACTCCACCACGAACGCGTCTCCTAAGGCTCCTTTTGGAGGAAATTCCCGCGAGCAAAACCTTTCGCACTTCCGGTTGACACTGCAGGCGAAGAGATCCACTTGAGGGGTCCCCCAAAGGGCGAAGATCTCCAGGAGAATCTCCTGAGCCAACTCCCACTCGTGAGAGATCGTGCTCTGCCTGCTCAGAGTGTCCGCCGTCACGTTTTCGTCTCCGGCCAGATGAACTGCCGAGATCGAAACTTCCTGCTGGATGGCCCAGAACTCGAGCTGCATCGCCTCCCTGCACAGAGGAAGTGACCCTGTTCCCCCCCCCTTTTTGTTGAGGTAGTGCATGGCCACTGTGTTGTCCGTCAGGATCAGGACACTCCTTCCTCGCACAGTCGGCAGAAAAGTCTTCAGGGCTAGCCTGACAGCCCTCAGCTCCAACAGATTGATATGGAGTCTGGACTCCGACGGAGACCAACGACCGCTGACTGTCAGCCCGTTGGCATGAGCGCCCCATCCCGTGAGGGATGCATCCGTCACGATCGTCACCTCCGGCCAGGAAAGCCAAAATGGAGCCCCCAAGTTGCCTTCGACGGCCCACCACAGAAGGTCCCAGGCGACCGAGGGCGGCACCTGAACCGGGTCCGACATCCTGCCGGAGGACTGCGACCATTGCTTCTTGAGTGCCCACTGCAAAGATCTCATTCGCAGGCGAACCTCTGGCACCAGAAGAATGCAGGATGCCATGAGGCCGAGCAACCTCAAGAACTTGAACGCTGGGAGCGTCTGGGCATGCTGAAACTTGTGCACCATCTGCTGAATGTGAAGAGCCCTCGCCTGGGGAGGAAAACACTGCCCCAGGGAAGTGTCGAGCACCCTTTCCGATGTACTGGAGCCGCTGTGTTGGCCTCAAATGGGACTTCTTTAAATTGAGGGAGAAGCCCAGCCTGTGAAGGGAGCGGCAGGTGACGGACAGATGATCCAGGACCTGCTCGGGAGAGCACCCCCTGATCAACCAATCGTCCAGGTAGGGGTAGACGTGAATCCGCCCTTGCCTGAGATGCGCTGCCACCACCACCATGAGCTTGGTGTAAACCCTCGGGGCGGAGGTCAATCCGAACGGCAGGACCCGAAACTGAAAGTGCGAGTCGCCAACCGCGAACCTCAGGTACTTCTTGTGCTTCGGATGGATCGGCACATGGAAGTAAGCATCCTTTAGGTCGAGAGACACCAACCAGTCCTGAAGCTGAAGGGCCTGGAGGACTTGAGAGAGAGTAACCATCTTCAACTTGTCCTTCCTTAGGAGTTTGTTGAAACCCCGCAAGTCCATGATGGGTCTCAATCCCCGTCTTTCTTCGAAATCAAAAAATAAGGGGAATACCATCCCTTGTTCCTCTCCGCTACAGGCACGAGTTCTATGGCGCCTTTCTCCAGCAGGGCTTGAATTTCCTGCGCAAGGAGCAGATCCGGACTCTGCAAAGAGGTTCCCCGGTGGATTGTCGCGAGGCCTGTGCCGAAAGGGAAGACAGTAGCGTTGGTTATGATCTCCAGAACCCACACATCTGAAGTAATGGCACGCCACTCTACAAGATGCTGCGCCAGCCTCCCCCCAACCAACAAACCATGGGGGATGGCCTCATGACTGAGTGATAGCGGCTGCGGCGTTACCTGAGGGCAAAGAGGCAACTGCCCGAGCGGCCTTGGCACCACAGGTACCCTGTCGTCCACCTCTGGTACCCCTGCGTTGGCCTCTTTCACTGCCAGCTCCTCTCGCTTTACTGAAGGACGAATAATAGCGAAAGGAACCACCCCTCCATTGCTGTCCCCTAGGACGAAAAGGCAGAGGTTGGCGAACCGCAGCACCCAACGACTTCGCTGCAGCTTTTGAGGTCTGCAACCTCTCAAGGCTCTCGTCAGCTTTGCTGCTAAAAAGGTGTTCACCGTCAAAGGGCATGTTGAGGAGCCGGGACTGTACATCGGGAGCAAACCCCGACTTCCGCAACCACGCAAACCTGCGTATCACGGTGCTCGCCGCCATGGACCTGCTGACGCATTCAGCCAAGTCCAAACCTGACTGAACGGACTCACACATGGCATCCTTACCATCCTGGACCATAGCAAGGAAACCATCCCGCTCGTCCCCTTCGGGAATATGTTCAGCCGCTAACGCAACACAGTTCCACAGAGTGTGTGTGAAACGAGACAAGGCACAAATGGAGTTGGCCGCCTGAAGCGCCATACCACCAGAAGAAAACACTTTCTTCGCCCAGCCAGCAAATCGTCCCTATCAGGAGGGATGGTAGGGTACGATGCCTGCTTTGCCGGGGCCGTGGCCGCCTGCACCACCAAACTCTCCGGAGTGGGGTGCCTGGTCAAGTAGCAGGGGTCGCTACTGGCTGGACGGTATTTTCGCGACAAGGACCTGCCCACCGCCGGGAGACTCTCCGGAGCAGTCCAAGCCACCGCCGCCCTTCTCTATAAAGCCATATGGAACGGCAGTACCGGGTCAGTTGGGGGACCAACATCAAGGATGTCCGCGAGATCATCCTGCACAAACTCCCCTGGGGGAGCAGACCATCCCAATTACTCAGAAACCCTAGCCATAAGGCATCGGTAAGAGGAATCGGCATGAGAGCCAGGCTCAGGCCTACAAAACTCCACCTCCGGAGAGGTGTCCAGTCCACTGGCATCATGCAGTGACTGCCTCAAATCGTCAAACTGACTATGGCCCGAGACAATTTCATCTGGAACCTGACTAGGAACCAGGCCATCAGAATCCTCATCCGCCTCTGAAATATATTCCAGGTGTGAAAAGAAGGCACCCGAGAGTGCTTGCTCTTAACCAGAGCCTTCCTAGGGCGTTCCCCCGTGCCACGGGGTACCTCGGACACGAAAGGCGTCAAGGGCGTCGAGTGAATCTGCGCCGGCGTCGAGAGAACAGGCATCGGTGCCGAGAGGATTGGCGTCAACGTCGAGTAAATTGGCGTTGACGTCAGATGCAGCGCCGCCAGAGCTCCGAGCGTGTCCTTCGACGACCTGAGCGTCGACGGCTTCCTCGGAGCAAAAGCCTCGAGAAAGCCTGTCGACGCCCTCGACGCCTCAGACGTCGATGTCTTCCTCGAAGACATCACAGGTGCACACGGTCTCGAACGCGTCGAGGACCGGGACCTGGAACGGGTACGTCGAGAACGAGTCCCCTTGTCCGAACGGGACCTCTCCCTTGACTCATGCCGACCACTCTTGCGAGCGGTGTCTCTCAACCTCTCACGAATGACCCCACTCGGGGGCGCGGACGGCTTAGTACCCTGCGACTCGAGAATCGCCAGCATTTTCTTCCCAAAGGAAGCCCATTCCTCCGGCGTCGCACGGCTGGTGGGGTAAGCGACGTGCCGGGCAGAGTCCTCCGAAGAGGACCTGGAAGACGACCGGTGTCGGCGCTTCCGAGAATGCATCGAAGAGGCTGAGGAGTGGCGAGACCGACTCCTAGAAGGAGACCCACGAGACCTCCGACGATGACACGGAGAGTCTCCTCTCGAATCATCCGTCGAAAGCCCCGAAGACTTGGACTTCCAGGGCTTGGACACTCGACCTACCGACAACTTCTTCTTACGTTCACGTAAGGCTTTGGACGTGAGCGACTGGCAGTCGATAGTCATCCGTGTCATGGGCCTCCCCGAGGCACCAGAGGCAGGCGTTGTGCGAGTCCGTCACCGACATCTTGGACCCACACTCCCCGCACTTCTTGAAGCCCGGACGCGGTGTCGAAGACGAAGTAGAAGACATCTTCACACGAAGGATTTTCACAAAAACAAACAGGTTCGAAGAACCGAGAAGAACAGAACTCCAAGGAGTCGAGGCGTTAACCGAGATTCACGAAGCAACACGTTCGCGGAAAAAACGGAACTGAGGCTACGGGTGTCGTGCGTCCTACTTATCACATCGGATGACGTCGGAGGAGGTCCTCGACGACGGCGCATCAACGTCATCGACACAGGACACAGACGCCGAAAAAAGTTTCCGAAGCAGCACAGCTGTGGTGATTACATGTCATAGATATGGAATACGTCGGAGGACCCAATCCCCTCGAAAGTAGCCTTATAGAAAACTACACAATACAATAGTTTATAGAAAAGACTTACCTGACCGAAGTAATTCTCCGAAGCGGTTATCTTCAGTCCGAAGTTTCACTCACAGCCACAGCATCTTCAGTCAGCAGTTTCTTCCGCTGCCACCGCGTCCTCCAAAAGGTATTTTCCTCAGCTTTCCGAAAACCTGCAAACAATATAAAAGGTATTTAATTAACAAACAAGCTTAACAGTTGCTAAAAGAAGATGTTTAATAAGCTTTTACGTATCGGAAGGTTCTTCAGGTTTTCACCTCACTTACTTCCGCGCTCTTACTTGAAGGCTGCAGTTAATCCGTATAGACGGACTTACGTTTTAAAACGCTTTCTCATCCCAAGTAACTCTGCAGCCATCCGCAGTCATAATTCTTATCCTAAATCCCGAGAACCTGCAAAAAGATAAAGAGCAAATTATTAGAAAGAGACATCTCTCCAACGTAGGAAATTACGCGAGCCCTTAAGGATTACAATTTTTTCGCCAACTTACTTACCTAAAGACTCATTCTTGAAAAATAGACATTTCAAGGCAAGAAGCAATAGAATACATCGACTACCCATGTTACCATTGTTTCCTCATACAACGCGCCCCTGTAGGAAAGCAGGTTGGAGAGCTCCACAATAAATAACAGGTGAGAAGGGAGGGATTTAAGGAATATACATCTCATGCAGTACAATCTCTGTTCGTAGATGTTATAGCATTTCTATTGTTGTTTAACAGAAAGTGAATCCTAGTGCCAAGGTACCAGGTCCACAGGCTGGGAAGGCATTACGCTTCCGAGGAGTCCAGGTAAGCATTACACTGGATTCCTGACTTGTCGAAGCCGTCAGTGATTTCCCGCGGGATCGAGATTTTTCTCGATGCAGTTCCAGTTTATGGGTCGGATTCGAAGATTTTAATGATTTCGTCTTCACCTTCCCTTTGTCGTCTTGATGCCGATCGACAGGGATATGGGCGTTCTGCGTGTCCTTTGATGGGGTCGGGCCGCATTCTGAAAGATTTTAAGCATTTCTTTACGAAACGCATCCCATTTAGCTGGGGAGTCGACTTAGTTGGACATTTGATTACAATCACTAAAGGTTGAAGGTGACCTGTGATGCCGTTTCTTGGCCTTCTTCAAAGAAGACTAAGAATGGTGCGATCGACTTCTCAATCGAGATCTTTTCCGTCGAGGAGAATCCCTCGACTCAGATTTTCTTTTTGAACTCTTCGAAGGAGACTTTGAAGGCAACCTCCCCACCGCCAATTTACCTTTACGCCCCCTCAGATCCTTTTAGATCATTGCCTGACAGGAGTTACAGTCGGAGGTTCGGTACCAAGACAAAACAGACATATGCGGTCGGGGTCAGTGATCGACATCTTCGATCCACAGTCTTGGCACTTCTTAAAGCCCGTCTTAAGTGTTGGAGTCGATGGGGAAGACATTTTCGTTGATCCAAAATAGCTGACGAAGCTCAGTGAAGAACCGAAGCGCGCCGTATTTTTTCAAAGCGTTAGTTCGGAAAAAAGCAAATGAAGCCAATGGCCGCTGCGTGCGCTATTTATACTGATGATGATGATGATGATGTTGAAAGTCAAACAGAGGCCCCCGTGCGACATCGAAGAGAAAGCAAACACTGCAAGCTGTTGAAAAAAGGCCGATTAGCATTAGATGAGGAATACGTGGCAGGACACAATCCATTCGAAGGGTGCGTTTTTAGTAGGGTTAATTAGTGGCGTACCTTTCCGACCCGTGCGGTTCTGTCTAAATGCGGCCCATATCCCTTCCCTGTCATACATTCTTCTGTGCAGCAATTACGACACCCGCAGGTTCCTCCAGGGGAGATGTGTTCCCTGTGTCCCTGCAGTCCGTCCATGCACGATATGGCCAACTACCACAAATGGCCTAAAACGAGATATAGCTTCCAAACGCAGATGAGCTAACTGCAAGACATGGCTCACTAACACAGATGGCCTAACTGCAAGACGTGGCTCACTAACGCAGATGGCCTAACTGCAAGACGTGGCTCACTAACGCAGATGGGCTTGGGCTCACTGGTGAAGCTCCCATTGGTGGCAGGACCAGAGCTCACTGCTGAGACAGTCCGCAATGGTATTGTGGATCCCCAGTAGATGGAAGGGGGTGGGGGAATAAGCTACATGTGCGCTAGTGCCCACTTCCATGGTGGACAAGACTAGAGAGAGCAGGTGCCGACATGCTTCCGGATATAAAACATGGTAGAAGTAAAGATGTAAACCACTTTGTTCTGAAGTTGCGTTTTGAAATACTTCAGGGCCAGGAACACTACTCATAACTTTAGGATGTTGATGCGTGGGGCTTTGTTTTAGAGTTGCCATAGCCCTCTGTCCTGTGGGGGCACCCGACCCTTCAAGGGCGGAGTCTGTTGTAACTGTAGCTTGGTGTATCGGAAGGTGGAAAGAAGCTCCCCATGGGGCGTTGACTCCACCATTGGAGAGCTTTGTGGAAAGATGGTGAAAGAAGAAGCTTTTTCTCTCAAGAGTTTTACACATTGAAAGAGTTGCTCGTAGACAGGTTGGAAAACCGACTGGTGTTCCAACTATGAGCACTTGATGAAATTGAAAAATTATAGGGAAATTGTGCATGTAGTCCATAAATACAAAATGCCACAATCCTGATTGACATTGCATGCAGTGCAAAGAGATTTTTTAAGGCTATTACAAATTAATCGTTTGCCTGTATTAGCTGTATGTGGTTCTGCTGTCGGAATTTCAATCGAAAACCAATATTGTCGCCTTTGCCAAACACAAGCAATTATGGACAGTGCTAGACAGGTTATGACTGAGTGTAAGACCGTGGGAACTACTTACATGTGTATATTAGGTAATTTTGTGAGTCATACGAAAGCATAAAAGGCAGTCAATGCTGGCAATTGAGTTTGAATACAGAAAGTAAAGCTCTGCAAAGAGCACTCCATCAGGTTTGGCAGCAGGTTACTATAAGCCTTGGAAATGTGTAAGTCCGCAAGACGTTAAAATTAGATTTTAAAGTGTCAGTATTTTAATCATATTTAGGACTTGAGATTGTGTGTGTTTCATGATGCATTTGTAATTGACTGATTTGAAGTTTAGTGTGTGTATTGATTATTATGGATTGAAATTTGTTTTAATATGTGAAATGTTTGTTTTGAACTCATCACATTAAAGATAAATACAAATTAACACCTCCTAGGGGACGGGGGCAAGTGGTATCTCACCGAGGCTGACCCTCCCACCCCCCCTTAAGGGACACGGGATCCCAAGTAATGAATCTCCCTTTAAGTTACAACCCACATTGTTGGCTATATGGGGACTGAACAAGATAATGTAGCAGGGCATTTCAATAATTATTATTATTATTAACTGTGAAGGGCTTGGTTGTCGACTGCACTCTTGGTCTTGATTCCAGGAATGCAGAACCAATTGTGTCTCCACTCTTGTTTCAGAGAGGAATGTAAAAGGACCAAGATCCCTACCTGCAGGGGGAAGAGTCGGAGTCAGTTGGTGAGCCCGTACACAGCATACGCCTGTGCTGTAGCACAAAGGGGGAAATCGAGCCAGGAGGGAGGACCACGCCAGTTACGTGGTAGGCGGTGGAATCCTGGAGCATGGAACAGGGCAGAGTAAAGGAGGGCGGCGCATCTGAACAAACTAAGTCCCCTGAAGCGGGAGATCAAGCAGTGTGATGAATCCAATTGTACCAATACACTATAATGGGGGAAACCCAATTTTTACTACCTAGGTAGTAGCTTTACCTTTTATCGGGACAAATAATATTGTTAAACGTAAGGGGTAGTTAGCTCATATCAACAATTTACAGTCAACTTTCATTAAATTTGCACTGTAAAAATTACAAAATTATTTTTTAATAATCAGTTTCAGAGAAAACAAACACACAAGCTTAAAAAAGTGATGGGCCAATCCCATTCACTTAGCATAAAACAATTCCATGCTGTCTAAAAACCAGTCAATTTAGGTGTGACACTTTAGCTTAGATACAATCTAACAACATCTGTCTAGTTGACGGGTATTTGATTCGGTGAACAGGGCAGGGAGCATTTGCTAACTTGCACTGTACATGGAACCTAAGATTGGGTAACTATTTCTTCAATCTAGTATTTTATTTAGATGGAGAAAACTCGACATGTTTCAGTTCTCTAGGTTTTATATGGAACATTCTTCAGGAGTGGTGTCACTGTATCTGAGTGTGTTACAGTAAAACAACAACAACATCAGAGAGTGCCATCAGTGCATATCTCTTCAGTAGATAGATCTTGTTGGCAGTGTTTAGTATCGAACTTGAGTGTTCTTTCTGTAGCTGTTGATATAAAACAGGAAGATACAAAAAAGAGGTATTAGCTAAAGATGCCAATTACTTCTTTTTGATAAATAGAATTTATCTGACGCGGCTAGGTCAAATTATTACCTAGTCTTGTCGGGGCAAGTGGTTCTTTAGGAGGTATGGTCCTGTGTAAAGCAGGATATTGTCCTCTTGGTCTGTAGTTGGCTTCGGTGAGAGTCTACTGGGACCTGCAATATTATTTTGCGTTCATTAATTGGTATACTGTCAAAGTAGGCAGGCTAGCTCCTACGTATTGCACGTGGTGAAATTAGTGGTAACTTACCTCTATTAGAGGGTCTTTAGCGTTGTAGAGTAAATGGAGATGAAATTCTCAATATTTCAGGTGTTTGCTATCCTTCTTTGTAGTCCAACTACTCAGGGATGTAGCAGGCGCTTAGTTGTGCCTACGAAAAATGATTATGAGCTATTGTTACTATTATTGCATCAATCTCGTTTAGGTTCATTAAAACTTGTAGCGGTTGTCATAGAGCTCAAGCTCACCTTTTTGGTGGCGATTAATAGCCAGCGCGACGAGAGATCATACTTGGCTTTTCTCAATTTGATCCTCTTAGATATGGAAACCGGATACGGTAGCAGTATCTAAATTATGTGGGACATTCAAAGAACACAGTAAGAACTGTTGTTCTGCTTTTATTTAGAAAAACAGCATATCATGAGCTGGGGACCCCGGGCGTTACGACAAGCACGCCAAGTGTTTGAAAGATACAGGATTTCTAATGCTGAAAATAGCAGAAGGTTGTTTGACTGCAGACAAGGCACAGTACAAATGCAAACACCAATCCAGTACAGATGCATGAGATGCCAGTGTGCGGGAGAAGATTGAATAAGTGTTACCATAGGCAAATACACCAAGCACCTCTAGGTATATACCAAGGTGGCATAATCACGGAACTGACAAACAATTAAGAGAAGTCCTGGCAGGTGAGTAGACCAGGCATCTGAAATTATATAAAGATTCCTGGCAGCGGAGTATACCAGGCAATTTACAGAGTTAAAAGAAAACCTACAGAAAGACTGTTACAGAATGTATTGCTTAAACAAGAACTTTGTGAGGCCATCTTATTTAGGGATCCAGGGGAAGGAGATTCATCCCCCCAAGCCCCCCCCCCCCGCTAGATCCAAGGATCTCTACCTTGGAGAACATTTTTGTTGGAGTTATTACACTTTTGGTTTTGAACACTGTTGCTAAAATCAAGAAAAAGACATTCATTGTACCCTGTTCTTTTGTTTGAGTGTGAGGGTCAGGATAGGAGGTTTTGAACACAAGGACAGTTTTTCAGTTGCTGACTTCCTGACAGACTGATCTTTAGTTTTGATTTCTAGGTAGGGAAATTCCTCTTTAGAATGGACTAGATAGGCAGTTTCCCAACTCATTTTTATTTTTATAAATGTCTTTTATTGAGAACATGACTACCTTGTGTCCAACTCTCATTTCTGTCCCCTCACAGCAGCCACAGACGCAGCACCCTGGTGTCCAGGAGCAACAATGTTAAGTGGAAAAACACTCTGCGAGCGAGCAGGCCACAACGCAAGTGCGGTTCCGCAGCAACTGGTGTAGCCGACTCCCCTAGTGAGCAACACCGTTGAGATACAGGTACGCGGCCAAACCAGAGGGAGGAGGGCTGTAAAGCAGTGAAGCACCTCATGACGGGGTGAGGACAATTTGCAACCAATACAGCCAGTGAGGCTGGGAAGTCCATGCAGGGCTGAGAGAACCAATACCGCATGAGGGGGTGATGACTATTCGCAACATATATGTATATAAATAAATATCACACTACTGAGATTTGAAATTTCTGTAAGCAGCGCCTTGATGACTCCGGGTTTGGTGCATTTGATAGATGAAAAAATAAATATGGCCAGTGAGGCCCTGACAGCCAACGCACAGAAGACAATAGTGAGAATCTGTGCCAGGCAGAAGAACCAGCGGACCAGAGACAGTTGGTCTGTAGGACCGGCTAGCCCAGACCGGGTAAGAAACCAAGTGACCTGCAGAGGGATGAGAGAAGCTGAAGGGTCAAAGGGCTTAAAGAAGTAGAGTAGAGAGAAAACCACCCTGGAGGATTGGACCTGAAACAGAGAGCCCACACAGGGCAAAAGTTACAAGAAGAGTAATACCGTCTTAAGGACCAACTAGCCCATGTATCTGGTAATATTATCCCCATATATATGGTTGCCATACATCTGGTCGCCCGGAAAAAGGCTTTGGCAACTTTATATATGGTGACCATATATATGGTGTCAGGGTTTTAGGGGTTGCAGGGGTGTCCCCCTCAGGTTCAAAGTGATACATTTTTTGGCAACATTTTTGTCAGACGACATTTTTGCAGGGCCATTATCACATGGAACCCTAGCCCAGCTGGGACTGAGAATGAAACACCCTGGAGGGGTGAACAAGAGATAGAATCCACACAGGGAGCCAAACCCGGTTGATCGCTCTACAGATACAAGTGCTGCAATGAAGGACTTAACTTTTTGAATTGAGCAGGATATTGGTGAAGGGGGTCAGGAGTCCCTTTTCTTGAAAACCAGGAAAGATACTGAACGTGTTAGAAATGCACCAGCAGTCTGAAGACTGAATCAAAAGAAGAGAACCAGAGACACAATTGATTTGGGCGGAGGGCACGCACCAGCAATCCCAAGACAGAAAGGTGAGTGGGGGGGAGATTCAGCAGTCGAAACACTTCTCTAGGCAAAGTTATTTTTTCTTTATGGTTAGTGGTAGTGCCAGTGAGTAGGATAGAATACGTTTGGACAGAGGATGAAGACGTCCTGATGAGCCCCAGTTTGTTATTTTGTAGAATAGGGAATCCCATTCAGTAGAGGTAGGGCTAGGTGGGGCATTTCTTTACTTTAAGAAACCAGAGTCATTTTTTTTTTTTGTCCATCTAAGTCTGACTTACCACAAATAATTTGTTCCAATTCATCTATTCAAGTGGTAAAATGGAGGGCCGGGATGGGGGGGGGGGTTTAAGGGAGGTAGAACAAAGTCACTACAAACAAAATATACATAAGCTACAAAGAAAGCTAATCTCCTTCAGATGGGCGCAAACAAATTCTTTCCAAAATAAAACCACATTGAATAACTAGGAAAATGCTCTAGAGACATTCATTCTCTGGTGGATTGGGAATCGCTGACATCACTAGATATCTGTTAGCATCTCAAATAGCGCATATATTCATATGAATGAAACATACAACATTTCCAAACTGGGCAAGAGTAAAGTGGGCCTCCACCCAGATTCCATTGGCATTCTTCCCATTCTTTCCTGAGCAGGCCTATTCTGCAGAGGGCTCTCTCTGAAGTTCGAGCCGTGACACGCTCACCTACTGGGACAACGTATATAGCAACATTGGGGGTCAGGGGGTTTCTTATCACGTACTCAGCCCTTTCTCCCCAATCACCCACAACTCAGAATTTACCCCAGAGCAAGATACTAGAGCCTTTCAATGATGGGGTGAAACTTGGAGATTGTTAAAAAGAGGGCACCCCACTACAGTTTGAAGAGTTTACATGGCACAAAGACCTGCCAGAAAGAAAAATATAGAATCAGTTGCGCCATTGGATCAACAACCCCCAGATACACCAGGCAAGGGAAGACGGCCCTCTGCACTCAAACTAACGATGAGGACTCAGACAGAGGGAGTAACTCAACGCTATACATTACTTGAGAGTAACCAGCAGAGACACAGACTCCTTCATATGTCAAAATGAGAATGGGAACTGGGCATAGACAGATCAGATGAGACTTGGTCTCATATTTGGGCAAGAGCCCAGAAAAGCTCAGGTTGTACAACAAAGTATGCTCCTATAACATTTTAATGGTGTGGTATTACACTCCCCAAAGCCTAAGGGCTGGAGGGGATGCCAATATATAGGTAGATTGGGGCATATAACTCGATCTAGATCCCATCATCTTAATCCTAGGAGACACAGGTAATTACGGTTGTTACGGGGTAAGAGGAATGTCCGCCACACTAATTACACAACTTTTAAACACTACCAGACTAACCCTAGCCCTCCCCCCCCCAGCACAAGCTTGGAAGTCAGAGGACCCACACACCTGGTAGTTTTGTGGGGAAAGGCGATTTGCACTTCTTGCCAAAACACACTGTGCAATACACATAAACGCCTGTTGCTGAAGTATTTTTTAATGCAAAGCTGTCGGGGGTGAGTTGTAATATTGGGAAAAACGTACCCGCATGGGATGTGGGAAAATTGTAGATTGTTAAAATATAGATTTGGACATTGTGAACCACCCTAGGATCTAACAGAGGTAATCTAAATCTGCGGTTTAATAACAGATCACATTTAATAAATATGTGCTTAATTGTGTAAGTAGATAATTTGCTGAAAGATTAAAATAAAGTTGAATTAAAAAGAAAGCTTCTATTGATAAGTCTGTGGTTATTCTTTGTCACTGCTGCAAGAAGCGAGAATCATTTCCTCGGAGAAGGGAAGGTTCAGTTCAGTACACCAACCCTAAATGTCTTTGTAAGCACATAAACCCTAATGCATTAATCGAAAAATTCAGATGAGAAGAATTCACTGTTGTGTGTTCCCAGACAAAATATCAGTGATAATCAGGAAGCCTTGGTAGACAGCTGTACATCCTCAACTGGAAGTCATTTCATGTTGCCAGCACATTGTAGCATTGGAGTAGTTTACAGAGAATTAAGTCTGCGTCTATCAACAGCCAATGTAGGTTTCTCGTTTGCCCTAGATTTTTGAAAGTGCAAGCTTAAAAGTTAAAATGGGACCGGATTTACATACAAGGCCAACCATGCAAAGTAGAAAATATATGAATGATCCTTTGGAGGTAATGACATAATGCATGGCCTGAGTGAACAGTATTGCACCATAGGTGCCTTTGCACCCCTCTGAACAATGCAAAGCGCTAACGAATTAGTATCAACCCTCAGTGCCAGGTCCCTCTTAAAATGGATCTTGAAAAGATACTGACAAAACCTGTGGGTCTTGTGTGTTCTATGCCCAAAAACCTTATTTGGCGAGAGCAACTTAAGAGGAATACTGTTTTGATAGCACAATACAGTCAGGAGCATTATGGTGCTTGATCCCAATGTAGGTATACACTCATTGAATACCAACTTCGGCATAGCATTTAGTTGTTAAATGACTACGATAAGAAAAATTGTCCTTCCTTCGCACACCATCACATCTATCCCTTAAACCAACAGCAACAAAACGATACAGAAAAACAGGAAAATGATAAGGCCATGGGTCTCAGTGACCAGACAACAAACTGCGATTAAACCAGTTCACCAAAAAGTAGAACTAAAGAAAGCAGGTATGTTGCATACAATGCAAGGATCAGAGTACCCATTGCCCCTTTGTTTTTTTTTTGTTTTTTTTAAATCAGTAGGCCGAACAAAGCCCATATTTGATATTGTCCATTTTCATTTCATGGTTCAGATCCAAGAAGCTAATGACGAATGTCTTGTATTTCTGTGTTCATTTACAGCCATCAATAGACAGAATACATACCGTAATACCTACCAACGGAGTATTTACTGGGGTCTAGAAATTCCAAAGAAGAAGTATTTCCAAACGCTGGAACACGAATATCCACTCCTTCAGGTGGGCTGGTAGTTTTTGAAGTCCTGTTATAAACCAATCTGCAAATAGGAACGAGACAATCCAGTCATTACTGACAAACATAGGCCCCTTAAGGGAAAGTTACTTTTCAAAGAAAAGGTGGCATACTACAGGAATTATCCAAGTAATTGCTTGCTGCCTCCTTCACATGATCAATTCGGAAAACTGGAGGCAGAAAGAAACAGAAAAACCATACATATTTAACTTGCGCATGAGGCCATCAAACAGGTAACGTCATTGTGAATAGCCCTGGGCAACCCTCATTACGCGCAATTGCTGGCAAACACTCAAAAAAGGCCAAATCAGTAGGATAGCACTAGGTATGGCTGTACACTAGCGTGGTCGATTGCATACAGGGTAAGTCTTGTAAGGCAATGTGAACAAGTCTAGAGACTAGAGATACCAGCGTTACAATGCTACATGTCTTCCCCCATACTCTCATCTTATATATATTCAATTTTGGTAAGAGCTTGCCGAGCAAGGACTCGGAGGTGGGGACAACATAGGCCAATACCAGATGGAAAGGAAACTGAATTTGCGTTCCACTATTAGGACTAGCATGAACTTTAACTAGCATCTACGGAGAAGTGCTTACAGAATGCCCGTTTCAGAAACACACAGATTCTGTACTTTAGCAATTCCAAAAGTGTAGCTTGCAAAATGAATAAATAAATACAAAATGTATAAAAAGAAAAGTTGCTCACAGCACCTGGCAGTGTTGCTGCCAGCCTATAGCCGCCTCCTCTGGCCCACCTAGAATGGAAGCAAATAATGAGGCAGCTCTTCAGAGGAGTTTACAATGGCAGAGCAGGCTGGGCCAGAGGCGCATGGGGAGGGTGGCCATTTCACTTGCACTGGCAGCCAGCCAGGAGATTATATTGGTTATTGAGGCCTTGGGGAGTAGCCTGATGGGTGTGGGCTGGGAGGTCGCGGAGTGTTTTAGCCTGATCCTTATACTCCAAGTTAATGGGCAGTCACATTGGTTTGTCCTGTGTAGGGATCATGGGAGAATGAAGCAAGTCAGAGCCTTCTGGATTCAGAATGCACAGTTCTTTTGAAAAGCACAATACTGCTGTTTAACAAACACTCATAACCCAGGCAATGTTGGTGCAACAGCAGTAGGGTCCCTGGGTTTGCGGGGTGTGGGTGTGTGTAGGTGAACCATGGTGTCACAGACAAGGTCACCATGGAAAACTACTACCACTCTGTTCCTACTATTCTCATCAGTAAAATCTACTCAACTGTGAAACAGTACCTGGGCTTACCCATACAGTATGTTGAAGCCCTAGAGATTGGCTGCAGATCAGAGCTGCCTGGAGAAGGTGCATATGTGAAGGCACAGTTGAAACCAATTTGCATTCCCGCCCCCATTAGGGTCGCTGTGCTGCCGCTGCACTCAGATAGGCACTGAACAGGGCTGTTGGCAAATGTGTGGCAAGTGGTTAACAGGCAAATGAGGTTACATCCATGCGCAGATGTCCATGATCAAATAGGAGGTACTTGGACGCAAGCAAGCAAGCAAGCAAGCAAGGGTGCAGTTTGTTGCCACAATGCATAGTGTGCATCTGAAATGTTCTTTACCTATTGCAGTGTCATTGTGAATACATTAATCTCCAGATACCTTTCTAAGCTGACAAGTGCATAATGAATAAGTGACATGGTCGGATTGGTGAAAATCGTCACATTCCTTTCCACGTCAAAGAAGACAAACACAGGCGACATTGGTGCCCACCTATCTTTGTTGTGCAGGCCAGGTCTCGATTTGATTCCACTACACACGAGTCAGTATTTGACATGCTGTGATGCGTTGTCCTCCTGACCATAATGGGCAATTAAGTTAAATGCATGACAACTGCTCATGAAGAAATCCTCTGCATACCATCCGACTTGGTTCCAATACAGTTCCTGCCAATAAAAGTCATGCATATAATTGTGGTGAAACTCCTGTGCGATGAGATTTTAAACTGCATCAAGTTGCATCTAATGTTAATGGACAAATATCCAAGAAAATGCACCACCTGGCACAAAATACCCCAGCAAATCTTTGAGTGAAGACTCCAAAGCCCCTCCATTAAATGCCATGCAATTGTTATCAAGGTCTCGGCCCTCGTGCGTCGGAACCATTGGCTGCTACATTTCCCAAAATGTCTTTATGGGCAGACATGAAATCCCCCAGTGAAGGGATATTAAAATCTTACAATGCTTTGACCACTGCCACTGTTCTCCTGTGCATCAAATGCACCATTTGCCACTGAAGTTCGAGCAAATCCCTTGCTGGTGGGGGAAACAGCTAAACCACTCTGCAAAGTGTTTGTAATTTTATTAGCCAAACGTACTCAATAATTCACTGTTTGCCATTCCATTTCCTGGAAACGCCTTCTGGGGTGGGGTGTATGGAATCACCAAGTATACCCTTCCCGACAAATGATTTAAGTCAAGTTTGCAAAACCTTAGTGGCCTCGTGCTTCGAAATTGTCACGTTTGTCACTTAATTTCCCCAACAGTCCAGTGGTAGAGACCAAAATACTACACATACCAACTTGATTTAAAATGAGGTTAAAAGCCATTGAAAATTCTCTTAATGTAAATTAGAGCATCAGTTCTACTACAACCATCATTTGTCTGAACGCTGAAATGTTAAGGTTCGGATTGTACTTCCCCCATTTCCCAGGGCTATGCCAATGTCGCCCATTGACCACAAAAGCTTGGGGCCCTGCTATAAATACTTAATTTAGGGATGCCTTTAGAAAGAGTAAGATGCTGCCTTAGCCTTACAAGGAATGCACTTCCACCAAAAGCTTTCCTAGAGAGTTTTAAAAAAGTCTAGGAGATGGGACATCGATGCTTGAAGAAAGTGGATTATTAAAGCTCCTCTCAGAACCATACTGGAAGACGTTACACTGTACAGAATTAAAGGAGAGAAGGGAGGACTTAATTTCAGAAGATGGATTTAGGTTGGGAAAGGATTTGGTGGGGAGCAGAAATCAGCCTCTGTGAAGGTGTGTAAGATTGGTGTATCTTCAATAAGTTACACCTCCCAGTATTCAAGACCACACAATAGTGTAAAAGAACGCTACTGAAGGAATGGTTTTTCAAAAACATGCTACAAGGATTCGCTGCAGACATTGGTAACCTGTCGAGTAGCAGCCTTCAGTAGGTCTCTGGTATTGAAGACCGAGACCACAGTCTTCTATTCAACCCCACCTAAAATCCCTCTCATTCATTGAATTACCCCTTAAAAATCAGTCAAGATGCTAACCCCCTAGGTTTTGAGAGTCTCCAACCAAGTTAACTGTGTTGCAGCACCAATTAGAATTAAGTGGGCAAAGCCATAGTGGTGATGCAATGAACGGTATTCATGAACAATATTGTTTTTCATACATTTAAACCAAAACAAGGTAGATTTCATTAGGTAGTGAAAGAGTAACCGAAGAATGGAGAGGGAAAGGTTTGGGTAATAAAAATTCCAGAAGAGTTTGAGAACTGAAGAGATCAATACAAAAGCAACCTGTCCGAGACCATGTACCTTTGTAAAATGGATTTGAGCAGGTGGCGACTAGAATCCCAATGGTCAGAGCAAACAAAATGTGCCTAGACCCCAGCAAAGTGTTGAGGAATGGGGATGCAGACAGGGAACAGTAATGAAAAGTGGGCATACGGGAGATAGGAAGGAAGGTTAAAGTCTCAATGGGAGGTGGGGCAGGCTGGAGGGACCATGTGACTGGTTACACAGGGAAGCAAAATAGAACACTACAGGAGCAGTTGTACAGATATAAGCTAAGCAGCGAAAACATGTCTGTAGGAAGAGACCCCCGATTTGCTGCTGTGTAGAGGAGGTTCAGTCCAGAGGCTTGACCACTCCTCCTCTACAACAGGGCACCAGTAGCATGGAGGGCCCAAACGCCTGTGTACAGGAGACAACCAGGCATAATCAGTTTCCAATGGGATCAATCATGCCACTGAAGCAAAGGCTATTTGGGGACGCACCTATGCACTACACATAAAAATGAACACCGGAGGCATCAGAGAAGCATTTACACGTGTGGAGTAATTTTGATAAAACAAATACAAATGGATTGTTACCGCAAGACAAAATAGATATACTAGTGCATCACAATATGTAATGCAATTTTAAGCTAAGTTGCACTAGTGGTGTTAAGATTTTTCCAAATGCAACCCTGCTTGACAGAAGAGCCCACCAACTAACAGTCAGATGTGGGATATATAGACCCACTCAACAGTATTTTCCCACATCACCAAGCTGCATTTGCACAGAAACAGCAAAATGGCTGCGCTGGCTCCTGTGAGCGCCATGGCCTCACAACTGTTTTGCAGCAACAAAAAGATGGCTGCAACTTCTTGCCAAGCATACATGGGGCAGGATGGAACAAGGGGACACACTGAAAGAGCGTGCCAGTGTATTTTGACATATACAAAAGGAAGAAAGTGAAAAGGCAGCAGTGCTTTGCTGAAAACCCCAAAATCCCCATTGAAAAAGAAACTTTCACCTTTCCAAAAAATGCTGCTTTGACGCTAATTCCATCTGTTCTTTCTTAAACCACTGTGATCAATAAGACCCTGACATGCCCAGGATATCTCACCGTGCTTCAGCAAAACCAGGCATGATTTCTGGATGACGGGCCCTGTCAAACCAACTTTGAGAAAAAACAAGGAGCTTCACTTTTCCCGCACAGGAAAACACGTTCATTTCTTTACAAATCTATCAAAGCTCAGTAGTTAAAAAGAGACTCCAGCTATCTGAGCCATGTCAATTTCAATGCATCTGTGCTTCAGAAAAAATACAAGAAAATAACCATGGCTGCAAGGCAATATTGGGAAGTCAGATGGCAAAATCGAATTTGAAAGGACATGCTAGCAGTTTTCACCACATGTGTACAAATGGGCTTTGCAAAACTAAAGGAGAAAAATGGCTGTTTAAAAAGTCAACTATTGAATGAAAGCCTGCCAGTACCTAGCAATGTGAATGGGTTTGTGGCTGGTGAAAATACATACATGGGCCCTTTTATTCCACAGGCTTGTTTTAATTCAGGACCAAATATCAGAAAAGAAAGGTTTTAAACAACCTTGGCTGGATTTGCAAGCTTTCAAAAACGGGTTATTCCAGTTGGCAGAGATAAAGCTTCCGCCTAGGAAGGGAGCCACCATAAACATCCAGGACACGAAAAGTGATAACTGCTAGCTTGAAAAACTTTGAATGGGCCAAGACAAAGAAAGTTCACACGCTCGCCAGACATTCGTCTGTGTTCCAGGCTGGGACAAAAGAAGTTCTGGGACACTAACCTGTGAAGTGGAGGGGGCCATAAAATCTTCAAACTGGGAACCCCCACCCCACACAGGGCTGAAGTGAAAGTTGGTGGCAGCTGAAGAAAGAAAAAAATGGTCCAGTGACAGACTAAGGACTGCCATTTGCTTCCAAAGACTATTTAATAAATAAACTTTAAAAGACTTATCTCTGCAGCAAGACTTTGTAAAAATGCAAAAATCTGATTTTATGGGCTTTCATTGAAGACATGGTAGAATTCATTGACACTTTAGGGACAGAAATGGCAAAGTATTGACGGATTACTATAAAAGCATCCATGTTACAAATGCAAAGTTTTGTACATGCATCCCTTATCATCCACATCCACGTATAAAGTTATAGAATTTTGAGTAGTATAAATCCCATTGAAAAGCACCAAAAACTGGTATAAGGATGAAACAGAGTCTCACAAACTGGAAAATTGGACTGCTATGTGCTGGATAAAATATGTAACCTGCTTATGTAAGTGTTTAGATGTTTCCACTGTATGAAGGTGCCATTTAGGGCAAAAATTGCTTTTAAGTAAAGTAATTGTGGGAGGTTTTGACATTGTAAAACTCGCATCACAAATCTGACATCATTTTGCTGAAATCCAACCAGCTGAGAGCGAGGCGGAGACGATCACCCTTGTCCAATCCCGTTGTTAGAGGCAGGTTTAGTTAAGCCTGCCCCAGCCATATACTTTGAGGATGTCACTATGCATTATAAATATGAGGCCCTGACAAGACTATAGACACTCTTCCTGAAGTTCCTGCGCTGTGTTCCTGTTCCATCCAGATTCCAGATCCCAACTACAAGGCCAAAGCATTGCTGACCATACTCCAGGGCCCACTGCAAAACCCAAGCAGTGCTGATCCTATTCTGAAAACCCACTAATCTCCCATTAAAAAGGGAAAAGCAGTGGTACCTTTTGCATCCTGAACAAGCCTGGCTTGCTGCCCCCTAGCTGCATGCCCGCTGCAATCCTGCCATCCAGCTGATCTTTAGTATCCAGTGACCAGAATTGCCATTCCACTCCAGTGCCATCCGGTGACCAGAACTGCCCAGCTGTTTGCCAGGCGTGCCGCCGTGTGGTGACCAGAACCTATTGACAGTCCAAAATCCCAAAACTAAAAAGATGGACTGCGAGTATAAATCACCAACCACCCCATAGAAATCTATAGTATACCTTGTCTTGCCTTGGTCCTTATTGTACTCTCCAAGTCATCCTATCCTTATCCTGATAACTTGTTGAAACGGTCAGAGTCATTCTTGCAACCCTGCCCTTGATTTCTCGTGCAAGCACCATCTCTTTAGTAATCTTGTCTTGTGTAATCCTAAAACATTAGTCCTATTTCGAATGATTTTACTGGTTTCCGCCAGGGTAGGGCGCTGGGATGACACAGTTGAAATCGGGAATCAACCCTGGATCTTACTGTCTCCCTCTTTGGTGAGCTAGCCTGAATACTCTAAAGTAGAACTGTTCTTGTCACAACTGATTTCCTTTCATATTTTACGGCTCATTTTACTCAAAGCGCACCTTTTTATATCTTGTACAACTCCTCCAATTTACCAGCTAGAGACCTAGTTTCACTACTAGAATATCCCTGGGATATACCTCTATCCCCGCACCCCAAATCAGTTTATTTCACCCGTTTTTATTAAAAAACGTTTGGGTAATTTCAGGCAGGAATTGAAAAATTGCAAAGTTTCCAA